>NC_138151.1:2752500-3382500 GCF_964199315.1 Orbicella franksi
AAAAAGGACATTTATCAGGATGTGAAAAGATGAAAGACGAGGGCTTGAAAATGGGAAAAACAGTCAAACAAAACAACAAACAGAAAATAAAACAAAATAAAGTAAAATTCCTGAGCTCGGATTTCGAAAAATGACAATAAAACGTATACCCATGTAAGTTTCTTAACTATTCCTTCTGTTTCGTTTGGAAGTTAGTTACTCTTAACTGCTAATATCGCCTTCTATTTGCACTTGCAGTCATTCATTGGGAACACAGATGAAAGTTCTGTTGTGAGACATGACCTGGAGCCATTTGAAGTGTCAGTTGTGAGGTTGTACCCAAGTGATTGGCATCTATGTATCGCCTTACGAATGGAGCTGTATGGGACTAGAACATAACCATTCAAGTGTAATGGAAATTAAATCGAAAATCAAATATTAAAATTAAACTAAAAACAATGATAAAGCCATGTTATGATTATAGAAAGCACTGTTAATATAAATTCGTGTTTATTCACCCTTGTTCGTTTATTAGTTAGTTATTTTTTGCAGTCCTACCGGTCTACTTCAATCAAGTTGATTTCTAGTCTCTTCCAGGCGTTGTGCCTTTATTCTCTCTGCCATTTTTCGCGCTGCGCCCCAACTAACTGAACGCCTGGAAGGAGTTAACCTGGGAAAGCTAATTAATTTCTGGTCGTACGCGAAGTACTTATATATAAGGCGGGCGTGATCTCATTGAACGGTAAATTAGACAATGTTATAGCACTGGAATCTACAGGAAAACTTGAAGATCCATCTAACCGTGTTACCAAAATGAGAGCATTGAAAAATTAACGTTGCAACACCGCAAGGAACATTGAGAAAACCTTTATCACAAGCAGATCAGTAAGGTTTAAATCTTTACGACCAACCCACGAGAGCATTAACAAGCGATTAATAGAGTAACAAGGGTAATCTTCATCACCAACAGGTCAGTGAGGATAATCTTTTCCACCGGATCAATACTGGCCACATCCCAACCACCAACTAAGCAATAAGAATGAAATTTACCACCAAATTCGTTACCACTAACTGACCAATAAGAATGATATTTACCACAACAAATTAATAGAGGGTAATTCTACCAGCAAACAGATCAATACGGGTAACCTTTTGAAACAACCGATTAATAAGAGTTATCTTTACCACCAAATTAAAAAGGGTAATCTGTGCTTCCAATTGATCAAATAAGCTTCATCCTCAATTGGACCAATCAGTCAGGGTCATCCTGATTACCAGTCGATTGGTAAAGAGTAATCATTCCTTAGGGTAATCTTTACCGGCAAGAGATCAGTAAGTGTAACCTTTACCACCACCAAATCAGTATTACAGTTAATCTTCACCACTGATGAGAGACATGAGAATACTGAGTCCTTTTTAGAATTTTATAATTGTCTTAATAGCACTTTTGATTGAGAGGGCCGGCTTATAAAAACTAAAAAGAAAGGTTTTACATACGAAAAATCAAGGCCTTTTTTGACAGAACGCAATTTAATATAAATCAAGCGGTATTGAAATGCAATATGGATGATTTTATTTTTATATCCTTGTTAAAAAGCAAAATACAAGTAGAAACTTTAAAAGATGGATCAACGTATTATCTGGGGAACAATTTTCCATACCAAGAACATATTCACTTAACAATGACATCAACTGGTGTCGTGTTAGCTTAGACTAGGCTCGATTTCCGCCGCTCTCTCGGGTCCGGTCACGTTCCTCTCCGAGAAGAGACAAGCACGGAAGCCTGTAAGGGCACATTCAAGATGCAACTTATTTCTAAGTTCCGCAGAAGTCTTTTCGGGGGTGAAAGCGGGCTCATTTCACGGAAGTGGCTGGTAATCGAGCCTTACCTCAGCCCGTTTTTGACAACCTCTGCTGAAGGCTAAGAAAATACGAAGGCCTAACCTAGAGCCGTAATCGTGGATATAAATGAACTAAAACACGGCCCAAACATTTTCCCGTAGACTGAGCCCATTCCCTTGTTGATGCAATTATTATAATACAGACTCGTCAGTTTTACTTGCAACTGTACGACACGGACGCTACAGTCATGATCACTTAACACTTTTTGTACAATTTCGTTGGACGGAACTACAGAGTGAAGGTCCCTTTGCGGGACCCCCTTCACCCCCCCCCCCTTACACACCCTTATGTAGATGTAGTGAAGGCTCTTTATATAATCTACAAGATTAGATTAGCCGCTTTAACAGAGTAAACACTGCTAAACACTGTTGCTGATCTGAAGAGCCTTCAATCTATGGTCCCTAAAAATAACATACAAAAAACGTTGAGTGTTTACGGTTGGAGTTTCCTCACTCTAAAATGTGTCAAAAGCAAAGTTTTCGTTAGAAACGTCTTAACTGAAGAAGTGGATTAATAGCTGGATGAAACAAGTACAAATGATCCCTTCATGTGAAGTGTTTCCTCGGTGAATGTCAAGTGTCCCTAAATGAGGTGTCCCTTCACGTAGGGACACAGATTTAGTATACATACGTGGCCCACATTGTGATTAAGTTTTATGTGAAGCGAGTAAAATAATTATCAATAACGCGACAATCAAGAAAACTAAATTACCCAAAACTATAATATCGACATGTGGTTAACTTTACAGTACTCAACATCGCTGTTACATCATTTCACACCCCCTATATCTTCACCAACAAGCATTTCCAATAATGAGTATTAAAAAAAAAACATATTCCCAAGACTAACATTACAAGTTTACATGATAATTAATAGGAATGTCGAAACCTGTTTTGTAAAATGAAAAATCGTGTTTCCTTTTTGAAAATTGCTGTTACTCTGCTGTTTTTACGACCAATAGCTATCGTATAATCAATCCTATACTTGGATGGAATTATGGCAGGTCTTACTGTATTCATAAATGGACGCCTTTGATTTTCCAAATCTACAAGAATCATTTGTAAATGATACAGTGACAAATTGAGTCTCTATGGTCTTAGTTTCCCTAGGATTGAGTATCTTCCCTAAACATAATAACAGAAAACAGTTGCAAGGAAAACACATTATAAGATTGTTTTGTTTGCTTGCATAATATCATTAATTCTGTCAACGGATGGGCATTCTGGAGCACAAACACATTGAAAAAGTGTTCAAAAGGGACTCTGAACAGATACACAATGGTCTTAGTTTCCCTAACTGTGCACTGAAAAAAGGCTTGATTTTTTTGTGCAATAATAAACAATTCATTCACTAGCAGGTGTAGCAAAGCAATTTTTCAACTGTAAAGTTCAAAATTAAAACTGATTCAGTGTTTAACATACCAAGCCGATGATACAACTTTCGACTAAGTAATTTCTCCACCTTCACTTGGAAACAAGACAAAGGTCAGGGATGATGGCATTTGTGAATACCATGCATTCTTACTCATAATATACTGGTCATTAGTTATATTTTTACACGGTGCACACAAAAACTGCTTACTGTACTCTGTCTTATTCAAAGACGTTTTTTCACTGCTGCCGTGCTAAATCAGCTCTGTCCCTGACATCAACTTCTACCATATAAACATTCTCGGTTAATACGCGGTCCAGACGTTAAGAATTACATAAGCAACTCATAACTGAAGACATGGTAAAGATTAATGGAGTTAAAAATCTGCTTGACATTGACTACAAAATAAAATCTACATGTTCTCTCAATTCTGAGTTCACAGTGGCCATGTGCACTTGGTTACAGTTCTTTAATTTGCTTGATGAGATAGACTTTTTCATCGTTGAATTGTTCGTCCTCTGCAAGGAATCAAGCCAACACATGATCAGCCGACATAAGAACCTGAGGATGGGCAGGGGGTGGAGAAGGAAAGACTCCTGTATGAAAAGGTCACGGACGTTCATCGAAAAAATTGAATTAAACCTCCAAAAGAGACTATCTGGGCATGGCTTCAGCTTTTTTGACCTCTAAAAGATACCACCTGGAAAGCAACAAGGCTTAATTACCAGCCGCTGTTCAGAAAGGGAGCCTGCATTAGTAGACCGGACTTGAGAGACCAGTGGAAATCGATCCTAAAAACGGTAATAACCTTTTCGTATGGGACTCCCCCCCCTCCCCCCTCCCCCCTCCAGGGCATAAGAACTCGCTTGCCAAGTGTAAAACATGCACACAAATCATGTCTTCAATATTCACAGGGTAACCACACAGCAAAATTGAGTGTCCAGTATTCATACATCCCCACGGAAGGACCCCCCCACCCCTCTGGAAATTCCCATTAAGCTTCAGACATTTCTTTAGATTTTTCAGTCTTACAGCCCCCCCCCCCCCCCCCTCCCTGCTCTCATGCCCCAGGAAATTCCAATCCTTTTTTTGGTGGGGAGTGTATTAAATATTTTCTGGAACTGTACAATGTACTGTTAAATACCTGTTCTATCATTGTGGAAGCTGGTCAAAAACTCCACAAGCTTTTCTTTGTTTTTCACCAGGATTTCATGGATAGGTGATGTTTTATTGGGATTTGCAACAAATACCTGCAAATTACAAACAAAACATTTCCCTAGCAATTGAAAACCATCAATTACTGATAAACAAAATAGATGATATGACATTCAGATTTTTTCACAATAAAGAAAGCAGGAACCCAAAGTAGGAAATTGGAACAAACATATATCACTGACAAGAATTTGAACAGTTCTGACTCACATACAGGGAACATATCATAAAGATGGGGTATTGAATTGCTAGGCTTCACAAAAAATCATAGATTGTGAGTTGATAAATGAATACATTTGTGCAAAGATGTTACAATGTACATGTAAGGTAGCAAATATTTTGAAAAAGATAACACGGTATGATTAACAGCAAATCATTCTAATTTGTTCCTGTGTTACAAGAACCTGGCAAGTGCAGTAATCACATCTTTTTAATGATCTGACCTTGAATACGTGAAAGGCCTCAAACTGAATGTTCCTACTCTTGTCTCGCAGCAGATTCATCATAAGCTTCAGGTTGTCCGTATTACCGATGTATTTTGTCATCACGGTGAAGTTGTGACGATCCAGCAGCAGCTCTCCAAGAAGCTGTTAAAAAAAAAACAAAAAAAAAAACATAACACAAACAAGTCACGACATGTTTTGACACAACAATTTACATATAGGCACTATTTTGTGGATCAGCTACAGTACACTATACATGTAAAAAAGTCGCTCAAAGAACTATCTTTTAAATTAATGATCTGATCACGTTGTCTGAATTGATTGTTAAAACCTAATCATCTCAGTACAAGGATCAGTTTTTTCCCTTGTAGTTAATGTACCAATGAATATATTGTATTGTGTTAATGACAACAAACTGCAAATACATTACCTTAAGTGACTGTCTTCTCGTAACATAATTCTCAGAGTTCAGTAACTTGGAATAATGACCAAAAAACTACAAGTAACATAACCAGAAATGTGAAAAATTAACATAGCTACCACACCAAATGAATGTATAACAACATTTATTATATGGAGAAGAGTGTTTTACTGGGAACTAAACCACTCGTAGATTCCATACGCCACTTCATCCGGGACCCGAGTGGTGTATTTTCCGTATGTCACCTTTGTGAGTGTGGTATCGTTCAATGAAGTCACGATTCCCGCCTTTTGCTTTTGTTGAATTGGTTTCTCCATATAATAAAAAGAACATTACACGTTGGCTCAAAGATATGAATTTTATGTTCTCGTGGCAAGAACAATATCTCATGAGTGAGCGAAGCGAACGAGTGAGATATTGTTCTTGCCACGAGAACATAAAATTCATATCTTCGAGCCACCGTGTAATATCCTCTATATAGGAAATATCTAATTTTGGCTAATGTTCCCTCCTATTGACTCAAACAGCAGACAACTAAAGAAAGGCTGCTACATGTAGTTTAAAGGGTGAAGGTTATAAAAAGCAGCTACATCTGAAAACCCACCAGAAGTCTTCCTACCTCCCTCTCTCCCCCCCCCCCCTCCCCCCACCTCCAAAGTAACAGATACCATACACACATTTGTACACTTCACACACTTTCCTCCATATTAGGGACGTAACTAACCCAGAGGCCCTTTAATTATTTAGAAGAAATGTGATATGACGTCATTACCAAGGCTGTGTTCTAGGAAAAATTCTAGGGAGCCCTTTGGGCACCCAACCTTGTTGGCTAGGGTGCCCAGAAGTCAAGCCTGGTGACCCGAATGAAAAAAACAAAAAAACAAACATCGATTGATTAATTAATATATGATAACCAGTTGACCTTCAAAATAAAAATATCTTGCATTGTTTCTAGGGCAATTATCCTCTTTACAGATGCCAAAGATAAAAGTGTTACATGTACATGTAACGTTTTATAATACTGTTGTCAAAAGTCCACAAAGAAAGACAAACTTAACACATTTTTTACTTAAAATGGTTGATATATACATGTAGAAAAATTAAGTCCTTTTTCCCTCTATGCTTCTGAATGGGAAAATTTTTTTTACTGACAACAATTCAGACGCTGTCCAGCAGCACATCCCCGTATAGCCCAAATAAGGGAGTACCCCCCTACCCCTGGGGTTTCGAGTTCACAGATGGATTTACAGTGTAAGCATTTTGTATTGAGCCATTTTGCCTTGTAAACTTCAATACATCACAAGAAATTAAAAAGAGAAAGACAAATAATTGTGAGACTGTTTTCATCTCTAAGTTAAATCTCAAATAGGAGGTCGCCTGGCCAGGCAACTAGGTATGTTTTTCTTGTCGCCCTAAGATGGAAGCCAGTTGCCTGAAGCCACTGATGCCGCTAGAGCACAGCCTTGCATTACTCACAAACTTTAAGGCACAGCAGCAAAGATCAAAAGTATAGATCTAGTATCTGTTAACAGCATGCAGGCATTTTAAGTATGGAAATAATAATTGCACTCAGGAGATGCTGATGAAAAACATTTATGATGGGTTTTTTGGAGATGTTAAAAGATGTGTTTGTTAACTCTTAGAAAGAAGCCTTTTTGTTTAGTTTAAAGGGCACTTCTTTTTCTTACTCACGATTGAAGTAAAAAAAAGGTTGTGCGAGGTTAATGTGTGTTACAAAAGAATTGTTCATTCGTGTGGTGCTAAAAATAAATGCGGTCATTTCCAATCCAGCATTTGGGTCTCTTGCAGACAACAGAAATATTTCCTATGATATTCTCCCTACCTTTTCATACTTGCGTTCTAAAAATTCGGCACACATAATTTTGTGTCTTGTGAGTAGATCCTGTAAATGAAAGTCAAGAGACCTACTAAACACTCAACAATGTAAAGACATTTATTTCTTTAATCTCCTACCATCACCTGCCTTAGAAATGTCATTAACAGCCTCGCATTTTCTGCCATTGCAAAGATTGACTAACTAGACTGAGTGACTGAGTGACTGACTGACTAACTGACTGACTATAAACTAATTCACTCACTCACTAACCAACTAACCAGTGTTTCAGCCAGAAAATTTTACTTGAGGGCCAAAGAGGCCTCTGAAGAGCTTTTTCAGGGGCCATTTATTAGGAAAGGGGCCAATAAATAATAATAGGTGAAAAAATAGTCGCCAAATGCAAATGTTTGGTGGCCAGACACTGGTACGAAGGATCTGGCATACATGACATAGTCAATGATCAAGGGTTTTCAATGCACTATAGGGTGATTTCAAATACGGTCAGCTTTTCCGATGTGAGAGAATCAATTAACAGCAAAGCAAAAGGATGGATTGACTTCTTTTCTTATGTTGAATGCTACAGAAGCAAAGATCGTTCATCGTTCTAGAAGGACATAATGTGTGGGAAAATAACCATTATGGATCGTCAACAAAGAGAAATGGAGGAGGAGGAAAAACTATAGGTTATTAATTAAATGACACTTTACCTTAAATGTAGTGAATGCATCTGATGCAATATCAAATGTTGACATTTCAACATATTCAAAGAAATTGAAGAATCTGTCATCACTAGTTATAGCTCTAGCTAACGGCTCATATTTCATACATTCCCTTAGCATAATGCCACAATTTAAAGCCACTTCATGGGTTTCATACCTACAAAGACAAAGCAACATCAATTCACTGTACATACAAACAGGTGACAACTTTGTAAGGGGTTTTAAGTGGGCTTATACTGGGAGGGGAGGGGAAGGGGTGGGTTGTATCCAGGGAGCTTACAAGCTGTATAAAACAAAACAGTTTGCAATAAAATAGTTTGGAAATGAGCTGACAAGAAATGATGTTCAAACTCTGGCGATGGAAATTATATAATTATTATAATAAAGTGTATTATCATTTGTCTCACGACGTAGTCACTTGAGATGTAGATCGCGATGTTTCGACTGCTTACTGCTAGTCTTCTTCAGGTGATAAGGTCGACTGATTGCATGGTATCATTCATAGCACAAAGGTCGGCTGTGATTGGTGCATTTTGATCCTCCTATTGTTCCATTGTTCCGGTGAGTAGCTGTTCCCTCAGTGGTCCGCTGTTGTACTGTTCTCCTGTTGTTGTGTTTTTTGATCGTGGGCATCCATGCTTCAGGAATTTCAATTCCACTATCCCTGTTGATGTTATTAGGGTGAAGTCGTATGTGAATAGCTTCCTTGACCCTACGTGTGTACTAATGAGGATCTCGATCAATAAACTTGACCTCATTCCAGATAGGATAGTGGCCGGTCTCCTGGGTGTGTTCAGAAATGGCGGAGGTCTGGGTACAGGCGAGTCGTATATCCCTGTCGTGTTCTTCGATCCTCTCCTGCATAGATCTCCCTGTTTCCCCAATGTAGACTTTGCCGCACTCACAGGGAATCCTGTAGACAACACCATCTTGTTTAGCCGGGTTGATGATGTCCTTTGGTCGCACTAAGTGTGACCGAAGTGTTGTGTCGGACTTAAAGACAGTGTGAATGCCTTGTTGTTCTAGGCAGCGGCGGAGAGACTCTGAAACCCCTTGGACATAAGGTAAAACGGCAGTGGATTTAAATTCCACGATAGGCTCTCTTCTTGGGGTTGTTCGTGCCTTTGTGATCTTCTGTACAAAAGAGGGATATCCGTTAGAAACAAGTACAGATGACAGATGTTTCTTCTCTCCAGCAATTACTGGTGGTTTCGTCACGAGACGTTTAGCCCGGTCATATAGACACTTCACAATACCGTGCTTTACTTACTGAGGGTGATGTGAATCATACGCCAGGTACTGATCAGTATGCATTGGTTTCCTGTAAACACTGGTGGTAAGGTGGCCATCCGCTTCTCTATAAACTGACGTGTTGAGAAAGGCGATCTTGCTGTTATTCTCAATCTCCATGGTGAAATGGATTGATGGTTGTTGACTGTTTAGATGTCGCAAGAAGATGTCAACTCTATCCCGATCCAGGATGGTGAAAACGAACTAATTAATAATACATTGTTCGTGGCTAGTCTTAAGCAGTTCATTTTGTCCCAGCCAAGGGACTCATCTGAGACCTTTCTGCTTGGCAAACTTGCTGGGCATTGTGCTCAAAGTCCCATTCGCTAACAAAATGATAACAGCAATCTCACCTTATATCGCATAAGGATTCCTAACTGCACAAATTCACGAGTGAAAACTGACGAAGCAACAATGCCACGAACAATGTATTATCACAAGTAACTGCCAACTTTCTTGTCAATTATTTATTTATGATATACATTAATATAATATACAATTTATATATATCAATATTTATTATATATTAAATAGTACCAAAGTGCTGCACTCTACTCAAATACACTCTAGTCTACTTAGACAGATAGATAATCTTTACTTACACACAGTTAAAAATTTGTCAGCTAAAACTACTAATAACTAATAACTTATTACTTGCAGACTCTGGGGGAGGGGGAGGGGAGTCACATGACTGATGATTCATCAGGTGATCAACACGACTGATAATTGCAGTAGTAAAGTATTAGCAGTCATTGTAGTTACTCATGCTAATGTTAGTAGGACAGTTTTAATGAAAGTTATGTGGTTGTAAAGTTTTTTTGTGTGTGTGCAAAAGCAATAAAAATGTGAAAATAACAATAACAATAATAATAATAATAATAATAATAATAATAATAATCACAGTTATACAGAAAACTTAAGCAGTTGTGAAATTAATGCCCAAGTCTGAAAAAAAAATTCAGGCCTGAACAGGATTTGAACCCATGACCTCTACAATACCGGTGCAGCACTCTACCAACTGAGTTATCAAGCCAGCTGGGAGCTGGTCGCATTGTGGGTTCATAATATACCTGTAGATAGTCAAGAAAGGTCAAATGTGTTTCTTATTGTTTGATTTATGGTCATGTGGCAATCGCTAAATCTAAATGTTGCCCAGCAGCCACCAATTACAATGGAAGCTATTGTTGCCCGTTCTGTTTATACTTTGAATTCTGTGTGCCTCTTTACTTATTTTTCACTTTGTCTCAGGAAACATCAAGAATCTTGGGAAAACAAAACTAACTGCTTCCCTCGGGACCAGTGATTAGAGTGCATAATGTACTTGTTTTGTGGAGTTTACTATTTTGGTTGTCAAGGAAACATATTAAGCACCTTACAGTTTTTGTTTCAATTTTTCAGCTGGATTGATAATAAATCTTCATAGAAGTTCTGCAAGCATGTCAATAATTATAGCAATTGTAACTCACAAAAATATAGCAGTGAGTCTAAACACTGAACTGTTCAACATCTTACCCCGTCACAAGCATGAACAATACTTCCTTGTTATCAAGCAAATATTCAACTGTGGGAAGGCGAGCCCCAATTTGCCTTCGTAGAATGCTGTTGAATATTTGGGCAACATCTTTCTTGCTCTAAAAGATAAAATGTAATGTTAGCATAACTGGATGAACTCAGAAATGTACTAAAGGAGACTGTTCAAACCTATTCAGATTGAGGAGTAAAAAATGCCTGTAACTGGAAAAGGGAAGAAGAGCCTTCCCATACTGCTTTAAATTCTGAATTGGTGCTTCCAAATTTTGGGTGCAAAATACTAATTGGCTGAGATTAATATCATAACGTTGGCATGGTGACATTATCCAACTGTGATGGGCTTCTGTAAACAGAAGCAAAATGATGGCCTGCAGAGATTGTATTCAGTGTTCAGAGCCAGTTGTGCCAAAATTTCAGAATAATTTAGTTTCTATTGATCTTGAAGGTAAAATAATGCAATGTGGGGGCTTGAGACCCTGCTCGATTGCCATCTTACACAGGACTCACAAAAAGTCTAATTTTGCAGCTTATTGTTATTTCGGCTGAAATGGAACACCACATTTGTTGTCTGGGCTTTACAGAGCATTACTGTTGTAATTTATGGTAATAATTAATAATTATGTCTTTTCTCTACCTGCGCAAAAAAACCATCAAAACCCTGAATTACATATTTTCTTTTGAATTAGCCATTGCAAGCCCCACCCTACTATGATGGCACATACTGTGTGACACAGACTGTGGCACAGAATGTGACACAGATTGTGTGAGCAATGTTTACATCCATATCTGATGATTTTTGACAACTCACTCAGCATCACATCAGGGGGGGGGGGGGGGGTTCTAGGGGGCATCATTCAGAGAGACAAGAGCCAAGAGCCACGAGCAACAAAGATAAAGTCAAACCTTACATGTCCATCTTTTTTACAAGAATAAAATTTCCAAGTATTTTTGTTGTATTTTTACAGTAACGTTTTCTAGACACTGAGTACCTTGGCACAGATACTTCTGAGCCTTGGACAGCAAGTGAAAGTGGAATGTTTAATATGTTATTTTATTACATGTACCTCAAAATCTAGTTTCTGAAGGTGTTCAACAAGAAACCCAAACAGATCTGTGTTATACATCTCTTGAGCAGTTTGAGCCACATTTTCTGCCAGGGGAGGTTGATCTAGAACAAATTCAAATGTTAAAATGTTGTTGTTTATGGTGGTCAATGTGCTTATCTATACTTAGCTAGTTCACGCACAGGGCACTTAAACTGAAAGAAAAAAAAAGGTATATGGACTACACATACATGTAACAAGCTTAAAAATCAGAACAGTCAGGAGGCAGACCAGTTGGCTATTTACTAGCATGACAGAGGAATTGAACTGGGCTCTACTGAAAACTCCAGCCAAGTGGTCAGAATGGGACTTGAATGTGTGACTTCCAGATTTCAAGTCTGGCGCCCTAACCGCTTGGCAACACTGCCTCCACAAATTCAAATCACATTTGATCTTCATGATGCCATAAATATATAACTAACAGATTATTCACGGGGTGAAGCACACTACCTCCAGATCCAAACAGGACTGTTTTAATTGCACTAAACTGTTTAGCAATATCTTCTAAAGCCTAGGGGAAATAATGTATGATTAATAAGTGAAAAATCAGAATTTTGTTTGTTACATGATATGACAGACAAAAATAAAATGAACCACAAAATTATACACCTGTAGCCTGGAATTAAACTCATCACCAATAGATGAGCTTGGGAACTAGTGCCTGAAAGGTTAGCAGGGCGCAGAAGCCGTACGCGGAAGGGGAGGTATCCATGGCAACGCTGGAAGCGGGAACCACCCCCAAAAGTGGCTGGTAACTGGCACCGTCACACTGATTGAATCAGTGGAAACAACTTACCTGACCCATACTTACCTAGAGACCAGCAACCAAGAGGGAGGGACGGGAAGGGAAGGGGCGAGAATCTGCAAAGATTCGCCAAAATACAAAGCAAATGATACACAACGATCAGCTGGCAGCACAGTATGTGCAATGCAATGTGACACAACAGCCCTGCAAATCTCCAAAGGGCCGCCCCGCAAGTCACGTACTGTAAAAGGGGAAACCGCTGACTGCATTGGTTTGAGTCTAACTTTGCCTAAATCACATTTAGCCACATTCAATGATACTAAATGTCTTACAGATATATAATAAACATGTAGGCCTTACATAGTTTTTTCACCTGAGATCTGGAATACTAGTATTAAGACAGTAGTAAGTGGTGTTAATTCAGGAATGAACTCACCTTATCAGATTTCTTGCTTCCAGTTGGTTCTTTATCCACGACTTGCAGAGAGTCGTGAAGGTTCTTCACCAGTTCACTTGGACTCTTTTTTGAGGAGCCAAACAGAGGCATGGTTCCCTGGTACCCTCAACCCTAATATCAAAATAAATAAATAAATAAATAAATATAAATATATATATAATATATATATATAATATATATATAATATATATATAATATATAATATATATATAATATATATATATATATATATATATATATATATATATATATATATATATATATATAAAGTTAAGATGCTTCGAGCCAACAGGGATGCCACGTGCCAGAAGGATCCAAAAGGATTCGTAGTCCAAACCTCGAGTAATGAAATTTGTAGGCAATTGTGGAAAACGAGGACGGACAACTTCGAGCGAAAAAAATATATATATACAGTAAAAAGTCTAAGAAATCTAAAAAAAAGTTTAAAAATTTAATAAAAATAAACGTTTCGGTCAAAGACCTTCATCAGTTGCAGTGCAAGTGAATAATAAATTACAATAACCTTAAATAAGTTTACAGTATAAAAAATGACATAATATTACAAAGATGATTACATAACAAGGCGTGGTAACACATGAAAACTAAAAAATTAACCAATGATAAACAATCGGTGATTACTAAGCGAGATACTATGACAATGCGGTACAAAACTCAAAAGACACAAACCAAATAAGAATAAATAATCGAATATAATACAAATAAGATTAATATCAAAAAAGTAACGCGATTCGTCGAGTCAGCCGAAAGTGTGAAGGGACCCGGGTGTAAAATATTCAATGTTCAAAAAAGGCGGTCCCAAAATCCCCAAACAAAGCCCTTGAAACAATGCCGCGGCAAGGCACAACAGGCGCCCTAAACAGGGCCCTTAAACAACAATAATGTAATAAATTCCCCGATGGGGGCCCCTGAGAAAACCCAGCGCTAACAAAGCTAACAAGATCCAAGGTCAGGGCCTTTGAACACCTGAACTAAGATAACCGCCAAATTTGCAAGTTATTTTTGCGCTAATTGTAGTTTATTCTTTTTTTCGAGTGGAATTCCTGACGTTTATTCAAGCCAAAAGGTGCCAGAGAGAACAACTGTGCACTCCAATATGCCTCTTTAGTGATTAAAAGCTTTTCGATGTTACTTGTATTGTTTGCATTTATCTGCACTTGATCAATACACTGGAAAGAAAAGTCGTTTAAGTTGTGCGGTGTTCTGTTGAAATGCACCGCTACCTCACAAGTCTTTTTCTTGGTCAGCATAGCAGACTTGTGGTTGCAAAATCTAACTCTAAAATCTGTTGTTGTAGAGCCAATGTATTGTAAGTTACATTTCTTACACGAAGCCAAATAAATGACATTTTTTGAATCACAGGAAAGTTTCAATCGTATCTTATAGCTCTTGCCTGTTTGAAAACTATGGAAAGAATTTGATTCAACAAAGTAGTTGCGACAGAGATCACATCTTGTTCTTTTGCATTTAAAGCAACCCTTAACCTCAACAACCTCTTCAACCTTAGTGTTAGAGCCATAGCGAGATGGCGCTAACAACTCCTTAAGGTTTTTAGATCTTCGAAAAGAGGCTATGATGGAATTTGGCGGAAAAAATTCTTTTAATTTGGGGTTGGATTCCAAAATACCTAGGTGTTTTCTGATGATGCGACCAACATCAGGTAAATTTGGATTAAATGTTGTTACAAATGGAAACAATTTCTTCTCAGCTTTGGCACGAGTTCTAAGTAAGTCAGCTCTAGATGTAGTTAAGGCTTTAGAAAATTGATCTTCCACTAGTTTTGTGGGATAACCCTGATTGACTAGATAACCCTTGTATTCAGTTGTTCTCTCGGCAAGAAATACTTGTTCAGAGCAGTTTCTCTGTAACCTAGTTGCTATGCCATAAGGGATAGCCTTGAAAACATGTTTGGGGTGAGCACTTGATGGTGGAAGATACAAGTGGCTATCAGTTGGCTTTGAATAAACGTCTGTCTGGATGAAACCCCCGATGAGATGTAAAGTTAAATCTAGCACGTGAAGCTCGCGTTCAGAAAAAACTAATTCAAATCTAATGGTAGGATATAGGGAATTTATAAAGTCAGTAAACTCATGCAGACTCATGTTTACTGACTTTATAAATTCCCTATATCCTACCATTAGATTTGAATTAGTTTTTTCTGAACGCGAGCTTCACGTGCTAGATTTAACTTTACATCTCATCGGGGGTTTCATCCAGACAGACGTTTATTCAAAGCCAACTGATAGCCACTTGTATCTTCCACCATCAAGTGCTCACCCCAAACACGTTTTCAAGGCTATCCCTTATGGCATAGCAACTAGGTTACAGAGAAACTGCTCTGAACAAGTATTTCTTGCCGAGAGAACAACTGAATACAAGGGTTATCTAGTCAATCAGGGTTATCCCACAAAACTAGTGGAAGATCAATTTTCTAAAGCCTTAACTACATCTAGAACTGATTTACTTAGAACTCGTGCCAAAGCTGAGAAGAAATTGTTTCCATTTGTAACAACATTTAATCCAAATTTACCTGATGTTGGTCGCATCATCAGAAAACACCTAGGTATTTTGGAATCCAACCCCAAATTAAAAGAATTTTTTCCGCCAAATTCCATCATAGCCTCTTTTCGAAGATCTAAAAACCTTAAGGAGTTGTTAGCGCCATCTCGTTATGGCTCTAACACTAAGGTTGAAGAGGTTGTTGAGGTTAAGGGTTGCTTTAAATGCAAAAGAACAAGATGTGATCTCTGTCGCAACTACTTTGTTGAATCAAATTCTTTCCAAAGTTTTCAAACAGGCAAGAGCTATAAGATACGATTGAAACTTTCCTGTGATTCAAAAAATGTCATTTATTTGGCTTTGTGTAAGAAATGTAACTTACAATACATTGGCTCTACAACAACAGATTTTAGAGTTAGATTTCGCAACCACAAGTCTGCTATGCTGACCAAGAAAAAGACTTGTGAGGTAGCGGTGCATTTCAACAGAACACCGCACGACTTAAACGACTTTTCTTTCCAGTGTATTGATCAAGTGCAGATAAATGCAAACAATACAAGTAACATCGAAAAGCTTTTAATCACTAAAGAGGCATATTGGAGTGCACAGTTGTTCTCTCTGGCACCTTTTGGCTTGAATAAACGTCAGGAATTCCACTCGAAAAAAAGAATAAACTACAATTAGCGCAAAAATAACTTGCAAATTTGGCGGTTATCTTAGTTCAGGTGTTCAAAGGCCCTGACCTTGGATCTTGTTAGCTTTGTTAGCGCTAGGTTTTCTCAGGGGCCCCCATCGGGGAATTTATTACATTATTGTTGTTTAAGGGCCCTGTTTAGGGCGCCTGTTGTGCCTTGCCGCGGCATTGTTTCAAGGGCTTTGTTTGGGGATTTTGGGACCGCCTTTTTTGAACATTGAATATTTTACACCCGGGTCCCTTCACACTTTCGGCTGACTCGACGAATCGCGTTACTTTTTTGATATTAATCTTATTTGTATTATATTCGATTATTTATTCTTATTTGGTTTGTGTCTTTTGAGTTTTGTACCGCATTGTCATAGTATCTCGCTTAGTAATCACCAATTGTTTATCATTGGTTAATTTTTTTTAGTTTTCATGTGTTACCACGCCCTGTTATGTAATCATCTTTGTAATATTATGTCATTTTTTATACTGTAAACTTATTTAAGGTTATTGTAATTTATTATTCACTTGCACTGCAACTGATGAAGGTCTTTGACCGAAACGTTTATTTTTATTAAATTTTTAAACTTTTTTTTAGATTTCTTAGACTTTTTACTGTATATATATATTTTTTTCGCTCGAAGTTGTCCGTCCTCGTTTTCCACAATTGCCTACAAATTTCATTACTCGAGGTTTGGACTACGAATCCTTTTGGATCCTTCTGGCGCGTGGCATCCCTGTTGGCTCGAAGCATCTTAACTTTTTATATATATATAAAGTGTAAAATTTGATTTTCGTAGAACAGTGCTCAATACATCAGAGTAGAGCAAAGTATACAATGTGGGAGGAAAAACACAAATAAACTACAAGTTCATCCCTACAAGCCTGTTTCGTGGTTGCCCACTCATCAGGGGATGGGGATGGGCAACCACGAAACAGGCTTGTAGGGATGAACTTGTAGTTTATTTGTGTTTTTCCTCCCACATTGTATATATATATATATATATATATATATATATATATATATATATATATATATATATATATATATATACAATATACAATACAATATATATACAATACAATATATACAATATATATATATTTATTAAATTTTTAAACTTTTTTTTTTTAGATTTCTTAGACTTTTTACTGTATATATATATTTTTTTCGCTCGAAGTTGTCCGTCCTTGTTTTCCTCAATTTCCTACAAATTTCATTACTCGAGGTTTGGACTACGAATCCTTTTGGATCCTTCTGGCATCCCTGTTGGCTCGAAGCATTTTAACTTTTTATATATATTCATTAAATGTAGTTCAGGACTTCAGGAGTGATTCATCGTTTTATTGCTACAGACCTGTTTCGTATGGTCAACAAGTGACCATACGAAACAGGTCTGTAGCAATAAAACAATGAATCACTCCTGAAGTCCTGAACTACATTTAATGAATATACTATGCTCCTCTAAGAGTTGAGCGCTTTTTGAAATCCATTCACCACAAGGAAATAGAATTTATATATATATATATATATATATATATATATATATATATATATATAAACGTTTGATAAAGCAAGGACGGACAACTTCTGACGGTAAAAAAAGTTAAAAAGTTAAAAGTTTAATAGAAAAACGTTTCGGTCTTAGACCTTCATCAGTTACAAGAGAAAAAGGACGAAAACTAAGTTTAAATACGGTTGCAGTGTGGGAGATTACGTAATGAAATGAAAAATACAATATTGTGCTATTAATACATCGTGATTAATACAATACAGGAAGAAAATGCAAAACGAGAAATACAATGCTGTACTATAAATTGCATCATACAGGGTGATAATTGATAGACCAAACGAAAAGAATACAATACTGTGCATAAATTACATTATAGAGCGTGATAATTGCAGAACTAGGTTAAATTCAACCTAAAAACTAAAAGAGTTAAAATAGATAAAACGGACTCTTGCAATGCGGTAAATATAACGGGAAAAATAGTTTGCAATTAGAGCTTACATTGATCATTTGGTTCGCCGCGGCACTAATTTAGACAGGCTTAACCTCTGCGATTTCACCTAAATGACCTCACTATGTCTTTACTGTGGGTTAAATTAGCCAGTCACGCTAACAAGAGCATGGTAAGCAGTGGAATCGGTTATTTACCTCTATATTTCAGCCAAAAAGTAGCCATTACATGACATTTCATCTCAATATCTGACTGGATTCACAAAAACGTAGCCATAGAATTTGACTTGTCACTGATAATCTTGCTACAATTCTGTCCCAGAGCTAGCTTTCCACGAGGCTTATCGTAGCTCAAATAGCAGCAAATAACTCTCCTGTATGCCTTTTGAGGCCAGGAAGACTAAATTCACCGTCTTTTCGTTGAATCATGAATTGTACAATTTAATTAAGAGTGCTTTTAACATGAAATTGGAGTCTAAATCAACACGAACGTACAGATATCAAAACTGCGGCGGAGAGCCAATCTATTGCTTTCTAAAGGCCTGCATCGTCCTAAATGGACTGAACAAGAGCTTGCTACATCGAGAATCGATTGAAGTTCAGACAAACTAGGCCATAGTTAGCAGTAAGTGAACACTCAACATGTTGTCGTTACGTCAATTATCGCCCGGAAGCCACGCAAATAAATTTCTTCCGCGCTAGCGAATCACAGACAGTTCTGATACTTAGCTAAGCCGAGAACGCCTAAAATTGATGACACAAGGAAATTCTACTCACGATCAGTGCTTGAACTCATGTTCTTCTCTCTCCTCGTGGCCATGTTTTGCTGGCAAATAGCAATGTCCCGGATGTACTTCAATTTTGTCGAGCGCAGAATGGCACATCCAGATTTCAACAGATTTTTTTTCTAAGTCTTTAGCTACATCAAAGTTCAAAGCAAATGACGCCAACAGCAGCTAGAAATGTCTAGTCCATTGCACGTCTAAGCCCTAAATTGATGTGGCTAAAGAGTTTTGCTGTCTAAAGCAAGCACAACATTATCGCCACAGGGCAAATGGCCTTCTGTTACGGGACTAAATGTGACCCGTACAGTTTACACATCTCCTCAGGCCCGCCTCACGTACAATAATGGACGACGCTTACTAGCAAATCGTTAGACTTGGGCCTTCATTGGACTTAATGGTGTCCTCGGGCAGACTTCCTTTAGACAGCAAATACAGAACGCTAATCGGTCGCTCCTTGTCAGAGTCACCGCGCGAACTGAATTCAGACAAATGTAGCCCGGGCTAAAATTCACGCAAATTGAAAAGGGGGTGGGGGGGGGGGGGGGGGGGTGGTGGTCCATAAATGATGAAAAAAATACCTAAATAAATGAAACATGCGGCAGGGAGTTTCTACATTCCATGCTAGGTAAGATTTACAAGTTGCTGTCATAGCAAAAGCAGAAAAAAAAAAAAATGAAAAAAAACAACTAACTCAAACAGCACTTGATTCAGTCTTTAACATCGTTTTCATAAATCCAGATAGATAGATAGATAGATAGATAGATAGACAGATAGATAGATAGATAGATAGATAGATATACATACAATGTGGGAGGAAAAACACAAATAAACTACAAGTTCATCCCTACAAGCCTGTTTCGTGGGCAACCACGAAACAGGCTTGTAGGGATGAACTTGTAGTTTATTTGTATTTTTCCTCCCACATTGTATACTTCGCTCTACTCTGATGTATTGAGCATTGTTCTACGAAAATCAAATTTTACACTTTATATAAATAAATATATATATAAATATATAGGAAGTCTGTGTTTTGATTTTTCCGTAGTACAGTGCTCGATACATTTAAGTAGAGCGCAATATATATATATATTGAAAATAGAAAAAAACTACACTTTCATCCCGACTAGCCTGTTTCGTGATCGCTCACTCTTCAGGGGATTTTAAAATCCCCTGAAGAGTGAGCGATCACGAAACAGGCTTGTCGGGATGAAAGTGTAGTTTTTTTCTATTTTCAATATATATATATAAATATATATATATATATATATATATATATATGTATATTTGTTTAATATAACATACTGATAATGACGTTTTTGGTGATTTTCTGAAGATTCCTGACCACTTTTTGAAGATTTCCGAAGATTCTCCAAAAATTGTCCGAAGGCCACACCAATGTTTTTGAACATTTTCTGCAAATTTGCAAAGATTTTTGAAGATAACGAAAAACTGTTGAAGACTTTTGAGGCAGATCCAAAGATGTTTCGATCATACACCAACAAGTATTAGCACAGATCAAGGGTCAAAAATGATATCAGTGAAGTCATCAATATCTTCACCAATGAAGATATGGAAAATACGCTACCTAAATCCCGGAAGTGGTTTTGTATGAATTTTACAAGTGGTGTATTTCCCAGTAAAACACTCGTGGTTCTGTATTAAATAAAATGGAATTTTGACCTTGTCCTATGGGTCAGGAATTTGCAATCTTCCTGAAGCCTCACTGAGGAGATTTGTACATCAACTATTCTAGCTAGCCTTCCTGGGACATTTACAAATTTTTTTCAAAAAATTTAACCCACTGACTCCTGTGCTGGACGTAACCAGCCGTGACGAGCATTGGCCTTTGTTCCACTTTTGACTTCATCACTTTTGATCAAAATTGGCATTGATCATCTACACTCAAGTTCTGCAGGAGGAAAAGATCTTTCTACTGATACCCAGATCGTAGTGATTGGGGAGCAAACTTTCCTGCAATGACACTTAGCTACTCCATGGTGAAAATTGCCTGTCTCAATGATGCTTTCTCAGAAATTTTTAAACTGGAAGCAAGCCCAGTAGAGGGTCAATCACTGCCACAAAAAGATAAGGAAAGTCAAGAAAAACTAAAAAAACAGAAAAGCCTAAAGACGTAGGTCACAAATTTTGATTTCTGCGCACACCCAAACAAAAATGTTGTAAAGCCGTGGTGCTAGTAGAAAGTAAGGCATGCTGTTATGTTGCAAATGCCTTTTTAAGTACATTGGAGCTAATTTGGCTCACACCCAGGCAGAAAATCTCCCAAATGTCCAAAGAATGCGGTTTTGGCAAAGAGCTCCAGGAGTTAATGGGTTGAAAATGCCTCATGAATGCTGGGGTGGGGGATCAGCAGGCTTGGAATTGACAGAGGCATTAATTATTAACTCAAGTTAGCATGAGCTGTTAGCTAGTCCATTTCTAAACTACTACAAGTCTTATAATCAGTCCACATGGTTTGTATCTACGCTTATTTAGTAGAACGAATGTTTTGTAATTCATGTACTGGTTGCTGTCTCAAATACCAAGCGATCTGCAGGCGTACTGGTAATTAAGATAAGAAATAACTTTCACCCAACTACTTATTAAATAGTATTTAAGTGTGAATTATTTCTTATCTAGGTATTTGGGTTTGTAGTGCAGAGCATTCAACGGTTGAGTTAGATCAAGTTAGGAAAGCTGTAAAGCCGCAAACACGCACGTTTGGACCCGAAGTATTTCTAGTTCGTGGCTGCTAGCGGATTTATTTGTTACTGGAAAGGAATGTATCAGGACAGCAAAAAAAAATTTAAAAAAATACAGTCGAGTACAGTTGCGTACATGCTGATTTTAAGGATCAATGTCTCTCTAATTTGTCATTTAAAGCCGCTTTCTCGAGTTCAAGCTTATGTTCGTGAAGAATGCGAATTTTAAGACAGACAGGCCAACTTGTAACAACGGTAACTCTTACCTGAACAGTTAGTAACCACTCTTGAATTACTAGAAACTTGAAATCGAGGGAAATTGTGGACAAGAATAGACTTTCTTCAATATAAACACGCCTAAACGGAAACAATGAAAACCATCAAGTTGTAAAATATCGCTCCAGTTTCCACGGTCAACATGGCGCTTTTAAGGGAAGTATGTCATTTTCATTACTTTGTACATGAAGTAAGCAGTGTTAATAACTATTGAAATGACTGGCTTTTGGACTTTTGTGGAGGCAAATATGACTTGCATTGCAAGCTTATCGTTCACTTTTTTGCAATGTCTTGGAGCAATAACTTTGGCCTTTTCAGTTAGCCGTAAGCTCCCATCACTAGAGAAGTGGATAATTGCGTGGCTTTTTTATGATGCGCTGACACATTTTTCACTGGTACGTGTTTTGAATAAGCTGACAATAGGAACTGAGGTGGCCGTTGGCGACTAACGTAGGAAAATATCAAAAGTTATTTTAATGTATATACTGCATAAGTCACAACCTAGCTTGCAGTTGGGCTCATGGGTTATGAGAGAGATGATTTGACCTGGGTTTATTGAACAGCCTCCTAGTCGTCACGCGAATATGATTGCGTGACATGTTATGGTAATGAAGTCCAAAGCAGCATTTTTATTTTAAACACCTGATCTATTTCTTAGGAAGGACCATTTGTTTACTTCTCACTCACTGGATCTGTCAATAACTCCAACCATATCCTGGCTGAAGTTTGTGAGTATTTCTTTTTTAAACAAAAATATACGCATGGAAGAAATGGCATGGTATAATTCATTTGGTAAGCATCACTGGGATGGTATTCCATTTTTTATCTGCAACTCCCCCCTCTGACAGCCTAGTCTTTTGTTGTCAGCACCTTTGAAGTTTGTATCTGAGTGGTTCAAAATTTGTTGGTTGCCCCGCATAGATTACTATGAGTCTACGACCATTTTCGGATCATATGTACTAAAGGCATCCGCGGTTGTGTGTCGATTGATACCTTCGAACCATCCTTGATTGACACTCAATCAATACTCGATTGACATTCCATCTACACCTCAGTTGACACTTGATTGACACTCCATTGACATCTCGTTTGAGAGACGACCAAATTTTTGATCGATTCATACAAGTCAGTCAACACTGGGCCATCTGTTGATCAAATGTTGATAGAGTATCGACTGAGTATCAATTGGGATGTTGATCTAGTATTGATCAAGATTTTGACCAAGGGTATTGATCAAGAGTATCGATTGATACTCAACCACAGATACCTTTATTACGCATGATCCCTGTTTTCTTTGCTGACAGTTCACCAGAGACATCATTATATAAATATGAATACTATACCATATTTAGCTTATTTGATATAGGTAGCATGTTTTAGATGAGGTAACTGGCATAATCTTGTTTAAATGAGACTGGAGTTCACAACAGTTTTTGTTCTCAGGGAAAGAATATGGCAAGGCAGATTCAAGATGGCTGTTTTCTGACCCAACAATTGTTTCTTTAGAGATTCTTACAGTTGTCATCACTGGACCCCTGGCTCTGTTGTTGATCTATGCTATTATCTGTGACAAACACTACAGGTAAACAAAGTCAGAAAACCATGAACACCAGAAATATTTATGGAAATATGCCATGGTGTAACAACAACAACAACAACAACAACAATAACTTGCAAAGAAAAAGGCAATTAGGTATGAGAAAACTAAAAATCCACACTGATGTTTAGTTGTTTTCTGGCAAGACAATGAAAGAAACAACAACAACAACAACAACAAAACAAACAAAAAGCAAAACACAGGTGAAGTGCTACAGGGCTTAGGTATTACAAGTGAATTTATACAGCATGTATGATAAATATGTTGCTATTTTTTTTTCTGGCAGACACTTTGTGCAGACAACTCTTTGTGCATGTGAACTGTATGGAGGTATGGCTATTAACATCCTGTAAATAATATACTACAGACTGTAGTTTACCATTACACTTATGCAATTATTACAGTAGCTTATTTAATATCTGATTGACAGAAAAACTCTGCATTCTATCCACTGACAGACCTATGATTCTCAACAAAAGATCTGAACTTGTAACAAAATGCTGGCACAAGAATAAGTTCTATGTAGCCAATCAGAAACAGGATTGCTCCACACACCCTCCATGAGTCAGTTTTAATTTTGTTTCAACCGCCGCTAAGGGCAAAGTCTAATGATTGCTTCAAGTGTGAAACTCAGGTAATGGTAGTTTCTACCTTAATCTGTAGCCTATGAACCAGACATCTGAGACATTACAGTGTACATGAGGAAGAACTAGCAATCCCTAGATTTGAGCCAAATAATTCCACACCTATAAAATAACACTATCAAGGTCTAAAAGCCCAGCCAAATACGTGCACCAGCCTTTCAATTTGCAACATGTTGCATTGAAATATTGTGCACAAGTCTTTTAGTATAGAAATAAGTGGGTGAAACATTGCTCTTGACAAACTCTCCATATTGTTTGCTAGGTTGGATGACGTTTTGTCCAGAATGGCTGACTGGCAGCCCAAGTTTGGACACAAGCTCCTTATTGTATCTGTGGTGTTACTTGGTGTTTTTTAATAGTCTCTGGGTTGTAATTCCTTTTCTTTTGTTGTGGCATTCTTGGAAGGAAATGGAAGTTGTGCACACCAGTGTATCTACTACAAACAGAAAGAAGAAACGATGAAAGACTGTGCCTCTTTCTTCTTTATCTTTTCAGTGTTTTCTTATGAGTTTCCCTCAAATGCATTGTTCTGCTAGGCCTCCTCCAGTACATTTTTTTTTCACTCAAACCTGAGGGGTATGATGTGTGTGTTTAAGTTTTGTGCATCTTCCAGATGTTTAAAAATTTCATATTATGTTTCTATATGCACCTACAAACATTGACAAAAATCTTGGAACAAAATTGTACTAGAGCAAGGTTCCAAGGTTTCTTCAAGGCAAGGTGTCAACAAGGAATTCCAACGGAATTACTATAATTGCTAAATGCAACGCAATCGAGCTGTTACACGTTAGAACATTACATAAGTCTTTCTTATCTAGTTTAAACAATATTCACCACTATAGCCTTTCATGCATGTATGTCGCAACAACGTCTGGTTTAATTATATCATGCATATGGCTAGTCTTTTAAATAACCCTATTCTTGTTTCATTCAAGGCTGCATGGGCTCTGTACTTTCCATGGTACACGATTTTATATTGGTCTAAACCCAGACATTTGTCTACCTATAAAAGAGTTTTAGCTTGGACTTAAGCATCATTCGCTTGTTATATCCCTACTGTAACTTTTAGTTAGCCCTAGGAACTTCAACATTAATAAGTCACATAATATGTCTTGGACGTGGAACCCTCAATATTATCAATACCTTTTGCTTTAGAAGCACTCTTTTAATTACCTGATAATTTAAAAAAAAATTATTGTAAAGGAATATTTTGAGAGGAACATTTAGATGTAGCTAGTAAGCTGTCAATGTCATCTATGGCTTTATTAGTCAGTTCCAGAGCATTCTTGATCATAGTTTCTCTGTCAAGAAGATTTGGGATGTTTGCACAATCTACATTGCCACCTTCAAGGTCTTCCTGGAGAAAGATGAGAAAAGAAAAACATTCATTTGATAGACTAAGCACATAATAGGGAAACATGTGAAAACTAGTGTCAATAAACTAACTCCGTTGCGAAAATACTGTTTTTTACATATTCTTACATAAGTTAGCCTGAATTTCAAACAACCTCACCCCATCACTTACAACCCTGTTTTGAGGTAATCAAGTGGTCACCATGTTATTCGGGACTGCAGGGTTCTCCAAAAGCTTTGGCAATCAGCAAAAATTGTCATCTACTCGGCCTGGGCGCACTTCTCAGGGAAAATATACATACATTGTTTTGGGTCGGCTTGGCAGGGAAAGAGATTGTTGCTGGCCACTTGAAATTTTTCTCTGACTACTTCAAATTTTTGGAAGAACCCTGGGACTGTCATTATGTTACCTTGACTGTCATTATGTTACCTTGTTCTTCACACCAACAGCAAACTTGTGGATTCTATCAACAACAGGCAATTTCACCCATAGCATCAAGGGAAAATCATGCATGTGTTACAGGTTACGGCCCTTGATGCATGACAGCCCTACTATTGGATGGAATTGGCAAGTATTTTGATCTGTGTTTGTGGATTAAGCCACCTGAAGAGGCAGATAGAATTCAGGCTGAAAATAAGTTTCTGATTAACATACAAGTATTCAATAAACACCTTGTTTGCAGATTTTTCAGTGTCCTTAATGAGTGAACTCTGTACTAAATTTGTAGCATGTTGATTATGAATATCCTGAGGTAATACTTGTTTGCAAATTTAAGGATCACAAATGACATGTTGACTTGAATGAATGAGTTACTATCAATGGTTACACATCAGCAACATAATCACGTAAGATTATCATTAAAGAAGGACGTTAAATGTTATGTTTTCAGTGTGAACATCCTGACATAACAAGATCAGTGTTCCAGATAAGTGAGGGGTCTCAGGTAAAAGGCCAAACAAGGTCAGTTACATGACGCGACAAATTACTAGGAAATTTATTATGTGATTTGGAGGGAGCACTGAGAATTGACTTGTTGGAATTCTTTATGGACACCCTGCATTGAAAAATTATCTGGAACCCTCCAACATAATAGTAACATAACAGCATGGAAATAATGACATAAGGGGAGAAAAACTGATATTTTCATTATGTCTAAGTGTCGATGTTTGCATTACCAAGGCTGTGGTCTACAAAAAATTATGAGGAGCCCCAAGTTTCCTAACCATGAAATTCTGGGTGCCCAGCCTTTAAGCCCAATGATAAAAGATAGTCGCTTGTGGCATCCGGGTGTTTCCAGAACACAGCTCTGCATTACAGTCATAAGCGATTATGTCACTAGTCTGAACTAGGCCTTACTACACAGCATTTTTTTCCTTATCGTCCTGTACTTTTATTAAATGTACTTAAGGGCCCATTAACTGATCTTTTCAAGCAGTTGCAAGGGAAAATTTATTCTCATATAACCTCATTTTTAGTCACTTCAGAGTTATTTCATGTGTTTTAACTTTTTCAGGATCAGCAACACTAGTGATGACGTCATCAGGCCACGCCCATGGTCATGTGACCAATACTGAAAAAACGCAAAGGCTCCCAGGTAAATTACTTTATCAGAATTTTTTTCATTGATTTAATATTTTAATTTAAATCCTCATTATGCTATGCATCGATTTTGTTTCATTTCTAAAAGGTCAGATTTTGAGAGAGTTTCAAAATATTAAAAAGTTCGTAATTTTCTGAAAAAAGCATGAGTTTGAAAAAGGAATGCATAGCTATGTTTCCAACGTTGGTTTTAATCGAAATCCGTCAAAAAAGGCTGGATTTAAGGAAAAACCGCGTTTCCTTTAGCATTTAAAGAAAGTGGAAGTGCGCCTAATATATGTAATATATGTAATGTATATATTGGAAGTTACCCTATCAGTGCGTGCACAATTTACACTTCCAGCTCACTTCGGTAAGATCAAACAAAGCCACACAGAGTTAGTTTTTCTCTTTCTATTGCTCTTGTTTTTCTGTCTTTCTATTTTTTTGTCTTTGCTTGTACTTTTTTTACTTTGCATTTTGTGAAACACAAAGAAAAACATCTAAAATGTGAGCGAATTTGGAAGTTACTGAGTTATTTTTATTTTCTGCACTCAGGCTGACATAAGTAACCGGAAGTGAAATTTCACCTCCTTAGCAACGCGCACGAGCGTGCGCATAAATCGGTTAATGGGCCCTTAACAGTACGTAGTTTGAAGTGAAGCCTGTAGGCAGAATACAAGATAAGGCCATCAGGTACCTGCTAGGTAACTGCTGGTTGCCGTATGTTTATTAGTAACTTGTCACACGCACTTAAAATGTGTAAGAACAGTACACAAATCTCTGCTGATCTCTCAGTTTTTGCCGTAAAGACTAACTGCAGCATCATCATGATCAGAGATTTTGATAGAAACAGTTAATTAAAAATAAAGGATACAGTTAAATCTTTTTATTTTCTCTACTTCAGCAGTAACAGCCCTGATTATAAAAAAAGACAAAACTATTAATAGTTACACATCAGTGGCCTCAAAAAATAGCATAGGCAATGTGCACAACTCAATGGAATTAGAGAAGTCCATATTAAAAATATACAGGAAAAACGTTATAAGCAGGAATACAAAGATTATAAATTTATAAATCTAATACTGACAGGACCTTTCCTTACAAGCAGGGAAATGTTTTCTCTGATATTCAAGTTTAAGAGTGATTAAGTGAATATTGATCAATGTGGTTTACAGCTCAAGAAATGAAACAGTGGGGAGAAAGCTAACAGCAAGAACAACAACAACATACTAAAACAGCTCACCCTCTTTTTCCAGGGTCCCATATTGAGTCTTTATAAAATGTTTGTCTCTGTGAGGGCGTGGCCTTTACCCAAGCAGCCCAGTGAAGTGCTATCTGTAGGTACCTGGATGAAGGTGTCATTATTGTGAAAGTGAGATTTCTCATAATTTTCATACATGATAAAGCAGACATTATGAGTCAGAGTAAAGAAAATCGTAAATTATAGGGCATATTCTAGAGATGCACCACTGTTAGTGATTACAATAGTTGGTTCATATGTACCAAAGGTATCCACGGTTGAGTTTCGATCATTACCCTTGATCAACCTTTGATCAATATCTTGATCAACACTTGATCAACATCAGCGATACTGGGTCAACACTACATCGGCACTCCATCAGCAAGTCTGTCGACACTTGATCGAGTGTCAGTCGATATACAGCTGAGTATCAACTGATTCATATGTATCGATTGACACTCGAAAGTGTGTGTGCGAAAATTAGTCGACTCTCAACTGATGTCAAGTCTCAGTTGAGTATCAATCGACGTGTTGATCAAGTATTGATCAAGTGTGGATCAAGGGTCAATCAAGGGTATTGATCGAGGGTATTGATCGACACCTGACCATGGATGCCTTTAGCATACATGACCCCTATAGTTCCTACAGGGTAAGACACTTACTCTATCATAAAGATTCCTTACCGTTCATATGTACCACACAACTCTGCATCTGTCAGTCTAAACTGCACAACTCTACCATTAGGAAGAATGAGCTGGCACCAGCAGTTCTCAAGTGATATTTCTTTATCATGGTCAGTTGAATTTCTTATGTCAAGGATTGTTCTGTCACTAAACACCGCATTGATGTGTCCATTTGAGTAAGCCTTGAACCTTCCCATGCCTGGTACGTCAGCAGTGTCTATAATATGTGCTTCATGAAACCATGCATCCAGTGGAGTTGTAGTTTTCATTGCCTGTTAATTAGTTGTATGCCAATTGCAGTATTACAGTGGTTTTCAATTGAGTGTCGCAATTACTTTGGTTTTTGTTTTGGTTTTGGTTTTACTATGGTTTGAGATTGGCTGGGTTATTAAGGCTAATTGGTAAGTAATTGGTTTAGGTTTGGTTTTGCAACACTCAATAATATTGAAGACTGCTCTTATTAGAGGATCAGTGATTAAAAATTATAAAAGGCAATACAATCATTATCACATTTATTAAAAACATGTTTTTGATTCAATTTGCTAACAAACAGGATATTAATTTTTAAAAGAGAATGAATCTGAATAGCAAGTGTTTGATCTGACTTTCAGATTTGCTACGATGTATAGTTTTTACTCACTGTAATCTCTGGTCACATGTTTTGAGTTACCTGCACCTCTTTCCAGCAACAGCGTTCCTCCAATCGCGGTCCAACATTGCTCAGGAATTCTATGTATCTGAAAATGATAAATGGTCTTCATGTTCGCTGCTTCAACAAAACTGCAGTCCCCAAAACACTGGGCAAGACTTGACTTTTCCATTCAACTTTCTCTTTGTTTGGCATACATGTAGGAAGCATTGTGTCAGCCGACGAGTCCAAACAACAGGTTCATAAGAGGCTATCCCATGGAGGGTAGACGGCACTCCACCCCCTCCCCCACTCACATGATTTTGACGACCTCTTAACTTCTTCTAACAAGATATTTGTCAATGCCTGTCTTTCTCAAGTCTGCCCAAAGACAGTGTGTGTTAGGTACTGTTTGTTTGTCTTCTAAATTGGTACTGAGATTCCAATGCAGGCTTTGTACTCCTGTATGACTGTCCAGTCCCCAACCTCTTTCTTAGGGTCTCTCTTCTTCCCCACCCCTGGAGTGAGAGACCCTGGTTTGGTCTGGTCATGTGTCTCTTAGACAATTGAGAATGTCAGGGAGGGGACATCTAATTTGAAAACTTTTGTCGTGTTGCTTTTGTCCAAATCACTCCAGGTGGTGGGGAGGAAGAGAAACCGTGGAAACAAGGTTGTCCAGTCCCATGAGTGTGACTCCAAGCTTAGTATGGTTAGTAACAACTACAGTAGCCTGCAGAACAGGTGGACTAGTGGGGCAGTGAGCGAGACGCGATACATGAGCGCGGAGTGTGACCACAAGCGCGAAGTGCAAGGCGAAAAAAATCCGAGTTTTTGTCTCGCGCTTCACACTCGTGGTCACATTCCGTGCTCGTGTGTCGCGTTTTGCTTCAGCGTTTCACTCTCTGCCCTGCTAATCCACCTGTTTTGCAGGCTGCAACTACAGTCAAACCTCTATTACACTGTAAGCTGCCCTCCGTTAACCAGTCACCCTCTATTAAGAGGTCAGCATTCAGATTCCCAAAATTTGCTTCACATATTTACCGAGTGTCTATTTGACCTCCATTAAGTGGTCACCTCTATTAAGCAGACATGGTCACTGTTTGGACTTCCCAAATGGCTAACTGTATAATGTAATTCACCTCAGTTAAATGGTCACTTTGTTACATTGGGTGGTCAACCAGAGCACAGTTTTGTGGTCATGAAGAACTCTAGTTGGCAATGTACAGAGTCAGTGACTTGCTTTACCAGATAAAGTCATGCAACCCCAAATCACAAACCACCATAACTGATTTTTTTCACTTCAATTGTAAAATGAAATGCCAGAACTGTCAATAGTCGGCTTTAAGGCGAAGACACTTTAGTTAATGCTCTCCTTACAAACAACATAAACATAAATCTGTTGGCTAGTGTGTGGACTTCTAGCTACTTCTTAGATATATTTCTCATTACAGTTGTGATGAACAGTAAATGTAGATTGCACGCTTACTGTACTTTTGTTTTGTTGTTCAATGTTTTGCCCCATAATGTGCTTAATTTTGATCACCTCTTTTAAACAGTCAACCTCATTAAGTGGTCACCTAGCTATTTCCAGAGGGTGACCGCTTACTTTTATAATAAAGGTTTGACTGAATTCATTTTGTTTAGATCCCACCTTGCTGCCTGCTTTACTAGTCGACCAATTGAATATTCAGACTTGTGCTGCAGTCTGTCTGGAAGTGGCTTGTCAGCTGAGTAAACTCTCTCTTGAATCTCCAGATCCTGCAAGCCAAATTGAATATAAAACATCTGGAAAATTTTCAAACATTCACCCCATAACATAACATGTAAAAAGTGTTTTATTTTTGGACTGAGTCTGAACATTGTTAGTTAGGTTCTTTGCTATATTTGATCATCAATACATATTGTGACCGGGAACTTTCAGTTTGACTTTGTGTATCAAAAAGTGCACAGGGCTAACCTGCTTTATATTCTAGATCTAGGCAACAGCTACATGAACAGCAGGGGTTGACCGACTGGGACGATTGATTTTGCCCACCTGGCTTGACCATCTAGAGGAAAGTTTTTATTCTCAGTGAAAAGAAGTTCAGTTCAAAAACTTTTGCCTGCCTGTGAAAACCAGTTGTCCTCCTGCTGGAAATTTTAATGAAACCCCTGGACCAGATACAGTAGGTCTGTATTCTCATCTTGGAATTGTCGAGGAAGGATTAAAAAATGCAAGTGATTAATGGTTACAGTTAAATTTCTTTTACTGGATTTGTAAGTTGTAAGTAGTGCAGTATGTCTGATTGGGATTATATGTTATACCTTCAGGCCATTTTGCCGAACAAACCAGTGATCAAAATATCGTCCTCTTGGTGTTCATGACCTCATTACAGAGCCATCTCTAGGATCAATTTCAACAGTAAAGAAGCCAGTTGGCTGACGAAAAATCCTGAAAGTAACAAAACCATCCAGTAATATCATTCAATAAAAGTCCTCAGAGGTGAACTTCTGTGCTTAAATATATAACACTCCATAACAAATGGAAACAATTACTGCATTTGCCAGCGGAGAGTCAATTCCACATCCAGCTCATTTTATCAATTAAAAAGCTTACTACATTAAATTTGTGTCCTGCAATTGTGCTCACAATAAAGTGACTCAAAATACTTCAGTTCTCTTGAAATTAACCATGAAGAAAGTGTCATTGACAAGTCATCTCATTTAACCCAATTTTGCCAATAACCTTGCCAGCTAGCTATCAGGCAATAGTTTATTGTTACTTAAGAAATACATGTAGAAAACATGCATTGTGCTTCTCTCGAGTTATAGAAACATGAGTGGAAGTTTGGGAGAACGAGAAATGGTTTAGGAACATGAGCCGTAGGCAAGTGTTTCCATAGCTTAATTTCGAGTTCTCCCAAACTTTTACCAGTGTTTCTATAACTTGATAGAAACATGGAGAACATGTTTTCTATATTTCTTTTGGAAAACACCGCGACAAAAAAGGGAAACAACTTGTTTACTTTGATCATCAAAATGTAAATTCTCTTTGCTCATACCATCACTACATCAACAGCTTGTGCTAGTTCTGTGTTTCTATCAAGTTATAGAAACGCAATTTTTAACCAATCAGCACACATATTTTCTTAGGGCTGTTTTCTAAATAATTATACATGAATATGTTACTGATTATTTTGAATAATTAAATTGCTACATACTTGTATGTGGCACCATCTTTCCAAATGACTTTCATGTTGGGTTTTCCAAAGAACTCCCATTCCACATGGTCACAGTCATTAGGTACCTTGGACAGAATTTAGTGACTTCAATATAACTAAAAGAATGATGTCTTCATTTTAAAACACTTACTAAAAGGTGTTGCAACTCAAGACAAATAGATATCGTTTAAGAAGGATATTAAGCAAGTTTGGTCTTCCTCACTATTCCCCTTTGACCAGTCTCTGCTTCCCTTTAGTTTGTTGAGAAGTACAGAAAGACTAGTTAAGAGTAACTTATTTATAAAAATAAGCAAAATGTAATTTGACTAAAGCCAGGGTCTGAAAAGTGTCAATTTATTGATTACCAGCTTAAGATTAAGATGGTACTGTACTGCAGTTTTCAATCTGACCTGAGATTTCCACTTGTGAAGATGAACTGCACTGCATGTCACTGGAAGAGAGGCTGGCAAAGTTGTCATATTATGGCAGGAAGTGATCAGTGTCTTTTTGTCATTTGCTGCATCAAGTGCAAGTTGAAGGGGATACTTCCAAGCTTCAGGATATGAAAATAAAGAGTGAATTTGTTCTTGCCAAGTGAAGTAGTGCTTCTGCTTTTGAGCATCTGGCCCATTGTTTCTTGCTTTCTATAAATTGACCAAACACTGATTAAACAGTGAAAAGAGGGGAAGGGAAGGAGAAACAGCCTCTGGGAAGAGCCCAATGGCTCAAGAAAATGTTGACTAAACCCAAACTGCTACAACTCCCTCAACAGAATAAGCCATGGTCATATAAAATGCAAAGGAAAAGTGGTTTGGCCTGTTGACTTTTGGTTTTCCTATTGACTAAGAAACCCTGAAAGATGCTGGATGCTCATGGAAAGTATTTTCTAGTTTCTATTCAGAGTAAAGAGAGGTTTCAACTTTGTACACAATTAACAGGATATAGTATCAAAATACTTTGGTGTGTAATAACGTGAAATAGAAAGACTTTACCTGAGGCAAGGAATATTTAACCTCTGCAAGAAACCATGCAACAAAAGCTTGTCTGTGCGGCAAAAGAGTTACACTTGCCAGACCATCTACAGATGTGACACAAGTTGACCCATCTGGCAGTTTTGAAATAAAGCCTGTGGTGATGTGATCAGGCCAACAACACTGTGTAACTTCCTGGTAGCCAACCTGGGGTTGGTTAATGACATTTATTAACACTGGAAGAAATGGTTATTTTCTTTCTATAACTTATATTACCATGCTGCTTTGTACCTTCCCCCATTTTTCTAAGGGTAAAGGGCTCATGTTGAATCTGCACCCTTAACCTTTTGAGCACCTCTGGATCCACAAGACTTGTGATACCGTAAGTATACAAATTGCCAGACTTTTCTTTGAACTTGATAAACTTGAACAGGATTTCAAATGTTTTTAGCTTGAAGTTTCATAAGCCATATTTAATTTTGTATTATTTTGTTCAAATTCTAGCAAGAGAAAGTAAAATGAAAGGTAAAAAAAAAATAAAAAAATAATAATTTTTTAAAAATTTTTTTAATAATAATGTTTATTAGTGGCTTATAATAATAATAATAATAATAATAATAATAATAATAATAACCTGAAAACATACTGGATCTCATTAGACCTGCAGTCATAGGTGGGAAAGTCTGTAATGAGCATTTTTTCATGCACGTAATATTAAATATAGGGTAAGCTTATGTGTTGTGGAGATCGATATTTTTGGGAGATCGAAGTTTCTCATCTGTCGATAAACACTCAGCCCTAAATGAGACCGTATGTCAGTTTCGTAATGACCGAAGCACCCTACTCTGAGTTCCTGTAGATCCGTCAGTTCCTTGCAGAGGTATGGTTGGGCCGCAAATAGGTTACGAAATCTAACAGCCTCGGTAATCTTCGTTCTAAATGAGCTCAGGGCGAATCTTGTGAACTGACGCATGGTAGAATTACTTGGAGCCGCCTCACGATGGAGAAACACTGATCCACAAGGAGAAAGCTCAAGTGATGTGCCATCGCTGTACTTGATAAACAAACCATCATGTTCGTGCAGCACGAGCAAATCAAGAGTGCATACTTCTGCAGATCTTTTCAAATCTTCCGCCATTTTCGTCCTCTTAGTCAAAGCTTGGTTCCTCATTTCGGTGACGTCATTTGGGTAAGTACCGGTTACGCAAGCGCAGATGTCGTTACAACTTTCGACGTGGCTTCGATCGAAAGTTCGTGATACAAATACTGCGATCTTCGGTACAAAAATATCATTTGACGGGTTTGTATTGAACTGTTGTAACTCTCCCTCGAGCAGCCATGTCGTCCGACTTCGGAAATCCTCTGAGAAAATTCAAATTGGTCTTCTTAGGTGAACAGAGCGGTGAGTTTACAATGACAACTAGTCGCCACATGCAGAAATAGTTGTCGTGTTCGAAAAGTCAGTTTATGATCTCGATAATTATGGGCTTGACCGCGCTGTATCAGTCTTGGCGGCTTAATTGCTATATTGTTCTCTTTCAGTGGGGAAGACTTCTTTAATAACAAGGTTTATGTACGACAGCTTTGACAACACATACCAAGTAAGCTGAGAAATATTTTTCATCTGTGTGGGTAGTATACGGTACTTCCTCTGTTAGTTCTTTTGCTGTAGTTCAAAACTGTAGCATGTATGTTCATACAAGCTAGTAATATGTATCACAGTTTAAATATTTTGCAATCCATGCCTAAGAGTCGACGTTCTTTTTTACCTACCAATACAATATTCCATTTAGCTTAGCTTGTCTCTATTTAATTTAATTTAACTCGATGCCCTGTATATTTGTACATTAACTAATACGTACATGTAAGCTAATTATCCTGGGCCAACGTGAAGTATCAGACATAACAATAATTTGAGAGACACCATAACATTTCAGTTATAGACGGGCACTTAAAAATTAAAACCCTCACAAACTTGCTGAACCTGACAGCTTAAAGTAGATTTCCACAATTTGTACTTTGTATTCAAGATTAATTTTAGATCTTTCAAACTTGCTGAATATGATAAAAGTACTATTCCATAATTTATACATTGTCTTCCCGATTACAAAATTATTTTTAGATCCATAGAAACTTACTAAATCTGACAGCTGTTTAATTGTTAACGGCTTACACTGTAGATGTAGTTTTCCATAATTTATTTTCTAACTTACAAGTTAAGATTATATTTTGATCCTCACAAAGTTGCTGAATCTGACAGCTATGGATTAGTAAGTCAATGTACAGTCACGTAGTTTAAATTATGCAGAAACGATTCTTGTATTTGAAATGAATGGTAAACTACATGTAAGTTAAAGTATTGATTCAATTGATATACATTTGTACACTGTTCATATCTACATAGATAAGTGTTTCTTTTGTTGTTGTTTGTTTTGTTTTGTTTTTTTTCAGGCAACTATTGGAATAGACTTCTTGTCAAAAACAATGTATCTTGAAGACAGAACGGTAAGCCTAGTGGCCAAGCACAGAACTATAACCCTAATTGTCATACATGTAGTTACGTATAATTGTATTATCTGTGTGTTTCTATTTTAAATTAATGTACTTAGACACTGCTTTAGTGTGGATTATGCTGAGTTTTTATAGTGCAAGTTAATTTGATAAGAATGCTGCTTAATATGGCTTCATTTATTTCTTCTTTTTTTTTTTGCTTTTTAATTTTATTATATTTACTGGTATTTATATTTCTGGTATCTTTCTATAAATAATAATAGATCTATGATCAAATGTTTCATGTATAGCAGTAATACAATGTAAGTTATGAGACAGGATATCGCTAAGTTAATTAAATACTGGTACATAGTTAATTTACTCTCAGTTGACAGTATCAATCTTGGAATTACTACAAATTTTGGAGTATTGTTGTCCTTCCTATTTTTTGGTTGATGTCACTCTAGGACAACTGTAATTCTTAATCCTTCTATATGATTACTTACAATACAATCGTTCCATCATGAAGCAATCTTGGTTCTTTTTTTCTGTCCTCAGGTTAGACTGCAATTGTGGGACACAGCAGGCCAAGAGAGATTTAGAAGTTTAATACCTAGCTACATAAGAGATTCAAGTGTCGCAGTTGTAGTTTATGACATAACAAGTAATTTGATTTTGCTCAATGTTATAGCATTTATTTAGAAGTTTTTACTCTTGGCTATCTCTTAGACTCTTCATTAAAGTTCATGGTTGTCATGGTTACCATCACAATGATTACCACTGTCTTTGGTATCATCTTAAGATGCATTTCAGCCAGACACTTGTAACATCGTAAAGTGAAGATGTAAAATATTTTTAGGAGCACAATTCTATACTGTCTGTTGGTTCTTGCTTCACATACCTCAACATACCCTAGTCAGAATTTCTATTTGTATCAATATCTGATTTATGATTTTGTCCCATTACTGTTTCCCTATGTTTTTTGTAGTAAAGGTTGTTATATCAACTTGTAAGAGAGATACTTTGTTGCTTTAACAGTATTTTCAAAGTTCAAGGTAACCCCATAGTAACACATATTTATTCCTTTTGTATAGATTATAATTCTTTCCAACAAACAGCAAAATGGATTGATGATGTAAGAACAGAGAGAGGAAGTGATGTGATTATTATGTTAGTTGGAAACAAGACAGATCTCTCAGACAAAAGGTGAGAATCATTTAATTAGGTACTTCTTGCCCTTGTTTTCATTAATTTTTGTTATTCATAACTGCCACCAGAGTCATTTCCTATTCAGCTCTTGCAGTCATGTTACTTCCTGGGCTTACTTATAAAGCAGTGCAGGTTACTGGTTGTAAGAATTACTTTTTGTAAAGGCTTGCCATGGATGCCCATGCCATAAGATTAGTAAATTTTTATTAAAAGCAAAAGAAATTGTACATCATTCTATGAAGGCAAGAGAAAGAGAGATAATTTTCAAGAGTAAAATAATGCATTTTTTAATTCTCCCAAGCTTCCACTCATGTTTTTTGTTACTTGACAGACACATGGAAAATGTTTTGTTTTTTTTTTCATTTCTTAAGTACAAATAGTTTCTATCATAAATGTTGCTCTGTAATGCTTTTTTTTTTTAACAAGACAAGTGACAACAGAAGACGGAGAGAGAAAAGCGAAGGAATTAAATGTGATGTTTATAGAAACAAGTGCAAAGGCAGGATATAATGTTAAACAGGTAGGATTGCTAGATGACATCTGTACACTGTGATGCAGTAAAGAAGGAGGGGATTGAAATATCTCCAGGGAGTATACAATTCCAAGAATTGTGAAAACAATTTGATTTGTACTTTTGTTTTACAGGGTCCCCTCTGGGCTGAAACCCACTACCTTTGATGTGGGCTCCCTATATAAATATCTTTATTATGAAATGCAATTTGTGGCTTTTTGATGGTCCCCTACATTAAAACAACTCTAAAACATTAGTGCCAAACTTCAACCTACCCTCTAATTACACGTAGGGAAATGTAACTTACTACTCTTCCCAGGAGACCGTGACACCCACAAACTTTTTTGCCGCCTTCAGAGTAATGTTTTGATGCCGCAAGTTTGTTTCAAACCAATCACGTGGTACACTGAAATACAACACATGAGAACATTTTTTTTCTGTGTGGCTTCATGACTTTTTGATTACGTGATGTTCATTCATAACGCATTTATAATCAAGAGGAAAGCTCACTGTGCTTTTTGTCTTCCATAGAACTGTCAGCATGGCCGCTGTTTATCAGCTGAAGATAAAATAATGATCAGGACAAATTCAAAGCGGTTTTTTTAGACACATTCATCACAACAACCTTTCTTCTTGAAGATAAACACATTGTGAATGAACATCACGTAATGCGAAAAAGTCATGACGCCACACCGAAAAAATGTCCTCACGTGGTGCATTTCAATGTACCATGTGATTGGTTTGAAACAAATTCGCAGAATCAAAAACATTACTCTGAAGGTGGCAAAAAAATTTGTGGGTGTCACGGTCTATTGTAAGAGTAGTAGCTAATTTTGCAGCCAAGATTAGGATATTTTTAATGTTATTTGTACTCATTATATTTTCACAGCTCTTCAGGAGAGTCGCTGCAGCATTACCAGGCATGGAAAGTACAACAGATAAAGCAAACAAAGACGACCTTATAGAAGTTAAACTAAAGGACACACCACAGGAACCCCAACCACAGGCTGGAGGTTGTGCTTGTTGAATCAATATGCACAGTTATTCCCTGATGGTGGAGATTCCAATGTGGTCATTTTTATTCTTCTTTTTTGCTGAAAATGAACTTATCAATCTTGATCCTGGAACCATTTTGTCAAGGTTGATTGTGCATGTTAGTGATATACCAAAACTGCCAAATTTGGTATCTAATTTATTATCTCATAGGCCACACTTGCTTGGAACCTGCAAGACTTTGTTTTGCCTAAGTTTTAACTATCAAAAAAAAAAGTTTTGTTGATAAGTTCTGCTTAGTTAATTCTAACATACACATCTGGGAAAGGTGGCATGTAAGAATACAATAGCTGTGGTTTGTTTATTTTTCAACCATAAAAAGTTGAAATCAGAAATACATGTAATCTTATAGTAATTGGAATGAGGGGATTACAATTCAGGGAATAATTTCGTGAGTAATTTCAAAATCGGATGAGAGCAAAGCCTAAGGCCGATTTGAAACTACAAGTGGGATTACTCCCTGAATTGCATGACACAAGGTCAAATTACTAATTGAAGGGTTGCGTGGCAAAATGCCCTAAGTGACTATTGATCTCATGTCAAAGTCTCCTTTTCTGTACAAGGAAGTGAAAAGAAATTTGCTAGGAGAGTCTTGCAGTCTATCAGATGTCACTTAACGTCTTTTTCCATGCACCCCTTCAATTAATCGTATTTAAAACAAATATGGAAATTAAAAAAGTCTTTTTTGAACCTCTTTTGAGTGAAAAAGTCAGAGTGTTTTCCATAATTTTTAAAAACTGTTGAAAACTTAAAGAAGGAAGGTATTAAAGTGTGCGTAATTGACGTGTGAATCACATAGGTATCCAATTATGTATCCAAATTTTACATAATTGGATACCTGTTATTGGACAACCACGTGATCGTATGCTGATTACATGACTAATAGGCGCAGAGAACCAATCAAGATAAATAATTTAGTCAGATACGATTAAGGGTAAAACATGATGCACAAGAAAATGAACTCTCAAGTGGGAAGAACAGTTGTTGAAATGTCACCCTAAAATTACAGTTATCATAAGTTTGACAGAGTGATAGCTTGTACTGATGTCTTGCCCATTTCAAAGTGAAATCAATCCTTGTGGACACACTTAAAATTTCCATAATATTGGCAGTGTGGCATTACAATCATGTGTCAGATCAAAGCGTTTATTTTCTTTCTGCAGAATAACATTATGTATTATTTAACAATCAGTGAGCCATAATATTTCATCAGGTTTTAGAACTTTGAGACAAAGCTGGCTGATCCTGTATATTCATTCAGTTTGGTACATGTGGTTATCAACTTTACAAAACACTAAATTAGGTATTCATGTTTAAGTTTTGTATTTCATAACAATTATTATAATATTGTTTATATTACAGTATTGGTATTCCATAAATAAATGAGTTTTCGATGTGCTTACAAACTTCTATGTTATATAGTTCATACTAAAACAGAACAGATCTGAGGGCTTGACTGTGTGTTAGCGACTTATAATGAAGAGATAAAAAATGTCAGAACTTTCTAAGTGAACATCTTTTGAATAATGAGAAAAAAGAAAGATCAGGTTTAGGGCTAATTCAGTCAAACTAATTTATTCAACAGGAAATTTGATTTTAAAACTAATATTTTAAATTAATATTTGGGTATTTTCTGCAATCATGCAATCAACATAATCTGCAAACTTCATCATTTATCACTGATAAATAGTAATCTTTTTCCATGTTTAGTAGCTTCTTATGCAAATTTAATGACTTTGGACTAGTTATTTTATTTTTTCCCCAGCAAATGGGGACTAAGATCTCATAACAAGTCCATTATATTCAGAGCACCTGCACACAAGCAAGGCTATATGTGTGGACTAGAGAATGCTCAATAAGGTTCATCATGTCACTTACTAGAGATGGTTATTTTGTGTTAATACACAGCGCATTCATACAATAACCAGTGTTAACTTACAGTCATGGTTTCGTGTTTTATAAATAAAATGTAAAAAATTTTGTTCTGTGCAAATGTCTGCATAAGATTGACTTTTCGATAGAGTACTTGGCATGGTGTTTTTTTTTTTTTTCCTGGTAAAAAACATAATTATTAGGCAGTTTCAAGTAATTCACTTTGAATTTATTTTTGTAAATTAGTGCAATTTAATTCATAAAATTTCTGGGCAAAAATATTAAACACAGATGTGTCAATAGTTTGTGGGAAGTAAGCATACATTTTTCTGTAAATTTTTCCCCAGAAGTGAACTGCATTACTAACACAAGCCCACTCGAAAGTAGTTACTCATAAATAGCACTAATTTTGCCCAAAATGTTTTTGTTTTGTTTTTCCAATATTTCTACTTCTTTAATTAATCAGTGAATTTCATGCAAGACCAAGCCCAAAAATCCAGAACTACGCCCTGCAGACTGTAATCCTATCCATTCCTTTACTAAAAAGGGGAGGGACAAAAATACTCCACACCTCCTCCCTGTCAAGTTTAATTTATTATGACGTCACAATAGCGTTGAAAATCATTTATATGCGGTCAAAGTTCGGGTCATACTCCCACGTAAATTGACGCGTTCAGCACGGGTAAATTTGAAAAACATTTTAGTTTTTATCGAAGAATACGGACACGCTTTTATAACAGAGAAAACTGGCTGCAGTTGTGAGGCCTCATCATCGTCTGTTTTGACGCAAAATGGGGTGACAAGCAGAAATGCGCGCGCAGCTGGTCGGCGGGAATCTCAATGAGTGACGGGTCATGTGGACTTTGTTCGCCACACAACAAGTGTCTCTCTTTTTGAGTTCAGTCTGTTGACGGTACGTGTACGTGTAGGTAGCATGGAGCGGACCTTCTTGGAAAATGTGTTTCTTTTCAGCCTCAATATGGCCGGCTGGTTATGGGGAGTAGTTAGTTTTTTGCCGTGGTACTACCTAGTGGGAAGGAAGCAGTATCGACCTCGCAATAAAGTTCAAGCGAGGCCTGTGAGTCAACTTCCAGGAGCCCCTTATCGCTGTGTGGAACATTTCGATTCATTAGTGACAACGCTGTACGATGGTGTCACAACGTTGGATCAACTATTTAAGTAAGTACAGTTCAGAGTTATATTTTGGATCGTCTTCGACAAGCAAATAACTAATTTTTGCCCAGCTAGCCTTGCATGTGAAGAAGTTTTCAAAGATCTACAAGTTGTAAACATTTGACCTAAATTGAAGCGTTTTAAAGGCTGGTAGATGGTTTTTGATTTCAGATCAACGGGTCATTTCTGACGTCGCTGCATAACGTCTCCGCTTTGAAGAGATGTATTTTAATAAAACCAGTTTTATACCAAGATATTCAGTGTTCCTTTCCAAACATACTTTGTTTTCCTCCACGTGAGGTTGATGGTCGATCTCTTATTTGCTTCTCGTTCGGTACATCGATCAAGGTTATTCAAGGTGAAACTTTCATGTACTGTTAATCCCATTATATCAAAGATCAAAGGTAATTTTGTGTTGTCGATTCATTGCAACATTTACGTATTTAGAAACTAGAAGGACCAAAGTCTTCTTTTTATTAAAGCGCTTAAGGTTACGCATGGAGAGACATCTTTCGTTCCTGAGTTTGCTTTAATTTGTGCAGTTTGATTTGCATGTTGTGATTATACCGGCCGTTGTTCTAAATGATAGTCATATTGTACTATATTTTTCCGTAATTGTTCGCAGTACAAAACACGTAAACTTTGTAGCTTGAATACGGGTCTTTGTGGTGCTTTGATGTAATTGTATATAAGGTTTCGTCTATTGTGGATAATTATTGTGTACAGGCTGGAAAAGAAATGAGTCAACGCTTGCTCTGCCGGTGTAAAGGGTAGAAAAGTAATATTTTTAATGGTTTCTGGAATTTGTGCTGTATGAAACCAAATCAATATTAAGCTTGGAATATATACAGCAAAAATCTGCCTTGATGGATTAGATCTTTACACTTTTCAAAATCAGAAATTAGACTGTGCAGACATAATATCCAGAGGTGTGGAAGGAGGCACAAAAATACTAATTACGTTGTTTGTGAACAGATTGTCTCAAACTACATCAAAGTAGAGTTTGAACCCTTTCAGTCCTAGTTTAGTTTGGTATATTTTTTACATAACAAGCGTAATATTAACATTTTGGACAGTATCTACCTCTTGAGCCACACACAACAGCTATTTACTCTCTTAAAGTGGTTGCAATGTTTATGTTGCAGGAGTTGGCAAACTCAGTTTGTTTCTTTATTATAGTCTAGACACCATGTTCCGCCTGATTGACGATTACCATTATTGTCTCTTCCACCGCTGGCTTGATTGTCATGTTAAAAGTGGTTGTTTTTCAAAATTTGTACTGGTCAGTGCTGCTGCATGTTACAGAACAAACCAGACAAGATTTTATAGCGGTTACATTACCAGACTGCCTGAAATAAACTTGTTTTTCTTGGACACTCGTAGTCTGGCAGCATGCTTTAAATAGGTCAATGTATTTGCCAATTCCAAATTAGCAAGTCGCCTTTTTCTCCCAACAGGAATGTGTTGCAGTTTATTATTTTTACTGAGGCCGAAACTAAATTAAATACATGGGATGAACTAGCAGACCCATGTGGCCGTGCATGGATTTGTGATTTCTCAAGAAACAGCTTCATTAACAGCAGACTTTATCCTTTGTCATGTGCAAGTTCCAGTACTTCCTCAGTAGTCATCACACTTGTACCTGCATGTTTTTTTACAATACACTGCTTGAGGTTCATAGTATAAAAAAAAAATCATCATATATGTAGGGAATCACATGAAGCCAGAGCATGCTGGAAGATTACAGCTGATACTTTGATCCTGCGATGTTAATTTTTTTTTCTCCCTCAGCATTTGAAGGGGCACTTGAATAGACCATGCATAGCATGTTGCAGCTTCTAGAAAATTCAAGGCAGCGGCTTGTGGCATTTCTTTCATTTGGTAGAGCTTGTAAAATTTTGTTAATTTTGTAAATACTCAATTTTGCAATACTCATTTCTATAGCTCTATATCAGTCTCTCAAGACAAGTTGGGAGGATTTTACAAAGAGTTTTGGTCACTAGTTTGATGGGTTAATGTTCGGCATTTGGTCACTGATTATGGGATATTTCAAACTCCCCACTGTTTTGACCTGATGTTTTTCCCCATACCCTAAAATCTACACTGAAATGCTACTATGTGATCATTTGATCACACTTTGTCTTGTACTGTAGTTACATGTACAGGCAGATAAAGGGCAAGTCATTCTATCATCATTTTGCATATAAATTATTAGTATATATACCAAACCAGAGACTGTGTTTGTCACTTCCACCACTGGCTTGATTGTTACGTTAAAAATGGTTGTTTTTCAATATTTGTACTGGTCAGTCCTGCTGCATGTTACAGTACAAACTAGACAAGATTTTATGGCAGTTACATTACCAGACTGCCTGAAATAAACTTGTTTTTCTTGGACACTCGTAGGTTGGTAGCACGCTTTAAATATGTCAATGTATTTGCAAATTCCAAATTAGCAAGTCACCATTTTTCCCCAACAGGAATGTTTTATAATTATTACTTTTCCTGAGGCCAAAACTAAATTAGACACTTGGGATGAACAAGTAGACCCATGTGGCCATGCATGGAGTTGTGATGTCTGAAGAAACAGCTCAATTAACAGCAGACTTTATCCTTTGTCATGTGCAAGTTCCAGTACTTCCTCAGTAGTCATCGCATTTGTTCCCACATTTTTCATTTTAAATATATTTTTTACAATACAGTGCTCAACGTTCATAGTTAAAAAAAATCAATCATCATAGATGTAGGGAATCACCCGAAGCCAGAGCATGCTGGAAAATTACAGCTGGTACTTTGATCCTGCAATGTTAATTTTTTTCTCTCTTACATTTGAAGGGGCACTTGAATAAACAATACATAACATGTTGCAGCTTCTAGAAAATTCAAGGCAGTGGCTTGTGGAGGATATTATAAAGAGCTTTGGTCACTAGATTGATCATTCAGTGTTTGAAATTGGTCACTGATTATGGGATATTTCAAACTCCCTACTATATTGACCTGACGTTTTTCCTTTTACCCTAAAATCTACATGGGAATGCTACTATGTGATCATTTGATCGCACTTTGTCTTATACTGCAGTTACATGTGCAGGCAAATAAAGGGCAAGTCATTCTATCATCATTTTGCATATTAATTATCAGTACAAACCACTGGATTGTGTTTGTCATCTTCTGCTTAGCTACTAAAACTCAGGATGATTGTGTGGGCTATAGATCTACACTGTACCTTCCAGCTCACAAGAGTTGTTAGCAAAATGCTTCTTTAGGTTTCTACTGTAACAGAAGAAATTTCATCAGTCACTTTCACTGTGGGCAATAATAATAATTAGCAGTTTTTATATTCATATTAAAACTGACCCAGTTCAGTCAGTTTGATCTCTGATTGACGTGAGCTTGCATAAGCAGTCTAGTCACAAATGTAGTTATTCATAAAAATATGTTTTTCTTTCAGGCGAGCTGTGAACTTGTACCCATATAGAAAATGTCTAGGGACGCGCGAAGTTCTCAGGGAGGAAGATGAAATGCACCCCAATGGCAGAGTGTTTAAGAAACTTATTTGTGGGGAGTACAACTGGTTGACATATGCCGAGGTAGATGCCAGAGCAAGAGCCTTTGGAAGAGGATTGGCTGCTCTAGGACAGCAGCTCAAAGAGAACATTGCAATAATCTCTGAAACAAAAGCTGAGTGGATAATAGCAGCACAGGGATGTTTTGCTCAAAATTTTCCAAGTATGTTACTTTGAATTATGTGCTGTTCACAGTTATATAAACTCTTTTCAAGGATGTATTTTCTTAGATAGTTGGATACGTTTTTCGTTTGAAAGAACCTTTATAATTGATCAGGCATTTAGCCAGAATTTGAAAAGTGGCTGTCCAAAATGTGCTATTGGGCCTCCTCAAATGAGCAATGTATAAGGCAACATATGAAAAATAAAATAACTTGCTTTCGAAAGTGGCCCTCCACAGGACGCCTGGACACCCTCTGGCGAAAAGCCTGTCTTTGATAGTCACATGCACACGGCAGTTTCTTGTAGATTTTGATCGGGAGGAAAGAACAGTACTGTTACAGAGTGTTTTTTTTTTAGTAAGAATATTTCAGCAATCAATAGTAGATCATTAGAAAGATGTTTGTACATGTATCTGTTTGGATGAGGAAGAGGCCTCCCCTTACTGTGGGTATCTGGTTTTAAATGAGAGAGGAAAGGAAAGAAATCTGAAGAACTGACTCAGTGTCCAAATGTACATGTATGTTAACTAGTCGTAGTGGTAATCGTGCAAAACATGAGGATCTATCCAGCAGATTTTCTGTTTGAAACTATTGTTATTAATGTTATTGAGGGCAACTCGCATTTAGAACTCAATTCATATTTTGTATTCCTATGATGTAATACTGCATTTCACATGATAGTTGTCAGTGGTAATTAAAAACAATCAGCATTGTTCTAAGACTGATATAAATATTGTAATTTGTAATGATAATCATAGACTGATATGTATTTTTTTAAAACATTGATGCATCTTTTGTAATTCCTCTTTTCTTTGTATGATTTGTTTTTGAGGTTTCCCATTAACATAGGTTTTGTTTCATCATACTTTCAGTTGTTACAGTTTACACCACTCTGGGAGATGAAGCCCTTGTTCATGCCATCAACGAATCAGAAGTCCGATTTATTATCACCGATAGCTCTTTGCTCAGCAAGCTTTCTGCTCTGATTGACAGACTACCAAAAGTTGAACACATTGTGTACTTGGGAAATGTTGCAAAGAAATCAGCATTGCTAGGCTTTTCAAGGAGAATAAAAGTCCATTCCATGAGTGAAATTGAAGAGATCGGTGAATCACAAATTAACCGTAAGCTCTTGTTTTATCTTGCCTTTGATTTAGATTGGTTAGTAAGAGGTTAGCAACTTTTCCCCCCATAAATTCTGCTAGAACTGGGTTACTGGAAATGTTTTTAACTCTCCTAGCAAAGTGTTCAAGACCAGGACAGTGTAGCTGGATAGAGTAATCAAAACTTTCAATGATTTTCTTGTTGTGTAATAGGCCATGCTCGATATATCAATATTCTAACATGGCTCCGAGGCTTTCAGGACAAACTTCTATATTTGGTGTTGTTTTCTTTGTATCCAGGTCTCTTTTGGGAATTGAGAGACAATAGAAACTTAGTGAATTGACAATTTTGATGCGAAAGTCTCGGAGCCATGTTAGAATATTGATATATTGAACGTGGCCTATTCATGACTTCACTCACCACTGGCACTGAGTCGGTGGAAATATTTCATAACTAGAACACCCACATAGAGTGTTTTCCTTTTAGAATGAATTTGTTCTTTCTTCATTGTTTGTTAGCATCTTTAGTCCAGAGGGGTCCTAGCCCAGATGATGTTGCTGTCATCATGTACACAAGTGGTTCAACAGGTCTTGCTAAAGGTAAGCCTTTCCCTCCCTGTTCCTTTAATTTGTTTGTTACTATCCAGAGCGCAGCTCCATAGTCTCTAAGACTGATTGATGCCAATGATGATGTTGTTCATAGGTGTGTAGTTTAATGTGAAATACAGTACTGGAATATTGGGCTGGAAATCCACAGAAAATTTAATTAAAGTTTCCAGTCAGGACAGTAGTTGTGACATTGTGCTGGCAGTGATCATAGCTGGTGATATACTGGAAACATTGGTCTCAGTGCTTGCAGAATAAGAAATTTGGGCTGGCTTTTTAGTGAAATATTGCTACAAAGGTGATGCAGCAAAGTTGATCAGTCCTGTTTGAAGCAAGCAGCAACTACTGACTTCTGTTGCTACACGAGATTGAATTCAGTGGCTTTTGCCCAAGCTCTAGTTTCTGAGCCAACCCACCCCCATGTCATTCTTAGACTCACCTGTGCACCAGAGGGAAAAGCAAGGAACCATTGCCTGAGTGCGAAACCCAGACACTAGATCCTACTCGCAGGCTAAAACTAAAACCAACTGGGACTCGCTTGCACATGCATGACAGTTTACCTGCACTTTGTATGACTTTGCTTTAGGTTATGATGGATGCACTGGTTTTTGTCTGGTGATCATCCAGAGTGATTATTTGTCACGACTTTCAGTTGAATGCAGCTCTATTTGACAGACTTGTCTTTCATGAAACTGCACTTGCAAGTGTAATTCTGTGAAAAATAACGCAAGTGTATTTTTTGTGTTGTAGGTGTTCTCATTCCTCACAGTGCATTAATGGCTAGTATCGCTGGAATTATTGCAAGAGTACATCCTGCTCTTAGGTAAGTCAGTTTTACAATACAGTTTTTGTAATTGAACATTTGTTGTGATCTTGAAGATGTTGATTGTAGAAAGACCCAGATTGCATTGTCAGACAATGTTTAACAATGTGCAAGAAATTTAAAATTAGTTACAGTTGAGAAAAAGTAAAAAACATAAAAAAGTAAAACACAAAATTGCTCAGCTGAAGTAGTTTTAAGGCAGGATACATGCCCTTTTCAGAGTACATTTTGTAGAAAAATAGAACTTTGTTAGAACAAAAGTGCTATTGACAGAGTTACCTAGTCTGGTACCTGTGCCCTGCCTGGCTTCCCGTCATAGGATCATATGGTTATATTTTGGTTCTTTTCCAGTGAAAAAGATGTTTATGTTGGTTATCTTCCACTGGCACATGTACTTGAGCTAATTGCAGGTAATGTCTATCCACTGACAGGCACGTACAGTATGTGTTGTGGTTTAAAATATTTGTTTTGGGGGTGACATTTTTCAAAGAAATTTATATTTGTATTGTTGTTGTTATTCATAGTAAACAGCACATAAAGGAAAATAAATGACAACCACAGTTTGATTGCCATTTCACATCAAAATTAGTTCCAACATTTTTTAATATTCACCAATCTCCTTTTATTGGTGGTTCTGTTCTGTTCTGTTCTGTTCTAATTTTGCATTGAGAGTAACAGATTTTCGAGGAATTCTTCTGAGGACTTGCCAAAACAATACATGCACATTACTACTGTTCAACCGGTGAGAATGGGGTTGCAAGTTACGGCAGGATTCACATAACAGAGTCTTGTATGTCCTTGCTATTGCCATTTAATAGTTTATTAGATACTGTGGGTTTTTGTTTCAGAAAATGCAGTGCTTGCTCATGGGGCAGCCATAGGATATTCCCACGCTCTCACTCTATCTGATCAGGTAATTTCAGTTCTTTTTTGTTTCATATGTCTGTCATTATCTTTCTAAAGAGGGCCTATTAAAACGTTTTTGTTATAAATTGTTTTGTTTTCTTTCTTTTTGTCGCTGTTGTTGTTTAATGACAGCCCAAATACATCTGTATGGACATCAGCACCAGGTTGTTCAAAGTATGATTAAGCTAATCCAGGATTAGCATTAATTTTTATTTCAGTTTTGTAACTTTTCAGTGAAGGTTTCTGTTTAAATTTTTTGTCCTTCAATTTTGGCTTTGACCAATGTCAAACTCCAGGAAACATGGACAGTGAAAACACTTTTATTCAAGAGAAATAAGAACTTTGATTTACTTTTAATCCTGGATTAGCGTTAATTGGCTTTTGAACAACCGGGCCCTGCTCTGTAAATTATTACAAATTAACTCTAAATTCATTTCCCTCCCCACAAAGCATAGTTCACTTGGAAAATTCCTCTACATTTTCGTAAAAGAAATCTTGACTGCTCTTAGTACAAAAAAAAAAAAACAGACAAACCTCTGCCATGACTAGTATATAGAGCTGTTTGTGAAAGACAAAGCTTTGAATTTTCCTTGGTACTTAATTCCTTCATAGAAATAAATACATGTCGGCTTTGCTTTTGGTACGTGTACTTGTTTGCCATTTTATGTAACATAAATTTAATGTCTCAATGTCTTCATACAGTCATCTAAAATCAAGAAAGGAACTAAAGGAGACGTATCAGTGCTCAGACCAACTGTAATGGCCGCAGTTCCTGTCATCATGGACAGAATCAGACAGGGCGTCATGGAAAAAGTCAAGGAGGGTCCTCGTCTTCTGCAGCTTTTCTTTGCATTTGCTTACAGTTACAAACTGAAGCAACTTAAGCTTGGCTTTGATACTCCACTTCTTAACAAGTAAGTTTTACATAAAATATCATAGAAAAATAAATCAAGACTTCTAAACATCCTTCCTCTCAGAGGTTTGTGAAATATTATAAAAGTATACTTTTGCTTTGAATGCATGCAGATGATAACACCACGGTCCTTATTTCTGACCTCATTTCTTTTCTTCAGATTCATCTTCTCAAAGATGCGCAATCTTCTGGGGGGTCGCGTAAGGCAGATATTGAGTGGTGGTGCACCATTATCTGAAGACACTCAGCTCTTTATGAACGTGTGCTTCTGTTGTCCTGTGGGGCAAGGCTATGGTCTCACTGAAACCTGTGGAGCAGGAACTGTCTGCAATGGTATGTATTGCATGTACTGGTACTTGTATTTTGTAATGACTTATGGCGTAATACTTTAATTGAGGTTTGTTTACATACTGTGATGTGTCTGACAGATTTATTTGTTCAATAACTTGGTATGTCAAAAACTTTTGATATGAAAATTAACCTAAATTTAAGTTAATAACATTGTGGGAGACAAATTTTTCCTCAATTTTGGCATAAAATTTCAGCAATAATTTATAATTTCAGGTGTGAAATAACAAAATTGCCATGGCAATGTTTGGCACAATATTTCTCCCCACAAATAGATAAGTCAAAAGCCCTTGATTGTAATCCTATAGTGTAATTTGCTACCTGCAATATTTAAAGGTAATCAAATGGTATCCTCATAAAATTAGGAAATAAATTCAGTTACGTTTTGTTAAAATTCTAAAAAAACTCTGATAATTAATTTTTGACAAAATGCACATGAAATTATTTCCTAATTTCACTCGTTAACATTTGATTACACATACATATGGGGCTGTCATTAAGTTTTGAGCCACCAGTAGCCTCACTCTCCACACCTGTAGCAAACTTGTTCCTTTTTTGTTTGAATTCTATCAACAACGGGCAATTTCACCGGTAGCATCAAGGAAAAATCAAGCATACTCAGCCGTAACAGGTGTTACTGGTTACAGCACTTATTTGTATAATGACAGCCCTGCACATATTCTTTCCGATATCTAGCCTTCTAATCAGGGTTCTTGGGCTCATCATACAATCTTTCCATGTGGGATAATTAAGCCTAGCATAGGAAAGTATGCAACTGATCACCCATATGAATCACTATGCAACAAATGCCTTATTTTGTTTAGCCTGGGACAGGACAACTGGGCGTGTAGGACCTCCAGTCTCCTCAACTGAGATCAAGCTGGTCAGCTGGGAGGAAGGTATGTCAGCAATGTTGGTCCTCCATATCCTTCATACCATAATTATTGTAACTTTTGAGCACTTAGCATGTTTTTGAGTGCCACTGATCACATCAAATGTCTGTGTCAAAATAAGTGATAAATGCTTCTCAATTATTTTGTGTAACTGCATTACATGTAGTATTCAGTCATCATTATTGTGAACTAGTATTTCACTACTTACATGAAGGAGTCATCGTATTTTGGAAAGTTTACTACTTAGATAATGGCTACAGAGCTGCTAAGTTGTGAGTGCCCAGTTGTTCATTTGTCAAAATCAAACTTGAAGGACAAACAAATATAAACAGAGAACCTAACTGGAAAGCTTCAAAATTGATATAAATATTCACACTGAACCTGGACTACCGGTACATGTACGGTAGCTTTGTTGACTGACCCCCAGTTATCAACCACTCATAAACTGCAGGAAAAACATCACCTAATGTACTGTTGTGATTTGATTTTAATAGGAAACTACACAGTCAGAGATAAGCCCTACCCCAGAGGAGAAGTTGTCATTGGAGGTCCAAATGTGACCAAGGGCTATTTTAAAAACCCTGCAAAGACAGCAGAGGACTTTGAAGTCGACAGAAATGGCCAGCGTTGGTTCCATACCGGCGACATTGGAGAGTTCCACCCTGATGGCTGCCTTAAAATCATTGGTGAGGAGCTATTTTAGAATAGATCTACAGTAACTTAATTCATTATGATGTGTAACTTCAGTTCTTCAGGAGTTTTGGAAGTAACAGTAAATGCTAAACATGATTGTTGATTTCTGTAACTTGGAGTTGATATTTCTCAAACCAAACTAACAATACTCAGTCTTCTAATAATATCAGGTAATATGTGTTCCTTGGAGACTTTTTTTCCTCATGCAAAATTACAGTGCTCAGACAGTGACAGAGATGCAACAACAACACAGCAACAAAGCTAATTTTACCCCAGAGCCCACAAAAGTATTTACAAATTGCATTTTAGTTCTTTGGCTTCTTGAAGTAATAACCTTTAAGTTGACAATGCTGGACAGCCATTACATGTAATAGATGTAAGTTATTCTGAATGTTCAAGTCACACACATATTTAACAAACAGGAATAATAGGAAAAATATGAAACAGAGTTGCTTATTGGTAAAAGGAAAATAATTATATCTTTTTATTGCAAAACAGCCTTTTTTTATCCTAAAGGAGTGATGAGATGCAAGCAAAAAGTGGATACCAATTCCAATTTTGGTAGCCAAAAAATTATTTTTTTTTTAGTCAACATTACTGCCTCATAAGTCAAATATTATATATGTTTCTGCTTGCTTATGTAGACCGCAAGAAAGACCTTGTGAAGCTTCAGGCAGGAGAGTATGTGTCACTTGGAAAAGTTGAGGCAGCTCTTGCACAGAGCCAGTATGTAGAGACCATCTGTGTATATGCGGAGAGTTTGTACAACTATGTGGTGTGTCTTGCTGTAGCTCGCCCCAAGCAGCTCAAGGCATTAGCTGTTTCACTGGGTGTCTTGACTGACGACTGGGCAAAACAGTGTAGGAACAAGGCTGTCACAGATGCTGTTCTGAAGGATCTGCAGGCCCTTGGCAAAGCTAGTAAGTATTATGAAGAAAGCTTGTGGTTTGGTTAAAATTAAGAAGAGAAAGTTGAAAAGTGCATAGGACAGAATATTTAGTACTGCTCAGTTGGTCAGTGGTTGCACACTAGGGTTTCATTTACAAGATTCAAAAGTTAGAATACTTTGACTGACTGAGAACTAAGAACAGTACTATTGAGACAGGCAGAAAAATCAAAACCTTGTGGTATTTAGACAAAAAAAAACCACTAAAATGCCCAATCATCTTTGTGAAAAGAAAATGATTGCTACATGGGTTATTTACAAGGCACTGTTATCAACTTTTTCAGTGAAACTCGAGAGGTTTGAGATTCCACAGCGTTTGACCCTGGTCACCGAACAGTGGACACCAGAAACAGAGCTTGTCACAGCTTCTCTGAAGCTCAAGCGTAAGAACATCTCAGCTCACTACAGGCAGGAACTTGATGCCATGTACAACAAGTGATCTTCAAACTACTTGGAAAATCTCCTAGCACTAGGCTATAAGAGTAATCTACAATACTTCATTAGTTACAATAAAAAAAAAACACTCGCTGATGACAATACTTTCATAACTTTATTCATGTCACAAGATCACTAGTGCAGATAATCTAATGGATGACGATGTCTTTCAACAGAATGCAAAATTGCTAAATTAAGACCAATATGTTAAATGATTCCATGCCCTGAAGTCATCTTCTGAGAAAACATCTCGCAACATTGTGAAATGTGGTCAGAATTGTCCAAAGGAAATTAAGATAATTATTTTATTGTGGGGCCTTATTAACTCAAAATATCACTTCCATTAATATATCAGCTTTTATTTGGAAAGGGTATTCCATCTAAATGTTTACAGCTTGTAATGCCTCGTCTGGTACAAACTAAGTTTGTGGTACAACATGTGTGGGTCAGAGCCTCAGAGTGTTTACAAATACAGGCCTTGTTATTGGACATATAGCTGGCATACTTGCGAGAACATTCTAAGAAATAAAAGCATGTTTTATGACTGTTTTGTTGTGCCTTTTTTTTTGCAAATAAGTATAACGAAGTACATGTATCCAACTAGTTCAACGGTTTTTAATTAATTAATCCAAACTAACATCACGATGGGAGGGATTCAGGGTTATTCAAATCTGTCAACTATTTCTCGTACTCTTGCTATGTCCTTTGGCTTCGTTAAACAGCATCCTCCTACAAAAAAGGTACACAAAGCATGATGTTTTTGTCTTCACATCACTGGAAGCCACACTTGAATGATGTTACTTTAACAAATCCCCCTAAAAACAACGTTGAAATATTTTCTCGCAAGGTTGGCTGGAAAAAGACAAACTTGAAAAACTTAACACCTCTGTTCTTTTAGTATTGAAGTCTCCCCCCTCCTTGGAGTAACCACTCCACATTGTGTTGACTTATAAAACTTACCAATCCAACGAGCACCAGCGTCTATCCATTCCAGAACATAACTGGTTAGGTCACGGACAAAGGTAGCGTCTCTTGGTTGCCATTCAATTTCACCCTCCCATCCAAAGCTGAGGAATAAGCAAATAGAATAGAAATATTTGGCAAGCACAAGTTGAATGTCCTGATTTCCAAGTGGTGAGCAATCAGGTTGCCTTTGTCAAAAGCAGAGGCAATTACAGATTTATAGAACACTAACAAACCACAATACCTCACAATTATCCTACCAAATCTTGTAGTTAGAATAACATCTGATTTTATCAGAAATCAGTTATTAGGTAAAACCAGCATGATTTAAACAACTGGCAACTTTGTACTAAATCTGAATTTGAGTGTGATTTAGTATAATTTGTTTAAAATTATTGTTGGGTAACATTCAGTGCAGCCAGGGTTGGAATAATAATTGTGTAATGTGCACATGATCAATTTAACGCATGACATGTGCTTCTCGCCCCCAGGAGTTCGCTCGCAGTTTTCTTTCACGTCATGCACAACAGGCTACGCAAAAGGGACTACTGGTAGTCTATAATAATTTTTAAAATTAAATTTACCCTCCTTCCCTCCACTCTTCACCAGTATGGGGGTACACAACAAAGGGAACATCCACTTTGCCTTTGGCACTCTGCAGTAGGGACTGCAAGGGATAAAAGTCTCGACAGTTAATTTGCTTTATTATGGTTTGCTCAATTGGAACACCAATAAGTCCAATAACGTTTCTTGTAATATGACAGCCTACACATTAACATTTTTGCCCTGAACTATAAAGTTTTGTCTTTCTTGCAATCTTGCTCTTTTTTAATTACAGGAGTCAGACAGTTTGCCCACAAGTAATAAAACAGATCAATATTGGCAAAGCCATATTCTTCACACAGACACATTGACCAAACTTAAGGGAACATGGCGGAGTCCTTAGGCACATTGCCTTACTGGTATGTACTTAAGGACAATAAAAGTGTTACCATTTGAGAAGTCATTCCAAAAACAATTATTTGACTGTGCGTGTGTACAATGTCTAATTAGCTTAAATGCAGTCATTGACGTAAACAAAGAAGTTCAATACAGACCGTAACAAACCACGGAGACGTACAATTCACGCCCACAGCAGCAATCTGGGACAAAACAACTAGAGTTCACTTTTTGGAGATTAAAGCGACTAGTCAAATACTGGATAATTAATTACAACTAAAATATGACAAGTGAGGACTTCCTTCAAATGGCTGCAAGTATTATCTGTAAGATAATACAGTGTACTTGCGATTTAGTTTGCCAATGACTTGCCTGGGCCCTTGCCCATCAGGGACCGTTCATTTTTTATCAGGTAGCGGGGGCTGGTGGGATTTGGGGGGGGGGGGGGGCCATGTGAAAAAAAATGGCTTTCGAGGGGGAGCCATCCCAAAAAAGTAAGGGAAAAGGGGGGGGTCACGTGAAATATTTTAGTAAAACTTTAAAATGGCATAATGTTTGAATATCAAAAAAATTGCTATAGAATAAACATAGAAGGCAGGATACAAATTTATTACAAACTTTCCTTCTGCTTTAAAAAAACGCTTGGCGACAAAAAGCATCAATTTTGTAGCTACTGAAAAGAAGTATTTAACACTGTTATTTTCGAATGCAACTTTCACTGGCACTCATCTTCATCTTCACTGTCGTCGAGTTCTTCGTCACCGCTTGTGCTGCTATGGGAGTCTTTTTCACCAATGCTGCAAAAAGCAGCAATGCTTTCCGTCAGAGTGTACTCTTCAGGGTACATGAAGGTGTAAACATAATCTCTGACTTCCTGCTCAAGGTTGGTGGTGATTCTACTTCTTGCAGCATTGGTGAAATAATTCCCTTCCAAGAGCTGTGCGATATATGGCCCATCTCTTCTAAATAAGGACGTGGCAACATCCTCAACTTTAATACACTCTTCCAGGACGGCCGTTCTAGGAGGGTACACAAGGCATTGTGGAAGATCATTTCCTAGCGGGTTTCCAACACAGATTCCATAAACTCGTTGGACGTTGTTTTCAGTCCGCTTCCTCTTTCTTTGATTGGACTTTCTGCGGTTTTCTTTTTTCCTTCTCCTTTTGTTGATGTGCTGTTTGAGTATGCCCTTGAATATGCTGTTATAATTGCTCTTATTTTCTAGTGCCTCCATGTCCTGCGTGACCTTCGTCAACTTAGCTTCTATACATTTGATCTGTTTTACATTAAAACTGTGGGCATTCATCAATTCAGATGAGGGAGATGCCAGTGAGAGGCCAAATGCCCCACGCTCAGAGCGAGCCATAACTAGGAGATCTGAAATTGACTTCTCTTTCTTTTGATTTGTTTTTCAAACAACAGCTCTCTGTAGTATAGGGATTGTAAATATTGTCTTCACAGTGAGCACAAAACGTGAAGTAGGGGGATAATAGAGAAATATTAAAAAAGTTGAAATCTAAATATTGTTTGTTCAATTTTTTTTTGGGGGGGGTCATCCCAAAAAATGACAGCTATAAGGGGGGGCATGTGAAAAAATTGGTAAGCTGAGGGGGGGTCATGCCATTTTTAAATGGTGCTTCCCAAATCCCACCAGCCCCCCCTCCCTCATAAAAAATGAACGGTCCCTCAGGCAATTGAGAATGAAAAGTAACTTGCCTCGCATGAAAATCTACTTGTCCTGGAGCACTGGATAGTCCTTTTTTCAAGCCCTGATTGATTTACCAGACTGACTTGGAATTGATAACTGCAGCACCATCATAACTGAACAGTCTTGACTGTTTTTTAGAACCCCTTACTTGTTTTGATTGATTGACAATACTAGTGACAGCATCAGAGAAGACTTCTCCATGGCAAGTGTGAATTCCATCCTGAAGTCATAAAATTTGGAAACATCCATACTGAACTAAGGCTCACTCAGATTTACTTATTAAATAACTACACTTTCCACATCAAATCTTATCACTAACAACTGACGCTGCTCTGGCACACACCTCCCTCTAAAGAACTACTTATGCTGCAGATAGTTCCTTCTAAACCAGTTAAACTCTTGGAGGGGAGAGAATCAGACCAATCAATGGAAACTCCCCTCCTCACTTGACAGACCCACCCCTGGAAAGTAACTCATATTACCCATAATCACCTTGCATGACATGCTCAACCAAGCCTTTGCCTCGGGAAACTCTTTGAGAAGTTCAATCAGAGCTTCTGCTTCTTTCTAATGATACAGAGAAACAACATTCATTTCATCTTTTTCCTGTAGATAGACCAAAAGTCAAAAAACATTTCCATATAACAATGGGTTAATCTATGCTATACTGCATACTAACATTCCAGGTTTTCTCACAGCAGCCTAAAACAGTCTACAACCATCTGTGAAACAACCAATGTCACCCAGACAGCTTTTTTTACTGAAAATAGCTAATTAATTATCATTAATTGACAACATAATCAGTGGTGTTGTTATAGCTATATTTTGGTCATATATATATAGTTTCACAGCAGTCAGTCACACTAAAATTAATATTAGCATACAGGGTTTGCAAATCGTGAATGACTGAGAGCAGGAATAAGACAGGTTTATGTTTAAATACCATAAATATGTACCTGAGCAGGGATAGTCTCCAAAGCTAAGATATCAGCCCCAGCTTTGAGTAGAGCTGCCACTCTGGGCCTGTGCCAGTTCACTAGATCCTGAAACAAAACAGGTTTTCTTGAATGTACAGATTGGAGCTGGAGACTATAAGGACTAAGGTGCACCAATAGTCGAAATGTTTCTAGTCAAAAGTTTGGTTTACAGCCCAGTGGTGAAAAACATATTTGTACAAATATATATTTGTATAGTACAATAAATACCTCTTACTAACCGACTTAGAGGTCCGTACTGTAAGTTACAGACTGAGCTGTTTCCTTTTTGATTTAAGGGCCAAACACAAAGTATGCGGGCCATAAATCATCGGGAGGTAGGGAGGCGTGGGGGGAGACGAAGAACCGTAACTTGCAGTATGGACTGAGAAGATGAGCTTAGTAAGATAAATACTACATCCCTACTGTGTGTCTGACAGGTTTAGGAACGATTTATATAATTCACACAGAATGGCTTCAAATTTTTGACTCACGTTGAAAGCAAAACAGATCAATTTTAAATCGTTGTTAAGTCTTTAACATATTTTAATACAAAATTTAAAGTTTCAACTTTTACTTGCTATAAATAAAGTAATGAACGCTCGGCGATAAATCATGAAAAATTTTAGCAAACTTTGGCGGGCCTTACTGTAGAATACTGTCCACTAAATTGTCCAATTACAGCACAATTACAGCACATGTACACTGTGAGAGATGTAATAAAAGGCCATAACTCATATGACAAAAAACAGTTTCCTTTCCTAATACCTGTATTGTCATGTTGTCAACATATTTGCCTGTATATTCAGACCCATCATGCTGACATGCTCCATATGGACCTACTGATCCTGCCACTAGCATCTTCCTTGGGCATCCAGTACTGCTACCGTAAATGTAGTACAATTAAATTATTTATTAAATAATACAGTGATCATAGAATAATATAATTAATAAAAGCTTTATAACTAGTTTCGTATCTTTACCTGCACACTGCACGAGAAGCTTCCTGGGCAATTTTCACACTATTCTCAATTACATCTAAGGCTTTGCTCTCATCAAGACCACAGTACATTAAGAGTCCCTCTAGGCTGACCTAGAGAAAAAAAAGCAACAAGGAATATGCAGAAACGAAACAAGGAATTTCTAAACTATAATGTCAAAATATACATGGTGATTATTACTTATCTGCTAGTACATGCACCTGGTAAGTAGCAGTTGTTGCAACATTTGCTCCACTTTCAAAGAAACTATAAACAACCAAAATGGAGTACAGTTATTTTAAATAGATAAAGTTTATTTTCTGGGTGATAGTAATCAGAAATGTGGATGTAAACCTGGGGAAAACACCTGATTTAAAGCTTAGTGTTTTTCCCAGCTGAAAACATCAGGCACTAAAAATCCCTTGTACAAGGAAAGTGGATCAACTAATTGCAAAGCACAGAAAAAATTATCACTAGTGCATACAGATAGACCAATTTTTATCTGAACCCACACATTGAAGAAAAAACATACATACATACATACATAACTTCAGAGAAGTTCAGGTCTCACGAGTAATCATCGTTTTATTGCTAATAATAATTGGCAATAAAACGATGATTACTCGTGAGACCTGAACTTCTCTGAAGTTATAGTTGATGCTCCTCAATCGATTGAGTTGAGCGCTCTACGAAATACGTTCTACTCAAGAAAAGAATTTACATACATACATACATACATACACGCATATACATACAAGATTTTATTCAGGGGTTTAAAAAAATAAAAATACAAAAAAGACACCTTAAAATAAAATATGTATTAAAAGGCTAAGATTCCATTAAAGCAATTTACAAATACAATTAATCGCTATAAATTTAAAAATTTAGATGAAAAAAATATGTAATTTAAACAAAAATAACGCATCACAATAAATTAGGCTTATGATAAAATGTGAATTTACCTTTTGTGAACAGATTTCACGGCCTCTGGGTTTTCAACAAGAATTCTTCCACTCCATAGTGGGTCACCCTAAGTGGAAATAATAATTGAAATATGTCTGTACCTAGGTCTGTAGTCTATTTAGAACAACAGAAAACTAACAGAAGACAAGTTATGGTCATTTGCATCTCACGCGATCATGCAAGCAAGCTAGTACTATAAATGCTATGAGATTGACTTACATCAAGATTAAATCCAGCCCTGGTTAATTCCGTTGCTACACCACCATCTAAAACAAGGAATTCCTCCTTTTTATAGGAAACAACGGCCATATCAAGCAGAAATTCTGAACCATTCGTTCACTTTGCACTGGACATGTTGATTTTGAACAGGCGTGATACTCGCGCGATTTTCTTGGCTGCGGTAGACTGGAACCAAGTTGGTGTTGCATGGAGACGAGGCCAGCTGGTTGCTAAAACAAGACCGAGCGCTAGATCTAAACTTGGAAAAGTTTTGATCGTTTTAGCTTCTACAAAATTCATAATGGTAAGCTATTTTTCTATCTGCCTGGTCCCTCAAATAGATCTGGCATAATGTAATTATGTTTTTTTGAATCATCAGGCAGGATCAGATGAGCGTTACGCGTTTTTAGCAGAATGGTATGATCCCAGGGCTTCACTCATGAGAAAATATCAACTGCTTTTCTATCCCAGCGATTCCTCAGTAGAGATGGTAATAGCTTTGCTTCCTTATATATATTAGTTACCATGTTAGTACTTATACTAGATATTGAAAAAAAACATTAAGCATGTTGCTATGTGCAGCCGTGAAGGAATCAAAGCTAAATAAAGAACGAGCGAAGTGTATGTATTTTCAATCATGTTTAAATTTCTTGCTTGGCATGCTTACATTAGTCATGTTACTTGGTCTTGAAAATTGTGGCAAACTTGTCGTATTTAGCTCGAAATAATTAAGTGTTATTTTATTTGCAGTATAATAAGCGTGCAGTTTTCAAAATCTTGAAATCTAATGTAAAGTTCAGTTGAATTACTGTACTTCATTTGAAAAGAGAGGTCATTTCTAAAGCAATTTGAATTGAATTCTTACCATATTTATGTCCCCATGCTCTTGAGTGAAGCGTTCCTAAAGTGAACTATACTCATTCGTACAGATCTACTTTCTGCTTGTGTTATGTCTACTCTTGGTTTGAGTACAAGCCCATTGCTCTTATACTGGTAGCTGAGCTTTGACTAAAGGACACAAAGTTCTTTTTGTCTCACCTTACACTGGATTTATTTCGTAAACAAATAACACACTGTACCTAACACTAACTACTTATTGACTGAGAGTGAGGTCTTAACGGGAAAATGTCAAACTGAGACCTTGCGGTATTGAGTGAGCGATAGTGAGGTCAATATGGCAAGGCTGAGACCGAACATTGGAGGTTAATAAGTTGTTTGTTGTATGGCTTTTTGCTTTGTTTTTGCAGGCCTGTAATTGGCCAGTGGGCATTAAGGGAGAATAATGCCCCAGAATAAGCCAATCAGAGTGCACGTTATATGGTTGTATACACAAGCCATACATAATTACATGCAGTTAATATGCTCTACGTGAAAGGCATGATTATCAGAATCATTATTGAATAATGCCTAGTTGGCTTAAATACCAACTTAATAAAATGATTTTAATAAATTGGTTAAGCTGACTAGACATCACACTAACTTTTTTAATTCCAAGGATGCATTTTTATAACATGTTTGTAGCTTCTCAGATTATTTGTTGCTTGGTTCTGATCATGTTTCATGAAGCATAGTTCTCTGTTGAGGTACCAGTGGCATCTTGGTTGTTGTTCTTAGTAGCATGCGATGATCAAATTAACCTCATAAAAAGATACATAGATCTGTTTGCTGATCAGTAAGACGTCCTAAAATCAAAGGGAGGGTTTTTAAAAAAATTTCATAAGTAAGTTATGTTAAATACTTCATTTATTTTGTCCCTGTCTTCTAGTATGACATAAAGAACCGTCGTCTTTTCCTGAAAAGATCGCTGATTGATGGCCTCCAACTTCACCATCTGTTCATTGGAGCCATCATTAAAATTCATTCTCGTCAGGTAACACACAAAATGCTATAGATTTATTAATTACTCTTATTATTAGATGTGTTTTCAATGAAAGAAAATAAGAATTTTCTGTTTCATTCCAAAAACATTTGTAATAGATACATATACTTGTACATATTAAAGAACTTTGAATTATGAGTCAATTACTGAGCAGGGATATTATTGTCTTTTTTGTTCCTGTGATTGCAGTTAACAATTACAGACTATGCAGATGAACGTACATCAAACCTTTTGAGAGACAAGAATGAGAAGTAAGTCAGTATTTTAAATACTAATTAATTTGCCCTGTCAGTGCATTAATTTTATACCTACCGGTAAGTTTAGCATTATCTTACAAGGTTCTTGCAAGGTTTTTCATATATTACAGGTTCATTTCAAATGGTTCTGTCCACCTGTGAAAAGCAGTTGCCCTTCTGCTAAAACTGTTAATGAAACCCCTGGTCAACTGTTTTATGCAATGCTTGTTTAGTATACAGGACCTCTTTTTCTGTTTGTATTTTAATTTACAGGGTTCAACTGCACAGTTCTAAATAATTTTTGATTGAACCTTAAATTAAAAGAAGAACATTGTCTGTAGGGATTTATTTATCACTATTTTTTTACCAAAAAGCTATTATATAGTAGCATTTATAAAGCTCCAGTTACAATGACGATGTGTCATTATTGTCTTCCAGAACTCTAGCTATGATAAAGCCAGATGCTGTTGCACAGATGGGTATGTACAGTAGCTAGCTAGCTTAAAGGTCTTTTCTCTTTCACTTTCTTTACTAAATTTACTTTAAAGGTAATAACTTGGCATACAACCAGCTATGGTTTTATTACTCTCAACGTCACCAGATCCAGGGCTGATTGATTCACCTATGGCCTTAATCTTAGCATCCTTAACTGTAACAAACTTGTTACTTTATAGAATGCAAGCAGTCTCTCTTTTCCTCAAAAATCCATGGGGAAGAATGCAAAACTGTGACGGTGAGCATGATGCGCAAGCCATGAGCCACTAGTAGTGCAGGCATCGGAAGACAAGCGCAAAAAGAGACTGTTGGAGCAATGTTTTCATACAACATTTTGGATGCCCAGCTCTCTGGTGACAGAGTAATTCTATTGTTTTGTCTATGAAGTTATGAGGCACATCTGTCAGTAACCCTTACAAGTGACCTGCAGCGCTTGCCAAACTCTGTTGTAATGTTTGTCTCCTATGGTGCGACTCCTGCAGTTCGTGACATTTGCCGCTGTATTTTGAAATTTTGATCTTGCTACCTTTTTATTGGTTTTACATGCTTCACACTTGTTTTTGAAGGACTTTGGTGTTAGGAGAACTTTAAAACAAAAAGTATGGTAGAGCTGTCTGAACGAGCAGTATGTAAATTTTTGAAAGGTCATAGGTCTGGTTTCAGCCTCAATCTGTCGAACCATTCCGCGCATCTAACTTGATTTAGCTATGATTGATTCTTGTAAAAATTAGACACCAGAGTGTCATATCCAAAAAAGGGCAGAGTTGTTATTCAAAGTAACAATCAAAATGTTGTATGAAACCATTGCAGTCTCTCTTTTTGGTCGTTTTCCAATGCCCGCACTACTAGCAGCTACCACCATTGTCACATGCACAGTCACGCTTGCACGCTTACTTGTTTTATGTTCTTCCCCACTGATTTTTGAAGAAAAGAGAGACTGCTTGCATTGTAGTTACTTTATGCCTGAGTGGGTAAATTGTATCAACGACAGGCAAGCTTATCATATCACAAAGGGCCCATCTAAGGTATACTCAGCCATAACAGGCACTGCTGGTTACAGCTCTTTTTGACAACCTGAGCTCACAGTTGGTTTGATGACAGTTCAGTTGATAGAGCACTGCATGGCTGGTATTGCAGAATTTATTAATTTTGTTTTAATCCCGTTCAACCCTGACTTTTTTAAACTTGATTTTCCCAACCATCTGTTGCAAGAATGTGAAGATCTTTAATTTCCTTCAGTTGATATCTTGGCAATCAAGCTCAAGTTACAGTACTGATCGAGTAGTGTAATTTTAGCATCAAAGTGAAGCATTCATTTATGTCACAAATAAAGATGTAGACACAAATTTTATACTGGTATGTTTGGATAGGGAATGTAATTGACATGATTCATCAGGAAGACTTCCTCATTTGTCAAGCCAAGATGGTCAGAATGACAAGGTGAGACCTAAGACTTGTTCAAACAAAATAATCAGGTGTGAAAACATCATTACCAAGACATATTTTAGTTCTCACCAGAATGAGTGATTCAGAATTTCTGTAGCTGTAATTTGATGTTAAGTAAATTCCAAATACTGGTTACACTGCCTTTCAATATAAACACACAAACTCTGCTTAATCAATGGTTTCATCTTGCGTTGCCATTGGTCATCTTTGTTGGCCTCCGAGGAAACAGATTTTTGCTTCAACTGGTTCAGAAGATCAGGTCTGTTCACTTGGTCTTTTGATCCAGTTGTTTGTTTTCTTTTTTTTTCCGAGGCTTGTTGTTTTTGTCTTAATTGTGATTGGTGGCAGTCAAAAGGGATGTTTTGAACTTCAGCTTGCATGATACTGAAAGGCATGGTAAAGTATAATTATTGTTCCCAGACTCAAGTAAATGTGAAAATTGACATCTGCAGATTTATCTGAACTGCAGATTGACAGCTTAGTAAAAAATATCATAATGTGGTAGTAGATTCACTTGCACATTGTTCTGTCTAACTTCTTTGTTGTTGAATCTCTTTTGCAGGGAGCAAGCATCAATTTTCTATGCAGAACACAGAGGGAATTCTTTTTTCAAGTGAGTAGGTATATATGTATCAAAGCGTTCATTTCCTCTTCCTGTAAGCCAGTAGTAGGTGCTGTTGAGAAATGGAAACTGTTAGTGATTTATGAAGTTAGTAGTTCCAGTTTCCATAACACTGAAATGCATGAAGCAGTTTTACTTAATAAATTATTTTGCGTTAACTTGTACTTTTGATCATTGTGTTCAAATGGCATGCAAGTATGTTGATACTAAATTTGATTTATGCTCTTGCTAGTTATTTAGTGGAATTTGTCACAAGCGGTCCTGTTGTTGCCCTGGAGCTGAAGGGTTCAAATGCTATTCAAAAGTGGCAAACACTGTTAGGCCCAACAGACTCAGCCACAGCGAGGAACCAAGCTCCAATGTCAATCAGAGCAAAGTTTGGCACAGGTATGTACAAAATCAATTACAATGAGTTTTTTTTATTTTTTTATCCCAGGTTGAAAAAGAGATGAATTCTTCATAGTGATTGCCATACATTTCATGTATGTTAGGTTTGAGGGACAAGATAATAATTATTTCCTGGGTGACAATACTCTTCTCTCCGAACTACAAAGCTTAACAGTACAAGAACTTGTATGCCATAGGTAGAATTAGGGTGCACCTGACACCGCTGCAGGCCCCCTATCATCCGGAAAACCTTTTAGTTTTGAATTTTTTCTGGGTTCGGTCCAGCCACAAGTGTGATGGCTCCCTGTTTCTGAGTTTCCTTGATCTGCCATAAGATGTTAATTAAACCAGTTGTAAATTTTTCTTTCAGACAATACAAAGAATGCAGCACATGGCTCCGACTCCCCAGAATCAGCTCAAAGAGTAAGAATACTGATGTAGTTATGACAAGGTTCACCTGTAATATTCATGTATTGTTCTCTTTTTATCTACTAACTATTTTTTCTCTTTTTTCCTCACAGGAAATTGATTTTTTCTTTGGTGGGCTAATATTTGGTGGAAAAAATACTGCTTCTTTTTCAGACTGCACTCTTTGCATAATTAAACCCCATGCCATCATTCAAGGTATTGTTTATTTTAAGTAAATTGTTATAAATGTAAATACTGTAATAGTACCCTAAATTCTTGAACTACCTGATTTTCAAGTCAATTTTCGTTTCCCTTGAAGGGTTGAAAAATCAGAATTCCACTGTATTGTGCAGTTCCTAGCCTACGAACAGGCTCCCGGCAAGGACGGAAAAAAATTTTGGCAAGCACGAAACGGAAGAATTTGGAGAGCGAAGCAACCAGGAGCCTGTTCGCAGGCTATGCAGTTCCAGGAAATACCCACACTCCCCCCCCCCCCCCCCCCCCACAGAAGGGATTGGAATTTCTTATGGGTTAGGGAGTTCTATAACAGGGCTCAACTTTCATGAAAAAACCTTGGAGCTAGCTAGCCCCTAAGTTTTCAGATTTAGTCGCCAGCAAAAGTATGTCAGGGAAAAGCACAAAAAGTTAGTCACCAGTGAAAAACAATCCGTTGGATTGGCAAACCCCATTGGGCGTCGAGCTCTGTGTAAGACCAAACAAATTAAAGAAATGTAGGAAGCTTAATTGGAATTTCCAGAGGGGTGGGGGGTTCTTAGAAACAATCCCTTCTGGGGGGAAGGTATGGATATTTTTTGCAAATACACATTTAAGATTTTCGCGACATAGGCACGCAATGCGTGCAGAGACCTCTTTTAGCTGTTGTAGTCCATTGAACACATTCTGAACCAGTGATGTTTTCCAATAAATGTTATGACTTGAACATTCAACAAAAGGATTTCAATGTCCTAAATTTTGGATAATTTCTTGAATGTTTTGTTCAGGTCTTACTGGTAAAATCATCGCAGCCATATCCAGCAAGGGTTTTGAAATTTCTGCAGTTCAGATGGTAAGTCACTGGAACACTAGAATTTCAATGCAACCCAGAGTTAATTGTTCAGGGAATTTTGAGTAGTTTTGTCTCAGAAAGGTTGTTTTTTTCCCTCCTATACTGTAATGGTGTGTAATTTTGTTTGCTGTTAGCCAACTATTTAAAACAGAACTGGGCTGCCTTTACTTATGTTCACATTATTTAATCTCCAGTTTCATCTTGAAAGAGCCAACGCAGAAGAATTTCATGAAGTGTACAAAGGTGTTGTAAATGAATACAAAGTAAGTGATAGTGTGTGGTTAAGTTAAAATCCACCTGACAAAAATGCAACCTTATTAATAAAAGTATTTCCATGTTCAAACAAAAATAATAGCAAAGAAGAAAAAAAAACATCAAGAACAAAGTCGTCCAAAACGTAACGTGTTAATTTTATCCACTCAACATACTTTTCCCTACTTTTTCATATTGTAATCTGTTCTGTCCTTGCCTTCATTGGACATCCTCATCAGTTCTCAGAGCTTGTGAAAATAACTTAAATAGCAGTCTGTAGCATTTGTCACTTGCCCTGGCCCCAGGCAGTTGTAGTGCAGTCTGTCTGTCTGTTTGTTTGTTTTAAAATACTTATTTAGTCAGAGGAAAGGCTCGCCAGGACCCTTGCCCAACAGGAAGATCTGCCAATGCTGGAAAACTGGACGGAACTTTTTTTGAGTCCTACTTTCAAATTGGTTCCTGTCACTTGTTGAGCTGTAGTATTTCAACAAATCATCAATATGTTTGGTTTTCTCGTATTTTAGGCAGATCAAGGTATGTTACCTGGCGCCGATTTTTTTGTTAATCCTGATTTGTTTCTTATCTTCCTTCAGAGTATGGTTGATGAACTGTGTTGTGGTCCGTGTTTGGCCATGGAGATTAGAGCCCCTGATGCACCAGTCACATTCAGAGAGTTTGTTGGTCCTTCTGATCCTGTAAGCTGCCTCCATCACAACTCTATTGTTTCCCAGTACATGTTTGCGCGCAGGCTATCGTGTGTGCATTACGTGCGTGTTTGTGTGTGCATTACATGCGTGTTTATCTGTGCGTTATGTGCGTGTTTGTGTGAACGTTACGTGCGTGTTTGTGTGTGCCTTATGTACGTGTGTGCGTGGTGGGTCAACAGTGTTCCGAGTCACCAAAATTCAACTTCAAGTGACTGCCATAAACTAAAACCAACTTCCCCTCACTAAGCCAGGCACGAATAACTTCCATAACGAAATGAACCAATTAAAAGTCGAAGTAAAGGCGTGGAGAGGGTTCTGAGCGCGGGAAAACTCGCGTAAGGATTTAGACTGGTTTTCGTTTTGTGACTAACTTAGGATGACAATGTCAATTAAGCCAGTCCCCACCCCTGCCGTACCCGCCCAAAAAACCATAATGTCAACATTACTGAACAACATAACTTACTTTTGAGGAATTCTTGATTTCGTTAAATATTTCGTTAATTAATTTTATGTTGCGACAAGAATTTTGCATTGTGCGACATAAAGGAACGGCTGCCATAACTTATTTTTATCAAAGCCTTGTTTTCAATTTTATCCACACTGTAATCTTTTTTCATGCTTACTTTCTAATGTGCTAAATTCCTGTATCTGCCCTGTTCTTCTAGATTCTAGTATCTTTTCAAGGAAGCTCTTGAAACAAAAAGCCTCATTGTGTGTGTGTGATGTGCGAAAAAAAAATCAGGCAACCTTTTAAAATGCGTGAAAAAAGTTCCTGACATTAAAACGCTAACATGACTGACATAACTGTTTTCAGGAAATCGCTCGTCATCTACGACCTGGAACATTACGGGCAATGTTTGGTAAAGATAAGATAAAAAACGCTGTACACTGCAGTGATCTACCTGAAGATGGCCTCATCGAGGTTCGTACACATATTTTTTGGTTTTCCGAACTCATGGGAACGAATGAGAAAGGGGCGCGTTCCAATGGCTTGACAACTTATATTTGTCTTGATTTTTTTTTTTATTATTTCAGGTGCAGTACTTTTTCAAGGTGTTGGATCATTGAGTGAACTATAACAGTATTTTCTACTGTAGTAAACCTGTATTTTGTTGACACAAACGTTATATATCAAGTCAAACGGTCCATGTTTACTAAGTTATACTTATGTTATGTACAAATAGTTAATGCGAGTCAACCGGGCGAATGTGTACATAGTAAAATTAAAGAGATTTTGAATAAAAACTGACTTTTTAGGATGCACGATGGAGCAAATATCGCTCAGTGAGAACAGAGATGTGGCGATTGTGATGATGTGCGTTTTAGAATTAGTTCTCTGTGCGTATTGATAAAGAGACAACACGAATTTGTAATAAAGATCTGTTCAACCTGACTATAGAAGAACATGCCTTCACTTACGAGCAACGGGGATAGGCTTCTAAACACAAGAGAGACTTATGTAAGTTAAGCCAGCTTGAGCTTCTTTTTTCCAAGCTTTGACACCCCGTAGACTTAAATTCGTTAGTGGTTTTCATATTTAATTGCATATTTTTGGTTAGCCTGAAATGTTTGTGATATCCCGCCCTCAGCCGTCTAATCCCCTTGCTAATTCCCGTCTCTCGCCCCGGGCCGATTAGGTTGAGGGCGGGGAATGATCGACATTTTAAGCTACTTTTTGGTATGCTTCGGCGGCATATCAGGTGAGTTTCAGAATGAGAATCTGATGAGCACCCCCGTCCCCCGCCGGGCTTCCACTCCTCTGTGTGCTGCTTGTGTTTTGGGGTCGTGTCAAAGCGATTTCAGCGAGTTTTAGTTTCAAGCTCAATGAAAACTGAATTGAAACTAAAACTGGATCGCTGAAATCGCTTTTAAACGGCCCCAGAACGCCACGGAAATACAAGTAGCAGACGGAAGAGTCGAGTTGTTATCAAATGTCTTTTCGACAATATATTAAAATTTTCAGGGCTTCCAAAGAGTTTGGGATACCTGTTGATACGCATGAGGAGACCAAACATTTACCGTACGACCCGTAATCAAATTCGAACAAAAAATCCAACTATATTAGGTCAGTGACTTGATATCGCAAGATAAGAGAACAGTAGACACGGCTTCTGATTGGCTAATTGCGAATTTGGGAACGGTAGAACAAAACTTGTTTATTTTCTCTTGGACAAATTCAATATAGTTAGATTACTCGGCAGCCTTGGCATCAGCGCGATTGCAGGTCAGCGCATCGGAGAATATATATATACTGAGTTTCTTCGAGTCTTGTACTGTTTTTTTGTTTTGTTTTGTTTTAGTTCTTTTTCTTTTTTTTTTTCCGTTTTGTTTTGTTTTGTTTTTGTGTGTGTGTGTGTGTGTGTGTGTGTGTGTGTGTGTGCCCAAAATTGTCGCTCACATTGCTATCGGAGAGTGTTTTACCTCGCTGTATTCCTACACGTTGTGACACGTACTGTGTAAAATCGTGTTTTCTTCCATTTTTTCGGACTAGAGTCTATTTGGCCCTCTCAAATGCTCAAAATAAAAAAGCTACAACGACAGTCTACCTTGTAATATCTCAAGGCTCACCGCGCAGGGCCTGGCGATAACTCCTAAACAATTTTCCGAATCAACTCAGGTCCAAGTTTAAAAATTTAACTCCGATTTCTGGAACGTTTAACTCCGATTTCAGTAATTTCATATCGGTGAAACCGGACATGTTAGCCGTGTTAAACTCATCAGAAACCGGTGGAGCCTTATCCATACATTCCTTAGAGCCCCTAATCCAGAAACCCCAAAAGGCCCTCAGTCGTGGAGCCTTACGCAATCAATTGCCAAACATGGTAAGCACACCTGAAACGCGATTGCTGTCTACTGCCACCACTGCCATAACGAACATTGACCAAGTAGATCAAGGAGGTGACATTTTAACCTGGAAAAACTACTTCTACGCGATGTAACGTCGTCAAAATAACTAAATACCAAGGTACGTTAGTTCTTTGTTCGCGGTACGATAGTGCTGACGCATAGAGAAACGTGCGAGGAAGTAAATATTCGACGTTGTGAGGCACGAGTTTAGGTTGAACATTCGCAAACGACTTGGAAAGCGAATTTCGAAAGTAAAAAGCTTTACTTCTCTATCAAGAAGTAAAAAAAAGGTGGGGAATGCTTTTTGTGTTGCAAATACAACGATTGCCGAAATACTGTCAAATGGTTGAGATGCAATCGTTTGTTGACGAGAACATGTTCTAAGTGAACAGCGTAGACTTCAAGTTTGTTTCCGTGCAGCAAATAAACTCTCTGTCGATCGACATGATGCAGCTAGGACTCAAATTTGCCGCTGTGTCTTTCTCTCGTTTCCCAAGGAATTTTGTATTGTAGAGTTAGATTATTTTAGAGTGTTACGACCTGTCTTAGTACGTATGACAATCGAGAATAGGCGCAAAATACATAAAAAAATTGAGATGGATGCAGGGTTCGATTCAACTAGCTCTGACGTCTTTTGTTTTTTCGGTGAAGATAATTGGTATTTTTTTTCCGCTTTATTTTGGTCCATTCTCCCAGAATACCTCATCCATTAGAAATATCTTACATGTTTAACAAAATCTCGTGAACTGCGCGTGGTTTACAATTTTGCTTCCAGAAGGGCTGCATGACTGGGCGTAATGTGAAACTAGGTAAGCTTAGATGGTGGCATCACTACGTGACGTTCCTCAGCAAAGCTTACCTCTGTACTTTTGTATCTTGAAGGTCATAGTACTACTACATATGCTTGGAACATGTATAGTATTTACAATAATATTTCCAATTAAAGTTATAAACTTGAAGATGTACATTGGACAAAGAGTGAGATAAGACTTGAGGAAAATAAAGTTAAAGATTATGCCATTTTCATTCCATGTCACTTTGTTTTCCTCAAGAAACGTTCTGTTTGCTACATAGTATTTTGTTGGCAATTTCAAAATTAATGTCAGGGTTCACTTAACCTGTGTGGTTACTTTCATCAGACACAGTAAACAACAGGACAGGGTTGTCCAAAGCCTGATTAAGGTCATTCCCCAGTATTGCATTTGCGCATCCCTACTGCGCATAATTTCACGCGCGATTAGCACGCATGCATTAAAAAATGGTGGCTTTTTCTTTGCGGCTGGACCTCGCCATAGAGGTAAATCGTCATTTTCTCGAAAACAAGTATGGTGACCTATCATTTTTTCTGTTGTGTTGAATTGAGTAAAAAATTTCTCCATGTAAAATAAATATGGGCCAATTCTTAGTGTTGAGCAAGAGACAATCGTCGGAAACGTGAATTTAGCAAGCTATCGTGACTATAATCATCGTGCTATTATAAGGATATACAGTATATGGTATAAACAAGGTCCTGTTGCTCGTAAACGGACATGGGGACCCCTCATTTTTATTTCCAAATTTAAGTTCCTACAATATAAACAGTCAATTGGCAAAGTTTGGCAAAAGTCTCAGTGTAGGTTCTATTTCAGTGGAATGACCTTAAGCTGATCTAGGATTAGCAAGAATTTTGATTTCACTTTGGTAACTTTTCGGTAAGGATTTCTGTGTATATTGTTTGGCCTTCAGTTTTGAATTTAAATAATCTCAAACTGCACTAAAGATAGGCAGTGACAAACATTTTTTAATGCTTCAGTTAACTTTTAATCCTGGTCCAGTTGTATTGGTGGTTGACAGGAGGGTTTTGTACAGAAGTGTGCATCCATATCATTGGTAAAAGGTTCCACTGGTAGTACACCCTTGTTTGGTTGAAGCTCTGTAATTTGGGGATAAAGAAGGAGAAAGTAGAAGGCATGCATGGATGGCTTCTCTTTCCCTGTTTTGAAAAGTCACAATTTTTGAAAAGGGAATGGTGAATTATTACAAGTTGCCCATAGAATGCATTTTCAATAATTGGACTTCTCCCTTTATGGTCAGAACCTCTTATAAATGGCCACTTCTTGTAGGTGACAACAATTACACTTAGCGCTGATGGCTGACATTTTTTTTATTGTCTTTAGCATCTAGTAGGCAACCACTTCATTTGGTGTGGTCTTACTATAGTTAAGTAGGGTGTCAGGGTCAAAATTGTGACCAGCTGGTCGCCAATGCGACTGAAAATTGAGTGTTGAGGCCAGAATATTGAGGCTAGTCGCCATTAGGCAACTAACTTTTAGCGTCTTGAACAGGCATTCAAGAAATCAATTTCGTTTTAAATCCAAAAACTTTGTGTTTGGTTTCAAGCAAAAAACTTACCCCTTGTCTCCTCAAAGTATTTAGCTTTCATAGAAAATAATTTAGATCAGAAATGAAGGTAAGCTTACTGTTAAATGACTCCCAAAATAGTTTAAATCCACACACTGTAATCAACATTTAGTGCCGCCATGTTTTCAGCAGTTTCAACTGCCAGCCATATCGTGGGTGCATGGCAGAAAGATGTGCTTTCCTTTCAAGCAACATGGTCGCTTGGTTTGTGCATGTCTAGAAGGCTTCATACCGATGGCATGTAGGAGGAAAATGATGTTATGTTCAGTCTCAACTTAGAGAGCTATGTATTTGATGAAAACTCCATTTCAACTAAATTGTAAGCTACACGATATTTTAATGTCTTTACACGTGGAATCTGACTCTTGCGGTCATTCAGGAGTAGAAATATCTTCACACAAAGAAACATCTTGAAAAACTCCACGTTTTTGTGTTTTGCTCTGAAGGAAAATTTTTTTTGACACTTTTTGGCGACCACATTTTTCCATCTGGCGACTGAAAAAAAATTTCAGTTGCCAGTTGGCGCCTGCCTAAAAAAGTTAATTTCAGACCCTGGGTCAATTGAGTAAGAAGACATCTCCAACCCTGATATTAAGATAGATTTTGTTTTTGTAGGAGCTCCTTGATCCTCATACATGTAACTGATGTTTGCAAGTGGCTATTATTCACTGCAATACTGCTAACATCGTGTAGATGGATGTACCTAAATTTCTTTTTAGACGACGTGTTCTTTATAAATCAGGCTGTGACTCCATTGTTCTCTGACATCTTGCAAGTGACTTTTTAGGTGGTTGCATGGAAAGGTTCAAAATGGAATTATGTAATAGTGACATGTAGAAATATAAATTATGCTATTATTATACTCAAAGTTATTTTTAAAAGTTGTACTTAAGTTGTCTTTCGTATTTGTGAATTCAGGTTTTTTAGTTATAAACTTACTATGATGGCTGACAGCTGGTGGATGTTTAAAGGAATTCTGTTCTTGTGGCTGTACTATGTTGGCTTTTGTTCGTCCTTTGAGAATAATCAAGTTTGTGTGGTCAGTATGCATTATGACATTTAAGTGATATTTAACATTTTGCTTCTATTGAGACAAGGATACAGCGAGATCTATGATAATTTTTTGGCAATGTCAGTCCTTAACCATGATCAAGTATGATCACCTTCAACTATCCTCTTCGTGTCAAGTGTTTAGTTATTGGCAGTTTATCAGGCCTCATCTGCTTATTTTCCTGATTTTTTTCAATGTATTTTTTCATTAGTTTTGTGCATTTATATATTTATTTATTTATTTGTTTATTTATTTATTTATATATTTATTTATTTGTTTATTTATTTATTTATTTATTTATTTATATATTTATTTATTTTAATCTTTTTTTTTCAGGAAACTAATTGTAATGGTACCTCATGTAACCACTGTTATGATTATGGCTGGGCAAGTTTCGGTACACTCATTCCAACTCCATATTTAATGGTAAGTTAGAAGCCCTTACTGAATGAGGATTTAATTGTAATGCCAGTTCAGGACCCTGTTGAGAATTTTTTGTAAAGGAAATAAAATGGCAGAAATGACATGGCTAGACTTTTAGTGATGGTAAGATACTGGTGCAGAGGCCTGATTGACAGCTAGATATTGGATGGTTACTGCATATTAAGCAAATTGGAACAAATGGATGGCCAAGTAATTTTGTTGTGTTCTTCTCTCTGCCTGAGGGTGTAAATTTATGGTTACATGTGATCTGTCAGATTATAAGGGTACTTGACAAAATGCTGAAAGGGGGGGGGGGAGGGGGGACTAACTTATGAAGCATTCAGTGCAGGGGGGGAACAGAACTCCTGATGGCCTCACGCTACTGAAACCAGGATAGCCTCATGCAGTTGTGAGCTACTGGTCGCATTATCTTTACCTTTTAGTAAATAACATTTATTGTATCTTTTTAAGGGTGTTGTGGTATTAGCTAACCCCAGAGAAGCTTGTGAGCCAGTCAAGCCTCTAAGTAGCTATAATCAGTCAGGTTACTCTGGAAATTGGTTTCTACTCATTGATGTGGGTGATTGTGATTTTGATAAGAAGGTATGTGATGTTATTAATATGTTGTTACCACATAAAAAATTACTGTACGTTTGAAAGGCTAGGGTTAAAGGTCATTTATTTTATTTTTTTTCATTCAAGATGGTATCTTTTGGGGGTCTACTAGTTTCCTTCGTTGCATTCAGTCGTGAATTAATGTACCTGACAATGGCAATAGTGTGGTATTAAATTTAAAATTTTGTAGCCACTGCATTACTGTTAATACTGATTAGCTCTAAGTGGTCAACTACAGAAGTATTGATACCTACAAGTAATTTCTATGAAGAATTATAAATCAGCCAGAAGTTACAACATATTATAATTAGTTCAAAATAAACGTCAATAAACTGAAGGATTTGCTGTTTTTGTTAATCCAGGGGGCCTATGCTACTGAAGGAGGCTTTAATGCTGCTATTATCAGGAGTTTAAAGAGTGATAGTATTGAACCAATAGGAGGTGGCTCAGGCAAGTAGCAAAATAAGTTTTGTAAACTATTTTGCATTATTTACCGTACTTACTATAATAGTGCCGACAACAACATGGCAGGCATGTCCTTTACGTGTAACAATGTCATATATGGAACTTACGTCCAAGTGTCCACAGAATCTTTCACGATTCTAGATTCTGCCGCCTCCAGTTTTCAAGTCAAGATAAAAGAGGTGGTGTATACTAATTTTACCCCCTAAGAGTGCAAATTGGCACAGAAGGTCATAACGTTGTGAATATTTGACAGATTTTTATGAATTTTTGCCATGAAAATTGTCTTGTGAAGATCTGCTCATTGAAGTCATAAAATTTTGACTCCCTCTCATCCAAGACATGGTTGACCACCCCCAGAAGTTTTTAGTTCCTTTTTGGGGATGCAAATGGAATGCAAGACTTGTTTCTTATCAAGCTATGCACTAAGAGCTGCTAAATAAGTTATAGTTTAGGGGTATACCTAATATATTAGAAGATTGATACATTTTTGAAGTCGTTCATTTTCCTATGTTAAAGCAATTTCTCTCAAAATGTCTACCTCCTTCATAGCTGCTGATGTCAATTCTTAAATAAGCTGATTAGTGGCTTTCAAATGGTATATTGTACACAGGCAGAGTGTCGTTCGCCTTAGGGGGTAAAGGGTTACGTGGGAAATTCAACTCTAAACTAACAGCTGAGGCACTTAGATTTGTCTCATCCTTTTTAATTCTTTTTTTATGTAATTTGTGTTCACTCAATGTAATCTTTTCATTCTGTTTCAACTACTGTTGGCGCACGCGCAGTCCTTTGTTCCCAGTGTATTCCAATATTCAAATTGTTAACGTAAATTTTATGGCGTAATTCTATAACATAATCATGTATTTGAAAATTCAAATGTACAGTAAATGTGGGTTTCAAAACACATTTTGTTGCGGTAGTTGTTGCATTTTACAGATGATCTGTCTTTACTTTTTACAGATGATAGAAAAGTGGATGTTCCTGTTGTTTACATAGGAGAGGTATGTACATGTGCTTGTACTATGAATAGTTCTTATGTCTGACTGATGAAGATGTCCAGTAGAGTACATACAAAAAGCTCAACAAGGTCAAACTAAATAGCATAATAACAGTGATATAAATGTTCAAAACGCAGGTGTCAAATTTATTTATAACATTGTGTAGGCAGAGGTTGAAATTCTGCATTTTTTTCCCCGACAATTTTGCTATTAGCACATTGGTTAAATTTTCATCTTCATTTTTCAGACTACTGGTCAAGAGCTGGAAAGGAATGATTTTAGCAACCAACCGTAAGTCAGCTTTCAAAGTTGCAGGTTTTGCATGACAACTCTTGTTTGGAAAAGAAAAGAACATTTCTTTGTCTCGATTTTAACTTTGCCTAAATTATATCTAGCCACCTCTAAATATCTGCCCCTGGGTCCCCAAGGATGAACAAATCGTGCTTAAGTGACATCATAATTTCCAAAATCCACCATCTTGATGTCAGAAAATGACCAATGTCTAGAGAAATTGGAAAAAAATAGGATGTAAGCGATCTTACTTACAGTAATATATAGATTTAGCCAAGCCTAAAAGTGGAGCCCCTGGGCTGGATTGTGCAAAGCCCAATTAAGCTAACTCAGGATAAGCGAGAATTGTGATTTGAGTTTTGTGACTTTATGGTGAGGTCTTCCGTTCATGTTGTTTGGCCTTCTGTTTTGAGTTTGAATAATCTCAAGGTCCTCAAAATACACACAGCAAAACCAGTGAAAAACATTTGTTTACAAGATAAAATTATGCTATATGAGCCCTTGATCCAATCAAAAAAAACCAACACTTGGTCAGCGGTCAACTTCAAAAAAACATGTGGCCTCGATGAGTTTCAAACTTGAGCCTGCAATATGGTTACGTGATACTGGTCAGCAGATACCTTGTTTTGACAAAAGTCAAATGACCATAACATTGATGTTCATTATCAAAGAGGGATGCTACAAACCGAGGGTGCATGTCTCTGTCAACCTATTAGCTGGAGTATGGCCACCATCTTATGTAACTCCATCGCCATCGCCGTGGTGCGTACGCACCCATGAGCAATACCGCTAGTGATGATAACCACAAGAAAATCAATTCGTGGGTTTCCTTTTCTTTCCTATATGGGTATGGGGCTCTGCTTGGCAGTCCTTTGGGCTGCTGGAGCTCTGCTATTAATGTCTTATGTGCACATGTGTTGTTTTGATTTATGATACATTGCAGACACCAGGAGTATACAAATGAATATATGAAAGATCATATCTTTTAACTGCAGAGAAAGATGTAAAGATATGGTTTCAACAGTGTTTCTGCCAAAGCGCGCCATTGCGGGAATCCCACGCTGCAATCAGAGATGGCCCCTAGAAAAACAAGAAAAGGGCCAATTTGGCCCTTTCCTTTTACAAGAGATCAGACTTAGCACAGGCATAGTATTTTAAAAGCCATCCCAGGGCTCGAAATTGCGACCAATACGGTTGCCAATGCAACTAACATTTCATCCTTGGCAACCAAAAGTTCTGGTTTTGTCACCATAATGGCGACTACATTTCTCTGTGTTGACGATCAGTAACGGCTAATTTGTCACACATTATGTCCTTCTAGAAAATCATATTGAAAGATCTTTGCTTCTAAAACATTCAACATAAGAAAAGAAATCAATGCGTCCTTTTGCTGTGCTGTATTGATACTCTGGCATCGGAAAATTTCCAAATGGCTGGCTGTGTTTGAAATCACCCTATAATGCATTGCAAACCCTTGATCATTGACTACATTATGTATGCCTGAGGATTGTTCTCTTGTAATGCACAGATCCTTCATACTAGTATCTGATTCAAAAGAAACTTCATTGAGTTGAAACACTCCAAAAAGCACTTATTAAATTTAATCATAGATCCTAATAAACTGCTTTATTTTCCTTGGTACCCTGATGCGTTTTTTCTTTCTGTAGCTTTCAATTTATTGGCCCATTTCCTAAAAAAAATTGCCTCCTAAAAAAAGTCTTCAGGTGCCACTTTGGCCCTCAAGTAAAATTTTCTGGCTGAAACACTGGTTTCAAGATCATTGCAGTTATGTGTGTATAACTGGGACAATCAACCATGTCTTCAGACACCAGGAGTGCTTACCATTCAACCAAAAATCCCATAACTAACTGTTGGAACGCAAGTAGAACGGTTTATTTCGAGGAATTTTGTAAGGAAATTGCTGATTACATTTTGAGGTAGTCCTCTTATCCTGTTTGGCTTGAACTGTTTGGAAATTCTGCAGTTAACTGTTTGTTCATCTGTGCCACTTCCAGTTTTCCATCAGGGGAAACAGTAACCAGGAAGCCAGTGTTGACTGGTAAACACTTTCAACATTCCATTCTTGAACAGTCCACAATGGTTGTGTCTTGCAAACGGTTTAAAACACCGCAGTTGAACAGAAGAAATGACGCACAACAGCCTTCTTAACACATTAATTTGTTTTTACTTCTTACAGGAGCAAAAGGATCCTTCTAACTCCACAAGAGTTTCCTCAGATATGGGATTATGAATTCTATATGATTCCCTTTGCAATCATTGTAGGAATCTGTTTTATTCTGATGGCTATGTTTATGGTAAGTTGTAAAACTTACTAGGCGTATTCTTCATGTATTAAATTATATCACTGTGATGGTGTTTACATTTTTTGTTGTGAGATGATTTTTTTGTAGTTCTGGCTCAGTTTTCACTCTGCCATGTGCTTGACACTGATATTGCCATTGAGGTAGCACAAAAACCTGGCACCTGTGAAGTATTGCCCACACAAGACTAGACTTGAGCAACATTTTTCCTACCTTGCAGTATCCCTTGTGGTTTTGGAAGGGGCTAGACCAATCAAGCACAGTTTTTACATGACTTAAGAATGAGCAAAAAAATGATACACCATTATAGCAGAACTTGACACTGCATTGGCCTCAACCTAGCTCTGCCAACTCCTTGTATGTTGGTTAAAATGAATTTTCTTAAAAAAATATTTGGGTTAAAATGAATTTAATATTAAAGTCATTACTTATCTTTAAAATGCAGATCAGCCGCTACTACAGGCATTACCTAGAGCAGCGACGTAACAGGCTTTCACCAACAAACCTGAAAAAAATTCCGACTAAAAAGTTTAAAAAAGGTAAGTTAATGTTATTACGGTAGGAATCTAAATGTCATAATAGGAGAGAATGAGGAAATGCTTTGATATCAATGAGTGGAACCAAGTTACACATTTCGTGACAACCAGCGCTCTTGCAGCCAGCACTCAGAGGGTGGTGTGGCTGATAACCTACCTCAACCTTGATTATTCTAGATATCACAAAACCCTCATCCAATAATATTATTTATTATTATTTGATTTTAAAGTGTTGAGTAACTTCATGTAAAAATAAGTAAGTAAGAATATTGGTTCCACTCTTTGAGAACTAAGGTCTTCCAGAGAATGAAGTGAATGAATGACTGAATAACCAGATGAAGTAACTTGAACTGATTGGAATCTCTAGTGATTGTCTTTTTGCATTCATATCATCAGGTGATGATTACTATGACGTGTGTGCCATTTGTTTGGAAGAATACAAAGATGGTGAACGACTTCGAATACTTCCTTGTGAGCATGGTAGGTATTTCCTGATGCAATCCAACCCTGTGACTTCTAACAATACTGATACTGAAAAAGGGCTATAAAAAAGATATATGCACTAAGTAGATTAGGTGCATGCATATGCAAGACAAAACGTCAAAGGGCTACCATTACCTTACACCCAGGTGATACCCAGCTTACAAATAACTTTTTTCTTTGTTATTGTTTGAAGCGTATCATTGCAAGTGTGTAGATCCGTGGCTCACAGAGGGGAAGCGCACATGCCCAGTGTGCAAACGACCCGTAACACATGACAACAGAACAAGAAACAGGCCTCGAAGAACTGACGTGGAGGCAACAGGAGAGTTGACTAATGAAGCCGATGAAACAACTCCACTTATTGCATCAACTGCCAGCACTTCCAACTCTATGACAGTATAGTCAAGAACTTTTCTTAGTACTTTGCAGAAACAGAATGATCTTTCCCGTAGAAAGAACTGATGTACTGGCCACATCTTTCTTGTAAGCACAAAGGCTCATAAAAGAGAACCTTTACCACTGACATGCTGGTAGTATCTATCTAGGCATGTTGTCTGCAGATGCTCGAGTGGTCAAAAAATTTTGAGATTTTAAGGCTTTTTTAGACAAGAGAAATGATACATATCTGCAAGTACACCATATTTATTATTCTTAGGGTTAGTTTTTCATTTGGCTGATCTTTAAAGAGCGTTAAGAAATCTACTGAAAACTTACTTGCCTCCTTTCATTGTTCATAGTACAGTTTGGAGGATTTAACCCTCAAATTAATATTTCTTTTTGGTTATCCTTTCCATAGATGTGATGTCTTTTATTTTGGGGTTTCAAAAGGCAACAATACAAGTTGATCACTTTGAACAGAGTACTTAAAATTGGTCATACCAGGTACCACCATTGTAAAATGAAAGCTAAAATATGGGAATTGTTAGCAAATTTATCAGAACAAAGCACCACAAAACTAGTTTATCAATTATGAGATATAAGTTTATAGACTGCATTGAACTTTGGAAGGTGTAGAGAACTGTGGGAATCTCCCCGTGTCCATGAACTGGCTTACCTTTGATAACGTTTTTGTACATAAAATAAATAATGAAATGCAGTGTAATTGCTAAAATTATGTTACATTATTTGCCAAAGGCAGACTGAACATTGACGAATACTTGAAGAGACAGACGTAAATTAGCTATTTCAAAAATGTATTTACCAGCTGTCACTGAGCCTCAGGCAAATAATTGTTGTAGTGTGAATAACTATGATGTTGAGTGGTGAATATATAAAACTAGAAAGTAATGATTTTAAAACATTGATTGATGGTGATTTATTGGACAGTTTTTTTACCATCTGGTCTAAACAGAAAAAAATTTCAGTCACTCAATCTTTGAACGATGTCTTTGTCTCTTCAAAGTAAATACAATTTCATTACTAACTGACCACTATGTTTACAAACTTTGGTGACAAGTGCAGCTATGCTCAGTAACCAAGCCTTGAAATGGCAGACAGTAAATATCTCGACCAATCAGAATTTCACCTCTGGAGATTATATTACAGAATATTATTAGCTATAGTAGGAGAAAAAAATGTGTTTGTGTCAACTTGAGGGCATGGTAACCTTACTCTTTGTACCTGGTAGTTATTTCCCTGTCCGTGATGCTATATTCATTAAAACCGGTATACTTAATCATAACATGTGATAAGATTCTTTTGGTGTAACTTACTTTATAGTGGTGTTGTCTTCAAATGAAACGAAACAGCTTGCGTTAAAGCTGGATATTAATCCATTGTAAGGTAGTTTATCTGGTTTATTAATTGAATTTTTAACGTAACTTGCTGTGTAGAAAATACACGTTTGATAGTTGTTTTGTAGGGGTGCATTTCCCTTATAAATTGTTACCCTTCTGTGGATGGTAAGCTGAAGTCATCCAGATAACTGAGATTCCATGATTGTAAATATCTCAATACTGAATCTGGCAGATAAGAGCTTGGTAAATTAGAATCAGTCACCATATTTACTGGCTTAGTAACTTCATTGAAGAAGTATATCTTGCTTTTCTAACAGTCTTGATTTTAAAAAATCTACCAGTCTACCCGTGAAAAAGGCTGTGTGTGGTCACAGGTTTTAGAATCCTTTTACTGTTACCGTTAACTTTCAGATGCATTGTATAATTATTAAAACTGTGAAATACGTTTCATGTTGTTCTTTGCTGTCTTGTTTCTTTTGCCAGTGCTAATCTAGTGTATATGAGAAGATTCTGCTGTTCGCAGTTCACAACAACTTAGTGGTTGTAGAAAAGTTATCAACCCCAGCTTTATAATAATATATTGCAGACTGGTAATGAGAGAAAGGAATACCCAGTATCAACATACATACGAAGGACGGTTTGGATAGGTATGGATTAAATCAAGTAAAAGGGGAATAAATATACCAAGACTTCGATTATTCCCCTCTTCCTTTGGGAGAAATAATTACCAGATGTAACATCTGCAGAAACTTAAAATACCCTTTTAAAATTTTAAAAGATTCAGTATGGTTTCACCATGGATGGTACCCGAGGATGGTAGGTCCCTTCTGCGATCCATGGTTTCAGAGGTTGATGGTGGCTGCAAAGGCTGTTAACCCTTTAGTCCCTAAGAGTGCCATTTGGCACAACGTCATAACTTAGTGAATATTTGAGAGATTTTATGGATTTTTGCCGCAAAAATTGTCTTGTAAAGATTTGCTCATTGATGGCATAAAACTTTGACCCCTCCTATCTAAGACGTGGTTGACCACCAAATATTATAGGTATACCCCGAGTTCAGGGGTATACCTATGATATTTGAGAGTTGATACGTGCTGGAAGGTTTTCATTTTCGCAGTTTAAAGCAGTTTCTCTCAAATGACTACCTCCTTTATAGTTGCTGATGTCAGTTCTTAAATAAGCTGATCAGTGGCTTTCAAAATGGTATGTTGTACACAGACAGAGAGTCTTTATTTGCCGATTTGGGAAAAAAATCCGTTCGCCTTGGGGGTAAAAGGTTAACTCTGCTCATGATAATCACATATATAGTTTTATCTTTTTTATGCATAGAAATTATCAATCTTTTTGGCTATTATTATAGAATTCTCAGATCAGCAACTATTTGTTTATTAGATTAGTATGATTAGTATTAGGTTTAATATTATTATGAGACATTTTCCATAGTCTTAAATATTTTTCGATTTTTTTTGTTCTATCTATTTTGTGTCCCCAAATTTGTATGGGATTTTTCCACGCTAAAAGGTATTGACAGGTAAATAAAGTTTCTATCTATCTATCTATCTATCTATCTATCTATCTATCTATCTATCTGTCTGTCTGTCTGTCTGTCTGTCTGTCTGTCTGTCTGTCTGTCTATCTATCTATCTATCTATCTATTCCCCATCACCAACGCAAAAAGATAAGTCCTCATAAGAACATACTCGGAAGCTTATGATGTTCCTACGACAAGGTCACATTTTGTTTATTACTTTCACTTTCAGAAATATGAATGTAGATAAGTTACAAGCAGAAATCCATACAATAAAATCGTTCATTTCTTCTTGGCCAAAAGTTCAGTCAATAACTTGAGATAAAATGGGCATACTTCCAGTACTTCTAGATATGCCAAAATATTGTTAATCTGAATATTGGGTCTGTAGTTAAAAGTAATGACAGAAGAAAGTTACTATTCGTGGCCCTCTGCTAAAAATGCAGAAATACTGATAAGCGTAAAGTACACTTAACCTCAATATTTTTAAACCTTTTTTTTAATTACAAAACTAGTGAGCAGCACTTTACAAACTGAAGTTTTAAAACTTGTTTTTTCTTCCATGCATTTCGTCTAACTATCATAGACTACTTCAGCAAGCTTTACAAACATGCATTAAACAACTGTATTTAAGCCATACTAGAGGCTATTTCCACAAAGTTTTCGCCGGACAGGAGAAAATCCGGCCAAACACTTGTGGTTTGTGTTCATCAATAGTTACTACTAGATAGTTCGATGTAACGCGACGGGGAATAAGCTTAAATAATTTTTACAACTCAGTTCAATTCGCAGACTTCTTCTCACTAGTTCAGTATTTAAAAAAGTTTTAAAAAAGTTTTAAAAAAAGTGCTAAAAAAGTTTTAAAAAGTTTAAAAAACCTTTAAAAAGTTTTCAAGTTAAGCTTACACAGCAAACTCAAAACCCCGTCCCAACGAGGTATTCCGCTAGGGATTCCACCATCTGGTTGCAATTTCCAGCTCCACCAGCACCTTCATCATAGCCACCCAGAATAAGAGCTTTGTTGGTCAAACAAGCACAGAATCCTCCCTTCTCTTTCATTTTCAAGTACGCCGCTTTCTTCTCTGTGTCGTTTCGTAGCATCATGTATTTGGTTCCCGCTATGTTCTTGCCCGCAACACTTCCATCCTTTAAGCTCTTTATAATATCCAGTGCTTCTTGTTTGGACACCTATCGCAAAAAAGATTCCTAATTGTGAGTTCTTAGCTATGTTAACAAGTTTTTTTTATACACTTAGAAGTCAAGAAGAAATCTTAAAAATTTATCTCCTTACTGAAAATCCAGCACTACTAGCCCATGGCGAGCCGTCTAAGCCAAAAATACAGGCCTTTTGAACTTTTCCACTTCCCACAAGATTGCTGTCCACGTAGGTTTGCCAAGACATGTTTAACTCGACAAAAATAATTCTAGTGCAAGTTAAACTTGGTAAACTTATCTTCTTGAAATGCTGCGGGGAAACAAAATTGCGCCGGAGAAAAAAGCTGACGTTTACATGGCTGATGACGTAATTGAAACTCAGATTCACGTGGAACCCGGATGGTAGGGAAGATCTTAGCACACTGACGGGAAAAAGAAATTAAAAAAGCACAAAACTATCAATCAATCTAACTATCAAATAGGACCGACTCAAGGTCATTAATAATTTTAGCTTTAGCTCACTTGAAATTTCCAAGATCACCTTTTATCCAAATCGAAAATTTTTTTCGCAGTTCATTGGGTGATATATAGAAACAGATGAGAAAATAAAAATTTTGACGTTACGGGCACTTTAATAGTGAACTTAAATCAGTCCAGTTGATGGTTCTAATTTTTTAGACATTTTCTTTTTCCCGTTGATTTGATAGGTGGTTGGTAGGGGGGGGAGGGGTCAGTGTCTTGTCTTGGGCCTGTTATACGACGCTTGCTTCTTTTAAAAATAAATACATGTTACTTAATACAGCCAACAGTGAGGAGTTTGATTCATGTCTTACTTTCCAGCGTTAATAAATAAGACCAACTGCCATGACAGTCTCTCTTCTCATCATGCACCAACTTTGCACTTCGATTCTACTAAACAAAGTCAAACAACCTTAGCTTCGCATTAAGTCTTCTTTAATCTTAGCTAATTGACGTTTTTCGCTTTCAGGTAAACTGACGGTAAATTTGTTTTTGAGTCACGTTAAATTAAAGAATCCTTGATTGAAAGAAGCTAAAATTATTTTTCATGAAAGTAGTTTGTGCGACAGTGTAATGACTCCCATCGAGTACTTGATTGCCGTGAGCGTGAAATCGCACAAGTTTACGCTACGCTTGTGTAAACTGTACACGATTTAGTGGACATAATTATGGCTCAGTGGATTTGTCGTGCTTACTTACTCTCGGGGGGGGGGGGGGGGGGACTCCCATCTAAATTGGGCTGGGGTGCTCATCGTACCTTCTAGGGGTTAGTTCCCTGTACCCTGTCCTGTGCTGGCCTGTGATTCGCCCTACGAGAGACCCTCCTCCTTCAGTTTCTTCATCACCGTCCTCCGTCAGGTAGTCTTTGGCCTCAATGCCTCTCTTTTTCCTCGCAGTTGGAGTCCATCTCAAGGGAACTTTCGGTATCCTTTCATTGGGCATGCTGAGTATATGACCGAGTCATTGTAACCTGCGATTCTTACTCTCAAGAGACATATTTCTACTCCCTGTCTTCCTGTACAGTTCCTCACTGGAGATCTTGTTAGGCCGGTAAATGTTGCAGATCCAACGTAAGCAGCTGTTATGGAAGACGTCGACCTTTCTCATATCTTCTTTCATTATTCTCCAGAACTCAAAGCCTTAGCCATACAAGAGGACGGCGGTCAAGGTTCCAAAGGAATAAAGGATGGTTTTGTTTTATAATCTAAATTGATGCTTAACCGACAAGCCAACGTCTTAGTTAGACTAACTTGGGCCATGTGTTTGAATCTTGATTTGTCCTCAGTCATCTCTCACAAGACAATACATAATGAGAATAAGTCGGAAGGAGGAAACAATGGAGAATGCCACCATCCCTCACGTCTTATAATTTTCTTATCATAGAGACTAAAGACTAGTCAGCCCTCAACTCTGCAATTTCAGACGTTAAAAGGCTACAGAAAGGAGCTTCCTTTCCATTAATAACTCATAAAAAAAAACTGAAATAGTACAGCTTCTACCAAACTTCTATTTCTTAAGATAGTTTTATTAACTTACTGCTAATTTGTCAACCTCACTTAAGTGAGCTTGAGCCATTTTGGAAGACAAGCAATTCTGTAGATTATTATTTTTTTGTCGGTGTCTGCTTGTTCTTCAAAATTGCCTTAATTAATACAAAGATAGAAGGTGACTGCATTGTCATTTATTGTTGGGTGTTGATCATGTTAAAATTAAACTTCCAAGGCTAACAATTCACTGCAAATGTCCATTTGTTGTTTCCATTGTAATATAATGCTTCTGAAGTTCCAGACTCCTTCGCCTTGCAAATATGATTTCACGAGCTTGTTCCTTCATTTCCTTCCTCAGCACTATTCTTGCTGCTGTAATGCCTATATTCTGGTTTTAATTCCCACATGTTCTTGTGAGGGTTTTTTGTGTTATAATGACCGATTTCTTTCAATATACTCTTCAGATATGCCTAAAATAGTAACAACAAAAACGAAACACAATTAAAACAAATTGACAAAGATATATACATTCATTATATACACAAAAGTGTGTTACTCTAAAATACACCACTCGTGAAATTCATACATAACTACATCCAGGACTGAGCGGCATATTTCAATATCCTCGTATATTTGTGATGTTATTTCCCACTTTTCCATGATTCTTTGCTCAAACAGTCAGTCTGCATATCTAATAAAAGAGAATTACACAGTGGCTAGAAGATATGAGTTTTATTTTCTTGTGTTTCTGTGATTGTTCATATAACATTAATTTTACCACTCAAAAATAAAGTTCATATCTTTGTGCTGCTGTGTAATGTCCTCTATGTATATAAGCAGCAGTACAGAAGTCTCACCACTGGTTGTTTTGTAATAGTAATGAGGTCCTTCAGGTTGTAATACTGATGTCTTTCAAATGCACTGAAGAGCAATGCTTTTACAACATCCTCATCTTCCCGAGCCCTCTTGCCTTCTTCTTTCTTTTTCCTCTCATGCTCAATCTACAAACAAAATAGATGTCATTCATTTTGAAAATGAAACTTGGTATTACGACAGACTAAGCTTGTATTAGCACATGTACATCTGTAGTCCTGGCTGCCTGCCCTTTTTAACTCTCTAGTTATTTCAGATAGCCAGGCCCCTAATTCCATTAATTAATATATTTAACTAATCTTTGTAAAATATTTCTGTGAGACCAAGGGGAAATAAGGATTGTATGTTGTGTTGAAAGGTTACCCCTACTGAGCAAAAAGCTACCAGTAGCTCAGCACTTCAAAAAAGTTATCTTACAAAAATGCTATGTAATCTATTCCAGAAACTATACATGTAACTGAAATAGATGCTGTAATCAAAGACTTGCTTCAACATTATTCCTTTGGGTACTTACATTCATTTTGTGGTCACTCACTGGTCGGTATTTAATCACCCGATCAACCTGTATGGATTGTCGACCTGCTTTGCTGCTGTTGACAATTATCCGCCTGTAGAAATGAAAAATAAATTACAACATACTACATGATCTCCTGATGTGTCACCAAGACAGACTGGGTACAAGCAAACATGATGACATAGTGCATTCAGCAGGGCTGCACGTTGGCAGTTGTCAGGTTGTAGTGGTGATTTAAAACAGACCAGCCAAAATGTTGAGGCTTAATCATCCAATCTGTGACTACAGATGTACATTGTATGATACAAAGGAGTTGCAAGTGATGTAAGAGAGAAGTGCTGTGAGAATAAAGTGTCTTGGAAAGAACACAACACAATACTAAATCTATTATATTTCATTTTTTCACAAATTGAATTTTAGCAACAAAATCCAAGTCAAAATAAAGGTTATGATTACATGTACATGATAACTCTGGTCAGCATTTAAACTCATTAGCATTAAATTTTAATTCTTTACCAAAGGAAGCTTACTTTTTCAATTTCAAATAGTCAGCACTGGGTTGTACAGGCCGACAGTCTGCCCTCTGAACTACAACCCCTTCAATAGTCACCTGAGCTGTTTAAAAAAAAATAGAAAAATAGTTTTTACATGAATAAACTGCTTCATACAACCAACATTTCTATCAGGACAGAAAATAATTATTTAACATTCATTTTTCTGATATCTGGAAATTTTAAAGAAACAGTACACCCAGTTTTGAATAATGGCGACACTTTTTCACATTATTAGTTGACAATGAGTTGGTAGGTTGAGGGAACTTTATAGACTGTAACTCACGTTTTGAAGCCTTTTCTTCAGTGTCATCTTCTACAGAGGCTACAGTAGACAAATTCCTTTCAGTAATGTTTAAAGTAAACCATTTTTTAAATAAAGGAAAATTCACAACTACAGTGAAACAAAAAAAGTACTGCAAACAGGCATATTCAAATTACCTATGACTGGGAAGTCTTTTGAGAGTAATGTGCTACTCAAGGACATCATAAGGACATATGTGTACTCAAGGACTTTAGGACATACAGTCAGGGCCTCAGACAGGATTAAAATTTTCAGAGTCCAGCACAACAAGCTTTTACAAGATTTATTACTGTGCCACTTACAAGAGTCCCTTACTTAACGGCTGTTTTCTGAGATGCATGTAGCATAAATCTACAAGCCAAAGTGTATTCTCTGGTTCATGACACATTATTGTTACAGAAACAGACTAAGCAATAGCTGGGTCATTTTTCAACTCTACACAGAGCAATCTGGATCTCCCGAAAACATTTGAAATCAATTTCTGTAGATCCTTGAAACAAGAAATCTTTTTTTACTTCCCAGGTGCCCCAGATTAACATTATATCCACATGGCAGGTTTCTGAACTTGAGAGTTAAACTAATAATTCTGACCAATTTCTGTAAAACATTAAAAACCAATCTGGATTTGTGCCTGAGTATAATACGCACTTAATGACCGGCCCCAAGTAGAAACATTAATTAAGGGTTTTGTTATACCCCTGAACTCGAAAAAATCATTTGCTTGACGCCAGCAGGCTCACAAATTTGTCGCAGTTTCAAGTAGCGCAACCTGATCACGTGTGAGTTGAAAGTTCATTGTTGTTTCCCTGGGGAGTTAAGGAGTTTTGACCCATAACACATGACAGGTTCTCCCTAAATTGGAAAATGTATTTGAGTTTGGAGGTATAACAAATAGGAATACTTTTACATAAGCAATACAACCTGCCGTTCTTTCTGAAAACATGCCCATGGACTGCTCAACTTTTGACAAAACCATCTTGTATTCCCTTGGAACCTTGACTTTATCTTTAACATCATTGGTTATGGTATCTCTGTCCTCTTTTTTGTTGTTATCTTTTTCTTCTTTTTTGTTGATATTTTCATCTTCTTTGTTGGCTAAAGCATCTGACAGTTTAAATGCAACCTGAAAAATTGGGCAGGAATGTAAGAAATTGTTGTAAAAATTGTTGACCAAACTACGAAACTTCAACACATTATCTAAAAGTAACAAACATATAAGTCAGAACAAACCTCATTTCTTTGAGGATTGCTGTTGACAAAGGTAGAAAAATTGCATAAGTTATATAAAAAGACAATACTCTTTGTCAATGTCATAAGTTTATGCTGAACATTGTGTAAGGAGTCAAACAAAAACTACCTCCATGAACTGTAATAATAATTGCTACATTTCATGGTACGCAGTCAGAATAACTGTTATTACTGATTGTACAGTGCCATCAAGGTGGAATTAACTTGACATGGACTGGGATAATAGCAAAATAATTATAGCTAAAAATGGGTCCAGCAAACCTACCAATGATAAAGAAATGGATTATTATAAATACCCTCAATATCTTTATATCTTGGCAATCTTGGCAAGGTCTTACCAAACCCAACAAGATCTCGTTAGTCTCAAGGAGATCACTGAGATCTGGGCAAGCTTGGCCAAGATTCTAAAGGCACTTCAGATAAACTTTTCTTAATCTTGCCAAGATCTCACCAATCTTGCTAAGATCCTTGATATCTTGACAAAATCTTGCCCAGAATTTTCTTAATTAACGCTGTCTAGTGTTCAACCAGCAAATATATTTGATTCAAATTTAATACTGATTGATTTATTGTGTAGAAACACTATGAACCTCAATCAACCAACAATGATCTACTGCTACCCACACCTTTTAGAAAATTAAGCAATGAAAGTATCAAAGAAACGCTAGCAATACAGACATGCACAAGATTGACAATGGCGGTCAATCAATCCATGGTCAATTGCAAGCATGTTCATATTGATAGGGTTTCTTTTTTACTTTCATTGCTTAATTTTCTAAAGGCTATGTGAATACTTGATGATATTTCAACTAATTCTGCGATCGATTTTCTGCAAACAAACCCTGCACTGGTTATCAAAGGAGAAGAGAGTTGGAAATGTACAATGTGTCCACCATCTTGGAAATTTCAGGTAAGCTCAATTTACTACTAAGCTTGCATCAGTCCAATTCATGGTTCTGGGTTTTTATACATTTTCTTTCTCCATTGATTTTATAGGGGGTCACTAGTGGGGGGGGGGGGGGGGAGTGGTGGGAAAGATCAGTAGGGGGTCAGTGTTATGTAAAATCCCTGATGAAGATGAAGATTGGTTCTCAGTTGTCATCAACAGTCCTGTGACATTAATTAGCTGTACTCACACGACCAATCAGAATGTTACTTTTCATCATGGATCTTTCAACCATTTAGGTAAATAAAAAACAAATAGGACATTATGAGAAAAGCACTTAGGGATGAATCACTGGAACATAATATGATCATTTCTGAATTACTAAAACCACGTTCTTCTAAACATCTGTTTTTTTGCCTGTGTGTCTTCCGATCAGGACAGAAGGAACCCAGTACAGAACAAAAGTAACAAAGGCCTCAGCTCCAGTGTTAGCTGAAAATAACCCGTTTTCTTCTCTTTCTTACTTGGTTATCTGAAGGGACCCAACAATACCAGAAGCATCAGTATTTTCCATCCAAATATTGGACAAATATTTAGGAACCTGAGGAAAAACATCAGATGTTAACATTACAAATGAAATAGACAACTATTGAGCTTACTAAAATCACAATACACGGCCGTTGACCGGCTGATCACATTCGTACGACAGCTTGAAAGCTCTAAAATATAGCTGTTTCACCTTCACAAGCCAAACTGCTCTTGATACACCAGAACAGTCCACTTCTGATCCCATTTTTGACAGTTTTGATATTTTTCAATCCAAAGTCAAACTGCTTCCCTTTAGTGAACTGAAATGAAAAATACGCCGTATAGTGATCACAAAGCGTCCTTGACAAGGACGATGCTGCTCACCTCGTTCCCAGGATCCAATGTTGTTCTCAGGGTTGTTCCCAGGGTTTTCTCTAGGGAGAGAGATGACCTTGGGAACAAGGTTGAAGATCTTCTTCAACACAACCCCCAACAATCTTCTCGATGCAAATAAAAGAAATTTACGTAGACGCAGAGTGGCGCCTTTATTATGAAATTTTCCTAATAAAAGGCGCTAACTATCACCATCTTACTGCCGTGCGTCTGTGAGGACCGTTTTTGCTTGTTCTTAAACTAATTATGCAATATGCGCTGATGAAAACCAGTCTCCATGAAAATAACAATAGCATTCCACCAACTGGAATGAGGTATTTTTTCCCTGGACTTTTCGCCACGTTGTTGAAGTTTTGTATTCAGAAAAACATCAAAGGTACAATACATTCCTTTCCAGCCATGGATTCTCACACCCATGAATGAATTTCAATGCAGTATATAAAGAAGCGTCAAATGACACACCCAGTTTGGCGTTGGTCACTGTTGTACAGGGAAGGCAAACCAACATGCTTCTCGACGAGCTTTCCTTCAGTTAAGTTTATATTTTCTTTCTTTACCTAGCAGTTATCCATCCATATAATTGTTTAGTGACTTTTCGTTTCGCTACCCTTCTTTTAGCTTAACGATTCAGCATAGCATTCTGTTCTCATAGTTTAGAGCTACTGAAAAGTTGCTGCAGTAGCGTTGTTATACCATTTAGTTAACAGTTATATTTTCCCATGAGAAATAAGCTGATTCTGGTCGTTCCATATCTTATCAAGGTCGACTGTAATATTTATTTCATGTTATTCCTACAACAAACTGAAAGGCTTTTATTCCAACCTGGCTGTTTCGTTCGCGATTCCACTGTAGCTCAGGTTTGAAGCGCGGCGAATATATAAGATTGTCATTCCACCATCACGATGGATGGTCAATAACCCTTCCAAGTAAATTCTCTAACCTGGGTTTTATTCCATTAAGAATGATTTAGAGGCACTCGAGATATTAAATAAGAGATAATTGAGGCGGTGCATTTTTTGTTCCAGGTTTTTGCCTGTATGACCGTATTAAATGCCGTCAGTGTGTGTTTATGGAATTTCGCCACTGTTGAGCTAAAGGCTGCGTCCCAGAGACTTCTTCAGACCGGTTTATAGGCAGTTAAGGTTAGTTTGAACTCGGTTAAGACATCTATCATTTCTCGGATAACTATTACAATCACTGTTGCTGCGCATGCCATTTATAACATAATCGTAAACATCATGTCCGCTTAAATATGAAACACAGCAAAAATGAATCAGTCAGCTCATTTTATGCATAGACTTCAGTGAAATGTAATGAGTTCACCCTCAATCTTGGCCAGTGTACCACAAAACGTCCAGATAAAAATAAAATTATGCGATTGTTTTGGATGGTAATCAATTGACCTGCTGACAGCACTTAAAAAAATTAAATGACGTAACAGGATTTGCTAACCTACATCGCTTTAATCATTTGTTGATTCTATAAGGACAGCAGAGAAGCTACTAAACGACTTGCATTGTCCCGAGCGGTTATTCTTCAGTTTTGGCGCCTTACACCGTAATTCAGTGCAAGTACGACCGATGTTAACTGCATAGTGGCTGTCCATCTTCAGGTTGGAAGCAAGTCTCCAGTGAAGTTCAGATAAGTCATCTGTATTTCTCCTCAGATTTGTTTCGCCGCGTATATATGATCTTAATTTTCATGGTCGGCTGTACTCGTGAATTTAATGCACAGCAAGATTGTATAAACTTGGTACGTTAGACATTCAATAGGCTTACTGAGAAAAGGGCGGGCAACAAATAGAGAAAATTCTTTTTCGCTGAAATAACTCTTAAGGGTACAAGGAGCGTCTTTCTTCTCTATTGAGTTTTGCTAACGAAGATCGATTCCTGTTTAGCTACATTTCCGAAAGTTCGTCCAGCATCTTAAAACTTCAAAATCCATATATCAAGGAGGAGAGCTGGGTGTGAGTGACAGGGCTTACAACTGGATCAGTTTCTTTCTTTTTTTAACAGATAGATGGACCTATAACGTAAGGAGAGGGGAGGAAGGCTTGAAAACGGGGGGCTATGACCAGATTTTATGGTACCCAAAATGTAAAATGATTGAATGCAAGTTTTTCTCATAATTAACACTCAAAGAGTCATGTATTGCAAACGATTCGCCGACTAGGAGCCAGTCAACGTTAACTGGAAAATCATTTTACCTCATCACCTAAAAAAAGTTAGGAATAAGTTCGTTCTATGCGGTTATTTCGAGGTAAAAATAAACCTGATCTTTAATTTCCCGGGATACACTGAATGTCTGGAATATGTTTCATGCGATGCTCTGCCGTCACAAACAACAGAGAGGCGGAATCACTTGTCACATGAGAACATCTTATATTGTTTTGTGGAGCAATAAGTTCATTGTGTCAATGGTAAAACCGTTTTCAGTGAGACGCTGGTTAATAAAGGCATTATTAGATTAGGCCATTTAACCCTGTGAATACCAAACTTTTGCCAAAAAATACCGTTTTTAACCGTTTAGTCAGGTTTTTTAGCTGCCATGACGCTAAATAAGCCTAAGTTGTGCTAAAAAGCTCTTTTTTTGCTAAAAGGAGAGCTTTTTCGAGGATTAGGTGCAAAATTGAGCAAAACTTCAATTACGGGCATGCGCATAAGCCAAAATTTGGACTTTTTTTTTGCCATTAATCGTTCTCAATTTCGTTTGTTGGCCCTCTCCTTTCTGTTTTTCTCTGCCCTTTTACACTGGCTACCTTTTGCATTGTATGTTCTTTCTGGCTGCAGTGAAAAGTTGGATGTTAATTACGGGCGAAGCCTAGAAATGGACCTTGATCAATCATAGGCGTTGTGGACCATTTTACCACCGTTTTTGCACCGAAACTGATAACCTTGTTTTTCGATTTGCGACGTCGGAATGTCGTCGATATCTAAACCTGACCATTGTGCGGAAAGGGCTAGCCTAGCACTACTATCAGCTTATCAAGAATATCTGATAACATTTTAAATTGATGACGTCACAAGTGGTACAAAGAGCACGACCATTAATTACGCATACATGCGTAGTTGGTATTCAAAGGGTTAATAACAAAGAAGGCAAGACCGGCCAAAGTTTGAAACCACTCAGTGCTGCTAGCCGCATTTATTGCAGATCAAGATCTCGTAAATTGAAAATACATAGGGTAGAACCTTCGAATGACAAACCTGTGCAACGAAAGAAGGACCAGGAAAAAGGCGGGGCTATGAAAGGAAGGTCTTGATGGATACTTGATAACTTATAATTGGTCAAAATTTTACCCATCCGCTGAGAAATGACACGTGTGTCAAACATCTGAGATCTGCTAAATTAGCCATGTTCTAAACGATCAAAGGACTGGGTACCAATGCTGATTTTAAATCGATTAATTTGTTAAAACTGAGCCTGGTACCTAAACGAGTCTCCAAAAATTAGCAAGTTTGCCAAAATAATGTCAGTGTTTTTGGTTCACACAAAGATGTAAAACACTTTTGAAAAGCTGTGACTTAAGAAAGCTTACTGATAGCTAAGAAATAACTAACATTTTCACTGATTTAAGGATGTTCGCGCGAAAATTTTCCAGTCGATAGTTTTTTTTTTTAATTTTTACTGCGGTCAGATAATAAGTTACTTGTGTCAGAAATGCAAAAAAAAAAATTGGGGTCACCGACTTCGTTTCAGAGATAAAGCGTGGGGAAAACTACCCTGATTTTGAAAAATTGGCGCACGCAATTCAGCATGGTCCAAAGGGGTTTATAGCTACAAATATAGAAGGTGAGCCGACGGAGGCAAACGATCTTAGTCATATTTTGTAGAAGTAGCGTGTGAATTTGCATGCACATAAAAGGATGCGCAGAAAACAATTAGCGCGAACATCCTTAACAGCTTCCAAATCGCATAAAATTTCACTGATAATCGACATAACAGCACTCCCATCCAGACGTCGACCTTTCCTATAAAACAGGATCAAACAGAATTGATATTGAAATACTTCATATATATGATATATATCATAGCTTGTTTGGCTATGAAGACTACGTTATGCCGCTTGGATTCATGATCATTCGACTGTTACTACAACGCGCATCTAATGACGAAATGCGTATTTTCCAAACGCAATAAGCGGCGGAGTCATTCCTTCTTGGTAAATTTGTCATAACTGCCACTTAAAAACAGTTAGGGTATGTGTTATATGGAAAAAAATGTTTAGTTTTGAGTATTGAAGTTCTCTTTTTTACTCCTGCAGGTTGACAAGAGATGTATTAAAAAACGTTGACGGCCTCCTCTAAGCGAGACCTTTTTCACGAGGCTAGTGATGTGCAGTTCTTCGCCGGTTCTGAGGCCCGTGGACTATATGGAAATATCTTATTTCAGATAAGTAGTTTTCTAGTTTTCTGATCTTTTCCTCTCTTTTTCAATCATTCAGTGGTTTTGGACCAAGAGCATGATCAAAATCGACGGTCTCCTAGCTAGAGAGTACATGTTGATGTACCATGAAAGATATATTTTGGGTGATTTTCTAACTAAAATAAGAGTTTATCCTGAAAATGTGACGAAAACCCGAGCAATGACTCTGATCAGACTCCGATAGCACAGTCAGCCAATTAAAACGCAAAAAGTTTTTTTTAAATTGATTTTTTATAATTCACGTGATTGGCTTAGATACACAGCAGACACGCGCCTTCACCCTGTGATTGTTACCGTTTTTGTTTACCAATACTGAATGCGAGCTTTGTTGGGCTAATTAATAAAAAGCGAAAGCAAAAGCATTATATTTGCTTTAGAAAGTCACTACAAATTTTTATTATGGATTCTTGAAGCTTATGAAATGATCACGACTGGAAAATTGCTAAATAAAAGAAAGATAACTTCCCGTTTTTGTCTTCTCAGGATGAACACAAATGTGTTGAAAAATAAAGAAACATTTTGGATTGTTGCGCTGATTCTTGTGCAAACTGAAACATCTTATTTCAGATAAGTATATGATAGTTTTTTTTGTTTTTCTTGACATAGTTAAGCACTCACAGTTTAACGCAGTAGCAAAACTGAGAAAACCATAAAGTACCCTAGATAAAAAACATGAACTGGAGTACATTGTGTTGATGTCGTACCATCGTAGAACGAACGCTAAAAGAAAATTAAGTACGTAACTTTCAGAGCAATAAATCATATTGAGGGCAGATTCAAAGTTTTACGTATGATTTTTTTTCTATGCATCTCTCTTGTCTAGTCTTGCAATGTAAGATTCGGCATCTCTCGTGGTGTGTAAACGACCATTAACAGAAGGAAACTTTAGAGAAAACGCACTGGTAAAATAAGAATGATTACGAGAAAATAAATGCAGTTTTCTTTTAAAAAGGATGCATTTGTTAAATGATAGCTGACATCTAACATCTGCTAAATTTACTGAGAGTTGGGAAAATCGTCCAAAATTATACCACAAGATAAAACGGAACAAATATTGAAATAGTATATATATTATAACCAGCTGTTTGGGCATAGTTATAAGGACTACATCATTCCACTCGGACTAATTTTCAGAACGCATAATGACGAAATGTGTTCTTTGCAAACGCAAAAATAGCGGAGTTATTCCTTTCTGGTAAACGTGTGTCATAACGGCCACTTAAAACAGTCAGTAAATATGCTATATGATAGAAAATGTTTGAGGTAATGAGGTTTTCTTTTTGTCCCCTGCAGGTTGAAAAGAAACGTATTAACAACAGTCCGTGCATACCTCTGCTGTGATACCTTTTTTATCAGGGTAGTGGTGTGCAGTTCTTCCCAACTTTGTGGCCAGTGAACTATTTGGGAACATCTTTTTTCAGATGAGTATTTGTTTTAGTTTTTATGTATTTCTCTTTTTTAACCATTCAACAGTCTCAGTCCAAGAGCTGATCAAAATCGACAGTCTCCTAACTAGAGGGTACCATGCCGGTGTAATTATGTTTCCAGATTTGTTGGCCAACATTTGATACGAGCTTTTCTTTGATGGGCTAATAAAAAGCCATATAATTTTCATATTGGATTCTGCGATGTTAATGATATGAAAACGGCTGGAAAATTCAGTGCTAAATGAAAGATGATAACTTCCTCTTTTTTGTGTTCTCAGGATGAACGCAAATGTGGAGAAAACTGAGAGCATCATTTGAATTGCAGTATGGACTCTGTGCAAACTGATACATCTAACTTGGAAACATCTTATTTGAGATAAGTATATCATAGTTTTCTTTTTCCTCAAATAGTTTACCACTCACGGTTTTAGCACTAGCGAAATAAGTCTATTGCCTCTTTTTGATATTGATACATTACAAAATGTCATGGCTAAAAGAAACATGAATTTGATTACTCATGTTGTACCATTGTACAACGACCTCTGAAAGAAAAGTAACTTTTTCAATCAGTTGTGAGTCGAGCAAGACGAGGAATTCATAGAAGTCTGCCTTATTAAATATACATTCTTGGCTTTTGATATATTGTGGAGAACTATCTCAGTAAGTCGAACATAGATAAACTTACGGAGCTTTAAAACATATTGAGAGCAGATTCAAAAGTTTATTTAATACAAGTTTTTTTTCAGAAGATTTCTTTTGTCCAGTCTTGTAATATTCGGTAAACGACCATTACTAGCAGAAACCATAAAAGAAAGCAAAAATGGGAGAAAAATGAAAATGAATTGGTGGAAATACTGGAATTGTCCTTTTAATCATTGCAACATCAGATCTCAATTTTTTTCTGTGCACCTTTCTTAACCTTTATAAGGTCTTCATTTAGGGAGTACCACCTAACAACTGAGAAGGCTTTTACATGTAGATTTAGCAAGTCAGAAATTAGTTAGTTTTAAGATTGTGATCACGATAATGAGTTTAAAGACTTTGGTCATGAAAATGTCTGCAAGGGCTCTTTCAAGGAGAAAATTCCGTGTCTAGTTAATGACGTCACAGTCAATTTGCGTGCATGCAATAGGTCACACCACCTCTGATTGCACGAGATTTGTCAACTGTTATAGATTGACGAGCTGAATAATTGCAGAGCATAAACGCCATTGCTTGAGAAAGTCGCCAAAATGTTCGTGTAGAAAATTTGTGAACTAAAAGATAATCCGTACCAATACATAAATACAATCTTTGAAGAAAACTAAACTAATTTTTGAATGAGCTTGACATTTCTCTAGAAAGAATTCAGAAGTTGATTGCGTTATTACGTAATGTTATTTTTTTAAGGAAATTGTGACAAATGGTTAACGACTGATGAGCAGATTTACTTCTGTTAAATCGTAGTTTTCTTATTTCTTTTTTCGTCTACTTGCGATAGTTTTAGTTTCTGACTGATCAAAGTCCAATGTCTCCTTAACATATCAATTCATTGTGCTAGCTGAGAGCACCCTGGCAGAAACTCGTTAGATTTAAGGTATTGTCTTGATGAACCTCAAAATTCTTACAATTAACGTACATCAAGCGGTAAGCTAAGGACCGGATCAGTTCCAAAGGATAATAGTCATTGCAAGATTAGGTGCGGTGAAAGTATTAAGAAGGAATCCGATAGGATATCAAACAATTTCAGTTTTTAATGGACAAAAACCTTGTTACCAGAATGAATTAAAGTATATTACAGTCCTTTTTGCATTTTCTAAAAGTTAAAGATATAAACAGTTGCCTGAGATAACACCAAAAACAATTTTCCATGCAAACCCGAGAATAAGTTTCTCAGTTCAGAGAAATCGTGCAAACACAGGTAAAATTTCATCTTTAGTTTCATTTCACCAGTACTTTCAAGTGTTTTATATGAAATTTATTTTCGATATTTGGTATTGTTAGAAATGATTTCTTTTGATAAGATGTTTAAAACAGTCACACAGAAGTTTGAAATACAATGAACATAACCTCAGTACAAAGTTTTTTTCCACTTGTTACTCGAACCTGTAGCGGATTTTGTAACATGTTTTGTGGAATTACTTCAAACTGTCAAAATTGCATGTTATTTTCAGTGTCAAATAAGAGCCCCAGTCGAATAACATGTTGTTTAAAAAAACTTTTTAGTAGAAAGATATGCTGTCACTCGAATAAAATTGTTCAAAATAACGGTCATTCTTTTTCGAGAAAAGTTGATTACAAAGTCACATATAACGCAAATCTGCATGCTGCATTCTATGGAAATAAATCTTTCTTTATAATACAATAGACATCATTATTTATAAGTGGTTGGCACGACAGAAATTGAAGATTTATGGTTAAGGTTTACAAAATGTAAAAGGCTTCAACGAGAAAACAGCGTTGTTCCGTATGTGAGGTATCAGTATTACATCAAAAATGAGGGAAACATTCTTTTGTAAGCTTGTACGTAACGAGATAAGTAACATTATTAAAAGCACAAGATGTGCGAGAATAGGAATAAGCTAAGGAGCTGGAAACAAATTCTGAGTTTACGTCTCCTCACTAAAAATCGTTACTAATTTTCCGAAACTCATAAATATTTTTTTTCTGCATCCAAGATTATCAGAGAAATTAACAGCATTGTGACAAAATACAAGTGTAGGATCTGCAACAAATATAATAAGAAATCAGATCTTTAAAACGTTAAGAGTTTAACGCTATTATTTAACATAGTTTATAAAATAAAATAAATTTTATCTACTCATATTTTCGTAATCATATCTGCATAAGCAAAAAGACTGAAAAAATACATTATTATATTTATTATTATTATTATTATTAAGAATTCTATGTTAGCTTACTTGTATGACTACAGAGAAAGTTGAAATTACATGTTTTGGCCAAATGTAAGCTCAAGGTGCGAGCAGTGGATGCAAATGTCATATGTGTTCAACTTGACTATTTTCATCATTCTCAGTTAACTTTATTTGTAACTTTATTCTCTTTTGTACTTTTATGTCGATAGATAGGCTTTTATCTTGTAAATAATTATGTTTAAAAATTTAATTTGTACGTATTCCTGAGGATTGTAACTCCTGTTAGGTGTCCCCAATTAGCAGCAATGCTAAATCTCATTGACACGTAAATAAAGTTCTTATTAAAGTTATTATTAATATCTCGCGGAAACATTTGATTTACAAACACAACAGTTTTAACATAAGATACACTGACTCTTGGAAAACCTACAGGGTGTGAGCTACACATGATTTGAAACGTGATATTCCGTTACTATGGTTAGTTCCTTCTCTTTGAACACATCAAGTGAAAGAAAATTTTGAAAAATATTTCGGAAAGCATCAGCCAAAAGCGTGAAAAGTAACTCCATATCCTTATTACTCTAGGTGGCATTTGTACATGGGAATCTTTGTTTATAATATTTGCCTCATTAGCAAAAGCGATTGAGTTTTTTGATCAAGCTGCACAAACATCAGCACTGATATCTGAAGGAGAATTAAATGGCACGATTGACTGTCCAAAGGAACTTGAGACCGATGTATTGAATACTATTTGTGCGACGCGGGTGTCACAACTAAAAATTTTACAAAGAACTGTATGAGCTCATCATCATTTTTGCAAACTAGAAATTTTGTAAATTTTGAAAGCCAATTTCTACTTGAATATCATGCCCAAAGAGACAAACATTTCACTAATTATTAAGTTTCACAAGCTCTTTAAATGTTTAGAGTCAATATTTGAGTCTAGCGTAATGCCTTCTCTGCGCAAAGTCGTATGTTAATGAGGAAAAATGTACAGAATATCGTCTGCAAAGTTCGCTCTTCATTATTTCCAATCGAATGAAGTCATTGATCATTTTTTTTGGCCTCATTTGACGAGCCACTGCTGGTCAACAATATATGACATACAACAAGGTTAAAACAAGAAATGCTCGGATTATTATATTTTAAGACTGAAAATTTAAAATTTATACGACCTGTAACATCCCAGTTTTGGTAAAAATAAAAGGATTCGTTTTGTATGAGATATTCTCTTTCAGGCGTTCGTGTACAGTCTCTCCAAGTTGAAATGGAAGACCTATGATTTTCGTCTTGAAACAAGATATAAAATGTATGCAACTCCTTGGTTGTAATAGGTTGCAAAGTACAAAAAAAACTTTTTAAAGAGTTGCATGCTGTTCTACAAATGTTGGTTACAGATCGAATATTCGTTTTGCAATGGTTCGTTATGAACAATATCATATCACGAAAGTGGAAATGACATAATTTGGCCAAATTTAAGCTTGACAGTTTATCCCTATTCGAGGATGATGGTTACTTTTTTTCTCTTTGTAAACATCACTTAAATGTGTTGACAAATATTTCATAAAGCATAACCAACAGAATGAGAGTTAAAACATATCCATATTAGCATAGGAGACATTTTTATGCCATACAATACGCTTTATAACAAAGACAAGATAAAGATTGCTGATTAAATTCATTAGCGTGATACTTGCATGCAAACAGAGCGAATTTTACACGAAACAAAATTTTTTCCTAATTTAAGTTTTGTTTTTAAATGATGTCGTAAAGATCTCAGTTCTAATTGAATGGCAGGAGTCACTATGCAAGGATTATTGGGAGACACGAAAAAGACGGAATGGTTCCGAAAAAATAAGTTGTTCAAACTTCAAATGAAAACAGATAAGAAACGTTAGGCAAAAATATGAAAAAATTAGTACACGCGCGATGCAGGAAAGCATGCAGTAAACTTATTTTGTTTCTTTATTCTGTAGGATTGAATCATTTCATGACCACTGAGATGTTCAAGGCTGTCGATTCACGGCTGTAGATAGAGTCAGCTGCTGAGGAATCTTACGTTAAAAATGGACAACCTGGGATTTGCATGTCATACGCTTGAACAGTTATGGTCACAAGGCCCCTTCCAAGGCGTAACGGATCTCCACCAAACAGACATCAATCAAGGTGTGTGCCTATTGTTCTTCAAAAATTGTTGTTTGAACATGTTGCACAGCGTCACTGCGAAAGTACAAGTCTGAGAAAGTACAATGTTCTCAGTTTGAAAACTAAGGAAACGACGATTAACTTAACAATATACGGAGCAGCAGTTACGTTGAATGACAATTCAAATTTGTGTTTGTGAAAATTATTACTGTCCTAACCCACATTTTAAGGTTTATGAAGCCTTTCTTTTCAAAAATTAACTATAGCAGTGGATAAAATTAACATCCGTAGACATTTGAATTCAAATAGTAATTTCCTTGAAGTTATGAAACTAACATTGACATACATGGAACGAACATCATCATCATCATCAAAACTGCTATAAAAGAATTCGGATCCCGATACCAGATTATAACATTATTATTTTATAGTAAGAAAATGTTGAACATTATAACACAGTGTAATTTTTAACTTTTAGAAACATCAGGAACTAAAATGTAATACAAAAAAAGAAAACAAACAAAAAAAACGAAAAACACCAGAAACACAATTTGCGTTTCAATTGCTGCTCACCTGCAAGACAAAAAATATATCATCTTATTATTGTTACTTTTCACAATAACATCTAATGTTCTATATACGTTTAACCAACAGGGCTGAAGATGTTTGAATGGCAGAAAAAAAGCAAGAAAACACCCATAAGAACAAAATTGAGTGATAAAGAAAGCAAAAAGGGATAACGAAGGAAAGGGTAGTTTAAAAAAACTTTAAGCTCCAAGATCAAATGCTGAGATTTTGAGTAAAGCCACTCCATTGTTTATTGCTCGTATTTCCTCAACGTTAACAGTCCAAAACTTATTTTCTGCTGGAAAAAAGGTCTAAAGAGCAAATAAAACAACAAGTTACCTAAAAAGCTCTGCAAACCTTTTGACACATTAACTAATATAACTCAAAACTAATAAAAAAAACAAGCCACGGTGCCTTAAACAGGCAATAGTGGCAAATTCGCCTGTGTGATTTGTCATTACTTGTGTGTTTAACTGTGTTATACGTTGGTGGGGGGACTCGAGGGTGGAGGGAGGCTGGTGGGGGGAGTCGAAGGACTCCCCCCATCTTCCTCCACTCCAAGGAGGGAGGCTGGTGGGGGGAGTCGAAGGACTCCCCCGTGCTCAGGTTAATTTATGCAAATTTTATTCAAGTATTAAACGAAATCTCTAATTGATAGTTTTTATTTCTTCGCATTTTTCTGCTATTTATATAACATTTGGTTGACATATTTAATAAATACTTGTCTTCTTTGCTATACTTTTAAGTTTAGTTTTTCATCCTTTTAGTCGTATAAAGGAGACTTTTTCGCATTACCAGAAGAAAATTATTCTCCCATGGTTATTCCTTAAGGATGAGGACAAGAAGATAGAGAAATTTTGTACCCACTTTTATCCTCAAACCTCCATTTCCCTTGCTGAGAAGTTTGTTAGCGAAGGTTTCCCCCTACCAGAATCCTCTACTTTCCTCTTGGAGGGAGACAGAGACATTGCAGGTTTGTGGGCAGAAGAAAACGGTCTCCCAAACTTCTCCTTTTGGAAGGAGAAGGTTTGCGGATTGGGAAAGACCCAACTTTATCGATTCTCTTAGGCAAGTGAAATGTTGTCCTTGAAAGCAATAATTGCTTTTAATTCCTTGAAATTACTGCTTTAAAAGACAACTTTTTCCTATGACTAAGAGGATCAATACAACTGGATTTTACCTCAATCTTCCAAACTTCTCTTAGAGGTAAAATCCAGTTCTATTGACCCTTATAGTCAAATAAAAAGGGTGTCTTAAAGCAGTAATTTCAAGGAATTAAAAGCAAGTATTGCTCTGGAGGACGTTATTTTACTTGACTAGGAGGATCGATAGAGTTGGATGTTTCCCAATCCGCAAGCCTTCTCGGTCCAGAAGGTGAAGTTTGTGGGATTAAGTCTTCTTCCACCCACAATCCTTTAATCTCTTTATCTCTCTCTGAGAGAAGAATAGGGATTGTGGCTGGGAGTTTGACCTCCTCTCACGATCTTCTCCTAAGGGAAGTGGAGGCTTGGGGATGACCGTGAGAACAAGCCTATTCTATCCCTCCCCCCTCACCCTTAAGGAAGAAGAATGGGAACAGAGATTTCTCTTTGGTACGGTGAAAATAAATGTCCTTTACCAGCTAATTTCGTTTGGAAAGGATGAAAGTGTAAACTAAACTTAAAAGTAAAGGGACAAGACACATGTTTTGGCCGCGTGCAACTCAAATGCTGCGCGGCTAATTTTTTTCTTAAGTTACTTACATGTCCAATATCATAGAAAGGTTTTAAGAGCTCTTTAAATGGTGCTAGCCTTTAATTTGCTCTTATCGCCTTCTTTACAACAGTTTACTTCAAGAGCACTGATTTTCACAAACGCAACACGTGGTACATTGAGTGAGCCCAAAAATAAGTTACAAACGCAATAAATGTTTCATCGTGTCTTACAGATTGATTAGTGACAACTGTGAGAATTTAAAATGCAACAATGGTGAACAAAATAGAATTTCTTCTCATAGTTTATTCTCAAAGAACGCTTTTAGCAAATTTTCTATAGTTTTGTGCCGAGTTTGGTCCACCGTGGTGCTGTGTCATCACTGTTCAACACTTGATTTGACTCTTTGTATACCTGTTGAAAGAGTCAAACATAGACGATACATTAGAACGAATAACATAAAATAAAGATGGGCAAATCCTTAAATGGGTCATCTTGAATGCGTTCAGTTTTTCAAACTTCCGAAAACACTTTGGTTGTGCTAGTACAGTCATCTTACTTTGACATAAACATTGTGTGACATTCGCTTACACAATTTCAAAACGGTTTTTTTTTATAACGAAGGTAAAGGTTTCTGTGCTGTCAAGTGTGGTACCCTACATTGTAATCAAATAAAAATTATTAATCATTAATCGAAAAGAGCGTGATCAAAGTCTGAAGTCTCCTTACAACTTCAATGGGTGGGAAAATACATAAACATACTATCACCAGCAAGGTAAACTTTTATTTAATAAATCAATGGCTAAGTATTGACACTTTCTCGTTTGCTTGCAAATGATCTCCAAAATCCATGTATCGATAGTACATGTAGAAAGTACTTTTTCCTAATCTTTCAATCTTTTCAGGTTATAGATGAAAAACAGGCACCGTTTCTTTTTCATAACTCGTCAGTGGTGTTGCTACTTGGAGCATTATGTCATATTTTTTCCAATCCTTTGTTTCTAATTCAACAGCCTCGTCTTCTTTGTCTCATTCACAATACATACTGATTTCTTAGATCAACGAATAAACTACGGGGAAATCCATGGAATCAAAGGATAATAAACTAAAATGAATCATGGTCAGTTTCGAGTTTGTTTGCTTGGAATTCAATGTTTACATCAACATCTGAACCTAGCAAAAACTAAAAATCTTTATTGTCACTGTCTACAAACTGAAACCTTTATTAACATTAATGCGAATATAATTTCATTATGAAAATATTTCTGAAGGAGAGAGTAACTCTATTTGGCTATTCTTTAACTAACCATGTTTTCTTCAGCAAAAAGACAGATACTATTTTCCTGAGTGTTCGACCCTTTAACACAATGGAATTGTCTTTTGTCAAGCTAAACTCCTATAAGATTAAGACGAAATCCGATAGGATATCGAATAATTTCAGTTTTTAATGGCTAAACTCTTGTACCAGAATAACGTAATGTATATTACAGTCCTTTTTGCATTTTCTAAAAGCCAAAGATATAAACAGTTGTCAAAGATAACACTGAAAACAATTTCCCGTGGGAACTTCACAAAATCATGAATGTCAAAGTTCAGAGAAATTGTGCAAACACAGGTAAAATTCCATCATCAGTTTCATTTCACCGGTACTTTCAAGTGTTTCACATGAACTTCAAAATTTGTTTTCGACATTTTGTGTTGTTAGAAACGATTTCTTTCGAGAATATTTTTAAGAGTCGAACAGAAGTTTCCAATACAATGTAAATAATCTCGGTACAAAGTTTTTGTCCGCTTGTTACTCGAACTTGGTGGATTTATTCTTAGCTATATTTCCAAAAATGCACTTGGGTAGTCTTATTGAGTCAGCATTCATGAACAGTATTTCAACTCAAATAAGTGTATATTTACCCCTGATGTCCTTCACTTTTTTCTTTCTCAAAGTGTCGTGATAGCATAAGGCAAGTGAAACAAAAACACAACAGTTCTAAATTTCCAGGTGAACGATGTTTTCAATCTGTAGAAAAACACTATGAAGCGATACTGTACGTAAACTTTTGCTGTCATATTGTAGTTGTGACAAAATGTTTGGTTTGGCAATTTAGTTCAGTATTCTTTTTGCATCGTCTGGTTATTTTACGACTATACGGTGCCATCTGATCCGTCGTTCAGCCATTTTCAAATACCACTAAATCCAAAACGTTCACATTTAGGTACAATAACCAATGTCACCGATAGAACAAGACTAACCGTGATTTGCCAGTCTGATTGTTATTCCGAAATATCATTTCTCCTTACTATTTGATATCTATTTCAAACTGTCCGTTCTGAGAATTTCGTTGTTCAGCAAGACAATATAATTTAGCTGATGATTATTTTAATACCGAAAACCTCCTTACTGAAATGTTTGCCTAAACACAGTCACAATTATACTGTCTGCAAAACCACTCCGAACTGAGTTAAATTTGAAGTTCGTCATTTAAAGTCTCTTAATGTTCAATGCTTCTTTTATGGTTTTCTTTGAAAAACTGGCAACTATTTTCCCCGCCCTAGCTAACTGTTTATTTATTTTTTTCTTGCTTGGGGGCGGGAGACAAAGCTCCTCCATGTATTTCCACGAGTATTGAGCATTGGCAACTTTAAGGGCAAAAAAGCCATCAAATATGAAACTGAAAAAATAAATAAATAAATAAATAAACAAGGAGTTTTTTTGAAAAGTAATGGATATTCTTACACTGGCCAATAAATTCATGAATTACCATTCGCTTTTTCGCCCTCTGTTTTTAATTTTTCGCTTTTCAGGTTGTTTTTTATTTCGATTTTAAAGGTAAGCTTTTAACGTAAACTTTGACAAGTGTTATTTTTTATCTTTCCTTTTCAATGTGCTTTAAACTGTTGAACTGACGGTAAAATTAATTCTTGAAAATTGTTAAAGAAAAAATACGTTTTCAGTTAAGTTTGGAAGACATGTTTAGACAAAAACGTCTGTCGTGGTCACTTACGACTGTGTCAAATTTGAATAATGCGAACTTAAATACAAATTTGTGACAAAAGGTGTTAGTTTTAAAATACAATAACATGGGAAAAAGCAAAAACATAAAAACAAATTGTTAAATAAAAATGCAGGAAGCTGAAAGATTTTCATATAAACTCTTCTACAAAAACAGAAACGTTCCAAGAGCAAATACCAACGCGAATTCCCCGAATTAACTGACAAAAGATCTTTACCTTTGCTCGATCGGTAACTACTGACGCCGTTTAAGACACTTGAAGCCTATGTCTGAAAACTACTCTAAAACGTGTTTGAAAATTTGATCATGCAAAAAACTTGGTACAACACTTGCGCGGTAGTTTTTGGAAAACTTAACCCGTGTCCGATGCGTACAAACAATCACATGTTGAGCGATGGTATGTTTTGGAAAAACGAAAAGCGACCTTATCTTATAAAAGCGTTGGTTAGTCGAACTTAATCAAGAATTTATTTCCAGAAATTTTATTCTGATTCACTAAGGAAATCCTTAATTAAGTTTCCTCTGTAAAGTTTCACGAGTTGATCCCACAAAAGAACGTGCTGGATGACAAGTTTTTCAGTACCAACATAAAAATAATTAGTCTCCTTACTGACTGCTTTGTAGTTTACTTTATTGTTCGTTTTGAGAATTTCCTGGTACATCTGTGACAACAAGACAATGTCCCTTAGTTGCGACTTTCTTGAATTTTCTTTAAGGAGACATTACAATTCGCTCCCTCTTGGAATGAGACTTCTACTGAAATGGTAAACTAAACAACCATGTACTTATCTGAAATAAGATGTTTGTCATCGCCAACTTGCACCAGAATTCAAGAGCTCAGGCACTGTGATCCAGAAGAGGCGTACTGTTTTCCAGAAAATCTGTGTTTGATCTCCAGAAGAAAAGACGACGTGTCAATAATTTAAGCTATTTTTCTTCCATTTAACAGTTTCCAGTCATGTCGTTGTTTTTATTTACACAACGAGGAATTTTGAAGTGTCCTTTTAAGGCAATGGGACTTCACTATTGATCAGGTTACTGAGTTGAAAAATCTCGTACAAACGTGTGTTGGGACCATATCAAGATATTTTTTGACAGTGAGTATTAATATGACAGATTTTGAACACTTTTAGGCTCGACACAGACAGTAGAAACAAGAGAACTGCGCTTTTAACATAAAACGGTCAGTAACAAACGATAAGTTAAATCAAATGAAGTCATATCAAATCGTTCTTCACACTATTTTGATCACAGAGGAAAAATGCAGAAAACAGAAGAAAATAAATGTACTGTAGGTTATATAATATAAGTAAGAAATATATGAGTTTTAAATACGTGTGCATCACCCAAAGCTAAGCAGAGCTTTCGACTTGGCTGCTGCCGTGAGCTTATTCACAGATAAATGAAACGAAAAGAAAAAGTAAACAGGAAACGTCGATGTAGTCATACTTACCGAATTAAGATGATTCCAGAAGACAGCTTGCTGTCGAGTCCAGGAGTTTCACACTTCAATCCAAAAAGGCTAAACCATCTTGTAATACATAGAGAATAGAGAGAAAATATCAATAAATCAAGATCTTTATATTTCAATTTAATCCAGCAAGGTTCAAACAGCGTTAATTTAAAACGTTCCTTCAAAAAACAGAGAGATATTTTGGAGGTACATTTGCCACTATTTGTATTCAAAATGTTTAGCTTAGCACGGCATTGACTCAAACATCCTAAAAAGTAACTACATTGTAAATAATATTTTTGACAAAATAAGATAAAGAGATGTTCTTGTAAAAACGCCCAAAGCTGTCAGAAAACTGCCTTTCTTTCGCCAACCAAAATGATGTGGTTGCCCACAAAGTCGCTTGATAACAAACAGGGGCGAGGAATAAAATATCCTGTCATTGTAAAATGTCCAAACCGACCCAGTTATTTAAATCACCTATAAAAAAGTTTTAAATACAAAACACTTCTAGAAAAAACCCTCGAAATCGAAGGGGGACTCTCTTATGCACAGTACTGAGAAGTTCCCCCAAGGTACTAAAGTTGCATAAATATGAGAAGTGTCCCACAAATATAAGTTGCCAAACATTCCTCACGTACACTAAAAATGGGGCACAGTAATATTTGAAAGTTTCATGTTGATCAGACAAAATAGCAAACTGGATGATAGCTTTTTCAGCACCAACATCGAAGTAACAAGTCTCCTTTCGACTGGTTTGCATTTTCCTTTGCATTTTGTCAGTTTTGAAAATTTTGGGCTACATCCGCCACACAAGACAATATCCTTTAGTTAACGATCTTCTTTAAGACATGTTTGTGCCTACTTCATTAGGTCTTTGGGGACTTTACATTTTGGTCCCTCTTGGAATTAGACTGTTAAATGGAAAACCATAGAAGCGAGAGAAAACTGTTCCTGAACGACGTTCCGAAATGATTCTTGGTCCGGAAACCATAGAAATAAGAAAACAAAGTACTTAGCTGAAATAAGATGCTTCCAACAGCCAACTTGCAACAGAATACAAGAGCCATCCACTCCAACCCTGAAGAGGCTTACTGTTTTCCAGCATACCTGTTTGCAATTGATCTCGAGAAGAGAATACATCAATAATTAATTTTAGTTAAACCATGAGGCATTTTGAGGTTTGATGGCGCTGCATGATTGATAATACTGCCGTTAAAATCTTTTTCAACGTGTTTTTGGCACCACAACCAAAAAATCTCCCCTCACCAAATAGCTAATGGTTTTCTATAAGCATTATTGACGGTATGTATCGATTGATAGATTTTAGACTCGAATCGACAGAAGAAAGAAAAACACTGCTCTCTTAAACTGAAACGATCAGTAGTGAACAACAGAATAAACTAAGACAACGATGTACCTACCAAATTAAGATGATTCCAATAGTCAGCTTGCTGTCGAGTCTAGGAGCTACACACTTCAATCCAAAAAGACTGAGCCCTCTCTTATAACATAGAAAATAGAAAGAAAATATTAATAAATCAAGATCTTAATATTTCAGTTTAATTCAGCAAGCTTCAAATCGCGTAATTTAATACGTTCTTTAAAAAAAAAGAGAGATATTTTAGAGGTACATTTGCCACTATTTGTATTTAAGATGTTAGCTTAGCTAAACGTTGCTTCGATCTTTCTCGAAAGTCGCCGAAAAAAGGCGCAAAGCTGCCCCAAAAGTACCCATTTCAGCAAATACGACAGGGAAGTTGCTACTATTTTGATAAATAAGACAAAAAACGCCCAAAGCTGTCAGAAAATCGCCTTTCTTCCGCAAACTAAAGTGAGGTGGTTGCCGAGCAGAGTCCCTTAATAACAAGCAGGGGCAAGGGATAAAATCCCCTGCCATTGAAAAATGTTAAAACCGAACCAGTCATTTAAAATCACATATAAAAACTTGCTGAATACAAAACATTTCTCGAAGAACGACTTTCTCAGCAAGACGTTCCCTAAAAATGTACGCTGCCAAACATTGTCGAAAATTTCATTCCCGGTTACTTTAATTCGTCACACTTCTAATGTAGTTTTCGCTAAAGTGGCACACAACAATATTTGAAATTTACACGTTAGTCCCACAAAATAGCAAACGGGATGACAAGTTTTTCAGTACCCTCATCAAAGTAATTAGCCTCCTTACTGACTGTTTTGCGGGTTTCTTTGTTGTCAGTGATAAAAATTTCGTGCTACATCTGCTACACAAGTTAACGATTTTCTTTATGACTAGTTTGTCCTTAGGGGTTAGGGTTAGGGTTAAATATAGATCTTTTCATTTCACTTTAAGTCAGGAAGCTACAGATCGCGTTAATTTGATACGTTCCATCATAAAAGGAGAAATTGTTTTGACTTTAATACCTTCTGTTACTATTTACGTTTAAAATGTTAAGCTTAGCAAAACGTTGCTTCAAACTTCCTCAAAGTTCGCCAAGAAAAGGTGCAAGGTTGCCCAAAATTACCAATTTCTGTAGAAGACGGCAAAGAAGTTTGTAATATATATTTTGAGAAATTCTCTCAAGGTACCAAAGTTGCATAATTGGCGGGTTATCCTTTCAGCCCTGATAATCCGTCTATTTTTATCCGTCCGATTATCCGTCTATTTCAGTAGACGGATAATCGGACGGATAAAAATAGACGGATCATCCGTCTCTAGTGTGAAAACGGGCCATACCAAGACGGAAAATGTAGCAGACGGATAATCCGTCTCAGACGGTGAAAACGGCCAATATGAAAGTTGCCAAAAATTTAAAAGCTGCCGCACATTTTCAGAAATTTCATCCCCAGTTACTGATTGATTCGTCAAAAATATTTATGTTTGTGTTTTCACTAAAAATAACATGCGAAATTGAAATATAACAATTATACGTTGATCCCACAAAATAAAAACTCCAACTCCAACTCCAACATTGAAGCAATTAGTTTTCTTACTAACTGCTTTGTAGTTTTAATCACGTTGTTGTAAATTTTTGAGAATTTCTTGCTACCCCTGCTGTACTCACTGGACTGGTTAAAGGGCAAATTATATTTTTATCCCTCTCCAAATTATACTGTTAAATAGCAAACAACAGAACTTGAGATAGAAGAAAACAACGAATTACGTACTTATCTAAAATAAGATGTTTTCAACGGTCAACTAGCACCAGACTTCAAGAGCTCCGGCACTGTGATCCAGAAGCCGGTAACTGTTCCAGCATATCTGTTTGATCTCGAGAAAACAAAAAAAACATTCAGCTCAAATCAAACCTTTCCTCTCACTATTTTGATCACAGAATGGAAAAATACAGAAAACATGCAGTTGAGCACAAATGTAGGTTATATAACTAAGAAATGTATCAACCAACTCGAAAGCTTTGCTGCTTAGGTTACTGCTTATTCACTGATGAAAGAAAGGAAAGGAAAAGAAAAATTAAACAGGAAGACCTCGATGTACTTTCACTTACCGAATTAAGATGATTCCAATAGACAGTTTCCTGTCGAGTTCAGGAGCTACACGCTACAATCCAAAAGGACTGAACTCTTTTTCACTCTATATAGCCAATAGAATGAAAAGATCGATAAATAAAGATACTTTTTTTATTTCAATTTCAGTCAGCAAGCTTCAAATGGCGATAATTCAATACGTTCCTTCAAAGACAGAGTGATATTTTAGAGGTAAACTTGCTCCTATTTTTATTTGAAGTGTTTAGCTTAGCAAAACGTTGCTTCAATCTTCCTCGAAGGTCGCCAAAAAAAGGCGCAAAACTCCCCCCAAAATTGCCAATTTCGGCAAATTAAGACAAAGAAGTCGAGTTCCTGCTGCTTGTACACAAATAAACTGAACGAAAAGAAAAAACAATTTACGGGAAGACTACGACGTACTTACTGAATGCTTCCAAGAGTCGGCTTGTTGTCGAGTCCAGGAACTACATCCAAAAGGGCTGAACTCTCTTTCATCATATAGAAACAAATACACAAATCAATATTTTTTTTGTCTCACTATAATCCAATTTAATTCAAATCGCATAACTTGATACTTTTCTTAAAAAAGACAGACTTTTTAGAGTGACGTTTGCTGCTATTCGTATTGAAAAGTTCTTTTTAATTTGCTTAATGTTGTTTCAGGCTTACTTAACAGTCGCCGAAAAATGCGCAAAGTTGTCCAAAAAATGCAATTGCTGCAGAAGATGTGAAAGATAATATTTTTGACAAAAGAAGAAAAAAAATGTTCTAATTGACGAACTGAGGTGATTAAAATTAAACGCCCAAAACTGTCTGAAAATTGCCTGTTATTGAAAATTGCCGGCTTTCGTCCGCCATTTCTGTGTGACCACGACCCACTAAAATATAGCGAGGTTGCTCCGCTGCGAGCAAGGAATGAAATACCTATTGAAAAACGTCTAAACCGACCCAATTATTTCAAGCACGTATAAAAACTTCCTAGACACGGAATATTTCTCGATATCATATTAGAAAAACGCACGAAGAGCGGCCCAGTATAAGAAGGTGATCACTCTTAGACTGAAAGTGAAAGTGTCGTAAATGGCGAAGACAAGAAATACTGAAGCGAAGTTGACGAAGTAAACTAAGATGTACTTATCTGAACCAAGGTGTCTCCAATATAGTCAACGAAGGCCAGAGTCTGAGAACTGCAAGCTGCAAACTGGCCGTCATTTCATTCAGAAGAACTCTTTGTTGTCTCCGCGGAGAGAAAAGAAAATGGAAACACTAATAAATTAAGCAATCTTTCTCTCATTCAGTAAGTTTCCTGTTGCGGTAAATTCAAATATTACAAAAAAACAAAACAAAACAAAAAAACACGAAATTTAATAGGATGGCGAATTTGGTCAAGATATCAAAACAATTTCCCTTCTTACAATTTGCTTTGAATGATACTTGCATTGATCTTTAGATTTCAGTTGATCACACTGCAACTGAAACCGTCACACAGCAAGAGACAAAAGAAACAAGAAAACTACAATATACTTATCTGCAATAAGATGTATCCAACCAGCGCCAGAGTCCACGAGCTACTCATTGAGGACCGCAATTCCAAAATGACGGCTCCGCTTTCTTTTGAAGGCATATCTGACTTGAGCAAGGCGAACAACAACGAACAAACGTCAGCAAATTAAGAGCTTTTAGGAAATTTCACAGGTATGTTCAGACGTATTGGAGCAACTTACAAAAGCAATAACGCAACTGTACTATTGGTTTTGCATTATACATGTAAAAAAAATAGAAAGCTCTAAAATAGACCATTTTACAGTTGTCTGCCCAGTGACCTGGCCTTTGGATGGCAGTGAGGCTGGAGTTGACCTTGTTTTGATACAGACCTCACTGCTTTTGTTGTGTAAAACAAGTTGTTCTGATGCTAACAAAGGTGTATTTACATCACAAAAGCAGTGAAGTCTGTATCAAAACAAGGTCAACTCCAGCCTCGCTGCCATCCAATGGCTAAGTCACTGAGCAGACAACTGTAAACTGGTCTATTAGCACTGGTCAAGAAATCTTGAATAACCACCCTACTATAAAAAGGTCAACCATCTCAATAGAGGGAATGCATTCCCAGCCAATCACACGAAACCAATGTTTGTGAAAACTGGTGTAAGAAAAATGCACTCATCAGTATACTTCATCGTAGTAAAGTCGGATTTTCTTGGCACACGTGAACATTGAAAACAAAGCCATGGAAATAACGTTTCCTTAGTTTTAAGTAAAGCACCACGGTAGTTAATGTAACATTTGTCAACCTTAAAACATCGCAAGCCGTAGAAATGAAAGTGTTTAGAGGAAAATTACTTCCAAGTCAAAGCTTGCCGATATTTCTAAGCTAGAAATTTCTCCTAAAACTTCAAGTTGAAACTGTTCAAGATACAGCAAAGCAAAAGTAACGGGTGTGATTGTCATCTAGATATCTGCCACAGAGACTTTATAAATTGCCTTAATCATCAGGTCGAAACAAAAGCGACCAGCTCGTCTAAACATTACAAAACCAAAGCTGAGAAATAGCACAATTTACTGAAACAGACCTGCTTGGCAAAGCATCTGAAGCAGGGATGCAGCGAGGACGGAATCTCCGGGTCGACGAGAGCTAGCTTCAAAAGCTGCACATGTCTCAGTAGACTCACCAAAAAGGATACAACTCTTTTAGATATTTCTCAGTTCAGCTTTTCTTGTGGAGGAGAGCAACACATCTGTCAATAATTTATTGGAACTTAATGCTAATTTAAATAGTTATGAATAAAAGATAATTAAAACTGATTCCAGTGTATTAGTTGATATCTTTCGAGTTTTTTTAAACAAACTTCAGTTAAAATTCAACTTAAGAAGCATTGAAGTCAAAAGCGAGATCCTACCTTTGGAAAACCCTTGGAAAAAAAGAAACACTTCTGTCAGGAGAGGTACTGAAAAAGTCAGCCACTTTGTTAAATTTGTTGGGCGCAATAACAGCGGCATCCACATCCTTTTCAACTCAGAGCCATGGGTAATTTTAAGACACGTTTAAGTAGGAAGAATAATGTACCGTCGCGGTAGCACTCTTAACAGAAACGTTACAAACCACTATTAGCTTCATATGCAACGATTTCGTTTGCGCGTCGATGATGGGCGCGTTGAAACCTTCGCAACACAATGGCGACCAATTAACCTGTAAAACAGATAAAATTAGAATTCTAGCAAGAGAAAACGAAGCACTAACAACTGGATGAATAACACAGCTAAAAGAAGAGAGAAACTTTGGACTTGCCTGGAGTAGAACGCATCATTGAAGCAAGATGTGGACATGTACGTTCACATTCACAGTGCACAACGACTGACCAACCCCAAAAGAATCAACGTGTCCTTTGACACTCTTGTTTATATACGTCATTAAAATTCATACCGCCTTCAAGAAATATGCTTTGTTGGATCGGAATATTTTAAGACTTTCATGCGCTGCATAGCTCACTATTCAAATAATGCAAGCACTTCAAGAGCTTTTTGTGGACTCAGTGTTATTTTTGTTTGATAAAACAAAAGTTGCCAGAGTTTTCCAAAAGAACAATAAGAGTTATCAAGAGTTGTCGAATGTATTTGCAGAAATGTCAGCTTTTCAACAACACCACTATAACTGCCAGTCAAGGGATAAAATGTGGCGTGCATCTGAAAATTGTTTCCCATGAAATTCCTCGCCGTTTTGACCAAAAAGAAGTGAAAATGACACTTCAATTTAAAGTGAAGATTATTTCTTTAACAGCATTGAGCGCCTACCGCGTAGGCTTATGGAGAGAGGAAACAAGCGTCCCAGCGAGTGAAAGTGGGGCTGATCATGAATGACGATGGTCGCCAGGGAAGCCAACAAAATTATCCAGCGCTCGCTCAGCAAAACGACTGTCGTGCAGGCTAGCACGCCATTATTATGGTCACTTCGGACATGGTAACGTTTACTTATAAAGAAAAGGAGTTTAATTGAATGCGGCGGCTTATTCTAAGAAATACCTCAACAGTTACGAAACGAACAACATTCAATCAAGTTTCTTCGTCTTGTATGTTTTTTTTTGTTTTTGTAACTTGCGCTTGGAACTGTTACTATTCGACCGCTAAGATACGTAAAAGCAGGAGACATAATCGGGGACGGAGACCGCAAGTCTTGGGATCCGCGCGCACCCATGATATGAGACAATTTTTCTATTTTTAGAACAAATTGCGCCATCCTGACGTCATATATCCGCGCGGATTCACGCACATGTCGGGGGGCCCTCGCGTGGATGTTGTCACGTTGCGTGATGAAATGGTGAGAGTTGCGAGATTCTCCTGCGTATTTTTCACCGCGATGGCAGGGAATACGAACCAGGGCGCTTATATGTAGTTTTATGCTCTGAGCCAACGGAAAAGGTGGGTTTTTCAGGGTCGAAAACAAGACTTCAATCTCGCGCTCGGAATGAATAATAAGATCTGCTCGCGCTTGTTGTAAGCTTACGCGTATGTTTTTGCGTTTGTTCTGACTTAAGAATATGGCAAGAAAACTCTATACTCTGGTATCGAGTTAATTTGTGAGTTTCTCAGACAATGGTTAATCATAACCAAAACCTGTTTTGTTCTAAAAATAGAATTATTGTCTCATATCATAGGAACAACCCCAATACTTGAAATGGCGCGCGCTTACGGTCTCCGTCCCCGAATATGGCTCCTGGTAAAAGGCAATGGGCCATATTAGTATTCTCGGTATTGGACTGGAACTAGCTTGCAAGTGAGGCTCATGTGGGGAATGTCGTTAAATAGAGACTTGTCATTTACATGTATTTGAAAAGTTTTCCCGCATAAGCTTGGCTAGTTCTAGCCATACACAGAGAATACGAATATCGTCTATGGCTGGTTTGCAGTGTTACGCCATCAAAAATAAAGATCGTAACCATTCAATAAATCAAGTCAAGAAGCTGGGATATGAAAGATGATTGATATATAAACAACCTGACCAAATAAATGCAAAATGTCAGATTTAGTAGCGGCTTCTGGCCTCACCTTACAGCCATCCTTTCTACTTTTTCATTAAGGCTAATAAGTTTTCAACAAATTTTCCTTCTTCATTAAGGAAAAATATCTTTGAGATCACAGTGACCCCAAATGTTTCTTCCATCTTTCAATGGTATTAAATCAGCCGTGTTAAATTATTTCAATTTTCCCTGACTTTTCTTCAAAATATCAATTTTCCCGGCCTGACTTAAAGTGAAGTTCCCTGACTTTTTTCTGACCTTGAAGATTTTTTTCTCCCTTGATCATTTCCTGACCTGTGGCAACCCCGACTATCCACTCATTGGACAGTGATTTATCTGGTAGATAGTGTTATCTACCCTTTGAATACCAGGGGCCTGATCTGTTTTTTTTCCCTACGTTGTACTAAGTCATGACTTATACCAATCACGTTATGCTAAGTCGGGTTACACCAGGGGCCCGTTTCTCGAAAGCCCCGGAAACTTTTCGGGCCCGCAAAGCCATTTTTAGTTAATCTGTATCTAAAAACAGAGATGTGTACACGCCAAAAACTTCTTGTATGAAAATAAGCTCTGATCGTATTAAGAATATGTGAATAAAACAGCTCTGTAAATCATAAGGTTTGGGATTTTACGACGGCTTTCCGGGTGCGAAAACTCTTCGGGACCTTCGAGAAACAGGTCCCTGGTCGCGTTATATCGAATATACCGAGTAACGTCCGAGGAAGAATTAACCCAAACTGGTGGAGATGGACTGGGAGCTAAGAAAAGAGCCAAGAAAGGAGTGTAAATAATTTTTCCTTGTTTCTAATAAACATCCACTTTTTATTTCATATCAAACTTGGCAAGCATTAGAAAAGTTTTATATATAAACAAATATTCTTGACTGTCTTTCTTATCAGCGCAGGTCCTGTAAATTAATTGTACTCTCTGGGTACGTGTCGCCATTGCCTTCGTCTTGTTCTGAAGAACTATGAGTGTCCATATATGGAGATAGATCGCCTTTCCCCAGACTTCCTCTTTCCTCTGGTACATCTGAAAGGGATGGAATGGGTACCAGAGGAATCTCGGAGGGCACTGTATCAGCGGGGCTGTCATTTGTGTCCACTTCCATGTGTTCCACATCTGACGCATGAACCATGGCGACTGCTGACTCTGTGATTAATCCCTGGGGTAAACTGACCTGCATTGATTCCTTCGGGAGTTGCACTATAGGAATTCCCTCGGGTGATTGTTGGATTTGAGCCACCAACACTTCAGCTTCGTTTTCAGTGTCTGAAGATTTGATTTCATCCTAAAATCAAGAAGGTGCATTAGCAAACTTTGAAGTCCTCATCAAATAGTTTTAAGTACAACGACCATAACACGTTTCAGTCCCTTTCGTACGAAAAGGGTTTTTAAGAGGGATTCCGCTCACAGTTCGAGCAATAAGTACAAAAATTATTTACTAACAATCTTTTCATAGCACGGTAACTTTTGGAATCCCTATCTAAAACAACTCAGTGCATCATGTTTCAGAAATAAACGTCTACTGTACTGAAGTAGTTTACAATGCAATGTAAGTTTGCGTTTCTTTTTCGCATTTTTCGACCGAGAAATATTTGAACATCAGCGAACTTAAATACCATACATGATGTACATATTTTTTTCATAAATCTGACGACACTGATGATCTGGCACTAGGCACAAGCGGTTGATATTTAACGCTATCAGTCTGAGGGGTCTATAACGCAAGGTCGGCCATGTGGGGTAGTGGTATACCAATATACCTGAAAAGAAAAACCATTCTACCCAACATTTCCCCTCAAACGGATGTGAAATATCAAAATTTGGAAAGACAAGGTATACTTTATAGCGGTAATAGACCCAATTTTGGCATCAAAATACCGTATACTCGATTTAAAATCCCGATGTATACCGTATACTCTAAAACCCTGGCCGACCCTGACAACGGGCAAGGGGTTGGAAAAGGACTGCAGTAAAAACCAGACAGACAAACCTGAAAAATAACAGCAGGGGGCGCAAACTGATCCTCAGGATGAACATCTCTGAAATCAAGAGTTCTTGATCTTTTACCAGAGTCTGAGGACACAACAGCTGAATGTAAAGCTTTCGTGGCTGATCCAAGCCCTTCCTGCCCTGTCTCGCTTGTTATATGACTCATCATGCTCGTTATACAAAGATCAAACCCTCCAGTGAGCTTGCTTCCTTCCAAAACAGTCCCTCCGACTACCTCCGTGTTTGCCTGGGTGGAGTGTTGAGAAATTGGGTCTTGATCATCACCAGTGCTTCTCACGACAAATTCAGAGACATCTAGTTTTGAATTGTTTTCTAAACCCTCCGTAGCAAACTGCTCCTGCTGAATAGAAATTGGTATTTGAATTCCTGACACCGTAGTTTTAATTTCTCCGTCATCTGACTGTTTCGTTTCCGTTTCCAGCACTATTTCACCAGGCGGTGAGATGAGTGGGTGTCCTGCGGAGGTAACCAGGGTACACAGGGTGCCAACCGATGAAAGGCGAGCAGCATCGTCCAGGTGAAAATTACTGGAATGGAAAGCACCAATGGTGGTGTACATGACCTCAGGTTCTGTTTCACTCGTGTTGCTTCCACAGCTAACTGCACTGAGTTCAGCTGTTATATCACCATGTGATGAGTCATTGAATTCCACTGTAAGACAATAACAAAAGTACGTGACGTGTCAAGGAGAGTGTAACTGAAATCATCCGATTTGTGCTAAAGATATGCAACTGTTATATTATTTTAAAATTCTTGGTACAGGGTACCAAGAATGGGAGTATGAAGGAAGAGTCTTTTCAAGTCCAGTGACCAACGGCCGCCGAATCGTAACCAAGATTCTGTAGAATGAAGTGACTAGGAATATTTCTGCCCTCCCCAGCGCCCGTGACCTCTAAATTTTAGACACGTCAAGAATACACTTCCAGTCATTTTTAGAAAACAGTCCTAAGAAAATACGCGCGTTGATTGGATTGTTCTATCACGAATGCCGTTCTCTGATTGGCTACGCTACCCACTATCTATTCTGTGATAGATAGTAAGTAGCGTAGCAGTGTGCCCTTGCTTACAAAATAACGGCTGAATGTCTGTGAAGAGGATTTCGATAAAGTTTTGAAAGACTAGTAGAGTTATACTAAAACAATTAGATTATTCGCTCTCGATTTCTATGCGTGATAGTTGACGAGGGCGTTTAATAGAAACACTCGTGAAAGTTTGGAGAACTCGAAAAAGCTGTGGAAACACTCGCCTGCTGCTCGTGTTCCCACGACATTTGTCGTTCTCCCAAACTTCCACTCGTGTTTCTATAACTCGATAGAAACACGGTACATGTTTTCTATTTCTTAAATACTCCTAGATGGAATGCTACTCCACCGGAGGGTTAACCCCAGCAATTTGTTATCCATTTATACCCCTGGGTGGGATGAGGCACTACGAAAATCAAATATCTTGCCCAAGACCACAATGAGCCTGGCCAATTCTCGGCGTAACCATTGATAACAAACTGATATTTAGTGAACACATCGGTGACATTTGCAAGAAAACGAGCTGTAAGTTGGGGTATTACTGAGACCCCGTAATTTAATCCCATGGTCTGCAAAGTACAGTTGCACAAGTCTAATATTTTGCCCCATCTAACATATTGTGATATTGTATGGCACTTTTGCAAATCATCCCATAAGACGAAAATGGAAAGGATTCAAGATTCCGTCGTTCCAGATAAATGCGCCTGCACCAGATGGTCAATGCTGTACTGGTACATCAAGGTGCTTCTGCTCATTTGAATGCTGTGATTCTTTTTTTTTTTTTTTTTTTTTTTTTTTTTAATTTATTTTTTTTTTAAATTTATTTATTTGCAATAACACAAGGGAAACCAATGCTTACTTACAACACTAAGGCTGTGATTCTTTAGTCTTAACGAGCAAATGTCAGAAGTATAGCAACTCCCCAATGCTACTATTGTTTTATTATTGTAGCAGCTGTTATTTTCTTTAGGCTAGGAGCATTGTTTCTGTTGTTTGTTCTTTGGTTCCCTCAAAGGGCATTGAGCCATTCACATAAAACCTTACGAGAGCTCCTACATGATGCACAATTTTCCGTTCCACACAACCTATTTCCTCTGAGTAGATCACTTCTGCTGTCACTATAAAGGTTTTGCCGCGAATGATTTAATTTGCCCACACACTTTTGTCCTTGCTGTGATACTTAGACCCCCTCCCCCCGAGTCACCCTGGCCGAGGTAACTTTTAATTTATTTCTTTGCAAAATTCAACCAACCGTTTACATCAGGATCGTGAACCCGTCTCGGGGGGCGAGACCACTCGGGTGGACGAGTTCTCTCGCCTCGGCAGGTGGGGTAACCCTGGCAAGCGGGACAACTTTTCTTCATATAAACGCTTTGGTTCGCCTAACCGGAACAACTTTCGGCGTGGCGAGTGCCGCGTAATGCCTAGATTTACGATTTGAAGCAAAAATTCGTATCAGCGGTTGTGTTTTCACTAGGACGATTTTGCCTAGATAAAGTCGGAAAAGTCCAGAAATGCAGTGAAAACAGTTCGTCTCGAGTTTAGCGAGTTATAAATGCACGCTGAAAAAAGAAGCGATTATCTCGCCAATATGACCGGAAATTCACATTGTGCGTAGTGACAGACGCCTGCAAAGAATTTGGCAATAGTATTTACCAAACGCTCGTATCGCGGTTCATTTTGCGAAACAGAACTTTAAGCGGCAGACTAGTTCAACAGTCCTTCTCAATTATTTCGGTTTGCCATTCCTACGGTCCCGCTAGATTCTCCAGTTCCTTGGCCAGGACACGGCGTCGCTCGACGTACAGAGCAAGTTCCTGCATTACAACATTTCGTCGCATCTTCCTCATTTCTGGGGACATTAACCGCATCCTCTGGATCCTCTCGATCTCCTGCGCATAAATATAGCTAGAATCAATACAAGAGAAGTCATTAAAAGCGCCTCCTCTCTCAGCTATTTTTGAAAGTTGCGCGGTCTTGTAACTTGAATCTTCTGAGTCAGCTGGTAAAATTCTTATTTCTTAGTTTTAATTTCCAGTGAAAACTGATGTCAGCAAATGTTGGTCTGTAAACAATCACCTAGAAAGAATGTTCAGCTAGTTAATAGGCCATAAAGTTGCCTCGGGGAGAGGGTTGTCTCGAGACCATATAAATGGAGTCTCAGAAGCCAGGATACAAAAACGCGTTTCAAAGCCGTATTACAAGAAAATCTGTTCACTATAAAAACCTACTACTGTGTAGGTTGTTTTGCACTAAAAGCTGAATAACATGAGCTGAAAAAATTTTGTGATGACGTGCTGTTTACTGCCCTCGTTTCACTCGGTTGCCTGTGTGACTGACAGCAGAGACGAAAGAATTCAACTTGCTAGCACTCAGGTGACTGACACTTGATCATGATCATCCTCGACAAAGTTTCTCGGAATTCAGTCTGCTGTGTCAGTAAATAACAAATAATTGGACTGAGCAAAACAACAAAGATGCTTTGTTGCGGCCAGAATCCGTTGTTCTGAGCATCAAAACAGGATTGTGATTAAGATCCTTCTGATTGGTTAAAATAAAGTAATATAACACCAGACTAGGCTCCTTTCGTCTTGAGTACACAAACATGCTTATTGAATTTCCTTTGTTTGTGCGCTCTGGGCCTCACTCCAAAGCTGGGTTTTACCAAAACGAAAGTCGTCTGATCAGGTATATTACATTACATGTACGTGTTCGACTGAGAGATCTCGTTGTTTTCTCGGCAAGGCTGGAAACCGAAAGCAAGATGGCTCGGAGAAATGTTTCCGATGCTACCTCGAAAAATCTCAAGCGCCAATTTCTTGAATGGTGTGGTCAGAAACAGAGCAAGACATTTTCTCTTCTTATCATAGGCAAAACTGGCGTCGGTAAATCAAGTCTTGTGAATGCTCTTGTTGGCACACAAGCGGCTAAGGAAGGGCCTGATAAAGGCCCCTGCACATACGAAGTTACTTCATACGATGTAGACATTGAAGGAGTGAAAATTCGCGTGTGGGATACTCCGGGGCTACGAGATGATGATGATGATGAAGGCGGCACAGGTAACGACGAAAAGTACCTAGCGAAAATGATAAGCAAAATAACAGAAGAGCTCGACCTTGTGATTTTCTGTCTCAAGATGAACGACACACGTTTTCTTCGCGACGACAAGGAAACATTCAGAATAGTGACGACACATTTTGGAGAGGAACTGTGGAAGAACGCTGTGATAGCTCTAACCTTTGCCAATACAGTCGGAGATCCAGCTGGGGGCGACAGAGAGTGGTACTTTTTGCAGGAGCTTGCACGATGGAAAACGGCGATACATTCATTCCTCAACGAAAAGCTCAAACTCGACCCTGAGCTGGTGCAATCCCTGCCAATAGTACCAACTGGATATCACCGACCACTCAGCGTCCTACCCAATGGTGGAAACTGGTTATCCAAGTTCTGGATCGCCTGCTACTACGCTGCAAGGAATTCCGCCGCTTTCAGCTTGTACCGAGCGAATAAGGCCCGACTAAGATTCCTTGGGAGCGAACTGAATGTGGCAGCTATCTTTGGTGGATCCGAAGTGGCTCCTATATCTCCTTTCGCGGATAACTACGTGATGCCTGCGATTGACTTGGACGAAGAACAACAAGAGTCGTTTTGGAGCAAGACATGGGAGGCGTTCAAGGAATATAGTTTAAGTGTTGGTGTAGTTTTGGGTGTGCTAAGCACCGTAGGCATTGCAATTTTAAAGGCCTCCGCCAAGTAACGAACAGAATAGGTATGCACGTTTAATGCAGCTGAGTTAAAAGTTATTAACTGGTGTCGCAGCATTCAGAGTTGTCTTTGTTACTTTTCTTCGCTTTGGTCTCCATGTGGTAGAAATAACATTTGCAATTTAAGTAACCACCAAAACTACGCCGAGGAAAACGTCGATTAAAAAATGAATTTATATTTTATCTTCGAATCTCGCGGTACTCCTAATTCATTAAATATGGAACACAGCGTTAAATTCGAAACAAAAAATGTAAGAAATTTTACGATGTTGTTTTGCAGAGGATGGTAAAGAAATGTGCAAAGAGTACAGCCATTGTTCTGCTCATTAGTCCTTTTGTTTAGTGACATTCCCGTAAAGGCCTCCAGGCAAGTTGTACCATACATGGACACGCTTGACTACTTTGATCGTTTTTTGTTATAATAAACTAAAAGTGAAACACTCCCTCGAACTTTACGACAACCTTCAACAAAACTCAGTTGCTATCACATGTATTATCCATGTTTACTGGCATTATAAAACGGTATTGTATCTTCAAAGAAACAGCTGCGATATTCTTATATGTTAATTGAAAATGTAAAGTACTGATAACTAGTCAATTAAGTCCATCTTTTCTTGCACTTATTATTACCACCGCTAATACTTGTGTTGTAAGGAATGTCCTTGATGTAATTTCCTCACTTAGACATTTACTACTACGAAGTTTTGGAAGTTAATTATAAGGAACTCTTCTGTTCTGTTAAAGAAAAACAAAGCAAATACATATGTTTCTAGCTGGTTGAATCTCTATGCTGACTGTTTAGTGCTAAAGATGTACAAATGCTATATTTGAAGTTTACGAGCCCGGTGATCTACAGCTGCCAAATTTAAACCCAGCTTCTGTACACGGAGCGACTATGGGTATTCCACCCTGGGATGCTAGTCCATTTTTTTAAGTTTGTTATCCGTTTATACACCTGAGTGAAGAGATACAAAGCGAAAATCAAGTATATTGCCCATGAACACAATGACTCCAGCCAGCGATTGAGCTTCAGGATCCCACGCGCTCATTATTAGTACTATGTCTATGTCACTGCTTCTCCCACGGAGGTAAGAGTAGGAATCTGCAATCTGTCATTATCAAATCCAAGTGTTCTTGTAGCTTCATTAAACGGCGAATATGGGCAGCAGGTACTCTTGTTACAAAATGCACCAGTCCCTTTTCAGGCCTTGATTGCATGTACAAACTTGTAGGTTCAAGAAAATGAATACTCGTACTGTACTTCTACGTAACGTTAATTTGGCCACCAGCCTTTGTCCCTGCTGTGACACTTTAAAGCCACTGTACAGGCAGTAGGACAAACTGTTCACTGTTGAATACAAAAATCGTGTGCTTTGCTCATTCAACTGCTAAATGTACATATTCCAATTTAATTATTTTTGATCTGTACTGTGTAGACATTTATAGTGAAAGCTGAATAACAAGACCGGAAGAAAATTTCGAGGTGTGATGTCAACTGCTCTTGTTAAATTTGACTCGTTGCTGATGCTATTGACAGTGGAGACGAGAGAATTCAACTTGATGGCACTCAGGTGACCGACACTTGATGATGATTACCCTCACGACAAAGGTTCTCGGAATTCAGTTAGCTGTATCAGTAAATAACATGTAATCCACAATTTGTATCATTTCTGAGAAATGAATAAAGGAAGTTAAACTGGGCAAAATAACAAAGATGCTTTTTTGTGATCGTGATTCCGTTGTCTCAGCAACGTGCCCTCTACGTGCCTGTGCCCTCTACGCCTCGCTCAAAAGGTGGAATTTATGAAAAGGAAAGTAGCCTATTCAGGTATATTAAATTACATATAGGCGTTCGAGTGAGCGATCGACGTTGTTTACTCGGCAAGACTCGAAAATGAAAGCAACATGGCTCTCAGGAAACCTTCCGATGCTACATTTGAAGCTAAACATCACTTCTTCGAATGGTGTCGTCAGAACAACAAAACGAAGTTTTCTCTTCTCATCACAGGTAAAACTGGCGTCGGTAAATCAAGTCTTGTGAATGCTCTCGTTGGCAAACAAGTGGCTGGACAAAGGTTTCAGACAGCTGACAAAGTTATTCCCTACGATGTGGAACACTTAGAAGGTGTGAAAGTTGACGTGTGGGATTCTCCGGGGCTAATAGATGACAATGATGATGACGAAGGTGGCGCAGGTAAAGAAAAAGCGTACCTGGCGAAAATAGAAAGTGAAATAACAGAAGAGCTCGATGTGGTGATCCTCTGTCTCAAAATGGACGACAAGCGCTTTCATCGCGACGACAAGGACACATTCAAAATATTGACAGAAACGTTTGGAAAGAAACTGTGGAAGAACGCTGTGATAGCTCTAACTTTTGCCAATAAAGTCGAAGATCCAGCTGGGGGCAACAGAGAGGACTACTTTGAACACGACCTAGCAAACTGGCGAGAGGCGATACATACATTCCTCAGCAACACGCTCAAACTCGACCCTGAGCTGGTGCAATCCTTGCCATTAGTACCAACTGGATATTACCGACCAGTCTCCGTCCTACCCAATCGTATAAACTGGTTATCAGACTTCTGGAAAGCGTGCAACAATGTTGCAGGGAATTCCGCTCCTTTCAGATTGACCCGACTCAAAAAGGACGAAGAGCAACCAGATTCGTTTTGGAAGAAGACATGGGGGACGTTTAAGGAGTATTTTTGTGCTTTTTTTTCGCAAGTTTACTGGAAGATTCGTGCTTTTGTTTCGCAAGTTTACAGGACGATTCGCGACGTGATCAACACAATTTTTAACGGCTAAGTTAAAAGTAATTCACTTGTATCGCAGCAGTTAGTATTGTATATTTTAAGATACATATTTTTGATTATCTCCCTATTACTACCCTTGAACGAGTCTAGGAAAAAGCTTCCAGGCAAACAGTTCCAGCGTGATTGATATTATAAACTAAAAGAAACATTCCCTTCTTTGTACTCCCTAGTGATACTATATAACGAGTCTAGAAAAAGGCCTCCAGGCATGCCGTTCCAGACTCGACTCGCTTGACTACTTTGATTGTTTTTGGTTAGACTAAACTAAAAGAGAAACATTCCCTCAAACTATAAAGACAACCAAGAACAAAACTCAGTTGCTCTAACATGTATTATCCATCGTCTACTGGCATTAGAAAGGAGTAGAATATCCCGAAGAGAAACAGCTGCGTGACCATACGATATTTTTAGACGTAAATATAAAATGTACAGGACAGAGAATTGCTAAGCTAAAGTTTGTTACAATGATTCTACTTTTAATTAGTACTGCTAATTATTGTGTTGTAAGTAATGTCCTTGGTAGAACAACACGTCAACATTTCCTACCATGACTGTTTTAAAGTTTATAAGGAACTTTCCTGTTATGCTACATACTTTGATTGAGAGTAATTTTGCTCTCTTTTTCTGTTTATTTACTTCGTATACATGTACATTCAAGAAGAAAAAGGCGAATTCCAATGTTTCTAGCCGGTTTAATCTTTACGTTGTGTTATTCTTTCGTTACGAATATCTGTGCGTACACCAGATGTCAATGTTGCACTGGCATGCCAAGGAGCTTATGCTCATTTGCTTTGATGTTTCCACTTCTAAAGAACAAATTTCCGTTTCGATACGAATTCTGTTATCAGAAAAAAACAAACGAAGTTTTCTCTTCTCATCACGGGCAAATCTGGCGTCGGTAAATCAAGTCTTGTGAATTCTCTTGTTGGCAAACAAGTAGCTGAGGAAGGGGGCAAAAAAAGCCCCTGCACATACGAATTTACTTCATACAGTGTAGCCATTGAACGTGTGGACATTCGCGTCTGGGATTCTCCGGGGCTACAAGATGATACAGGTAAAGACGAAGAGTACCTGGCGGAAATAGAACGCAAAGTAACAGAGGAGCTCGACCTTGTGATTTTCTGTGTCAACATGGACGACACGCGATTAAATCGCGACAAGGAGACATTCAAAATATTGGCAAAACAGTTTGGAAAGGATCTTTGGAAGAACGCTGTGATGGCTCTAACCTTTGCTAATAAAGTCGAAGATCAAGATGGGGGCGACAGAAAAGCCTACTTTATGCAGGAGCTTGCAAATTGGCGAGAGGCGATACATTCATTCCTCAACGACACGCTCAAACTCGACCCTAAGCTGGTGCAATCCCTGCCATTAGTACCAACTGGATATTATTGAAAGGTCTCTGTCCTACCCAATGGTGGAGAGTGGCTATCCGACTTTTGGATCGCCTGCTACAGCACTGCAAAAAGTTCCGCAGCTTTCAACTTGTATCGAGCGAACAAGGCCCGAGTAACATTTCCTGGGAGTGGAAAGGTGGCTGCTATCTGTGATGGATCCGAAGTGGCTCATACATCTCCGGACGCTGATGACTCCGTGATATACCCGAGATTGACTTAGACGAAGAGCAACAAGAGTCGTTTTGGAAGACGACATGGGAGTGGTTCAAGGAACATTGTTTAAGTGCTGGTGCAGGTTTGAGTGCGCTTAGCACCGGGTTCGCAATTCTTAAGATACTTATGAAGGAATACATAGCTAATACATGTAGGTACGTACACTTATTACAGCTGAGTTAAAAGTAATTCACTGGTGTCGCAGCAGTTATTGTTGTCTGTTTGATGAGAAATCTATGTAACTCTTTTACTTCTCTTTCTTTGTTTGTATTACAATATGTTTTCTAAGAATATCGAGGCTGAGATTTTGAAAAGAATATAATCCTGTGTGTTGAAAAGTCACAAGTGCAAAACAATTATATGTTTTAACTAAACCGTACAAAATTTTTCCTTTCTCTAAACGGCAAAACTAGGTAAATAGCAACAAAAATAGCACTAGCCGTGTGGTCGATACTAATAACATGTCTGCGAGAGGTTACGTGTGTTTTAATGGCTGCAGGCCGGCTCCAGATTTACTTTAACACCATCCAGACACCAAATACATTCGAAAACAGAAACGTCAAACGCTATTACCTAAGAATATTCACAAAGAATGTTTTCAGCCTAAAACCGGCAGAAAAATAAAAATATTCAGCCTCAGCCGGAAAAAGTAATATTCTTATAAAAAAGAGTGTATGTTAGAAATAACATTGATATCCCTGAACGGGTCCAGAAAAACGCCTCCAGGTATGCTGTTCCAGACTGGACTTGCTTGACTACTTTGATTGTTTTTTGTTATAATAAAATAAAAGTGAAACATTCCCTCGAAATATAACAACAACCTTACACAAAACTCAGTTGCTATCACATGTATTATCCATTGTTTACTGGCATTAGAAAAGAGTAGAACATCTTCAAAGAAACAGCTGCAAAACCCTGCGATATTTTAAATTTAAAGTTTTTAAAGTTTTAATTGTACTCATTGTTTAGTACTTGCAATTCTACCTCAGATTCTTGTATTGTAAGGAATGCCCTTGATAGTACACACAAAGGAACGTTTTTGTTATGTTACATTTATAGAGCGTCCTGTAGCCATGCAAATTTATTGGAACAAAAGAAACTGTTTACATAAGAAAAGAGTTCAACTCCCACAGGACTGGTTTGGTACAACAACATGGCCGCTGCATCATTGTTTTGGCACAGCAATATGGCTGCCGTGACGTCATGTGAAAATGCTCTATAGAGGATATTACATGGCGGCGCGAAGATATGCATTTTATTTTCGAGTGAAAACATTATTTAACGAGCAATCCCAAACCACCAGGTAATTTTCTTTTTATGATATAGAAAACTGGTTGTTTACACAAACAACCGTGAAAATGCGGGCAATGACGTCATCAGTATCTTCTCTAGTGAGGATATGGAAAATACGCCCCTCGGGTCCCGGATGTAGTTTCGTAGTTTTTCAGTAAACTGACACTCGCGTCTATAATTCTGACAAATACTCTTACAGTAGAGATTAGTTTTGTTCTCCTCTTTTGAATATAAAATAAAGAAGACCATAGCAAATGTAAATGTTTTAGATGACTGAATCTCTATTTGTATTGTAATCAGGTTATTTGACCAGCAAATCAACATGATCTAGAAACGCGAGAAGACGACACCATTAAACCCCCAAAGCATTCACATCACAGCATCATGTCATTCTTGCTTTTTATGTTGTTTGTTACCTTTCTTTGCAGCGCACTGAGGCTTCCCCAACCATTGAGCCAAAAAGGCAATATTCTAACTCTTTACAAGTGTTACATTATTTCCTTGCATAGTGCCTTCAAAGGGACTGGGAGAATCCTTTTGAAAATTGGAGGTAAACAGCTAAAACGAATGTACTTCTGAGAGCCAGGAACTCTTCAGACCAGAATACATGTTTTTCTTCAGTTTCAAATTCCCTTTGTCAAAATCTCTTAAGGTCTGTAAGTGCTACTTCAGAACAGTTTTAGTCAGAAATCAAGCTGTGGATATTTTCGGGATGGAAATCAGCATTGAATTAGTGCCCAACGTTCTAACCAATCAAATCAAGTGCATTATCGTAAGAGCCACCTCTAGCTCATGCCACGCCCCACCTGCTTAAAAGGACCTTTACTGAAATGTTCTGGGAACGAGAATGCACAAGACATTGGGGCTTCTACAAGTCAATGACACAATTACATGTTCCATACCTGTTAATGCCTTGTTTCCATGTCGCTTTTGGTGAGCTCTCAAGTTTGCAGCAGTTGTGTATGTTTTATTGCAGCCATCTACGTCACATTTGAATGGCTTTTGACCAGTGTGTTTACACATGTGAACATTGAGACTACTTCCAGCTGTAAAAGCCTTGTTGCACCCTTCAAATAAAACACATATACTCATTCAGACTAAATAAAATTACAGGTCTCCCACAAAAAACAATAGAAATCAAGGAGACTCATAATACTGGGGTAGACACAGTATTTTAGAGAAGGGGTTCAACATACGAACCGCCAAAGGCCGTCCCCTGTAGGGGGTCTGGGGACATTTTTCTGCCAGAAAATTTTGAAAATTGAGGTCCTGGGAAATCTGATTCCTGACATTCTGGGGCCAAGTTGAGTGTTATGTCCCAATTTTTTTCACAGTTTAGGAGTTTGACCGAACCTCCTGAACCCACCTAGATCTGCCCCAGAAATACATGTATTACATCTCTGGTCAGCTAAAAGTGTTTAGAAAATGATTTTTGGATGAGGTAGCTGACTAGAGAAGTACATATCAAGACTTCTGACTTAACCACTTTGGACTTTTAAATTTTTGGGTGGTCTGGTCTGTACAATGCTGTTAGTAAATTAGTAAATCCCTGTAATTTAGACTGTAAATGTGAAAAATTTCCTACCCTCAACTGGACAAACATAAGGTTTTTCTCCTGTGTGAACAAGCTTGTGAGTCTTTAGATGACTTGACCTGGTGAAGGATTTACAGCAGCCTTCATAATTGCACACAAACGGCCTTTCACCAGTGTGTTTCCGCATGTGTCTCTTCAGTTTGTAAGCACTTGTGAATGACCACCCACACCCCTATGATAAAAAAGACAAAATATTATAAAACTTATCATATATGCATGCTTGGAGCATTTGACGCTGGTTTTTACCATACCCTTTACAATATTTGGAGAGGAAGCAACATCATCCTTAGCTGGTTTTTATGTGGGTCCCCTATTCTAGTCAAATTGGAATTTGGAGATGTTGGATTTGTGGAGGGAGGAAAACTGGCTACCCCAGGAAAACCCTTGGAGCAAGGCGAGAACCAACAGCAAATTCAACCCACATATGTCAACGGGCTAGAATCAAACCTGGGCCACATTGGTGAGAAGCGAGCGCTCTCACCACTGTGCCATCCCTTCTCCCTAGATGCATTAATTCCAACAAGAATTCAAGCAGAGCTGATCAATAAAGAAATACAGTGGATTTTACAATCGGTATTCAAATCAGACACAAGTCATTACAGAATGATGTTCTTCATCTCACAAGCATCCATGTACATGTAGGACAAAGATGAAATCTTTGACTCTCTGATGGGACTGGATTTGGAGAGCAGGGATACATGGCACAGTGGTGAGACAGCCCACCTCCCACCAATGTGGCCTGAGTTTGATTCTGGCCCAGTACCACATGTGGGTTAAGTTTGTTGTTGGTTCTTGCCTTGCTCCAAGGCTTTTTCTCTGGGTACTCTGGTTTTCCTCGCTCCACAAATACCAACACTCCAAATTCCAATTTGACCAGGATAGAGGACCTGCATAAAAACCAGCTAAACCCTCCCCTTAAATCATACATAAATGTGGTTTATTTTTCTTTACAATTATTATATTGATTTGGGTTTGAATCCTTTAAAGAATTTTCAGCTAAGATCTTTTCTTCGCCTGGTGCCCATGAACTGTGGTTGCATCTTTCTCAAAAGCTGATCACCCTCTTGAGTCTTGGAAATGGAAATACTGGGGAAACCTGCTACATGTAGACTGATCTCGCAGAATCAAGTATTTACTAATAGTGAGGCAATTCTGCTAGTCTTGACAAAAGACTCAATGTACTTTTATAGAGATGGAAAGTTACAGTAGTACTAGCTAACTTGCCAATTTCAGTCTTTAATGTCAAGTACAAATTGCACAATTTTTTTTGTGCACATCTGAAGCCACTCCAACTCAACGCAACTTCTTTAATTTATTGTGCACTATTTACAGTGTTTACATCAGTTAGTATTATGGTACATGTAAAATAATAACTAAAGAGAATTATTTGTAACATCTGATTAGGAAAAAGACTAAAAATATATGTACCTGGTAACAAGAGAAGCCATTGGCTTTTGAGCTGGTTACCATCATGTTGAGCTAAATACATTAGTATTAAAAGTACATTACAGAAAAATAAATGTCATCCTCCTGGTAGCCAGTAAAATCAAAATCCTGTTACTACACTGTACAGCTGTACATATAATTAGCTGCAATAACAAACATTGAGCAAAAAAGGTAAGAACTGTTTTGTACCACACCTCAATTTCACAATGAAATGGTCGCTCCCCTGTGTGAGATCTTAGATGTAACTTTAACTTGGATGCTTTGGTAAATCGCTTCTCACATCCATCAACAGGACATGCATGAGGTTTTTCACTGCTGTGAGTCCGAATGTGAGATGTCAAAGTTCCAGGAGCAGAGAACACTTTGCCGCACCCCTCTATCTCGCATTTGTATGCTTTCCGGTCAGCCTGATGTCTCCTCTCATGTACTTTTAACTTGTGTGCGGTGGGGAAAGTTTTGCCACAGCCTTCGTATCTGCAAATGTGGGTGTCTGCCTGGTAGTGTGCATTGAAATGTGTTTTTAAGTTGTAAGCAGTGGTAAAGCATTTGCCACATCCTTCATGAGTGCACTATCAAAATGAAAGTCACACAACATGGCTGTCGTCAGCTTGTTTGATACCAAATATGCAAACATGCATTCCAAATCACTAACTTTCACTAATGTGCAGCTTAAAGCAGTAATTTTTGCCAATGTGAAACCCAAAGCAGTAAAGAACTGTTTGGATAGACTACAAAATACTACAAATTTGCAAAACAAAAATCTAAAACACTAGTGATACCCTGGAGAAATGTCAAGTGTTACAACACAAACTGGGTATAGATGAAACTGGAGGCAAAACACTAGGCACACACACAATGCTTTTATCATGTACATGTAGTAGCACATACAGCTTTCTCTGCTTCATAGGCTTTATTGAGTGACAACAGTAAATGCAAGTAGCATAACTCACCAGGTAAGGTTTTTCTCCAGTATGACCCCTGGCATGTCTCTTTAATTTATAGGCTGTAGTAAATGCCCACTCACACCCTTCATGTGGACACTGAAATGACACAAGTCTTTCAATTCCAATTTCTCACTTAGAATACATACAACTTGATTGTGTGGTGTTAAATAAAAATAACATTATCAATGACACAATACCATAGAGACACTGGACTTGATTGTACCAACACCTCTGAGCAAATTTGGTTTTTCTTTTTTTTTTAAACAACAAAAAAAATTGAAAATGCAAAGACCAAAAGGGATTGCACAAACGGCAAAGTATCCCATGCGAGGCACAGCCCTAAATCTAAAAAGAAGAAGAAGAGGAAAAAAAATAATAAAAAGATCTAAAATTTAATAGAATTAAGTTTAGGAGTAAAACAAAAATTAAACAGACAAAAAATCAATGTCCTAACTCTCAATCGTCCTCAAAGCAATGCCTCAAATATGAGTAAAGGAAGTGAGTCATAATGGCAAACACTTTCCAAACACTTGGTAAAGTAAGGTAAATTTTCTTGAAAAAAAAAAAGAGAGAGAGAGAGAGAGAGAGAAAGGTTGGATCTCATGGAATGACTTTGCTCCAGGGAATCAGTACCTCACACAACATACCTTGTAAGGTCTCTCTCCCGTGTGTGTCAGCATGTGCAGCTTCAGTTTGTAGGCTTTTGAACATACTTTATTGCAATCAGGGTGAGGACACACATGGCCTTTTCCATCTGCACACTCTTCATCCTCCTATGAGCGAAGAACAAAACAATCAGTATCTGTGAGTAAAAATGCTTTGTGGTCTTATTATACACTGGGTAGGATATTTGCTTAATAGACACTTCTTCACCTCCTGGACAGTCACGGGTGTTCATGTTTTACTCAAAACGCCAGTACTATGCAAAACCTAATTTTTGTCAAACTACTACATTTCAAGCTTCTCATTTCAATTAGATTGTCAAGTTATGGAATTTACTTTGTACAGTTGCTCCCTTCTGCTGTTTTTCTAGTGTACCTGGTTTTCAGTTAGGGACTGTTCCTGCACATGCCATAGAAACTAATTTTTTTTCTTATAGTTTTAATATTATTGTAAATGGCTTTTTATTACTATTTTTAATACTACATGCCTCGTAAATAGCTTATGTTTATATATATAATATATAATTCTTGGAAGCGCCTTGCATGGGTACATGTACTCTTGTCCCATTCGCGCTTTCCCTTTTGGGAATATTATTATATTCTCTTTCTTCTTTTTTTGTATTTCGTTTTGTTTGTTTGTTTGTTGTTGTTTTTTTTTTTCACTACATTCCTAATTAAAAGTTTTACTAAATTGCAAGTTTTTAGAAGCCCCACATTTTTAAACTTTTTAGTGGAACTATTACATGTATGTCACTTTCTGGTTACCAGGACTACTAGAAATGATTAAAAATTGTTGTAACATGTAGTGCTCATTAGGTAGGTATCATACATTGTAATTATTGTTCTTTTAGTAAAGACAGTTAGTTTTAAATAGTTTGAGACTGTGACTGGATTAGGTAAGGCCTTTATTTAAACCAGCTTTAGCTAAATTGGACCTGCGTGTATAACTATAACATGTAAATAAAAGTTTTTAAACCTGGTCTCTCTGTGGAATCTCATCCATGTCTATACAGGCACCACCCTCCTGTGTCATGTTTATGTGAATTGCTTGATTAGCAGTGACGCCAGGAACAAGCATACCACTTAGCAAAACTTGTTGCTGCTCGGTCAAAATGACATTCCTGCCAAAGTCTGATGATGAAGTTAACACATCCAGTGCAGCACTCCCATCTGCCTGATTGAGCACAGAACTGGTCGTAACAACTTGATACTGTGTTTCATTATCTTCTGCATCACCTTCTGTTAATATTGCAGGAACTTGTGTAGAAAAGGTAGTGACATCAGTGGTAAGGATTCCGTTTGTAACTAGGGAAATGGCCTGGTTATGGCCCGGGTAAACCTGGATGGTTATCTCCCTCATATTTTTACCCTGTTCCTCTAGTAATGCAGCATTGGTTATATGATTCTCACAGCCTTGTGGATCTGAGTTTATTTCTTGTGCCTTGTTTGCAGACATTTCATGAGATCCTTTGTTCATATTGGAATTTTCAACTGCAACACAGCAAAAAATGAGAATTAAAAATGTAAAATCAAACAGCCATGTTAATCACTTCTACTTCGGTGGCCTCATGGTTAATGCAGTTGACTCCAGATCAAGTGGTCCGGGTTCGAGCCCTAACCGGGGACATTTTGCTGTGTTCTTAGGCAAAATACATTTACTCTCACAGTCTCTCTCTCCACCCAGGTGTACAAATGAGTAGTGGCAAATTTAATGCTGGGGGCAACCCTGTGAAGAACTAGCATCCCATCCAGGGGGGAGTAGAATACTCCTAGTCTCTTCATGCTACAGAAACCGGGATAACCTCACACCTGATGAGCCACTTAACTCGTATGCAGACTTTATCACACACCCCATTTACTTCACATGCATACCCCTTGCTTACTTGATGAAGCAGGAGTTTCCCGTGCGTCAGGTTGCTGATGGTCACTTTGCAATGCTGATGACGAACATTGAACCAGATCAGGATCATTAGGTGAGTGTAAAGGATCCAGTTCCAATGGAACAACTCTGTCATCGACATTGATCAGATTGAAATCTGGCTTGATTCTTTCATGTATCTGTCCTCTTTCTAAGTGACTCACTTCACCTGTAATAAAGGACAAAGCTGTTACAAAGGAAATCTCCAAAATTATACAAGACTAAGTGATCCAAAAACGATCATTACTTGGATGTATGTTCTTATTTCACAACAGAATTTCAAAGGGCAATTCACTTTTGAAGTATTTTTCAGTCAAGAAAACTATTAAATAAGTTTAATAAACTCTATTATCTTATGACCCCTACTACCTTGCAAGCTATTAAATATACTTGGACAACCATTAGAAAAAAGGTCCTGTATGGAGGTCGTATGAGTTGAAGTAATAGGGTCTGAAAAATTAAATGTGTATGACCCTACAAGAAAATACGTATGTCCCCACTAGAAATGCCATGAGCATACCCTCGTTTCACAAAAAAAGTGGTTACCATGATATGTTAAAATGGTTACTGACTAAACGAGGTTAGTCGGAACAGGAAAATACTTGGCTCTCAGTCAGGACTCATGGACTTCACTATGCTTGGTCCATACTTCTTGACCTTGAATCAAATAATACCCAGCCCACTCAGTCAATAAGTAACTATTCTCCCTTGTTTTGAATTCACATTCTGTAGTTTGCTGCACCTTTTGAAAGATACCAAAACAAAATACAGTCACATGTACCTTCTTCACTATGAAAGGAATCAACATCTTTATCTCCAATTTCCCCATACACAGAGCGTGGGAATGTCATCTCCATTTCCTCTTCGTGGTGCATGGCACTGTTATGTTGGAAATGGGAAGAAATTTGTTCCTCTATATTGCCATCCACAATAAAGCAATCTTGATCTGAACTAGTCTGGCCTGAATCACAAAACCCTGCAGACACACTCTGCAGGAAGTTTTTATTGTTTGTTGAACCTGCACAAGTTGTTGGAATGGCAAGCTCATTTTCAAGTACATTAGAGGATGCTGTTTCCACACCATGCGATGAATGGAGTGGGTGGTTTTTGTCGTCATCAAGCTCAAGCATTTCCTTGCTTTTTTGGAATCCATAGTTGGCATCTTTTTAAGAGAAAGAAAGAATTTTACTGAAGTTATTTACATGTATCTTTGGATTCCCATGAGAGTGAAAACATGGAATGAAATGTAATGTTTGTATAGGAATCCAAATGCCACATAATTTTGGCACAATCTTAATTTTTAAATCTGTTAAAAGTTTGTGAACTCAAGATACGTTTGTAATGTCTCTGGTAATATGTTTTACTGATCAAACTTGAGAGCTCAATGTTTTAGAAGAATTCAAATTATGGCATTTTAGTTTTCCATGGAGAATCATGTGCACATCTGCGGTCGTGGGTTGATCAATACCCTCAATTGACCTTCAAGCAACATTCAATCAATCTCTCGCTCAACACTTGATCAACAACTCGATCAATACTCAGTCGACACTCTATCAGCATGTCGATTGACATCTGATTGACACTGGATCAAGTGTTGGTTGATATACACCTGAGTGTCGACTGACTCATATGTATCAATCAACTCACGACCAACTTTTGACTGAGATGTTGATCAAGTTTTGATTAAGGGTATTAATCAACACTCGACCATGGATGCCGTTAGTACACATGATCCCATGAAATGTGTATGTCTGTCTATTTCCCAGGCATGACCCATACCACAGGTAATTGCTGCCACCTCTTGTGCCTTTTAGTGTGAGTCTAATGGCTGTAGGCTAAAAACTTTGATCTCATGTCAATTCACACCTCTGGACCAATTTCTCCTGCGAGCGCCAGCAGATTTATGAAGATGACCCAAACATTCGTATCTGGAGATGTCAAGTAAGATCTCTGAGGGAGTTTGGAAGAAATTTACAAGTCCTTGAGTCCTAATATGTGTTTTACCAAAACTTAAATGCAAAGTCACCAGTATTTTACCCTTGAAAATCAGAGAATAGGCCCTTTTTTATTTATCAAAATTAGGCTTGGGGGAACAAAACAAAGGAAATTAATTATTCATCCTTCAACCTTGATGCTGACTTTCTTAAATTGTTTCACTCCCCCACGCCTAGAAACCATATCAGAATTTTAAGTTACTGAACAGTATCAAAACTGGCCTATTGGAAGAAGTGTACCATCATTTACATGTGGCAAATGTGAATGAAGAGTGCAGGGGGAGGGGGGGGGGGGGAATGTGTGTGGGTGACTCACAAGATGGTTTCGGCTTTACTCGTAACTGGAAGAGAAAGTGGTACAATCACAACATTAAGTGATGCAAAACTAAAGAATTGTAAACACTCATTTTTAGCAGATTTATGGTATAAGTATTGTATTCTGTTTTGTTTATGTTCTCGAACATATTATCTGATTTTAGCTACCTAAAATTCGAGAATACATAAAGTATTTGTATGTAGGTATGTATCTATGCACGCACGCATGCATGCATGTACTCATGGAGAGGGACATGCAGGGTAAGACTTTGTGGTGTTGCAACAGCTGACTACTTTTCTAATGCAGTGATGCAGTGAATAAAATCCCACCTTGCGGTGTTGCAGTGATCTCAAACCCTACAGTATGCAATGTTTGTATTTTTCATGCAATGGTGTTCAGTGAAATAAAATTATTTGAGGTGCTATGGCTTCTTGTTTGACCTTTCTCAGACCTAAATTTAGCTTGAAAACTTTGCCAATTCATGCTAATTTACAGCTGTATATTTAACAAACCAACAAATAAAGACTAACACAGGCTAGTTAATCTCTGATATTTTCCAGCTGCTAATCCAAAGCTGTTTTCAACCTTTATAGGGAATTCAGCAGCATCGACATGTAGGCGATGAGAGTTGTTGTGATGTGACTAATTTGTGGAAAATTGCTGAGGTATAAAGGTATTATAACAAGTGTAGACATTCAAATCATGGGCTAAATAATATGTTGCGGCTGCAGTAATGCGGTGTTCGATAATTTGTTTGCAGTGTTGCAGTGTTCAGGGCACCCAGATGAACCTCTCCTCATGTGAAATCCGCTCTCGAAGTCAGTGTATGACATTTGCAAACTGCTGACTACAGATGATCTTCGCCATCTACAAGTTAATATCTGTATAATTTTTTCTTGACATGCTTGACCTGCTGTCAAAAAAATCTTAGACCTCTGTGAAGTCTTCCTTTTTATTTGTGAGACCTTTAATTCAGCTGTTTAGTTGCAACTGAAAAGTCAATGAACGCTTACATGTAAGCTTAATTAATAGAAGTTAAGTTTAAGATCACAGAAGCTGCATAGTTGAGGTTAACTATGCAACTCTTTCGTATAAACTTTTTAGTGTGTTACAAACAAGGCGCATGAAATAACGAGAGAATAGGAAAGTGTTTCCTAGTTGCCCTACAACATGGCGTACTGAAAACTGAAACCTTTCCACCTAAAATGGAGACTGGGAAAGGAGAGCAACTTCTCAACTTGAAAGTCACTTGAAACAGCGTTGACTTTGTTTGAATAAACAAGTACAGCGTTCTTTTTCCCGCGCAAATTTCGTTGTCGTCAGAGTGATACAGACACAACAAGACAATGAGTCGACATAAACAGAACATCACAAATTTTTAGCAGTCTCTCTAAAACTAAAACTACAAGTATTAACAATCCTTTTAAGACCAAACAGACTACACACTATGTCCTACCGTTCGAATTTTGAGAGATATCTTGGTCACATGCCCCTGTTTCTTGGTCAGGGAGCCCCTTCGAAAGTGATGGCCCCTGCGTATCCATAATGGCGCTCCCCGCACTGCTGCCAACAAGAAACCAAGATGGCGCATTTGGTTCGAGCGATTACGCAATGTTCACTATATCCCATGGGGGTGGAGTAGGGAGAATCTTTTTCCATATTCTTGCAGAAGTTCATTTTTTTATTGAGGCTACAAACTTTCTTGACTTAATTTTTTGCAAGATAAAGCGAAAATTTGAGAAGGATAAAAAAAAACTACGACATATTTTTTCGCGGACATTTCTCGAGTTACGCGCTCGTTTACCAATCCACGTTGGAACGCGCGAGACTGGCGCGCGATAGATACCCAGACTTCTTTTACTTGCGACGAACACAGAGGAACGGCTGCTCAGCATATTTTTATGTGCCTATCTTTTGTCGCTGGAATCTGGGGCAATTGGGGCAATTTCTCATCGTATTTCACTATTTTCTCCGAGGACTAGCGATGTCTAACGTGATAGACGATGGGAAAAGTGATACAGATCCCTGCCCACTCCAATACTTTGATTTCAAAATGGTGGATCACAAGACAATGTGTCCATTTTATACCTCTTTGCTGACACGCTCGCCTGAGCAAGGGGTAACCCCTGAGGATCTTCACCTGTTACAGAGCGACCTGGAAACTCTCCTAGCTGGCGCTAATCGGCGAATACGGCAAATAGATTCTGAGACGAAACTGTTGGTTGACTGGGCAGAAAAAAAAGACAAGAAAAGCGTTCGACAGCGCGAGTTAGAAATTTTGAATTCCCTGCAGTCTTTGAAACGTAGTCGACCTGTAACAGAAGAAAAGGGAGCAAAACGGCAAAAATTGGAGGAGTCCAGAAGTACGAGTCCAGCTAGTCAGCCTGTAGGAAGACCGAAAAGTAAACAATCGGCATCTTCTGAAGGGAGCCAAGAAGAAGAGACATTTCCTGCCAGCGTTAAAGCTAAAAGTGATGCTCCTAACCGCTTTTGGACAGCTGTTGAACCTTACTGCGCTGACATAACAGTTGAAGATCAGAAATTCCTCGAAGAATCCTTGAAACTTCCGGATGATGAACAAGAGTATTATAAAATACCACCTTTAGGAAGACATTATGGAGAAAAATGGGCACAAGAAGATCTGCTTGAAGAGCAAGAGGAGGGTTCCAGAATGCAGGAAAAAAAGTTACGTGGAACTTTAACTAATACAACTAGTGACAATAACAATAAAGCAAGTGAAGAAAAATCTTTACTTAAAAAGGCAGATTCTACTGGACTAGGAGAAGAAGATCTGTGTCCATTTGGAAGTCTTACTCAAAGATTAGTTTCAGCTTTGATTGAAGAAAACATAATTGCACCCATTCCTGAGCAGAGCTCTGGATCTGGCAGCTCTGACAGTGCAACCACGAGGAGTGGTAATAACCCCCCACGCACCCCCACAAAGGCACCTCATGTACCTCATACTCGCACTTTAGAGGCACGGATTAGAGAGGAGCTGATATTCCAAGGATTGTTAGATGCTGATGATCAAGCAGATGAGGAAGTTGATGATGAAGTTTTAGCTGAGCTGAAACGCCATCAGAATGAACTTCGAGTCCTGATGGCAAAGAACAGACAGCACAAACTAGAGCTGTCAAAATTAACACAAGAGGAAATGAGGAGACAGGAACTCAAACACAGAGCACAGGTTGCTGACTCTGAAGTTATGGAGTGGTTCAGGAAAATGATGGCTTTGAAACAGAAAAGAAAATCTCCAACAAAAAAAGAAAAAGAGGCAGCCTGGAAGGCTCTGAGAGAAAGGGAGGCAATACTCAGAGTCCTTGGGAACTCTTGAGTTTGTAACAATTTTGAACTTCAGGAGCTGAATTATATGCACATCTCTACAACACTTGGTTGAATCAGACATGAACACAATACAGCAACATTCACACCCTTTATAAGCACTAAGCAACCTACCTAAGCTCAATTCTTGAGAAAATATGATCGATTGTACTCTGGTAACATCACTGAAGCATGACAATACTTGTCTTGTATTTGTGTCACTCATGACTATTCTGATTGGTAGAATGTCGAAATAAGGAAAACAGAAGCACAATAAAGAGTAAGTCTGTGCTATAGTGGAAATGCACCTTGTTATTTTTTTGTTACTTTGGTATATATATCCTGTGTGAACCAGGCTTTTGGGAGCTCTGTCTATTGGCGGACTTCTGTCATGAGAGGACTGTCACTTCTTTCCAAACATAACCCCAGGAAAGGATACAATTATAAAGGGTCACTAACATATAAGTTGTCACTAGGTTACCCCTGTCCTGTTTATATGAAAAGTACAGCAGTAAAAATAGACCTAATTTACAACCAATCTGCTTGGCTTACACCTGAGTGACTGTATTTACTGAGGACGGTTTGACTGTGATAGATCAGCAAAGCAAGTTATTTCAAATTAAAGATTTTCAGTTAAATATTGTTCCTCTCTTTCTGGTCACTTTGTTAAGTGAAACTTCATAACAATCAGTGGCAGATATAGTTGAGCCCAACCCTCTCTTTCCCTTATATTTAAATGAGGGAAAGTCCCATCGTCACTCCTGGGCTCACCTTCTTAACAAATCTTCATCTGCCAAATGCCAATGCAAATAGAGTTCCTTCAGTTATCACCCCAAGTTATTAAAGAACAAACAACATTCCAGAGGGAGGTTTGCTATCATTGTAGTTTCACAGCCAAAAAAAAAAAAAAATGTTCCACCACCACGAAACATTGCTCTCATTTGGTACATCTTGAAATCCTACTGTTGACATGTTGGTTGAGTTATCATTATGTTGACTACTATTTTCTATGGCGTTTGACATGCAGCACCCTGGCTACCTTGACATTTACCTGTAAATTATAGACAACTCCCATTTATGGACACCCATACAGATGTATGGTAATTGTTAGTGGGCATTAACTTACAGGTAAAAAATTATTTGGTTCGACTTTAAAAGTAGCAAAAAAAAAAAAAAAAAAAAAAACACAAACAAACAAAAACAATACAAAATATATTTATTGATCATACACTCTTAGCAATTTTCATTATTTACAGCTTTTAGTTTTATGCACATAATTTGCTTTCTGGAGTTCCATTTGGTATCAGTTTGTGAAATGGCTATTGAATAATAGCACTAAAAAAACAATATTCAGTTGTAATGACACAGCCATCATGTGTGACATCAACTCTTGCAATTTGTTGTAGTTCTTGCTTTAAATCTCAATATCCTATGGCAATGAAGTAATCTGCTAGTTTCTCCATAACTGCGCTACAGCACCCTGCCTGCATTCCATCAGAATATCCTCCAATCAAAAGGCATCTATTAGTTTTTACTGCAACAGCTCCCTCGTTGCCTTTGCGGCAGTAAATGGCATGTCCTGGATCTGATCTTACAAATACATACTTTGTTCGGCTTATAGCAATGCCTTTAGAAAAGAAAGGAGTCGGATCTTTTGTGATGCCATTTAGCAATGCTTGAGCCTCACTTGGTAGAACCTGTGACAAATTCAAGACAAAGTTTAAAAAAATGTATGACTAACCTTTGTGATGAAATGAAGTAAACACCCACATATGAGAACCATGATTTTGGGGTTCACACTGATCTAGTTCTTACATTGTATTTCTCGGGTGCTTAGTGAGAATTCAGCGTGAAGATGATCTTAATATGTTCTTAAACTTTGTTTCACAAATACTACACATAACATCTTATTAGAGGTTTAGTTAAGCATGTTTTATTATAAATAAATAAGTAAGTAAACAAATCAGTAAATCAATAAATAAAATAAAAATCTGTCAGGTAGTAAACTAGTTAACATTAATGAGTAGAAAAGTAGCATTAGTTTCAACATTTTTCTTATTGTGACACCCTCTCCCTTATTATTACATAAGAAAATGTTTTATTTATCAGGCTGAACTGGTTCATATATATATTGTATTTTATGGGCCAAATGTCACCCTAATGGTCTTAATATCCATTTGTTCTTATATATGGGTGTTTACCATATTGTACAAAAGTTTTGACTCAATAAGGCATGATTACAATGGCAAATCTAGGGGAGGGGCCTGCTACCCTCTTTGAGCTGAAAGTTATAAGACCCTAAGTGATGAAAAATATTCCCTGCCTGCCTCCACCCGTTACTGAGCAAGACAGACTGACCACTTTCACTTCAACCCTATGCATATGAGCTCCTTCAAAAAATGCTTAGTTTGTTGTAAGATCATAATTGGCACTGCTCTCTCTGAGTCACTTGAGCCCTTTGAACAGGAAAAAGGCAAAACATACAAGAATCTGTTCTGGCTTGAATAAGAAGACAAAGAATGATGCATCATAGTTAATCGATTTTTAATTAGGCTAGATCTCCATCGTACGCCAGCTGGCGTGGCATGGTCTACACATGTACCTATACAAAGTGGCTGCCGACGCGACGGGGCGGTTTTTTTCAACGATACAGGAAGGATTATTAGCAGTTCTTGGACCGAGTATTATCGTGATTTTGTCATAACTGAATGAACCTGGACATGTCGTGACGTTTAAACTTAACCACGGTATTTCGCTTGTCGGGAATGAATGCTATGCGCTCAGCCCGATGAAACACCTCGAAAACATTTTATACACCAATGCAAAAGAAAGGGCATGTTTTCATGATAACAGATTTTGATTCACCTTTTGCTTTATAGTACGACCTGGAAATCAGATTTCTCCAGCAGATGAAACGGTTTTACCAGAAATAAGCGATATCGATCGCTTTATAAAAGTGATTCGTTGAATATTGACAAAACGATGAACCGTACGTAAGGAGATTTATATTAGACGGCCCAAAAAAGAACGATTTCACTCGCACAGTTAAGCGACTGATTCATCTTCGTTCTTCTGATAAAACTTGGAAGTCGATACATCACCACAAATCAAAACAACTGAACTAGAACCTCACTTCATCAAAACTGGAAACGCTGGAATGTTTACGATTTCAAGTCTAAACATCAACAAATTATATATATACACACCACAAACCCAGAGCTTGAGGCATATCTTGTCCCGTCCAACCCATGAATAGAAGCTCTTGCTACTTGACTTGTGCCCAATAAACTTTCATCGACAAAATTTTGCCAGCTCATTCGTTCAGACGGGAAAGAGAGTTAGTTTCTACTTTGTACAAACTTATTTCTTGTGTAGTACCGATTTATCAAAAGGACGGTCGTCACGCAACGCTTTTCATTAGTATGACAAAAAACCGAGAAAAGACTAGGCCTCAGTCTCAGTCTTCTTTACCGCGAAAATTGATTGGCGGGAAAGTTTACGAGAGTTCGCCATTTTGACAAGCGGAACACATCTACATGTACGAAGTATTTTAGCTTGTTTTTTAGGCTGATTTTCATCGCAACAAAGGATCGAAAGCAGTGATGGATGCTTTTTTGCGCGGACAAAGCTCTGCTAAGCAAAAGCATCAAGCAAGCGAAGAAACGGCCGGGACTTCAAGCAAAAGAACCATCGTTCCTTGGGTTGAAAAATAGTGAGTAACGTTTGAATGCTGTTTTATTGAACTCTTTCTTTGATCTCCAGCTGCGATTAACGTTTCATTATCTTTTATGGACGTTGTGATAACAATGCTTAACAGTCATTTCTTGTTAATGAAGGAACTGGTTATCTTGAGTGAAACGTGAGAATTTATCAGAAGGGAAACTTTCCCAATGGGTATAGGCTTACTTACGTAAGACAATAAAAAGGATTTTAAGCTGCTGATCTTGGAAGTAAAACAGTGAAATAAATATATCATGAATATGTCATTTTTTAATACACCGTTGCTCATTGTGTGGTTCCAGAGAATATCTATATCCACCCCAAGGAGGGTTATTGGAAATCTTAAGGGGGAGGGGGTCTCAAAAGCCAAAAGTTTTAAAGGAAAGTATGAACCACAACTGGAATTTCCAGAGGGATGGGAGGGTTTAAACCAAAAAACCCATCATGGGAGGGCTATAGTTATTTTCTGGACCAATGCACTGTGCATTATGCATATATCACAGGCTTCCCCCAGGGATTAACCTTGGGGTGACCATGTGGGTATGCCAGGGAACACAGCGGGATTTCAAATATTCCCAGGTTGGGGGAGAATTCAAGACCTTTCAAGCAGTTTGAAGGAGAAGGGAAGGGAAACTTGGTGTGTACATTTGGCAGCCACATTCATAATATGAATATTCAATGAGGACCCATAACAAGCGGAGTACCAGAATACCTAGGACAAATGATGACTGATCTCCGAATCAATGGGTGCCCTCTAGAGGGGTCCAGGGCCATGTTCCCTTAGGAAATGTTCTGGATTTTTTTATCCCTCAAGTCCCATCTTGGGGGTTTCTGAGTAACTCTGAAAAATTTGACGTATTTCCGAAGGTGGAAACTGGTATGGATCTGCACCTGATAAGATTGTTACTTAGGATTAATGAAAAGTGTCTGCAAAGGAAAATGTAATCTAGAGAACGTTTTTATCATATAGTTCTTTTTGCAACTCCCATGTCTAGCCTGTGGGTCTTAAATTTGAGAACGATTTGTTGCTAATAGAGGGTAGGGTGAGAAAATGACCCTTTTATTTTCATTAACAGCAGCAATTAAATTATACTTTTATCAAGGGTAATTTAGGGCCTTTATACTAATTTGCCATTTACATTCTTTATTCTGTCAGCCGTCCAAGGTCTGTAGATGATGTTGCTTATCAAGATGAAGTTGTATCTGTGTTAAAGAAGTCATTGGAGGGAGCTGATCTTCCTAACTTGCTGTTTTATGGCCCTCCTGGAACTGGAAAAACATCCACCATACTTGCAATTGCAAGGCAACTGTTTGGGTATGTACTTATAGCAGAGATACCAACCTAAAAAATGAAATCCAGGAGATCACTAATTTTACCTTCTAAAGTTCTGCCAGTTCAACCACAAAAATGTGTCAAATTAATATCTAAAAAATTTCCAGTGAAATGCCAAAAATCAGCAGAAAAGTGTTAAAAATGTTGCTTTAATTCTTTCCTTCACGTAATTGGAGATTTGGTGAATTACATGGGAGACTGGGAGGCAGTGGTGGTGGCAGCGTGGCCGAGTGGTTAGAGCGCCAGATTTGAAATCCGTAGGTCCCAGGTTCAAATCCCATTCTGACCGCTAGCTGATGTTGCTCTCGGTAGCCCCGAGTTCAACTTCTTGACTGCACTTATTTATCATTGTTTATTTTCATTGGTCCTGAAAAGCCCCAATGGGGAGTGGCCAATTACGTATACATACATACATACAGATCGCCGGAGCCTGTATGAGGGAAACGCCTGGATAACTGAGAGATGTAAACAAAGCCTTTTCCTAAATGTTTATTCTTTAATTCTGTATATGGTCAGTTTCTGCTAGAGACATGTTCTGTGCAACAGAAGTTATGAAAAATGCTAAATTATTTGAAATTGAAGGAACCAATGCCTGACTGAAAAAAAAAAAAAGAAAATTATTTGTAGTTGAGGAGGTGGATGAAAATCATAGAAATTTCCAAGATCTTAAAGTAATTTCTATGGGGTTGTTAAGACCTGGCCCCATTTGTTCGAAGGCTATATAACGCTATCCACTGGATAAATCACTATTCAGTGGATAAGTGTTAACAAAACAAACCAGGCTATCCGCTGGATAGTGATTTATCTGCTGGATAGTGTTATCCACCTTTTGAACCACCCAGGTCTGGAGCCTGGTTAGTAGAAAAAAATGAAAACTGCAAATTTTCTAAGTTTTGATGTTCTCGCAAGTGTCTGCAAAACTGACGTTATATTTTCTCACCTAAGCATGAGGAACCCTCTCCTTTGCACACACCAAATCAAGGAAAAATGAGTGAAATTTTTGCCAGGGAGATATTGTCAAATAGCTGTTTTGTTTGATTCTGCTGTTTAGACCTGAAATGATGAAAGCACGGGTACTTGAACTCAATGCATCAGATGAGCGTGGAATACAGGTTTGCAAAAAAATAAAACATTTTAGACTTGCCACAGGTGATAACTAAAGGAAAGCTCGTTATCTCCTAAATAAAAAGAAAGTTTTTCTGACATGCCATAAAACTGTTAAAAGCAATAAAAACTTTAGCCCACTTTGTTCAGTTACAGAGGCATTATCAATAACACAGCTCAATAACAAATAAGTGGGAAGAAATACTGCTGAACTTACCCTTCATTTATGTTGTTATCACTTGAGCTGGTCTTTGACACTTGAAAGAGAATGGTGAATAGTCTCATTTTAATCAATTAAACTAGTGTAATTGAATGCTTCATTTTATAATTTAAGTAGTTTGTCAATGTAGTTGAATTCTGTATGTAACAGAATATTAAGCTGACATGGGAAATGTTTATTGTCAAAATTATTTGTAAATTACTATTTATTTATAAATTATTTATAAATTGCTTTTTACAGGTGGTGAGAGACAAGGTGAAGAAGTTTGCACAGCTAGCAGCATCTGGTGTTCGGCCTGAGTAAGTGATGTTAAACCAGGTGGTAGAGCAGGCATTTCCTGGCTTCTTGGTTAATTTGCTCACATTTGGATCATTTCATTGTAAAAAAGAATGATAACAAGAGCGGAGAGTAGACTAAGTTACCTCAGATCTGTGTGGCTACATTTGATGCCCAGCATTCATCAGTGGCTGATCCAAATATACAAGGAAATAAATATTGAGGAAAACTGTACTTCAGACTGTTGTTTTATACCCCTTTGAAAGGGTCTTTCTTCAAGAAAAGCAAAAGAAAGTACCATTTAAAGGGGTGCCTGGAATAAAGCCCTGAGTGACTTTTGGGAAATTTTGAGTTAGCTAGGATTGAAATACAGTGTACCTCCCAGCAATGTTCACATTTAACTTTGGTGTCATTATGCCTTAAAGTAACTAGTTCTTTTTACTACAATTAAGACAATAATCAATACCAGAGTAAACTGTGAAAACTGCTGGGAGTATTTCAATCATAGCTACCTCAAATTTTCCAAAAGTCACTTAGGACTTTATCCCAGGCACCCCTTCATTTGTTAGCTTGCTACTAAACCTGCCAATTCTCTTGCCTTAGATGTAGGTCTCATGGCTGGAGGTCGAAAACTTCGATCTCGCATTGATTAACTTACACCCTTAGACCAATTTCTGAGAATACCTCTACAGTCCAATTTCTCATGCCTACCTAAAAAACGTGAGCTGTTACAGCCTTAACTGACAGTTTTGAAGAATATTCAAATGTGGACCATTAAACAAAATCTTCATGTAAATGATGATATGCATCCCTCAAATGCTCTGGTTTTCAAGGGAAAAGTAGTAGCCTCTGTTATGGCAAGACGCAGCTCTGGACTGAGGCCGGTAAATATTTGAAATGTCTTCAGTAGTCGTCAAAAAGTTCTTGTAAATCTTTGGATGTTCAGATACATGTACATTTGGGTTGTCCCTGAAAATCCTGAGACTCCTAGGATAAAATTATTATCATGCCTGTGGCTCAGAAAAAGTTGGCAGGTTAATGCAACACACTTGACATTCATTTTGTTTTTGTTTCAGCGGTAAACCATGTCCAGCTTTTAAGCTGGTTATTTTAGATGAAGCAGATTCTATGACACCAAGTGCTCAGGTTAGCCTTTCTTCATACTAAAGATACACCTAGTTGATGATTTTCTATATTCTCATCACTTGTCTGCTCACTAGTTTATTGATATTGTTAGAAGAAATTAGTTTTTGATATATTTAGCAGATTGCACTGTAATGTTGTTACTGATATGCCTAGTAGGGGATGGTCTTGTCTTGATCTTGAAATTATGCTTTTTTTGTTCCTGCACAACAGGCTGCCTTGAGAAGAACCATGGAAAAAGAGACAAAGACAACTAGATTTTGCCTTATTTGTAACTACGTTAGCAGGTAATGTGTAAAGTGTACAGTAAGAACTCTTTCAAAATGCACTACATGCACAATGAACAGTTTGCTTCTTCTTTGTTTATTAAGAGACCTGATGAACTTCTGCATACTGTTCACTGTCTGTGTTACCGGTGTTTATTTCCATGGGAAATCAGAAAATCTTTCCAATTTATAAGACTTAATTAGTTACTTCTGGGATATGTGACTTCGGACAATCTCGGGATTGCAGTGTTTTAAGTATTTTTTTTGGTATATTTTTAGCAGTGATGATTATTTTACCTTGCAGAATTATTGAGCCCTTGACATCGCGTTGTTCCAAGTTTCGTTTTAAGCCATTATCCACAGAAACACTGGAGAAAAGACTCAATATGATTTGTGAACAGGAAGATGTAAAGTGCGACAATAAGGTATAGAAATGATAAGCTACACATGTAAATAGCAATGTCAATATTTTTGTAACTTGTTGGATCACAGATGACAAGAGCAGCCTATAAGTATTTGTCAAAGTAAACAAAAGAGGAATATACTGTAGACCTCTTTTACAATTAATTTCTTGAAAAAGCCTCTATTTTCGTATTTGTAATAACAGTAGTAGAAAGTTTGTCTGACTTTTGGTTGGATTAAGTTCATCTGTGACATCTTTATAGTTCTGCACACAATGCATGCCTACAATGCTGTGGTGCCTCTTACCCTCTCAGCATTGGCCCTCTGCATTGGCGTGCAATCCACACAGAAGACTATGTACAGCTAGCTATCTTTCCTGCATTGCTTTCCTACAATGCTAGGTTATTCAGTGGTAGTTGAGTGGAAAAGAATGGATCACACTTTTTTTTCAGAATACCTTGGAGTGAAGCAGATGAGATTAAATGAAGTATTGAGTCATCCAGTGGATGATATCAGTCAATGTATATTGAGATGATATCATCCAGTGGATTTAGGCTTAGTGTAACAATCTTTAGTATCACCCAACTAATGGACTAATGCAAATCCTGCATTTTGATTGGCTACGCTACTAGGGGACTATTAGTAATAGTCATCGAGTAGCAAAATTGGCGCAATCGAGCGTGACACTTTCTTTCGTTTTATTCCCAAATAAATATTTCTTCAACTTGCATTTGCTAACTGTATTATTACCTTTTTTGTCCGACTAGTTGGGTGATACTAAAACAATTAGACCCTTCACCCTCAAGGGCCACGGGCCAATAGCCCATTCGGCTTCGCCTCATGGGCTACGGGTCTAATTGTTAAGTAACACCAACCACAATCCCAGACAAAAGTAGTTGAGCCAATAAGCTGGATGATGTATCCCCCATCCCCCTAATCAATGTTGGAAAATGTTGCCTTTTTTCAAGAATATCAACACTGTAAATGGGGGGAGGGAATAACTCTCTTGTTTTCCCAGCATTTTCGTCTGGGAATGTAGTAGTTATATCTATGCCCGGAAGTGAGAATTTCTTGTACATAATGGGTAAATATTTCAAGGTTTTAGTGAATTTGCCTGGTGCCTGGCCTTGTCCAAACTCCAGATATCTACTTCATTATACATTTTTCTTTCCACAAGGCAATTCAAGAGTTAATAAAAATATCAGAAGGAGATATGAGAAAGGTAAGACAAGAAACAGTGATGACTGGAAATGTTTTTCTTTTGAATTAACCTCATTAGATACTGTTAATAGCTGCAGTGACAAAAATTATCATAATGGAGAAATAAGATTTTTTTTTAAAAAAGCATGATTCTGATGCTTTACCTCTCTTGTGCTCAGGTCTACATCAGAAAAAGGATTGAAGAAGTTGTGTACAAAACTCTGTACTTGCTATTTTTCCCATCCTTACTTTCCCACTGACAGCCATTTTGAAACAGTTTGCTTTGTCGGTGTACATACATGTATGAGTTACATGTGTGAGATCAAAATGGCTGGATATTGACCAAGTTCATTTTTTGTGCAAAAAAGAACAATATTAATATCCAGCCATCTGAAGAGAACAAGCTCGGCCAGTAAAGGATTTATAATAAGGGATAAAGAACAATTTTGTGGGTCAATGCTGTAGTTAACATTGGATGTATTCTTTTTAAGGCTATAACGTACCTTCAGAGTGCATACAGACTGAAAGGAGATGAGGCTGTGGGGGCTGATGACATTACGGAAATAGCTGGGGTATGTTATCAAGCTCATTATGACTGTCATAATTAGATACTTTAGCCACTTGTTACGTGGTTAACACAAAACCTCTTCACATCATCTGTCAGGTTGTTCCCTCTGAAATGGCTGACAAACTTTTTGAAGCCTGTGGTTCAGACTCGTATGAAAAACTGGATTCAGCAGTCAAGGTAAAGAGTTCATTTACCGAATTTGTAATGTAAAGAATTTTGTATTGTGGACATGGAAATGTTTTGGTTTCTTGTATCATTAGCAATTTTGCCTCAAATATTGGTCAATGTCTCTCTGCAGTAATGAATGTAATTATATAATAATTATTATTATAATTTACAGTAATTATAATATAATTCACTTATCCGGATTGCCTTTCTCGTTGACCTCGACAGGAAATTATAGCTGAAGGACATGCAGCCACTCAGATTATAAACCAGGTGAGATATTAGATGCTTATTGACTGGGAGGACTGGGAAGGAATATCTTGAACATGAGGGTATGAAATCTCTCTTTGGTGCACTTTGCCTGTCTTTTCAGTCAGTCACTTTTCAACTTGGGAGATCTACCAGCTGATGTTACAGATGTCAGAGCAAATCCCCTTATTCTCAGCTAGTTATTCTTCTGTTTGGGATTTCTTTACAGTGCATCATTTCTTTTTAGACCAGCTTTAGTGTGATGGACGTGGAAAAAGAAGTTTGTTTTGCTTACCTGGTTTTAATTCTCTGTTGTTGTGTATTTTTCCACCTACTTGAATTCATCTGAGTTCTCACTTTCAGTTTTTTTTTTTTTCTCAAGCGCAAGAGACTGTGTTTTACCCCATTTCCAAACATCAAGAAGAGATCAGAAAATATGACGTACAGTGGGGTATTTTTGATGCCTTCAGGCATTTGGAGATCTCACAAGAGTGTGATATCTCTTTTCAACTGAACTAGATGTATGGAGAAAGTAGAGGAATAAAAATTGTACAAGTCGATTCTATTTGAGATTGGATATCCAAACACTGTCCTGGTTAAGATTCCCTTATTTCAACTTGATGAATTATTTATAAGTTTGAGATGTCATGTGTACTTCATGGAAAATTTAACCACTTTTTGTAAGGTTATAAATAAATGTCTAAATTCATTCTGTCTAAATCTTCTAGGTTCATGACAGGATTGTTGAAATGTCTGAGTTAAATGATCACCAGAAATCTGCCATCATGGAAAAAATTGCTGTAAGTATGCACAATTTGAAATTTTGCTACTTCCAAGATTAATTCTGCATAGATGTAAGTGAAATGTAAACACAATATGGTAACAATAACTCTTTGTTGATAGTAGTGTCAATTGACTAGCAAGTTTCTTTCCTCTGTGTATTCCAAATCACCCATTTTACAAGGTTACTGTAATAGTCAAGAAACAGTAGGAACACACTTGCTTTGCAAACTATTTATTTGTTCTTATACATTCCAGGCTCAAATAAACTGTAAAATTCAAATAAACCCAGATCCATGGTGCCACGTTTGAAATAAACGCCAGCGGCGTTTAATTGAGAAAACACAGAGCGTGACAAATTTTTACGTTACTGCAGTTTTGTAGATGAAGTGAACACATGTACACATTGCGTACCTATTTATTGAATGTTACATACTTTTGCACAGCGCGCTACGTTATTGTACATTACATTGCGTTAAATTACATTTGCTTTGTGTCAACGACTTCTTGACTTTATATACGTGACAACTTTTTCACTCTGCATTACATTGCTTTGCATTACAAAAACCAACATCTCCAATTCCAATTCGATCCTGGAATGCACGGGCATTTCTGAACGAGTTCTTGTCAACTCCTTGGTGCTCCGTGGGTAAACAAATGACATATTTATTTACATTGCATTAGCATGGTGTTTACGGCTGCAAAGAATACAGCTTCCTTAAAGTGGTGGACGAAGTAATAAAACGGAATTTCAAAGTTTAAGGTTTCTGATAAATTATTTGGAGGACATTGGCGATTTTGTTGTCATTTAGTGATAGGCTTGAAAGCTCAGTGTCTACAGCTTACCATGTATCATAATTTGTCTTTCTTGTTTTTTTTTCAGATTGTTGATAAATGCCTGTGTGATGGTGCTGATGAGTATTTACAAATTTTAAGCTTGTGTTCAGTAATGATGCAACAGTTTTGCCATGCAGGACAAACATGACTGGATTGGACAAGGCAAGATGGCGTGGCAGCATTCTCATCTGTCTTGTGACAACATTGCTGTCTGTGGTGTCACATTGTTATCTCTGTTAGGCTTATTAAACTTTCAGCTGTATTGTGTAACTTTTCTATACATAAAGCATCAACCACAGATAACGCAGTAGAGACCTCTGATAAGTTATAATATTGTGTTCATGCAATGTAAATCTCGAGTCCCTGGTTCGGTTTCAAAGCTGAACTGACATTTATTCACTAATACATATATTCAGACTCTTGTTCCAATTTCAAGTTTCACTTTGAAATTAGTCACCTGTGGCCAAAAGCTCACAACAACAACAAAAAAATTGAGCGGCAGGCGCCATTAATATGCATTCATTTCGAACATTTGTGCGTCTAGTTCCAAAATAACAAAATGAAGGAGATAAGATTTTTTTGCGTAAAGCGAGGTTTTGTAATTATTCATTTTCTACTTCCAATCCAATGCTGAGTGGTTGAATTCTGTCGGGAAGTACATCTGAAGTTCACATTAAAATAAACATAATATCCAAAATTTTGTTCGTGAGGAACTGCTCCCACCTCACCGTTAAACTCACACCCAGCAGTGCTGACGCTCCTTTCACTGTTAAGATGCCACATCTCGTTATTTTGCCAGGTGCCCGCGGTGCATTCATTACACTCAATATCCCGTATGTTTAGATATTCATATGTACGGCACTGTGTATACCACTGACCAAACAGATCGTGGCCCTCCAACTTTGCGCGAGCGTAGTCAGTGTAGACGAGACCATCCGGGAAGTTGCAAGTGGCTCTAAAATGGGTTGACGAAACTGCAAGTGACAGCATACGGGAGAGGGATAACCGATAAGCGCCCCAGTTTATTGTGCTTGCCTCTTCGTTTACTGGGAAGTCAAGACCAAATCTCTTAACCTTAAACTGGTCGTTATTTCCGTAAGAAAACGACTGTATTAGCGTCCAAACATAGCCAGGCTCATGAGTCAAGTCGCAGTAGACTTGAAAAGGCTTGTTTTGCGAATCGTAAACTCTGAACCTCCCAGAAATCTTTGCGCCATTTCTTGCCACATCCTTGCAGTTACGAGGATGCTTTAGTGTCTCACACCGCTGACCAGTATAGGCGGGAGGGCAACTGCAGTTAAACCTCACAGTGGTGGGTTCACAAATCTCCTGACAGGTCCCACCCTGCAGACACGGATTGTTTTGGCAGCATCTGTTAACACAGCGGTCAATTTTGTGGTGAAAACGCCTGCCATGCTAAACACAATGAAATTCATCAGCATTAATTTCAGTGATATACCTTTTAAAGATCCCCCCGGTCACATTCTCTACGGACACCCGCTTATTACCTACACCCAGTTATTACGGACAAGTGCTCAATACGCACACCCGTTTCATACGGACACCCAGTTATTATTGAGCAACACCTGTTTATTACCGACGCCCGCTCATTGCGGATACCCGTCTATTACCGACGCCCGCTTATTAAAGACAACTTCGCAATACACACACCCGCCTAATACGGACACCCGGTTATTACGAAGGTCCTCTTATTATGAGCAGCTGCTTAAAATGGACGTGCGCTTATTATGGACAGCCGCCTATTACGTACAATTTTGTCGAATAAGGTCCCTGTCGTTGTTCAATTTTACCCTTGGTAGAATATGGTATTTCCTTTGTTCTAATGTATGATAATACATTGCATGAAGAAATGGGAAGTAACGTGTTGCATCAATCGTAAAACTGTACCACAGCATACCCATTCATTACTAGAATCAATTTTAAGTACAAAGTTGGACCTTTGTAAGTTAATACTTATAAACTACTTGTAACGTGACTATGCTACTCACCAGCTTTATAGACTAAGATACTTTGTATTAAATCAAGATTAGAAATCGTTCCTCTTCTCCCTTCCCCGCGCTGTTAGTTGTTTGTTTGTTTTCTTACCTATTTTTTTTATTTAAGTTTTCCTTTCTTTTTCTTTTTCTCTTTTTTCTTTTTTTTTCCTTGTTTGATTTAGTTATAGTAAACGTGTATTGTCAAAATTAACTAATTATTTTCTTTTCTTTCGTTTTCCTATTGTAAGTAAGCAGCACCTGGTGTAAATAGGTAATGTAGTATGGATGTAGTAAAAGCACAGTAGTTTGGTATTGCAATTTGTAATTTGTGGTACAAATAAATTGTTAATTATAAAGGTGTGTTACTTAATATTTAAAAAATCAAAAAAACATTCATTAATTAATATGAACCGTATCGTAAACACATAAATTCTCGGGAAAATGAGTCCAACAAAATTAACCTGTTCATCACGTCTTTCCTAAAAAGCTCCTTCAATTAAATTATAAAGAACAGGAAATATCCTTAATGACTATACTTACAATGATGTACTCCCGTACCAGGTCGTAATAATTTGTTCCAGCTTTATATTTCAGTGCATCTGGTTTCATGAGTTTGTTAACATCGTTCAGTTGGCAGTTGTTTCGTGGAGTGTTTTGTATGTAGTTCATTGAGATACAACGACAGTCATCTTTGCACGTCACGTGACACCAGCTGACGCTGTCCACTGTTAAGCTTTTAAACACATGACCTTGAAGGGCGTGGTCAGCGACAAGATGTTGGTCTATGAAAAATTTGAAGTTTTGACATATTTTATCTGTACAGACGAGATGTTCTTTCAGCATATGGAACGTTAAAATCAACTTGAACCAAAGCGAGGTCTTCATCATCCTCAATGCTTTTAGAGATTCAGCTAAGTTTCCTGTAAACAAGATGAGATGTATATCTGTATATGAAGTTTATTTTTCGACCATTCAACGTAATAGAAAAGGGACATCTTAGAAAACATTTCGGCTTAGTATGGATGGAGGCACACATGTTTAATATGTAGTTTGAATATGTTTAATATATGTTTTGGTTTCGAATATTTTGTGTTGTCATGGGAAAGATGACCGTGATTTTGTTGTGGTTTAGGAGTGCGACTCTTACTTTTGATTTTCATCTAAACAAGTATTGCAAATATATTCTTAAATAAAAACTGACTCTACGGCAATAGGCAAAATTAAATTATCAGAAAGTAAATTTTTTTTTTTTTTGGTAAACTTAACTCGATTTGATTTTTCTCTTGCTGTTAGAGGAACGTACCTTGAAAAGGCCGATAACAGAATCGGCACAAACAGCGAGAACTTCGGCTCAGAGAGTTGACGGGCGCGTGATCTCAATCTGAAAGTTTTGTCAAAAGTTCGAAGACAAAGCCAAAGGAAAAAATTGCCTGGTAGTTTGCCTTGAAAGTTCTTCGATGACAGTTCAACTCCTCAAGGTTGTTTCTTATTCTGAAAACAAAGTAATTGAATTAAAGTTGAACGGTTACGCAACCTCAAATATAACGCGATTATAGGGCTACGAAGTGGAATTCTTTTCTTTTTCTTAATTACTTTGTTGCTAGTTGAGCAGGTTTGTTTTCAAATACTCACCTTTTAATTGGAAATTTCCTACTGGGTCCACTAAAACGACCGGCGATATCTATTGTAACGAAACAAAAGGGAATAAGTATGTGGAATTATAGCGCGAAACCTGATATTTTGTCATATCGCTGGGATGGCAAGGTCAACAGTCAGTTAGAAAACTGCAAATTTTTGTAGATGCTATCTAAGTTTTGGATTACTATGAGAAATTTGACGGCAGCTACCATAGAATCAAGCATTCCAAATCAAGAGATGTTTATGCTGGAGGGTCAGTAGGGGGCCTCCCACAATATTAGTTTACCGTCTGGTTATTTATCGCTTCTATTGATTTTTTGCTGTTGTCATTGATAAATCTTTTGACAAAAGATAGCACTTGCCCTCCTTGCGACAAAAATAAATGCATTAAATTGAATAAGTTGAAGTTTGAGCGAGTTTTGACCCTTGTTTCTTTACAAACTTGGCATTGTTATTGCTTTCTATATGATTCTCTTTCCTGACAAATGTGACCGCGGATACACTAAAACTGAACAAATTCAGCGAGTAAGCCAAATAAAAATATGTATAACTAAGGTCAAAGAGGATAAAAGATTAACCAAGTTGGTTTGGATTTTTTTTTTTCAAAACAAAACAAAGCAAGCGAGCAAAGAAAATAAAACAGTTAAAAACTAGCATCATGCATGAACTGGTTGTAGAGTATTTTCAAACAAAATTAAAATTTTGTGGCAAACTTGGCCCAAAAAGTCGATAAGATCTCTGTTTATGTTTTAAGTAGTTCTTTTTATTCACCTATTGAGACAAATCTCACAGCAGGTAAACAAAAAAAATTGCTTTTGTGTGGTGTTCAATGCCCTCTCCTAGCTAGTTGTTAGGCTTGCCACTTAAATTCGAAGAAAAGGAATTTCAAATAAACATTAAAATGAATGTATATTTGTGGCCGAAGGACGGCTATAATCACATAATCCTGTTATGACAATCAATTATTCTTTATCATAATCATTGATAAAAAGATTTCGATTCTGATTGTTTCTTAGAATGTTCTCAAATTTTCACGGAATTAGATCTCAAGCAGGTGGAAGTTAACTATTAAAAAACAAAGCGCACTGTAACTAATTATGGAATCGTATGATTGATTAGGTGGCCATTGTAAACCTTGGGAGCTATGAATGTTTTCGGCGAATTAAGGTAGCTTACTACAGTTTTGATGGATTATAACAGCTCAACTTCTAACTCTTTTGAAAAATGTTCCAAGATGTTTTTCCTTTCTCTATTTACTGTTTATATAAGTCTTTTACCATTTTATGTGAAACTTGAACAATTAAACGACGACAAATGGCCTAAATGAATGACCGAGTACCTAGGGAGAGACTGGGCACTAGTAGGTTGAATCACGTTTCTCTCAAAATTTACCCGTATGACCCCACATCAAAATTTCAGGAATAGGAAATTGGCTCTGATTTAACATTCATGCAAAGCAAAATGAAAATCTGTAAGACAGATTTTCGCAAACTAAGAAAATGTGAAATCAAAAATGGCTCAAAATCTGTCTTACAGAGTTTTTAAAAGTTTTGACTCTAAACGTGATTCACCCGTACAAATCAACTGTGAAAATTTCATCACGGGTTGTACGGTAGGTTTTCGAGCAATCCTCGACCAAAGACTGGCTTTTACAACCTTGGACGAGAATTGAATTGCGTATGCCCTTTACTTAAGCTTACGCTCATGTGACGCCATGTATCGTGTGCGAGAAAGCAAGAGTAATTTAGAGCTCTTTTACCGGTTGTTTATCGAGTTTTTTTTGTCTTTCAAGTGCTGAAGTGGATTTCGTTTCTTCTTAGGGTTGCTTGCGTCATTTGTGCACGCGCGATTAATACTGACGTCTGGCAAGCAATCATAGCGCGCGTTACTAGTCTCCGAAAAACTGTAGTAAACCACCTTCCAATGTTGTTGTTTATAGTGGTCAATACGCTTAGCTACACTAAGCCAGTTCACAGGCAATTATATAGCCTGTTAGGCTTAAAAAACCCAACTGAAGGGAGGTAGACCAGTTGGCTATTTACAAACTCGACCGAGGAGTTGAAATAGCTAGGGTCTACCGAGAAACAACCCTATCTAAGTGGCCAGAGCGGGAATTGAACCCGCGACTTCTGGACTTCTGACTTCCGCGCAAAAAGGCTTTGGCACAAAACGCTCACGGCTTATGAACCATTTTAATACTTCAAAACTGTTATTGCATTTGTGATTGAATGATATGCTCAGTGTTTTTGTTGTTAAATTTTTTGTCTTGCTTTCGAAGTTGGAAATATTAATTAACAAATCTATTTCTTACCCTATTTTCGCGGACCTTCAATTTGCCGTATTTCACTCTATACACGCAATACGTGTGATTGATTAGTAAGCGAGTCTTGAGTCTGTCGTAAATCTTATTTGTTGTCGACAACCATGACTAATTTTGTCGTTCATCTCAGGATAGAAGGTGGAGCAGTTTTCCCAGAATGTTGCTCATAATAATTGTTATAATTAGTCACTGTGTTTGCGTACAAATGATAGCTGGTTTAATTAAATATTGCGGAGGGGCTCATAAAGTATTTAAAGGCAAAGCAATAGAAACTGACATAGCGGGAACGTAAAAGGAATGACATTTTTTCTTCGTATGTTGCGTTATCATACAACAAAGAAAATAATTCAGGTCTACACGCATTCCACACTTAAGTTGACAAAAAGTAGCTCTAAAATATGACTATTCTAGAATGTTTCAATGTTTTTGTCAAACTAGTCAAATTTAATAAAACAAGGATAAGAAATTGTTTGTTTTTGTAATCAAATTCGATGGCAAAAAAAGAATTTGAATACTGAATGCAGTATAGGCATATTTTAAAATTAATTTTGCCGTCAACTAACAGTAGACTTCTAAATTATTCGGTTTTGTTTCATGCTTAAGCAAAGAATATAGGAAAAATCAGCACGCAGGATACTTAATAGTAAGCGAATAATTTCTGCTTAGTATACAAGACTTCCCGGGCTGTGATATTTCTTCGGCAAATATAGTTTTAATAGAACTATAGTTGTCCGACGTTTCGATGTTGCTATCATCATTATCAAGGTAAAAATGACAGTTTTGCCTTTTTTCTTATCAGCACGCGATTAAAAATTCTGATTAGAATCAACGACGTAATTAATGAATCGAAGAGAATTACGCTGAAATAAGAAATTCACCTGCATAATCTCAGTCTAGACTAGCTACTTGAATATTCCCATTTTACACCAAGCCGAGCAAAATGCGCACATGTAGGGCGAAATACACCTTATTCCAAAATGGCCGCCATTTAAGTATTCTTTTGTTTACTTGCAAATTAGCCCTTTTTGCCTCGTTCTTAAACTCGAAATTCAAAAGAATATTTTCCCTTAAACAAGGCAACAAGGGCTCATTTTCAAGTAAACAAAAGAATACTAAAATGACAGCCATTTTGGAATAAGGTGTATGGAAAGACATAATGAAATAAATAACGTAAAATTACTAGTGAAAATCATGTGTAAGTAATATTAGTGACAAAAACAAATAATGGAAACGAATATAATTAAAGTAGGTTAAACGATATCCGTAATAAATGATCTAAGCACTAGAAGTGCAGAAAACAAAAAAAAAGTTTATGATAAAAGAAATAATAATATTTAAAAAAAACATACATATATTTTTAAAAAGACATGCATAATAATATCGTGTTCGGCAAGAGAGAGGTTAGGTGGAATACCTTTGTGATACATGGATAAGAATTGATACCGGACTGGTCATGAATTAAGAATTAACTTTCACTGTATAAAGACACGAGTGTCTGTTCTACACATGCACCATCCGGGACCCAAGCGGCGTATTTTTCATATCCTTACTGGTGAATATACCAATAACATCATTTCCCACTTTTACACGGTTGCTTGCGTAAACAGTCAGGTTGTCTATATAATAAAAAGAAAATTACACACTGGCTTGAAGATATGAATTTTCTTTCTCGTGTTAAAAACAATACTTTCCTCGCTGCGTTTGTTTGTAAAATAATGTTTTTATCACTCGAAAATGAAATTCATATCTTCACCCCGCCGTGTACGGTAATATCTTACCTCAATATAAACCCACCTTCAAGAGAATACGCTGGTTATAGACTGGTGATACACCGAGGCAGAATGACAAGAACCTAGCCCGCTATGTTTTGAACTAGAACCCGTCTGGTTAGCGCGAGGAAAGACATGCGAGTTGACAAATGATTTGGGTCTTCCATTTGGTTAACAAACGGTCCCTTATGCTTAGTTACTCCCATAGAGCAGAGTACATTGCATGAATTCATAAATTGATTTCTTATTAATGAACCCAGGAGACTAAGAGCGAAGTAAATTAAATACGGTACAACTCAGAAAATTTTTTGGATTTCGGTGAAACAACAGGGCTCCCAGCAGTGAGTTAGGGCAGAATATTTTCCAACAGCTGCGCTTTTGAGTGAAAACTGTAGCAGTAGATTTATCACAGACATCACTGGTACAGGACACCTTCGCTGTCGAAGACGTGTTCACAAAAGCGAGACAAGCGATGATACTTTTTCACCTCAGCGATATGGAGGCAAGACCGCTGAACCAGGTATACCTGTTCTGTAAGTTATTCGTGGTATTCCTGTGTTTTGGTTGGCTGAGTTCCGTGCAAACAGCAACAATCAAATACAACGAAAGGTGAGTGTATGTTGTTTATCTAGTTTTCTAGTTCACCTTTTTATTCGTGTCATCTGCGCACTACTTTATTTTTCGATCATGAACATTTTAAAACTGTTAAAGTTAGTTGAATTAAAACAAAAAATATGGTCCTTTGGGTAAATAATCACCTTGCATGTCCCAATTCTTTTGCAAGTGGGCTAACTTTTGATCAAAGAAATAAGAACGACTTTCACTTCATAGACATGCTCAACCCCTTCCTTGTCTCAAATCCTGAATAAACCTTGAAAAGATGAAACTCAAACTTTAAAATAACAACATTTGCTCCCTGTAGTTTTTTGGCCTTCCTTGATTTATATAAGTCTTATTTTAGTAGTGCAATACATCCTCTAATGAAGCATTCGGGGAAATCCTGTAGTGAATTCTGCCCACTGAATTTCAAGCAGAATATGGAAGGTGCAGCCGCAAGCATTTTACCGGCAAGAATAAGGATCTATCCAGAAATACAAAAGGAGAAAAACAATTATAATTAAATCAGTTAAAAATTAAAATTGTCGAGGTTAATATTGGAAATGAAATAATACATGTCAAAGAAACAGGCTGGAAACGAATTCTGAGTGCACAGTCAAAGAAAGTCACATGGCGTGATTCAAGCTCAACTGCTGAGAGAATGTAAATAAAGTCGTAATAGAATAGTAGTTACATAATATTTATAGGTAGTTATATAATGTTAGTTAGTTTAGCCGTATAATATGTATTCCCAAATGATATAGTTTATTTTTCATTTGTCGCACACTTAACTATGGTAACGGTGCGTCCCATAGACTTGAAAAGCAGAGTCTACAGGACGTACCAGCTAGTTTACAGATGCGCCGCCAAGAAAACAATTTTCTCTTGACTATATCTATGTGTACGTAATACTGAGAAAGTTGAAAGAACACCAGCAACTAACTGAAATGTGAGCGTCGAAAGGTCCATGCCACGCCAGGGAAACTAATTTTCCGGGTTAAAATATGTGATTCTATATTTCAGTGCTGCGGATAACGCCTCTTTGCAGAGAGTAAATGAGATGGGTCATGTGCTTGACACTTTATTGGATAAATATGACAAACGTGTCAGGCCGGATGTAGGAGGTGAGACTGGTGATGGTACTTTTTTCACTAAAGCGGAATGGGTGAGTGAAGCGAGCGAGAGGACTGGGTATCTGAATCAAGTGGAGTGAGAGGAGTAAGTAAACCTGTATTTCTCGTGCCCATGTCACGCCGTCTAAAAAGATCGCGCGGTTTTTGTTCCCCTGGACACAAATGATGACAGTCAATCTATAGCAACAGCTGTGGTTTTGCATACAAACTTCAATAGCTACAAAATGTCTGTAAGAAGGCTTTTTCTAGATCTTTCAAAACATTTTCTCCGTTTATTATGAAAGGTTCTATTTACTCACTGATTGCTAAAGCATTTCCCTTAATTCCAGGTTCTCCTGTGATAGTTTCTGTTGATATTCACGTACTTGCCATTGTGCCCATCCATGAGATCAACATGGTGAGGATATATCACGTAATTTCTTTTTGTGCATGGTGCCAAAATTTAATTGCGTTGCAGTGAAGTCAGATAAGAAATCTTGCAAGAATTTTCCTGTCATCATTCATCATGAGGTGAAACCGCACGTATACACGGGCGTGACCCGCGAGCGTAACAAATTGCTAACGCGACGTGCGAAACAAAACGTTTCGCGTGCTGTTTGACTCGAGTGATTTCCGTTTATTATTCATGAGAGACGCGTGTAGCACGCGTATATTTTCGCGCTCGTTTCACACAACCTTGAGATGTTCATAGGAGGCTTAACAAAATTAAGTATGTGTGTTGATGACAATGAGGGAAATATCATAGAGCAGACTTAATATCAGCGTTCGAATGTTAACTTCGGGATTTTCTTTTCAACAGGATTTCACTGCAACCTTTTTCTTCCGTCAGTACTGGAGAGATCACCGCCTAGCATTCGGAAAACATCTTCAAGCAGCTTCCATTAAACCTGGAGCTCCCTTTGTCGATCAAATATGGCTGCCGGATACCTTCTTTGAATCAGACATGACTGATCATAAAACTCGACATGACTTCCTGCTGGAGATTACTGCAGAGGGAAACATCACTTATAGCATAAGGTGATTACTTCAGACACTTGATTACATTTAGTGTTTTTCCCGTCAAGTGTTACAAACTGAGTTACGATGTCTGCCGATTTCCTTAATTTCTCCAAATGGAAATGAACACCTTTGTTATACCATGTATTCTTGGAACGTGACGCGAAGAAAACGTTGCGCTGGTGAACATGGGCTAAAATGCGCGCGTGCATACTAAAACGCGTAAAATAATGGATATTCAGTTGTTTGGGCCTTTTTCGTCCAGTGTAACGTAAGGTAAAATCTATGCATATGAACGAAGTGGCCGTTCACGCCGGAGCTTATCCCGGTTTCTGTAGCATGAAGGGACTGGGAATATTTCTACTTTCTTTTAAATACTTATTATCATACAGACTCAAAAACGTGATGGCACTCGGTAAGGATGGTTTTTCTTTTAGGAAGAGAGTACAGTCTTATTGCCTCATGGATCTGAGGAATTTTCCGATGGACGAGCAAACATGCGAACTGTCTATCCAAAGCTGTAAGTATTCACCGTATTCTGAAACTGCAGTTAGTCTATTTCAATCATGGCGAGATACTTACCACCTGTTAGGTTAGAACCCAGACCTTCTGCACTGCTTGAGATACGACATTATACAACGCTAATCATACACAGAGCATGCGGACCATGAGGTTAGCAGTCATAACCATGAGCCCTGATTTTTTTACCGCGTGTAAATAAAGTTATCTATCTATCTATACCCCTCCTTCACCCCCGTCTCCCCACCTCCAAAGAACTAAAAAATAAATAAATAAATAAATAAATGATATTTATAGTTAACAAGGTCTTCTACTGCAGTTGAATGGAGGACTCGTCCTAAGGGGTGTAAGACATAGCCTTTTAAATGGACTAAATTTGCTTTTACAGATCTGTACACCATCTCCACAATTTTAAACTATTTCTTTCTCTTTACAAGTAATGCATATTCTGCTTAAGAACGCCAACAAAATTTAAATTGGGCGCAGAAATAAACTGTTTCGATAAATTTTATCCTGAATTTCAGTAACCTTTCTTTTCTTTTTTAATTGTTCTTTTTTTTTTTTTACGGGAAATACGAAACAGGGAAGACAAGTAAAATTCTAGTTAGGCTTAAAGATTCAAGAATTTTAGTCAGCAATGTTTTCTATCTTTTCTCTGGATAGTTGGATACAATGATAAAGACCTAGTTTACGCATGGGCAACGAAGGAGCGCACACAGGTCACGATATCACCGAGACTTGCAATCCCACAATTCACTCTGGTTGAATGGCAAGTACTTTCCAGGAAAGACACTTTGGTAACAGGTATAAGTAGCGCAAATAACAAATCACAGGCAAATAGCAACATTTTTCAAAGGATTAATATTAATACGGCTTTTGTGTGTGTGGGCAGCTCAAGGTTCCAGCAGTTGACAGCGAAATTTTATGCTAAGCTTAATATCAACAATTATAATCCATCAAATAGTTTCGCTCGCGCGCAATTGGTCTAAACACTTTACGTGACCGAATATTCCCCAGCTAAAACTGGGGAATATCCGAGGTTATTTTTTCGCAAGAGGGCACGGTAACCAATCCTGCAATCTGATTGGTTCTTAGCGCGGTCCGGATTTTCCTATCTCTGACCACGGTCACGGTAACGGTGAGAAACAGCGCGGGTGAATTTTCAATTTTCTTGAGTGAAATAGCGGTAATGGTCTACCTTTGCCCTTTTTACACTTCCATCGATGATTAATCCACACAAGTTCATTTCTATTCACTTTTAAATGACAAGGAAAGTCACTGTAAGTAAATTTAATTGAGTATTTTGACGCTGTAATGGCGCGTAATCCTGTGTTTCTCTCGCCACACAATTAACGCAAAAAAAAAAGTAAATTGCAGTCCAGTTTACTTCTCTGATAGTTTCTGCATTTAAGAGAATTTCTGTGGGATACACTTAACGGATTTCCTTGCTTTCTGCTACTCAATTTAAGGTAAGAAAGTCTGATTTCGAGTGATTCGCAACGACTGATAGAAATTGTTTTTGTCGTACAACTTCAAACTTTGCACGAAATTTCACTCCGGAAAAACAGTTTTGTGAACTTAACTGGTGAACTAAATGCAACTAACATAAAGTAGTTCGAAATAAATCTGTTCTTTAATACATCTTTCTTTGTCTAGTATCTGAGTAGCTCGCTCGTTCGCTCGTTAGATTTTTTACGATGGCTTTTAGACGGCGCGTAAGCCAATTCAATGACAAAGTTGCGTAAAAAAAACCACTTGTAGGCCAATTTACCGCAGGAAAAAAATAAATATGTTATTTGCCGGCTTAGGGTCGGTCCGTATAGTGGAAAACTGTGACCTCGGGTCACTATATGAACCCCCCAGCCGGCAAATAACATATATATATTCGCGCAAAATGGAGGGTATTGTTTATATAAACCTATAAATCAGTTTGCTTTAGTTTTTGTTCAGAACTGAGTGATATGATTAAACTGAGATCTGCTATTGTTATTTTCCGTCTGTTTGGCTCTTACTCGGTGTAGAAGACAAAGTTGAGTAGAACAATAGAGAACAAAAGAACAAAGGAATGAAGAGTAAAATGAAAGTTTGTGAGGCGATGCTCTATTGTGATGTGGCTTGTCTCTTCTAAACCAAGAAAGCATGGTGCCAACCTCCATCTCTTGTACTAACTCTGTGAGTCAATCCTTTCCGTATCTTTCTATTTTTAGAAACAGCTCTTGTGGGAGTTTTCACACGACCCCTTTTCAATACCCAATGATACCCCAGCTAACACCATTCTTTATGAGACCCCACTTTTGCCCTCTATTTTGCATTTTCTCTCTAGAGAAACAAGATATTTCGTGGGAAACCAAGAGACCATTGCGCTAATTATAGTTCTAAAAATAGAATGATACGGGAAAGGTTGACTCTACGTTATATTATGTGTGGAGGCTCCTGGTGATGGGCTCCTGACCTCAGATATCCATGCTCTTTTAATTAACGCCACAAATTGATTTTTCCAGGAAACTTTTCTGCTCTGGCAGTTTCTCTTAGATTAAAACGCCATATTGGTTATTACATCATCCAAGACTTTATTCCCACTGCACTGATTGTCATGCTCAGTTGGGTCGGCTTCTGGATCAATGAACACAGCATACCCGCCCGAGTCTCCCTCGGTATCACCACGGTGCTCGCCATAACAACACTTCTCTTTGGTGTCCAGGCCTCTCTCCCTAAAGTCGGTTACATCAAGGCCATCGATTTTTACCTACTGGGAAGCTTTCTCTTTGTTTTTGGTGCGTTGGTAGAGTTTGCGGTCATCTGTACCGTGACAAATTTAAGGGAAGAGAAATCACGCGTTGCTTCAGAGAGGAATGAGGATTCCCCGCGTGATCCATCCGCGATCCTCGCGAGTGGCTTCAACAGCCCGTCGATGGGTTTCAAAGAGCCCAAGGTAACTTTCAAGAAGATTCTGATCTTCAATCACCTCATTACTTTTTTTAACGCTCTGTTTACTATGTGGTTCTTTTTACCCGGACGGGGGGACGGGGTTGCTCGTTGTACCTTTTGGGAGTTAGAAATATGGTTTTGGTATCTCCTTGGGTGTTAAACCTGAAAAGCTCCACAGCGGGAGCTTTCGCGTTACCTTTTAGGGTAGCGAGTGGAAAAAGTTAGTGTCACTTAATGTGTTGTTTTAGAATTGGTACCTCTTAGGGTGAAAAAAAATTTCAAGGCACGCCCACAAAGCAGTCTCTTGGCACTTCTTAGGTTTTGTTTTTCAAAATTTTTGACGAGCACCTTTGTCTTTTTTATATGGAAGTCCCCCCTGGTCATTATACTCAAAGTTCTGTAAGGTTTGTCTTCCTAAAACTGCCTCCTACATCGAACACTTTCCAGGTTAGGCTACCTTGTCAAACCCTCTTTTTGCATCGTCATTGCAAGAAAATTTTCAAAAAATGGCAGCATTATATTTTTGTTCTATGCTTTCAATTGTAACGTTCAACCCAGCAGTGATATTGTTTTATTTGCAGGATTCTATTAAAACGAGTTCGCAGTCCTCTTTATGTTATCCAGTCTGTGGCAAGAAGATCGCGGATAACAGGACTAGCGATGACAAAAACACCAAGCCGTCATCCCGTGTGAGGAACATGGCTCACCCGATCGACCGAGCGTCAAGGATATTGTTTCCTCTTGCTTTTTATCTCTTTGTTATGATTTATTGCCTGATATTTGTAATTCTGTAAACTAAAACTGTAGAAAAGCTGAGATGAACAAAGAGGCATGTATTAAGGACAGAAGTGATAAGACCATCTTGCTGAGAGTAATGTATTTAATGTAAAAAAATACCCTTCATTGTTGACATTTCTTCTCAACACGAACGTTGATTGTAGAAAGTTCATGGTGGTCGATGCATTTAGCTACAACTAGCTAGTTTTCAGGCATGCCACTTAAACTGAAAGAAACTAATAAACACAATCCCAACTGGCGGGAGGCAGACCAGTTGGCTATTTACAAGTGTGACCGAGGAGTTGAACCAGGGTCTACCGAGAAACAACTTCAGCTTAGTGGTCAGAGCGGGACTTGAACCTGCGACCTGCGGATTTCGAGTCCGGCGCCCTAACCACTCGGTCATGCTGCCTCCAACGTGATGTTTTGTGATCGAGCAGCAGCTACTTCAGTGATCAGACTGTAACAGCAACTCCTTCTCTTTCTCTTGGAACCGGATAGCCCAGCGGAAACCGAAGGCGAGCCACCGTAGGCCACCTCACCTCCGCCACGTTTCGTCCAGAACATGCTTCTAGCCGTTTCCTGTGCCAAGGCAACGCGTTGCAAGACATTCAATTGACCGTTGGAGACGAGAATAACTCCTGTCTCGGTCGCAGTCTAAGTTTTTAAGCTAGCATTTTTTCTCTCGTATTTCTTCCTTATTCGTAGACTTTTCGTCGGGGAAAACGATGAACTATTATGAACTTTTCAGAATTTCTCAAATAATGATTTCGATCTTTTTGAAATGTTGTGTCAGAAGTCCAGTTTTGTATATAGCCGGGCTCATATGCGCATGCGTAAGTCATCAACCCATTACAAGCTGATTGCAAGTTCACCTCCTGGCTTGTTTCAAGTTTTTCGTTGATGTAAATCGACAGCTCTAGAGTGCGAATCTCGCGAAAGAGAAAAAGTGCATTAAACTCGTAGAATTCTGCCAATAAATGTTTATTTACTATTATGCCATGGAACCCCAGAACGTGTTTTACCCCTGTCACAAGAAAAACGATAAATTAAATTGAGGATGGGAGCTCGTGGAATGGATCGACTTCATCTCAGCAGATTCTGAATTCAGTTTTTCATGACTGATTCTACTCATTGTTATTGTCATCTGAAGCTGCGTACCATCAGTTGTGCGGGCTCTCATACGTTTTTTCAACTCAAAAACGCGTTGTAGTTTTATTTCCCCGTACGCAAAAATTGTGCGCACCCAGTCATAGAAAGGACATATTTGTACTTGTACGAAAACATAACGGGACTTGAGATTTGAGTGCGACAACGATTTCTCATTTCTAGTTCGCAGGCTTCACATTATCATGAAACATACCCAACTCATCCCATGAGCCCAGGCCCCCTCTCCTTGACCTAAAACCGACAGGAAAAGCGAGGGCTCTGGAAACGTCACTGTTTTGACAATCGATAATCGTTCTCGTACTGAATCTCGTAGCACAATCTTAAGGTCCTTAATTAATCAGTATTGTGTTCCAAAAGCAGCTTTTTACTTTGTGCGGGTAATTCTGATAATACCTGAGTTATGATTATGAAGCCAACTGTTGCATTATTGATTCAAGCTTCTGACTAGGACTGCTAAAACTAAATGCGAAAAAGTTTTACTTTTAATATCGACCTGGCACCTGTGAAGCTTCATATGGCTTTTTGTTTGATTATCGTTATTGTAGATTTTCCAAATTGCTCTTGACGATTCCATATTCAAATTGTGAGATTGTTTTAATCAGGAGGAGGTCCAATACCAATTTCAATTTTGAGATGAATTGTCGGTGCACTCTGGCTGCGATACAAGAACACTGTTTGTGTTACACTGTTTTGCATAAGAACAAACCTTAAGCCTCCTGCCTTAAGCGTGGAGTGAGGGTTCTACGATTTGGTCAAATAATCTAGCCACCTATTCCCCTAGGCACATTTTGAATACATTCAATAACTGCGTGATTATAATGTTACCCGCCTAAAAGTCGGGAATATTCAACTTAACAGGGTTCCTCGAAACACAAATTTGCTGATTTTAAAATGGCTTAAAATGACTTCAGTCTAAAAAAAACCCACAAGGGCACGGTCTCCGAGTCAAACTATTCGGTTTTGTCAAATATTGGAATTATTTTCTTCAAAATTAACGTTGCACCAGCTGCAGGCGAGGTGTACTGCAGGGAAGAATTCATTAGCGATGAAAATTACGAACTGCTAACAGCTTAAAAGCTTCATTGGCACAAGTCATTTACTAAAACAAACAAGTTTTCACAAGCGCTACTCTACTCACAAGACGATGATGTATCCAGTACTTGTTTTGCTGTTTTGGCTGAGTTTTATTAACCAGAGCGTTTCAGGACAAGCTGGGAACACAACAAGGTCAGACTATATCTAGATAGCTTTCTAGTTTAATCTGAAAAACGATAATTGGGGTATTCAAATTGCTATTTGTAAATAGCAGTTTGCGTTAGACATGTCCGAAATAAATCATATCCGTTGGTATTAGTGATAAGTGATAAGTGTATACTGTCTTCAAGCCTTGTATTATCTTCATTAATTGCGGCTTCCTGAAGCTCTCAACATGACTGCCGATTTTAAACATGTTATCGCAAATTTATGTTTTCAATGTTACAGTCAGGTTATGGTACACTCAATTTTAAAAGTATCCCCGAAAAAACAAATGCGGCGCTTAAAACTGTCTCTAATAGAATTGTTATAAGTATCACCGCCAAATGAGGCCTTGAAATTTAGTAATTGACGGCTCTTTAAAACCTGTAAAATATTTTTCTAATACTTCAGGGAGAAAGTGTTGTACGCATGGATTTTAAAGATAGTATTTTCGAAACTTTTTGTTTCAGTCGACGCGCTAACATTTCGATATTGAACTCGACTGATACTTCTTCGTGCGAGTCAATTTTTGTTGAAAACACGGAAAGAATAAATTCTAAAAACTGACTAGAGTTTAGATTTCATTGCCTATTCGAAAGGCTTTCTCCTAACAGGTGAATCTGAATTTTAGCCAAGTTTTTTTTCTGGTCGACTTCTCTTACTTCCGAAAGCAAAACAATTCCAGCAGAGCAGGCGCTGGCCACATATGATGGTATAGAACCGCTAGCTGTTAGATTGAGGAAATTATATGGACGTTAATATTAATACTACACAGTGAAGGAAAAGATTTCAATCGAAATCCGAATTGAACGCTAAAACCCCATTGAGCCAAAGTAACCCACTCACCAGGGGGGCGGCATTGTCGTGAAACTTCCCAACCAACATTAGGTTCCAGCTGGGTTACCCTGTCCAAATGTATATGGATTACTGACAAAGCTTTTCTTCTTATTAAACGATTAGACTTTAATGCAACCTCGATTCAAACGCGAAGTAAGAACGTGACGGATTTTAAGTTTTATTAAAATTATAGAAGTATTTTATTAGAATTTTAAATTATTAAAATTGTAGAATTGTAGAATTGTAGAACTGTAGAATTGTAGAACTCTAGAATTGTAGAATTGTAGAATTGTAAAATTGTTAGAATTGTAGAATTATCATATTACTACTGTGCATATTTCTGTTTTTAGTGTAAACACGACTCCACAAGCAAACTTATTGCTTTAAACTAAATTGTGTGTAAATAAAGGATTGCTGTTGTTTTTGTTGTCGGCTTGCTCCGTCAAGTGGCCTCGTTCTCTTTTTGAACATTTATGGAACGAGACGGAGTCGAGGTCCAAAAACACGTAAAAAAGAACAAGGCAATTATACAACCATCCTGACCGAACAAACTTAGTCAATAAAGGATAAAGAACAAAATTTTCTTGCGGGACACAACGTGAAATCCCGATCTGACAAGATAACGCCATCTTGTCCGCTCACTACAGAGCTAGCTATGTAATAATTTGAATTAGAGCGGCTTTCAATGGAGTGTCGAAAGTAATCAGGCAATTACTTTGGTGTTGGTTTTGGTTTCGGTTTTGTTACGGTTTGGGATTGGCTGAGTAGTCTAATTGGTAAGTAACTGGTTTGGTTTGGTTTTACGACACTCAATTGAAATTCGCCCTATTATAGAGGTAACGACTATTACTTTTATCATTATCTTGTAAAAATCTATAAGTAAAAAATAAGTGGAACATTTCAGAAATGACACAGGCATGCTAACATCAAAAGCGGCCGCTGACACCACTCGCATCCTGGGAAAGTTGCTTGATGGTTACGATAAGAGGTTAAGGCCGGATTTTGGAGGTAAAGTTGTTTTCAACCATAATTTTCAAGTTTGAAAGTTAAATAAGCTTTCAAAAAGTAGAGCCTGCAATAATCTAAAAGGCCCAGGTTTGATTTCAGTCTGGTGCCATATGCGGGTTCAGTTTGTCGTTGGCTCTCGCCTTGCGCTGAGGGTTTTTCTCCGGGTTCTCCGCTTTTCCTCCCTCCGCAAAAACCAACATCTCCAAATTCCAAATCGACCAGGATGGAGGACCCAATGAAAACCAGCTATAGCTGATGTGGCTTCCTCTCTAAATATTGTAATTTATTTATTTTAGTAGGATTAATTAATTCTCTTAAGTTTGGCGTCCCAGATCAGTTTATAAACTGTATTTTACTGTGGCTCCTGATTTTACTGATATATTTTATCGCTTTAGTGATATTTATATAGATCTTTACAACACTATCTACATGTTTCTGCCGAGTTTGATTCACTATAGCTAAGATTTGTAGGATTTACATTCTCGTCCAAACCAGGCAGGTTCACAAGCATGCGACTCCAAATCTGGTCTCCAATCTGGTCAACGTTACCCCAGGTCCAGAGGTTTTCGCTGATATTTTGTCGCGTTTCTCTTATTCACATCAGGAGAAGAATGAAATTGAGAAAGACGACCTCTAGGACCAGGGTGGATCTACATGACTTTTTATGTCCTTTATTGCGAATTTCGTCCATGAATTGTAAAGCAAACGAATGGCTCTGATCTTATCTCTCAGTCACGGTATTTTGAGTTATTTTGGCCACATACAAAATTACATTTAAATGGTAGGAAACCTGAAAATAACAGTTTAATAAGATTGAAAAACACCAAAGAGATAATGATAAACCATAAAGGAACAAGGATGGCTAAGGATGGAGAAGATTAACGCGGATTACAAACGACGAATTTGAAAAATTGAGGCTAAACTTTTCAAGATGCGCAAACCGTGACTGAGCTCCTTTAGGATGTCCATAAAACTACGTACTATAACCTAGCAGGAAAGCTAACATCTTAGTAGCCCGGCGGAGGGGGGGGGGGGTGGTGGTACATCCAGAATAATTGGTTGGGGATGTACGGCCCGCTTCCCAAATTTATGACCAAAACCTGCGATTTTCCCAAAAATTCGATACCCTATTTATAACCGTTGCGGCTGGCACGGTTGCCCTATAAACATAATTGATGTAGGGCTTTTGTTGATAGTCCTATGGATTAAGTAGCTTCCTCTGAAAAACATACCAAATTCAAGACTAGAGGACAAAGCCATACCCTATTTATGACCAAAACGGCCGAAAAACCCTACCCTTTTGGGCCCCACACACCTATAGAGCCCACATAAGGGAGTAATGCCCTCTCCCGGGCTTAGTAGTTGTCAAGGGACAAATGAAACTGGGGCTAATGCCTCTTGTGTCTCGAACACTCGTTAACAGCAGCTTTGTATAAATAAAATACTTGTAAGACGTTGTTTTAAAGTCTTTTAAGGTGACTAGCAACAATTTCCAGCACATTTGTATGATACCATCATTGTTCAGGATCATATGACAAGGAGTGGTAGTAGATATATTAAGTGATGAGAGAGAGCTGGAAACCGCTGTCAGCCTCCTTTTAAATTCGTTACATATTTTCCTTGTGTTTTCAGGATCCCGGTGTAAAGTCAACATTTCCATACACGTGTTGTCAATGGTTCCTATCAAAGAAATTGACATGGTAAGTGCATCACGTGACAAATGTTGTCTTGTTGCCAGGCTCTCTCCTCGGGCCCATGCTTCTCCTGCTCCAAAATGACCGAGATTGGAATTTTTAAAATGGAGACCACAGTGCATGCAGACGCACCAAAATGATTGGTTAGAAACTACACGCTTCTTTGTAATAACGTATTCAGAGAAACCATTTTCGGAAATCAATCTAACGTGATCCATTCCGTTGTTATTTTCGTTTTGAATACAGGAAGTAACTGTCGTGATGTTCTTTCGTCAACACTGGATAGACACGCGTCTGGCGTATGGACCTTCTCTTGGAATTCAGAAAATAAAGCTGTTGGGGAACATTGTCGACCAAGTGTGGCTGCCAGACATATATTTTGTGAATGATTTGAGCGACAAAACGACTTGTGGGGATTTTCTGTTTGAGGTCACTCAGGAAGGCATTATCACACACAGTTGCAGGTCTTTTAACGTTTGTTTTTGCTTCGGAATGATGTTCTCGCGTAGGACTTAAGCTTGTTGCTTTTCACAATCATCTTTGTTTTTCTTTCCAAATTTTCAGGAGGAAACTTCGTTTATACTGTCCGATGAATCTGCGAAAATTTCCAATGGACGAACAAGTCTGTGATATGGCTTTTGAAAGTTGTGAGTATAGAATCAAACTGGTCCTTACTTCTTATTTCTGTTTATGACGGTGTTGTATTCTGTTTACTTAAGTACTGATTTTGAAAATGTCTCGAAATGATTCGCTGATGCCTTGAAACTCTGCGGTTGTACAACGGTGGGTTCGCAAAAGGAAACATTTATGTTTGTGGTGGACTCCAAAGCGATATAACTGGGCTGTGACTGTATCTAAGTGACATGTCGGTAAGCAAAGGTTTACCAGATATCTAGCCTCTGTCTGGCTAATTCTAACTTGTTGTGATCTTTTTTCAGTTTCTTACACTATGGATGATATTATCTTGGACTGGCTTTCTGATAAAAAAGGGTCCCTGCGTGTGTCACATGACCTGAAGATCCCACAGTATACTCTAGTTGGCTGGGAACAAACCTCACAAGTTCAAGAGTATAGCACAGGTACATTGCATTACTTCAAGTGGTGTTCAATGTGATGAAATACAATGAATATTTTGCGGGAAATTTCCAGTGGATTTTCGGATTTTTGAACTCCTTTTCTGTCCTGAATAACTCTTCTTCCCATATAATGTAATTGTATATAATTTTATAATTGTATATTGTTGTTCACCGAAAAATGTAAACATGTACAGTGCGGTGTGCTTCACTGTGAAACGTACAACAAATCTACAATCTGTAATTTCTACTTGCCTATTTGACAGAATCTTCTCAAAGTAAAATTTTGAGGTTCCAGAAAGAAAATAAGTTGTTTTAATTGAAGCTTTAGTAACGACAATCCACTCATTTTATTCCTCAGGTAATTTCAGTTCATTGTCAACAAAATTTCTTCTACAAAGACAACTCGGTTATTACGTTCTTCAAGATTTCATTCCAACTATTCTCATTGTGGCTCTAAGCTGGGTAGGTTTCTGGATAGATGAGCGTTCTGTGCCCGCCCGAGTCTCTCTCGGTATCACCACAGTCCTAGCCATAACAACACTCATGTTTGGCATCCAGTCCTCTTTACCGAGAGTTGGTCACGTGAAAGCGATTGACGTCTACCTGTTGGGTAATTTTCTATTTGTGTTTGCTGCCCTGGTTGAATTCGCCTTCATTTGTTCCTGTACAAAAGTATTTTCGCTAAACAAGGATGAAATATCTAATGAAAAACCCTTCCACTCGTCTGTGAGTCCGTCTGCGCATGCGGCATTCGAGGAAAGAGATAAAACGGAAACAGGTTGCAAGGAGACTGGGATTCTACAACGAGTCTTAAATGAAACCAAACAGGACGAGCTTCAGGTAAGAATTTTTCTTACGGCGTTTTCCAAAATGACAGTCAGATAGAGGTTAGCCTAAATAAGAGAGAACTTTTGGCGGGGGCACTCCTATTAGCTCACCGAATTTGAGACAAGTGGACATCCTCGTTCCCAAGTCGGGCTTTTCCCTAAGTAGGTTGGCAAGGAGACAGAAGAGTTCTTCGGCTTTATGGGTATTGACTTTCAATTTTCACCCAACCAAATAATTAATTTTTCTGTGTAACTCCTGCTGAGACTTATATCATCACGAAAAAAAAGTAAAAAGCATGTGATTGGCTTTGGTTTCAGGTCGCTTAACTTCAGTAATGTATGTTACTTTAGTAGTATACACGACCCCACAAGCTTTGTAGCTTTAACTCTTATCGTGTCAAAATAAAGGTTTTAAGTTATGTTATGTTATGTTAACGTCGATCTTCCCGCGTCAACAGAGGTTTACTCAAGCCTCAGCATTTCCCCTGTCTTCTCATTTCTAACTTTCTGTTTACACCGCTGTTTTGCAGGTAAAGGATTATGAAGATAGAAATTATAATCCGTCCATAAGCTTCGACACTGCATTTCATAAACCTCCAGCCGCCCGGCCCGCGGGATTTTTCAGGAAACCAACGCGTGCCAACTCTGTGAAGCTTCCAAAACGAGGTGCAAACTGCACTAGTCTCCTGCGCGAGCCCAATGTTGTTGATAAACTCAGTAGAAGATTGTTTCCTCTAGCATACGCATTGTACCTTTCAATCTACTTTGCAGTGTACTTCTTTGCAGATATTTGAGATTTAGCTTGTCATTTATCAAGATCTGGACTTGTTAGTCAGTTCGTCATTGAAAGTTAAAGTCGCGTACTTGTTTAAACAAAGTGAAATTTTAATACGCAACGATTTCGATCGGAAGGGAGTGAAGGTGGAGGAAATGGGAGGAAGGGGGTCTTGCCATCGTCTTCATTTGCACTGATCATAGATCCTGCGATGTGGGAAACTTCACAAGAACTTATTATTGCCCCTTGTGTACGTGACCTGTTTCTATTTATTTTTGAAATATGTTACTTTGAAGTTTACTAAACCCTTGGACTTCAGTTTCAAGTACTCTGAATAGGGTAGCGTTTTGTACAAATTCACACTATTATCAAATTCATAGCGTTTGCATCTCTTGCTGGAGTAAAATGCATGCATTTAACTTTCTTTTTGATAATGTTTACTTTCTTCTTGACCCTGAATCGTCCTTTTTGATAGACTTTATTATTAAAACAACGCAGCCAGTCAGTCAGTCAGTCAGTCAGTCACTGAGCCAGTCAGTCAGTCAGTCGGCCGGTGGGTTAGTTAGTCAGTCAGTGAGTCAGCCAGTCAGTCAGTGGTTCAGTGAGTCAGTGAGTCAGTGAGTCAGTGAGTCAGTGAGTCAGTGAGTCGGTGAGTCAGTGAGTCAGTGAGTCAGTGAGTCAGTGAGTCAGTGAGTCAGTGAGTCAGTGAGTGAGTGAGTCAGTGAGTCAGTGAGTCAGTGAGTCAGTGAGTCAGTGAGTCAGTGAGTCAGTGAGTCTGTCAGTGAGTCAGTCAGTCAGTGAGTCTGTCAGTGAGTCAGTCAGTCAGTGAGTCACCTAGTCAGTCATTCGTTAGTCGGCAAGTCAGTTTTACCCTTACAATTAAATAAAGAAGACACAAAACAATAATTCTTTTTCAAAGTTCTGTGTTGCCTTTATAAAGTAGCCAGCCCTTTAGCAGAAATTACTTCACACGACAGCTCTGTCAAATTATACAACGAAACCATATCTTTGTATATAATTGTATAATATTAAAAAATGATATAATCCAGTGGCTAATTATGGGTCTTGATATAGTCAGAAGAGACCACATGACCTGAGCTTCATTTGGTTTTGTATCAAGGGTTTATTACATATTCACCTTGCTTTCGTAACAAAATTGGAACAAAATAAGCTAGGACAGCGGAAATACACGTTGTGGCACCCAAGGAGTAGAACGCGATAGCGTAACTCTGGAGTCCGTCATAAATCCATCCAGCGATCAGCGGTCCAAGTGTTCGCGGAATGGCGATTACAAAGAAAGTCATTCCTAAACCGTACGAGACTTTCTGGGGACCCAGAATGTCACAAACAATAACTGGGTTTATAATTAAGTAACATCCTCCGAACAAACCAAATATGAAAGCATCTATGGCTAAAATGGTGAAGGATTCTGTAACAGGTACAACAAAATTGCTTAAGCCTACAACAAGAAAGGCGATTTGAGCGATGTAAATGCGATTGAAGCGTCGGACATCCGAGATGCGGCCTAAGATGACACGACCGAAACCTGATCCGACAGTCACAAATGTTAACAGTAGGGAGGCACGAGTCTTGTCAATTCCAAGGTCTTCAGCCAAGCGAACCTGAAATAAATCAGAAATTAAAAACTGATAACGTAAATATTCAGTAACGGAGGGAAAGTGAGCACCATCTGACCTCCAATGAATGTATTAGGCTAAGAGGAATAAAACACAAATAGCGGTAATAAACATATTAAACTTACGCATTTTAATAACTTGACGTTTCATATGCTACGCAACATACATTTTCAAAAGTGGAATAAAGACCGTTACAATTTTTGAAAACTATATATGAAATGTAAATAAGGGGTCTGGAAACGTCGGTCTTTATTCCACTTTTGAAAATGTATGTTGCGTAGCATACGAAACGTCAAGTAATTAAAATGCGTAAGTTTAATATGTTTATCACCGCTATTTGTGTTTTATTCCTCGTTAAACTACGATGGCCCAAGAACAAAAGCTTGTATTAGGCTAATAAACGGTTGCTAAACAACAGAATGCCTTGATGACGAGACAGCTTTTTGTGTAGTCGTAAGAGTTTATTCTAGATTTTGATTAGATAATACGAAGCGGTACCCGAGCCCTTCAGCAAAGATTTTCAACAAACGACACTTTTCTTGGACATTTCAAAGCTTTCAAGCAGTTATCTGCCTTAGGTACAATTTCTAACAAGATCTATTGAAGGGGACAGACACCCGAAAAGGTTGAAAGGAACTTATGATGAAAACTCACCAAATGAACAAAAGGGACCATGTAACCGAGCATAAAGATGAAAATGACAGCGATCCACATCAAAAATGCTTTGTTGCTCAAAATCTCCCAGTCAAGCAAAGACTTTGTTTCTGTTTGAGAGGTTGTGACGTCACTATCGTGTGGGCGCACGCGGTGTCTTGGCCGATAAACCAGTGCAAATCCAGACAAAAGGAGAAATGCTCCCGAGAGCACGCGAAACATGTTGGCCAGTCCAACATGAATGAATAGTTGTTGCATGGTCGGGCTAAGAACACTGCCCCCAATTGCACCACCGAGGGCCATTATACCATTGGCAAAGCAAAGTCTGGCTTTAAAGTACTTTGTGAGAATCAGCAAATCAGCGAAATACACCAAAGACGCACCCATACCCCACAACAAGCTGTAAGTTAGGTACAACATCGGGAGACTGGTGACGAAGGAAGAGCTCAATAACCCAATAGAGCAGGCCAGGGTACCAAGTAAGGCGACTACCCAGCATCCGTAGCGTTCGCCGATGACAGTTCCAAGAGGGGAGAATAAATAATATGTAGATACGGCTAGAGAGCTCACCCATGCTATAGGAAAAATAAAACAACGATGAGAAGGTGTGAGGCGCGTCTTAAACAGGAAATAGCAAGAAAAGATCGAAACTTGATCAGTCAGAAAGGAAAACATGCAAATATTCTTAGTTTCGCTAATGTTAAATAGTTGTGTTTAATTAAAAAAAGGTCAAACTTGAAATTGAAAAATCAAGCAAACATGTCTATAAAATGTTCACCTTAAGCGCTGGCCAAACGGACTCGCAAGAAGTCGCAAATTGAACCTGCTTAGATACTTGCATAGAGATACTTCCTCGCCAGTAAACGCAAGTTGCAAAAAAACTTGCATCGACTTGCATGCAAATTTCATCTAAACCAAAGTTAGTGCAAGTCATCACAAGTCAAACGGCGTCGCAAGTAGACCCAAACTTTCAGGGCTTTATAATTTATTTGTGGTTGGGTAAAACATCCTCTTCACAGGCCAGCTATGATATTAAGAAACTGTTAAGCATAGCCAAGAATGTAACAAGAATCAAGTGTTAAGTCAAAGCACTAAATATGAGTTTACCTGTTTCTGCTCTTGATTTGTTAAATTCGTCGATTAGCGCAGCATAAATGACTCCAGAACTGGTTATTAGTCCTCCAACGAAAAATTCCATCAAAAATGTTGTTCCAAGAACCACCCACGCCCAACCTCTGTCATAGTGAGCCTCGTTATCAAGATGAGGTATTTCATTTAACCCAGCCTCTTCGTCGGGATGAGGTTCTTTAAAAACCTGAACGTTACTGTTTTTGTCGAGATTCAATCCGTCTTTACACCGGGCTACAACGTCACGAGATGGCTCATTGTTATATAGAGCCTCTGTAGCAGGATGAGGTTTCTTATCACAGCAGGCCTGGGCATCGAGTTGAGTGTGCTGACTGTCACTGGCATATAGAGCCTCTGTATCAGCACGAGGTTTGTTCTCACAGTAGGGCTCTGCATTAAGTCGAGTCTGTTGGATGTCACCGTCCTGTAGATTCTCTTCATCATAAGGAGGTTCTTCTTCGTTAACATCTTCAACATCATTTGAGCAAGTCAGTTTCCATCCAATTTCGTTTGCTTCGATACAGCTCTGACTGTCTTGATCCATCTGTTTTTCTTCTCAAACTTGGTCTAAATTGTAGCGTCAAATTCAGATTGCCTTTTAACTCTACCAATATATAGCTTAAACCAGGGCCGATATTTATCTGCTCTACACACATTTACTATCAAACTGGGCCAAACTGGGCCAAACTCGGGGTGACAAATTGCCACGCCACGTAAGTGCGCCTTTGCTCATAAGTTATAACACCAATTACGATTCTTGTTAGCGAACGTTATTTTACTTCACTCTTAGCACATGCCACGCCACGTTCTCCGGTACAAAACTCATTTTTGATAGATATGTGATTAACTGCCATTTAACTTAACATAAACTTTATTTTCGCAGCAAACACCTGTTAAAATTAAAATTCTACAAGCAGAAATATTTTAACTTACTGGGCTAGGAATCACTTTGCTGTTTGTTTCTGTCATCTTAGCGACTAATATATATAGGAGTATTACCGTAAAGAGAATCTCTTTCCTTCTTTGCCTCGCGCTTTTAAATATCACATCGGGAGCACGTGCATAAGAAGGGGGCGTTTTTTTGTTTGTTTTTTTTTTTTTGTCGTTAATGCAAATATCAATTTGCTGTTGTGTTCATTAAGTTGCAGTCAGAGGTTTTCTGCTTTATCAATCACCAATCAACTAGAAAAACTACCTCAATTATGGTCCTCTCTAACTTAAAATATCACTACAACACATTCTTTCAGAAAACGAAAAAAAAAAATTCAAATGAAATTCAAATGAAGCTGTAATCGCCTGTTGGTTGGAAGTACATTTCGTGTACATTTTCGTGATCATTAACATTCAATAGGCTTTTATAAATGACGCAAGTAGATCACACGGCGCGGCCTATCTAAAGAGCACTTACAGAATTTTTCGTGACTTTCCCGGGCACTGCTCGAGGGAATCTTAAAAATCCTTAATTCATGGACATTCCGCAGAAAAAAAAAAATTACCTTTCAATTCGGCCTGTTAACTGGATGCTACTGTTTGCTCCCGATAAGTGTTGGAGACGATATGTTTCATTGTTAAAACGTTCAAACAGAACAGGTCTGTGCGCAAATCGCGTAAAGAGACAGTAAAGTGATGTAAGGTCCAGTGCAGGTACTCTGGCAGCACGAGATAGAGAATGGAATAAACACGTGCAAAACAAAAGACAAGAAAACAAACTATACTAAGTTATATTTGAAACCACTTTTTCATTATATGCAAGTTGATAAAGTAATTTCTTGGCTTTTAAATAAGATTTTACCACTTTGAGCATTCCCTCCGTTGTTTCTCAATTGTCCTGGGCCCAGGCTAAACACAGGTCTCATCATCAAATCCCAAGTATACTTTGCTGATAGATGAGTTTGGAAACGTCATTTGTACATCTAAGGAAGAGGAAAGCCGAACTCCTATCGCTGATGTGGACATCATGGTAAAAGAAAGGCTGTAATTACCTCAAAAGGGTACTGAAAAAGGGCTCTCTAATCACCTTCAAGAACGTAAGATATGTTCACTGGCAGTGAGAGGAGATGATCTATGGTCGCTTACTGGCTAGCAATGAGAACTTGTGATTAACTATCTGTTCATTAGACATTAGTTATCTCTTGTTTCAGCGATTAACTTCAATAACACTCCTAATCGTTTTTTCTCAGAGAAATCAAAACTGGTTTTATGCCACAATAATAAGCTTACCTAAATTTAAATGATGGCTACATGGTGTTTTTCCCACAGAAGTAAAAGACATAAGCACGTTATACAAAAACGACCAATTACCTTAATCATGATCATAATTAACAAATAAAGAAGCCTCGACTGTGCTCTGTTGCAAAGCACGCAGGATCCAGGAAGCGGTAGAGCACGAAAGAAGTGTAGGGGAAAACACGGAACGTAGGAGAGTGATTTTCCCTTCTTCTTGAGTGCTCTATGGCTTTCTAAGTGCTTTACAACAGAACAGAACAATAGCAGAAAGTATCTCCTGTCTGATCTTTGTTCACAATCTTGGTGCAGTAACTATGCTGTTCCACGAAGCCTTCGCGGGATCTATTCCGACCACCGATAACTGATCGGTCTTAGACATCAGAAAATATTTGAGTTTTCTCCTCCACATTATGCCGCATCTTTATTTCCACGGTTAGGGCTACCGTCCATACCGTCACGAAAACGGAGCTTTTCGTAAACGCTCTTCAAACCGTAGGAGTTTGAAAACGCCGGCTTTTCGTTTTCATGTGGACGAAAAACATTTGATGGGTTTTGCGAGTGAAACCTCCGTTTTCAAATTCCCGTCTTAGTGTGGAGCGGGGACTTAATATTTGTTGTGCAGCTTCAACCAACTAATGGATACAACCTGCTGGTGGAAGTGTACTAGCCTTATTCTAATTCAAATAAATGTACCCAGACACAGCCTAGGAAAAGGAAAAATGACGGAAAATTCTGCACAAAGAAGCCGATATATCGTGTAATAGATAGTTATATTTTAGTGGCTATACGCTGTGGTGACGGTTTATGAAATTAAGCCACAGAGCTAGAAAGGACTGATTCCAACCACTGTTGCGAGCTTTGAAACCTTGGATTGATAGAAATACCTTCCAAATAAATGACTTAGTTATTTCTCATTCCCAATGGAAGATTAAAAACTGCATTGTTAAGAAAAAACTTCAACGTACCCTGATTTCTGCTCTTGGTATTCTAGCAAGTCCGACAGTGTTTTTCAAATCTGTTCAGTTCTCAAACTGGTACAAATAAACGACATCGTGATGGTGACTACAGTTTTCATATATTATATGTTGTCTTATATTATCACCCTCACAATAATTAAATGCGTTAAGTAATAATCACTATATAGATATTTTCAAAGTTTAAGTATAGTCAGGGCCGAATGGCGTTCATTATCTGATAAAAACGATATTTTACAATCGTGTTACGCGTCAGTAATTTCTCCTGTCGTAAAGTTCAGTGAAACCCCAATATACCATTGAATAATACCATAGCATATATTGTGAGCAATTGAAATATTAGGTCCAATATTGATTGCCAATTACGAGTTACTCAGTTGCATTGACGTACAAAGCAAGTCTCCCAAGATCTTTGTCGTAAGAAAACAAAACGTAAGCAAACCAAACTTTTGTTCGGCATGCAATTGGTGAAAAGAGTGAAAGCAGACTTGGTTACAGCCTAAATCGAGTGTTCAGTATTATTCAGTATCAGGTGGTTAGTCAGTTAATTTATATGGGCGGGTTTGTCAAAGCTATTGCCTGAAGCAAATTTGATTCATTGTGAATCGATTGACACTGCCGATCCACGTAAAACAATACTGAGAATTGGGACTGAAACTCATGCGTAGCAACGTGGGTGGTCGCTTGATCTCGGATTACTAACACTCGTTGTTGATCAAAGTTCATGTACAAGAAACATTTTCAAAAGGCAGAAAAGTCATACATGTATATTATGGGAGGCGATTTCAATGACTAAACAAAAACTACAGCCGCTTCCTTTCAACATGGTAAAAGTCACCCACAATGAACCCTGTGTTCAAACTTCAATGCTGACGACTTTGATTTTGCCACCGGCAAATAATTCGTACGCAGTAGGGAGGGCCAAAGACAATAAAAGGATAATTTAACCCCCCCCCCCCCGAGTAATATAACGTGTCCTTCCCCGTTGGGCCATTCTTTATTTAAGAAATAAAAAACATGTTCCGTGTTTCTATCGAGTTTTACAACATAACTAAAGCAAAGGGCGCGCTCTGATTGGTTAATTTAGCGTCTACTATCTGCCCATGGGTGTACGCTGCTGACGTGTGTGCCACTGTTTACAAAGCAAATCTTTTGACAGACATTGTTTCCAAAGTAATGGCCGACGTTCTTCTGCCAGAAATGCGAAACGGTCTTCACAGTTGTGTGAAGATGAAACTTTATCGAGTTACTGGTGTGCAGTCGGTTGTCATGAATGAATTTTCGCGCGCTTGTTTTCTCATGTCATGTAAGACTACACGAACATTTTTTTGTGATGTAGCTCAATAAAAGGACTTCTGTTGTTCCAATGTCTCAATGTTACGTTATAAAACAAATGGTAAACGCCATAGCGTGCACTATTGAGTTATGGATGCACTTGGGAAGTTTCCTAATCACTCAGGAAGCTAGAGTCGCACGAGGCGATAGCCGAGTGCGACTCTTACGCTTCTTTCGTTCTTAGCAACCTTCCGCGTGCATCCATAACTCAGTAGTGCACGCTATGGCGTTTACCGCTTGTTAATTAGTATAAATCTGCTAGCGTTCTATCACGAATGCCGTTCTCTGATTGGCTACACTAGTCACTATCTATTCTGTGATAGATGGTGAGTAGCGTAGCAGTGTCCCTTTGCTGACAAAATAATGGCCGCTGGCGCTTTCGAAGTGTCTGAGAAAAGGGTTTCGATGAGTTTTGAACGACAAGTAGGTTTATACTAAAACTATTCGATTATTCGCTCTCGCTGCGCCCTCGTCAACTATCACGCGATAGAAATCTCGAGCTCATAATCTAATTGTTTAATAGAAACACGAGTGGAAGTTTGGGAAAACGATAAATGCTGTGGGAACGCGAGCCGACAGGCGAGTGTTTCAACAGCTTCTTCGAGTTTCCTCAAACTTTCACGAGTGTTTCTATAACTCGAATAAAACACGCAGAACATTTTTTCCATTTCTTTTAGAAAACAACGAGACGGAAAAAGGGAAACAACTTGTTTACTTTGATCATCAGAATGTAAATTCTCTTTGCTCGCGCCATTATTACGTCAACAGCTCGTGCCAGTTGTGTGTTTCTATTGAGTTACAATAACCGTCTAATTTCTCGCGGACTGATCCGCTCATTTTTGTCATCAATACGCGTACAGATAGATAAAATCTTAATTTATGCAAGCTTTCAAGTTCAACTTTCAGCTCTCAAACCGTCAACTTTTTAGCCAATGAGATTTTATTGACTTTTTTAAGTAGCCACTCAAAAAGTGAGAAAAGCTACTGGCAATGTTCGCGTCATTTTGAATAAAATTCACTTATCATTGTTAATTTACGACAAGTTTACGGCGTCTTTTCCCCTAATTAATTCCCCGTATTTAACCATTTTGGGGTCTTGTTATTGTTTTTTTTATGCGTCTGTCCTCTTATTGACGAGAAATTGGGTCATAATATTGTCAAAGTGGCTGTGGTTCCGCAGTAAACTTTGACAATGTTATGACCCAATTTATCATCAATAAGAGGACGCATAAAAAACTGACGTCAATTTGTTAACTTCTATATTACCGTTGACAACACATTGCGGGCGAAGAGATCAGAGAATCAAACAATGTAGATTGTCAACAACGCATAAATTCGGAGTTTGGAAGGGTGTTGTGTGCAACTTTCAAACACGATTTCATGCAAATGACAAAACTATGGATCTGGTTTACACATTGTTTCTGTTAGCTGCTGCCTCCATCCCTCTGGTATCGGCGGGCGAAAATTGCGAACCTGTCACTGTAGAGCCTTGTTCCAGTGCAGGCTACAGGTTAACAGCAAGATTTCCGGATGTCGATGGCACACCTTATCAAGACTTTCAAGCCCCCCTTCTAAACCTGTACGTTCCATTGTTGATATTGTGTTCAGATTTTGCCAGTACGATCTTGTGCTCGCTGTATCTGCCGAAATGCGAGAAAGGCCGCGACACTCCGTTGCCGACGTGTCGCAAAGTTTGCACACAGTTTTGTCTCGGAATGTCAAGATAGTCTTCGCAAAGCGGGGCTAGCTGGCATGTTTACAGTATCGTGTGATTTGCTACTTGACGGAGGTAGACAGTCAAAAGAATGTTTTTATCCCTCCAACTTTAAGGATACTTCTCCTGGAGGTAAGGATTTGTTTACCTTCCACAGTGAATAAATTATGTAACTATTTTAAAACATTATGCACAATTTCAGTGGACATGTAGATGTACAAAGTTGTCAAATTAATTCCATAATGCAAGCTCTAATTAGCGACACAGGTGAACTTTAAAGAAAAGGTGAGTCAGTGAGTCAGTGAGTCCGTCAGCCAGTCAGTGAGTCAGTCAGTGAGTCACCTAGTCAGTCAGTCGTAAGGTTAGTCGTCAAGTCAGCTGTACCCTTACAATTAAATAAAGAAGACACAACACAATATTTCTTTTTCAAAGTTCTGTGTTGCCTTTATTAAGTAGCTAACCCTTTAGCTTCACACGAGAGCTCTGTCAAATTATACAACGAAACCATATCTTTGTATATAACTGTATAATGTTAAAAGGTAATATAATCCAGTGGCTAATTATGGGTCTTGATATAGTCAGAAGAGACCACATGACCTGGGCTTCATTTGGTTTTGTATCAAGGGTTTATTACATATTCACCTTGCTTATGTAACAAAATTGGAACAAAAGAAGCTAGGACAGCGGAAATACACGTTGTGGCACCCAAGGAGTAGAACGCGATAGCGTAACTCTGGAGTCCGTCATAAATCCATCCAGCGATCAGCGGTCCAGGTGTTCGCGGAATGACGATTATAAAGAAAGTCATTCCTAAACCGTACGAGACTTTCTGCGGACCCAGAATGTCACAAACAATAACTGGGTTTATGATTAAGTAACATCCTCCGAACAAACCAAATATGAAAGCATCTATGGCTAAAATGGTGAAGGATTCTGTAACAGGTATAACAAAATTGCTTAAGCCTACAACAAGAAAGGCGATTTGAGCGATGTAAACGCGATTGAAGCGTCGGATATCCGAGATGCGGCCGAAGATGACACGACCGAAACCCGATCCCACAGTTACAAATGTTAACAGTAGGGAGGCACGAGTCTTGTCAATTCCAAGGTCTTCAGCCAAGCGAACCTGAAATAAGTCAGAAATTAAAAACTGACCACGTACATATTCAGTAATGGAGGGGAACTGAGCACCATCTGGCCTCCAATAAATGTATTAGGCTAATGAACGGTTGCTAAGCAACAGAATGCCTTGATGACGAGACAGCTTTTTGTGTAGTCGTAAGAGTTTATTCTAGATTTTGATTAAGCGGTACCCGAGCCCTTCAGCAAAGATTTTCAACAAACGACACTTTTCTTGGACATTTCAAAGCTTTCAAGCAGTTATCTGCCTTAGCTACAATTTCTAACAAGGTCTATTGAAGGGGACAGATACCCGAAAAGGTTGAAAGGAACTTATGATGAAAACTCACCAAATGAACAAAAGGGACCATGTAACCGAGCATAAAGATGAAAATGACAGCGATCCACATCAAAAATGCTTTGTTGCTCAAAATCTCCCAGTCAAACAAAGGCTTTGTTTCTGTTTGAGAGGTTGTGACGTCACTATCGTGTGGGCGCACGCGGTGTCTTGGCCGATAAACCAGTGCAAATCCAGACAAAAGGAGAAATGCTCCCGAGAGCACGCGAAACATGTTGGCCAGTCCAACATGAATGAATAGTTGTTGCATGGTCGGGCTGAGAACACTGCCTCCAACTGCACCACCGAGGGCCATTATACCATTGGCAAAGCAAAGTCTGGCTTTAAAGTACTTTGTGAGAATCAGCAAATCAGCGAAATACACCAAAGACGCACCCATACCCCACAACAAGCTGTAAGTTAGGTACAACGTCGGGAGACTGGTGACGAAGGAAGAGCTCAATAACCCAATAGAGCAGGCCAGGGTACCAAGTAAGGCGACTACCCAGCATCCGTAGCGTTCGCCGATGACAGTTCCAAGAGGGGAGAATAAATAATATGTAGATACGGCTAGAGAGCTCACCCATGCTATAGGAAAAAATAAAACAACGATGAGAAGGTGTGAGAAGCGTCTTAAACAGAAAATAGCAAGAAAAGATCGAAACTTGATCAGTCAGAAAGGAAAACATGCAAATATGGTTAGTTTTGCTAATGTTTAATAGTTGTGTTTAATTAAAAAAAGATCAAACTTGAAATTGAAAAATCGAGCAAACATGTCTATAAAATGTTCACCTTAAACGCTGGCCAAACGGACTCGCAAGAAGTCGCAAATTGAACCTGTGTAGATACTTGCGTAGAGATACTTCCTCGCCAGTAAACGCAAGTTGCAAAAAAACTTGCATCGACTTGCATGTAAATTAGATCTAAACCAAAGTTAGTGCAAGTCATCACAAGTCAACGAAAGCTCAAGCAAGGCCTGGCCAAACGGAGTCTCAAGTAGACCCAAACTTTCAGGGCTTTATAATTCATTTGTAGTTGAGTAAAACATCCTCTTCACAGGCCAGCTATGATACTAAGAAACTGTTAAGCAGAGTCAAGAATGTAACAAGAATCAAGTGTTAAGTCAAAGCACTAAATATGAGTTTACATGTTTCTGCTCTTGATTTGTTAAATTCGTCGATTAGCGCAGCATAAATGACTCCAGAACTGGTTATTAGTCCTCCAACGAAAAATTCCATCAAAAATGTTGTTCCAAGAACCACCCACGCCCAACCTCTGTCATAATGAGCCTCGTTATCAAGATGAGGTATTTCATTTAACCCAGCCTCTTCGTCGGGATGAGGTTCTTTAAAAACCTGAACGTTACTGTTTTTGTCGAGATTTAATCCGTCTTTACACCGGGCTTCAACGTCACGAGATGGCTCATTGTTATATAGAGCCTCTGTATCAGGATGAGGTTTCTTATCACAGCAGGCCTGGGCATCGAGTTGAGTGTGCTGACTGTCACTGGCATATACAGCCTCTGTATCAGGACGAGGTTTGTTCTCACAGTAGGGCTTGGCATCAAGCCGAGTCTGTTGGATGTCACTGTCCTGTAGGTTCTCTTCATCATGAGGAGGTTCTTCTTCGTTAACATCTTCAACATCATTTGAGCAAGTCAGTTTCCATCCAGTTTCGTTTGCTTCGATACAACTCTGACTGTCTTGATTCATCTGTTAAAAAATGATCGACGATTAGCATCAGACCTACGACCGCTAGATTACTGAGTAGTAGAAAAAGAGGTAAAGTGGGGTGGGAGGGAGTCAAGATCCGGTTTTAAACAGGCATTTTATCAAAATTCACTTTTCACGCCAGTATACCTTTTTAAAAACACCATAAATTGATTCAGAAATTGACGAATCACATTTGCGCATCACACACTACTTTTTAACTTAACTTAACTTAACTTTAAATTAATACTACTTTATTTTAGTACATACAGTTACAAGAATTGTTCGCCCCTGCAACTAGTTCCAGAACTAATCGAGGCACGGGAAAGGGTTTCCTTTAATGAAAGAAAGTAGAAGAGTAATGCTCACATCACCGCTCACTCATAAATTCTTTGTTACACTCTAGTTTTGATCGTCGATGGACTTGTGACTGACCGTCTCTTATCAAGCCTTTGAGTCAGCTGGGGGAGTACGGTCATATTTTTTTTAATTTATTACGTATTTACTCCTGGAAACCGCAAAACAAATTTTGTTTACTTCATGGTTGATGATTTTTCCCGCTTGAGGCACGTAGTAACGTACATGAAAAAATTATGTAACACTCCTTAACTAAGCTTTTATCCCTAAATATGGAAAATCGTGTTTAATGACACGTTTCTTTTGAAGAAAAGTTTTCTTCTTTATTTTACGTTACCGGCTGTGGTTCTGATTAGCAAGTCATCTTGGTTTTTACTCTTAGCTTAAGGTAACAGATAGTTCACTGCTTGCTAGACTATCTTCCAAGTCTAGCTTGGAAATACCAATTTTAACTTACTTGAAAATATAGCTGCTAACAAGCGTCTTTCACAAAAATCTGTTAATATTCAACTGACAAAGCTATTTAATGGGAATGCCGCAACTGCACTAAGGCGTGTCCATACGGAAATCTTAAGGACCCATTGTTTAAATAGTTTAGACAAAGTTTAAGAAAGTCCATGCTTTAAAAACAAGTCACGTGGATTACACTTCACGTGCTTGTTATCTACAATTTAGCCTCCGCCATGCCGATGTTGCAGGGCCCCTTTAAAAACTTCAATTCGTACACAAACATGATGAAACTTTATCTTCGTTTTAAGGATAAGCCTTTCTTGTTCGACACTCTCACAGTCCTTAATTTGCAGCTATTCTGCAAAAAATAAAGGCTTCCTTACTACATCCCTAACAAGCTAAGTATATTTTTCTTAATCGAAGTTTTCACTGGCTTTGTAAAGACCAAAAACCCAACAAACATGAACATATATCAAGCAGGCTTTTTGCACCAATGGCATTATGAAAATATGAACGATATTATCACTCACAGGAGTAGATTTGCATTATTACGTAACGTAACTAACATGTATCAGAGTATTAGGGGTTAAAGAAGCACGTTTCTGATAGCATAGCAGTGAAAGTATACCCCAAATTTTTTTCAGGTGAATTCAACGCTATTTAAAAACGGACCAGATTGACAAACAGGCAGAAAATTTTCACCCCCGCGTGCGACCGGCCGGTCGAAGAACCGGAAAATAAGGTCCACCACCGATACTTTTATGTACGACTTCACTATCGAGGAGCTACGATTTGTACACTTTGCCCGGCATTTTCGAAATGTGGATAACGCTATCCACTGGATAAAACACCATCTAGCGGATAGCGTGTTTTTTCTTTTTTCTTTTTTTTTTTTTTTCAATTTTAACACCTCAGTATCCACTGGATAGCAATTTATCCGGTGGATAGCGTTATTCAACCTTCGAACAACTGGGGCATGATTTGTCATTCGGGTTTTTTTTCTGCATCTTTTTTATTCGTGTATATGAAACTCGGGTCAATTTTGTTTATCCGTGCACACATTTTCTTTTCAAACTTGGTCTAAATTGTTGGGTGCAAATTCAGTTTGCTTTAAAACTCTACCAATATATAGTTTAAACCAGGGTCGATTTTTATCTGCTCTACACACATTTACTATCAAACTGGGCCAAACTGGGCCAAACTGGAGGTGACAAATTGCCACGCCATGCAAGTGAGCCTTTGCTCATAAGTTACAACACTACGATTCTTGTTAGCGAACGTTATTTTACTTCACTCTTAATACATCCCACGCAACGTTCTCTGGTACAAAACTTATTTTTGATAGATATGTGATTAACTGCCATTTAACTTAACATAAACTTTATTTTCGCAGCACTGAAACACCTGTTAAAATTAAAATTCTACAAACAGAAATATTTTCACTTACCGGGCTAGAAATCACATTGCTGTTTGTTTCTGTCATCTCAGCGACTAATATATATAGGAGTGTTACCGTAAAGTGAATCTCTTTCATTCTTTGCCTCGCGCTTTTAAATATCACATCGGAAGCACGTACCATGATAAGAAGAGGGCGTTTTTTTTTTGTTTGTTTTTTTGTCGTTAATGCAAATATTAATTTGCTGTTGTGTTCATTAAGTTTCACTCAGAGGTTTTCTGCTTTATCAAACACCAATCAACTAGGAAAACTATCTCAATTATGGTGCTCTCTAACTTAAAATATCAGTAAAACACATTCTTTCAGAAAACGAAAAAAAAAATTCAAATGAGATTCAAATGAAGCTGTCATCGCCTGTAGGTTGGAAGTACACTTCGTGTACATTCTCGTGATCATTAAAGAACGCAGAGACCGTGAAACAGTAACAAAACTAATTCAAAAGGCTTTTATAAATGACGCAAGTAGATCACACGGCGCGGCCTATCTAAAGAGCACTTACAGAATTTTTCGTGACTTTCCCGGGCACTGCTCGAGGGAATCTTAAAAATCCTTAATTCATGGACATTCCGCAGAAAAAAAAAAATTACCTTTCAATTCGGCCTGTTAACTGGATGCTACTGTTTGCTCCCGATAAGTGTTGGAGACGATATGTTTCATTGTTAAAACGTTCAAACAGAACAGGTCTGTGCGCAAATCGCGTAAAGAGACAGTAAAGTGATGTAAGGTCCAGTGGAGGTACTCTGGCAGCACGAGAATGGAATGAACACGTGCAAAACAAAAGACGAGAAAACAAACTATACTAAGTTATATTTGAAACCACTTTTTCATTATATGCAAGTTGATAAAGTAATTTCTTGACTTTTGAATAAGATTTTACCACTTTGAGCATTCCCTCCGTTTTTTCTCAATTGTCCTGGGCCCAGGCTAAACACAGGTTTCATCATCAAACCCCAAGCATACTTAGCTGATAGATGAGTTTGGAAACGTCATTCGTACATCTAAGGAAGAGGAAAGCCGAACTCCTATCGCTGATGTGGACATCATGGTAAAAGAAAGGCTGTAATTACCTCAAAAGGGTACCGAAAAAGGGCTCTCTAATCACCTTAAAGAACGTAAGACATGTTCACTGGCAGTGAGAGGAGATGATCCATGGTCGCTTACTGGCTAGCAATGAGAACTTGTGATTAACTATCTGTTCATTAGACATTAGTTATCTCTTGTTTCAGCGATTAACTTCAATAACACTCCTAATCGTTTTTTCTCAAAGAAATCAAAACTGGTTTTATGCCACAATAATAAGCTTACCTAAATTTAAATGATGGCTACATGGTGTTTTTCCCACAGAAGTAAAAGACATAAGCACGTTATACAAAAACGACCAATTACCTTAATCATGATCATAATTAACAAATAAAGAAGCCTCGACTGTGCTCTGTTGCAAAGCACGCAGGATCCAGGAAGCGGTAGAGCACGAAAGAAGTGTAGGGGAAAACACGGGACGTAGTCGAGTGTTTTTCCCTTCTCCTTGAGTACTCTACGGCTTCCTAAGTGCTTTACAACAGAACAGAGCACAGTCAAGGCTTCTTTATTTGTTTTATGATAAAGAATCCAATAATTTCCCCACGCATTCAGCTAAATTTTCAAACCAAACTATATTTTCCAAACGAGTAAAAGTGACGTCAGCCGTGCTAAAGAATGCTACTTTTGGGAAGAAATTTAAGTACTTGTCACATACGCAATGACCGGTAATTGATGTGTTTGTTAAATTCCTCCGGCGTAGAGTGGACGGAAAACATTTTGATGCGTTGTGCGAGTGAAATCTCCGTTTTCAAATTCCCGGCTTAGTGTGGAGCGGGGGCTTAATATTTGTTGTGTAACTTCAACCTACTAATGGATACAACCTGCTGGTGGAAGTGTACTTGTCTTATTCTAATTCAAATAAATGTACCCAGAAACAGCCTAGGAAAAGGAAAAATGACGGAAAATTCTGCGCAAAAAAGCCGATATCAGTATAATGTAATAAATAGTTATATTTCAGTAGCTATAGGCTGTGGTGACGGTTTAGGAAATTAAGCCACAGAGCTAGAACGGACTGATTCCAACCACTGTTGCGAGCTTTGAAACCTTGGATTGATAGAAAAATCTTCCAAATAAATGACTTAGTTATTTCTCATTCCCAACGGAAGATTAAAAACTGCATTGTTAAGAAAAAAACTTCAACGTACCCTGATTTCTGTTCTTGGTATTCTAGCAAGTCCGACAGTGTTTTTTCAAATCCGTTCAGTTCCTAAACTGGTACAAATAAACGACATCGTGATGTTGACTACAGTTTCCATATGTTGTCTTATATTAACACCTCACAATAATTAAATGCGTTAAGTAATAATCACTATATAAATGTTTGGAAAGTTTAAGCATAGCCAGGACCGAATGGTGTTCATTAAAAATGATATTTTACAATCGTGGTACGCGTCAGTAATTTCTCCTGTCGTAAAGTTCAGTGAAACCCCAATATACCATTGAATAATACCATAGCATATATTGTGAGCAATTAAAATATTAGGTCCAATATTGATCACCAATTAAAGAGTTAATCAGTTGCACTGACGTACAAAGCAAGTCTCCCAAGATCTTTTTTCGAAAGAAAACAAAACGTAAACAAACCAAACTTTTGCTCTGCATGCAACTGGTGAAAAGAGTGAAAGCAGACTTGGTTACAGCCTAAATCGAGCGTTCAGTATTAAAGAACCTGGTTGTATCAGGCGGTTAGTCAGTTAATTTATATGGGCGGGTTTGTCAAAGCTATTGCCTGAAGCAAATTTGATTCATTGTGGGTCGATTGAACTTGTCTTGCATATGACGTCACAACGGGACAGGCTCTCACTCACGCTGGGATGACTGCGTAGGAAATAAGTCACATAACTTTGCAGGGAACGCGATTTGCCATGACTCAATTCCCTGTCACCTATACACATCCAATATACTTACCAGTTGTTGCTCTTGTCATTCATCATAAATTTATTTCTGTGTATATCTGTTCTAACTTTTTGTCCTCTAAAGGACTGCAAAGACTTGGCAAAGTTGCGATTCAAATGGCTTTGCTACACAGTAAAGCCACTTTAATCATTCGCTAACGACAAATGCACACTGCCGTGAGGAGCAAGCAGGAGTAGCGCCGAAGAAAGGCTAACGTCAGAAACGTTTGCTACCCAAAGTCGTTGGGACAATTAATTTAAAATTTGTACAAAGGTCTAGGTGATCTAACGCAAGTATCGAGTTTAAGTTGGTTTGTAGGGCGGAAAATGAAGAAATTCTAAGATGGATCAAACCTGGCTATCGAGCAGAAAGCATTTTTTTTTTAATATGCATCGGTCAGGTACCCCCTATGATGAGCTACACTGCGAGACTCCGACCGAATGGGGCGGTGTTTTTCAGGCTGTACGACTGTAAAAGGAGTTAAGTTCAAGCCAGAGTCAAGTTCGAGTCAAGTTAGACTTTTCGTTTTCTTCTTGTTTTTGTTTGGTCTCTTGGTTTTAATTCTGTGTGTCAAAATAATCTACCAGAGGAACAAAAACGGGACAATATTGTTCTTTTTCTTCACTGCCGATCCACGTAAAACAATACTGAGAATTGGGACTGAAACTCATGCGTAGCAATGTGGGTGGTCGCTTGATTTCGGATTACTGACACTCGTTGCTGATCAAAGTTCATGTACAAGAAACATTTTCAAAAGGCAGAAAAGTCATACATGTATGTAAAAATACAACCGCTTTCTTTCAACATGGTAAGAGTCACCCACAATGAACCCTGTGAACATACTACAATGTTGACGACTTTGATTTTGTCACCGGCAAATAATTCGTATGCGGTAGAGAGGGCCAAAGACAATAAAAGGATAATTCAACCCCCCGAGTAATATAACGTGTCCTTCCCCGTTGGGCCATTCTTTATTTAATAAATAGAAAACGTGTTCCGTGTTTCTATCGAGTTTTAGTATAAATCTGCTAGCGTTCTATCACGAATGCCGTTTTCTGATTGGCTACGCTACCCACTGTCTATTCTGTGATAGATGGTGAGTAGCGTAGCAGTGTGCCTTTACTAACAAAATAACGGCCGGTGGCGTTTTCGAAGTGTCTGAGAAAAGGGTTTCGATGAGTTTTGAACGACTATTAGGTTTATACTAAAACTATTAGATTATTCGCTCTCGCTGCGCCCTCGTCAACTATCACGCGATAGAAATCTCGAGCTCATAATCTAATTGTTTAATAGAAACACGAGTGGAAGTTTGGGAGAACGTTAAGAGCTTTTCCGAGTTCCCTCAAACTTTCACGAGTATTTCTATAACTCGAATATAACACGGAGAACATGTTTTCCATTTCTTTTAGAAAACAACGCGACGGAAAAAAGGGAAACAACTTGTTTACTTTGATCATCAGAATGTAAATTCTCTTTGCTCGCGCCATTATTACGTCAACAGCTCGTGCCAGTTGTGTGTTTCTATTGAGTTAAAATAACCGTCTAATTTCTCGCTCGCTGATCGGCTCATTTTTGTCATCAATACGAGTACAGATGGATAAAATCTTAATTTATGCAAGCTTTCAAGTTTAACTTTCAGCTGTCAAACTGTCAACTTTTTAGCCAATGAGATTTTATTGACTTTTTCAAGTAGCCACTTAAAAAAGCAAGAAAAGCTACTGCCAATGTTCGCGTCATTTTGAATAAAATTCACTTATCTTTGTTAATTTTTGACAAGTTTACGGCGTCTTTTCCCCAAATTAAGTCCCCGCATTTAACCATTTTGGGGTCTTGTTATTGTAAAAAACAAATTGACGTAAGTTTTTTATGCGTCTGTCCTCTTATTGATGAGAAATTGGGTCATAATATTGTCAAAGTGGCTGTGGAACCACGAGCCGCTGGCGAGTGGTTCCGCACTAAACTTTGACAAAGTTATGACCCAATTTATCATCAATAAGAGGACGCATAAAAAACTGACGTCAATTTCTTCACTCCTATTTTACCGTTGACAACACATTGCGGGCGAAGAGATCAGAGAATCAAACAATGTAGATTGTCAACAACGCATAAATTTGGAGTTTGAAAGGGTGTTGTGTGCAACTTTCAAACACGATTTCATGCAAATGACAAAACTATGGATCTGGTTTACACATTGTTTCTGTTAGCTGCTTCCTCGATCCCTCTGGTATCGGGAGAAAATTGCGAACTTGTCACTGTAAAGTCTTGCTCCAGTGCAGGCTACAGGTTAACAGCAAGATTTCCGGATGTCGATGGCACACCTTATCAAGACTTTCAAGCTCCCCTTCTAGACCTGTACGTTCCATTGTTGACATTGTGTTCAGATTTTGCGGGTAAGATCTTGTGTTCGCTGTATATGCCGAAATGCGAGGAAGGCCGCGACACTCCGTTGCCGACGTGTCGCAAAGTTTGCACACAGTTTGTCTCGGAATGCCAAGATAGTCTTCGCAAAGCGGCGTTAGCTGGTATGTTTACAGTACCGTGTGATTTGCTACCTGACGGAGGTGGACAGTCAAAAGAATGTTTTTACCCCTCCAACTTTAAGGATACTTCTCCTGGATGTAAGGGACGATTTGTTTACCTTCCACAGTGAATAAATTATGTAGCTATTTCAAAACATTATGCACAATTTCAGTGGACATGTACATGTGGTAAGTTGTCAAATTAATTCCGTAGTGCAAGCTTTAATTAGCGACACAGATGAATTTTAAAGAAAAGGTGAGTCAGTGAGTCAGTGAGTCAGTGAGTCAGTGAGTCAGTGAGTCAGTGAGTCAGTGAGTCAGTGAGTCAGTGAGTCAGTGAGTCAGTGAGTCAGTCAGTCAGTGAGTCCGTCAGCCAGTCAGTGAGTCAGTCAGTGAGTCACCTAGTCAGTCAGTCGTTAGTCGGCGAGTCAGTTGTACCCTTACAATTAAATAAAGAAGACACAAAACAATATTTCTTTTTCAAAGTTCTGTGTTGCCTTTATTAAGTAGCCAGCCCTTTAGCAGAAATTATTTCACACGACAGCTCTATCAAATTATACAACGAAACCATATCTATGTATATAATTGTATAATATTAAAAAAATTATATAATCCAGTGGCTAATTATGGGTCTTGATATAGTCAGAAGAGACCACATGACCTGGGCTTCATTTGGTTTTGTATCAAGGGTTTATTACATATTCACCTTGCTTTCGTAACAAAATTGGAACAAAAGAAGCTAGGACAGCGGAAATACACGTTGTGGCACCCAAGGAGTAGAACGCGATAGCGTAACTCTGGAGTCCGTCATAAATCCATCCAGCGATCAGCGGTCCAAGTGTTCGCGGAATGGCGATTACAAAGAAAGTCATTCCTAAACCGTACGAGACTTTCTGGGGACCCAGAATGTCACAAACAATAACTGGGTTTATGATTAAGTAACATCCTCCGAACAAACCAAATATAAAAGCATCTATGGCTAAAATGGTGAAGGATTCTGTAACAGGTACAACAAAATTGCTTAAGCCTACAACAAGAAAGGCGATTTGAGCGATGTAAACGCGATTGAAGCGTCGGATATCCGAGATGCGGCCGAAGATGACACGACCGAAACCCGATCCCACAGTTACAAATGTTAACAGTAGGGAGGCACGAGTCTTGTCAATTCCAAGGTCTTCAGCCAAGCGAACCTGAAATAAATGAGAAATTAAAACCTGGTCACGTAAATATTCAGTAACGGAGGGAAACTGAACACCATCTGGCCTCCAATAAACGTATTAGGCTAATGAACGGTTGCTAAGCAACAGAATGCCTTTATGACGAGACAGCTTTTTGTGTAGTCGTAAGAGTTTATTCTAGATTTTGATTAGATAATACGAAGCGGTACCCGAGCCCTTCAGCAAAGGTTTTCCACAAACGACACTTTTCTTGGACATTTCAAAGCTTTCAAGCAGTTATCTGCCTTAGGTACAATTTCTAACAAGATCTATTGAAGGGGACAGATACCCGAAAAAGTTGAAAGAAACTTATGATGAAAACTCACCAAATGAACAAAAGGGACCATGTAACCGAGCATAAAGATGAAAATGACAGCGATCCACATCAAAAATGCTTTGTTGCTCAAAATCTCCCAGTCAAACAAAGACTTTGTTTCTGTTTGAGAGGTTGTGACGTCACTATCGTGTGGGCGCACGCGGTGTCTTGGCCGATAAACCAGTGCAAATCCAGACAAAAGGAGAAATGCTCCCGAGAGCACGCGAAACATGTTGGCCAGTCCAACATGAATGAATAGTTGTTGCATGGTCGGGCTGAGAACACTGCCTCCAACTGCACCACCGAGGGCCATTATACCATTGGCAAAGCAAAGTCTGGCTTTAAAGTACTTTGTGAGAATCAGCAAATCAGCGAAATACACCAAAGACGCACCCATACCCCACAACAAGCTGTAAGTTAGGTACAACATCGGGAGACTGGTGACGAAGGAAGAGCTCAATAACCCAATAGAGCAGGCCAGGGTACCAAGTAAGGCGACTACCCAGCATCCGTAGCGTTCGCTGATGACAGTTCCAAGAGGGGAGAATAAATAATATGTAGATACGGCTAGAGAGCTCACCCATGCTATAGGAAAAATAAAACAACGATGAGAAGGTGTGAGACGCGTCTTAAACAGAAAATAGCAAGAAAAGATCGAAACTTGGTCAGTCGGAAAGGAAAACATGCAAATATTCTTAGTTTCGCTAATGTATAATAGTTGTGTTTAATTAAACAAAGATCAAACTTGAAATTGAAAAATCAAGCAAACATGTCTATAAAATGTTCACCTTAAGCCCTGGCCAAACGGACTCGCAAGTAGTCGCAAATTGAACCTGCTTAGATCCTTCCATAGAGATACTTGCTCGCAAGTAAACGCAAGTTGCAAAAAAACTTGCATCGAGTTGCATGCAAATTTGATCTAAACCAAAGTTAGTGCAAGTCAACGAAAGCTCAAGCAAGGCCTGACCAAACGGAGTCGCAAGTAGACCCAAACTTTCAAGGCTTTATAATTCATTTGTGGTTGGGTAAAACATCCTCTTCACAGGCCAGCTATGATACTAAGAAACTGTTAAGCAGAGTCAAGAATGTAACAAGAATCAAGTGTTAAGTCAAAGCACTAAATATGAGTTTACCTGTTTCTGCTCTTGATTTGTTAAATTCGTCGATTAGCGCGGCATAAATGACTCCAGAACTGGTTATTAGTCCTCCAACGAAAAATTCCATCAAAAATGTTGTTCCAAGAACCACCCACGCCCAACCTCTGTCATAATGAGCCGCGTTATCAAGATGAGGTATTTCATTTAACCCAGCCTCTTCGTCGGGATGAGGTTCTTTAAAAACCTGAACGCTACTGTTTTTGTCGAGATTGAATCCGTCTTTACACCGGGCTACAACGTCACGAGAAGGCTCATTGTTATATAGAGCCTCTGCATCAGCATGAGGTTTCTTATCACAGTAGGCCTGGGCATCGAGTTGAGTGTGCTGACTGTCACTGGCAGATACAGCCTCTGTATCAGGACGAGGTTTGTTCTCACAGTAGGGCTTGGCATCAAGTCGAGTCTGTTGGATGGCACTGTCCTGTAGATTCTCTTCATCATAAGGAGGTTCTTCTTCGTCAGCAACGCTACTGTTTTTGTCGAGACTGAATCCGTCTTTAAACCGGGCTTCAACGTCACGAGATGGCTCATTGTTATATAGAGCCTCTGTATCAGGATGAGGTTTCTTATCACAGGAGGCCTGGGCATCGAGTTTAGTGTGCTGACTGTCACTGGCATATAGAGCCTCTGTATCAGGACGAGGTTTGTTCTCACAATAGGGCTTGGCGTCAAGTCGAGTCTGTTGGATGTCACCGTCCTGTAGATTCTCTTCATCATAAGGAGGTTCTTCTTCGTTAACATCTTCAACATCATTTGAGCAAGTCAGTTTCCATCCAGTTTCGTTTGCTTCGATACAGCTCTGACTGTCTTGATCCATCTGTTAAAAAATGATCGAGGATTAGCATCCGATCTACGACCACTAGATTACTGAGTAGTAGAAAAAGAGGTAAACTGGGGTGGGAGGGGGTCAAGATCCGGTTTCAAACAGGCATTTTATCAAAAGTCACTTTTCACGCCAGTGTACTTTTTTAAAAACACAATAAATTGATTCAGAAATTGACGAATCACATTTGTGCATCACACACTACTTTTTAACTTAACTTAACTTAACTTTAAATTAATGCTACTTCATTTTATTACATACAGTTACAAGAATTGCTCGCCCCTGCAACTAGTTCCAGAACTAATCGAGGCACGGGAAAGGGTTTCCTTTAATGGAAAGAAAGTAAAAGAGTAATGCTTACATCACCGCTCACTCATAAATTCTTTGCAACACTCTAGTTTTGATCGTGAGTGGACTTGTGACTGACCGTCTCTTATCAAGCCTTTGAGTCAGCTGGGGGAGCACGGTCGTATTTTTTTAATTTATTACGTATTTACTCCTGGAAACCGCAAAACAAATTTTGTTTACTTCATGGTTGATGATTTTTCCCGCTTGAGGCACGTAGTAACGTACATGAAAAAATTATGTAACATTCCTTAACTAAGCTTTTATCTCTAAACATGGAAAATCATGTTTACTGACACGTTTATTTTGAAGAAAAGTTTTCATCTTTATTTTACGTTACCGGCTGTGGCTCTGATTAGCAAGTCATCTTGGGTTTTTACTCTTAGCTTAAGGTAACAGATAGTTCACTGCTTGCTAGACTATCTTCCAAGTCTAGCTTGGAATACCAATTTTAATTTACTTGAAAATATAGCTGCTATCAAGCGTCTTTCGCAAAAATCTGTTAATATTCAACTGACAAAGCTATTTAATGGGAATGCCGCAACTGCACTAAGGCGTGTCCATACGGAAATCTTAAGGACCCATTGTTTAAATAGTTTAGACAAAGTTTAAGAAAGTCCATGCTTTAAAAACAATAGTCACGTGGATTACACTTCACGTGCTTGTTATCTTCAATTTAGCCTCCGCCATGCCGATGCTGCAGGGCCCCTTTAAAAACTTCAATTCGTACATAAATATGATGAAACTTTATCTTCGTTTTAAGGATAAGCCTTTCTTGTTTGACATTGTCACGGTCCTTAATTTGCAGCTATTCTGCAAAAAATAAAGGCTTCCTTACTACATCCCTAACAGGCTAAGTATATTTTTGTTAATCAAAATTTTCACTGGCTTTGTAAAGACCAAAAACCCAACAAACATGAACATACTTCGAGCAGGCTTTTTGCACCAATGGCATTATGAAAATATGAACGATAATATCACTCAGAGGAGGAGATTTGCATTATTACGTAACGTAACGAACATGCATCAGTGTTAGAGGTTAAAGAAGCACGTTTTTGATAGCATAGCAGTGAAAGTATATCCCAATTTTTTTTTTAGATGAATTCAACGCTATTTAAAAATGGACCAGCTTGACAAACGGGCAGAATATTTTCACCCCCGCGTGCGACCGGCCGGTCGAAGAACCGGAAAATAAGGTCCAGCCCCGGTAAAAAAGTGGACCGTTTTTACACAACTTTTATATACGACTTGACTATCGAGGTGCTTCGATTTGTAGACTTTGCCCGGGATTTTCGAAATGTGGATAACACTATCCACTGGATAAAACACCATCTAGAGGATAGCGTGTGTTTTCTTTTCTTTTTTTTTTTATTTTTTCAATTTTAACACCTCAGTATCCACTGGATAGCAATTTATCCGGTGGATAGCTTTATTCAACCTTCGAACAACTGGGGTCAGATTTAGTAGTTGTTTCATTCAACTGCAAAATTTATTTATACAACATGGTTTGTCATTCGGGTTTTTTTTTTCTGCTTCTTTTTTATTACATGAATCTCGGGTCAATTTTGTTTATCCGTGCACACATTTTCTTTTCAAACTTGGTCTAAATTGTAGCGTGCAAATTCAGATTGCCTTTTAACTCTACCAATATATAGCTTAAACCAGGGCCGATATTTATCTGCTCTACACACATTTACTATCAAACTGGGCCAAACTGGGGGTGACAAATTGCCCTGCCACGTAAGTGCGCCTTTGCTCATAAGTTATAACACCAATTACGATTCTTGTTAGCGAACGTTATTTTACTTCACTCTTAACACATGCCACGCCACGTTCTCCGGTACAAAACTCATTTTTGATAGATATGTGATTAACTGCCATTTAACTTAACATAAACTTTATTTTCGCAGCAAACACCTGTTAAAATTAAAATTCTACAAACAGAAATATTTTAACTTACTGAGCTAGGAAGCACTTTGCTGTTTGTTTCTGTCATCTTAGCGACTAATATATATAGGAGTGTTACCGTAAAGAGAATCTCTTTCATTCTTTGCCTCGCGCTTTTAAATATCACATCGGGAGCACGTGCATAAGAAGGGGGCGTTTTTTTTTTGTTTGTTTTTTTTGTCGTTAATGCAAATATCAATTTGCTGTTGTGTTCATTAAGTTGCAGTCAGAGGTTTTCTGCTTTATCAATCACCAATCAACTAGAAAAACTACCTCAATTATGGTCCTCTCTAACTTAAAATATCACTACAACACATTCTTTCAGAAAACGAAAAAAAAAAATTCAAATGAAATTCAAATGAAGCTGTAATCGCCTGTTGGTTGGAAGTACATTTCGTGTACATTTTCGTGATCATTAACATTCAATAGGCTTTTATAAATGACGCAAGTAGATCACACGGCGCGGCCTATCTAAAGAGCACTTACAGAATTTTTCGTGACTTTCCCGGGCACTGCTCGAGGGAATCTTAAAAATCCTTAATTCATGGACATTCCGCAGAAAAAAAAAAATTACCTTTCAATTCGGCCTGTTAACTGGATGCTACTGTTTGCTCCCGATAAGTGTTGGAGACGATATGTTTCATTGTTAAAACGTTCAAACAGAACAGGTCTGTGCGCAAATCGCGTAAAGAGACAGTAAAGTGATGTAAGGTCCAGTGCAGGTACTCTGGCAGCACGAGATAGAGAATGGAATGAACACGTGCAAAACAAAAGACAAGAAAACAAACTATACTAAGTTATATTTGAAACCACTTTTTCATTATATGCAAGTTGATAAAGTAATTTCTTGACTTTTAACTAAGATTTTACCACTTTGAGCATTCCCTCCGTTGTTTCTCAATTGTCCTGGGCCTACGCTAAACACAGGTCTCATCATCAAAAGCCCAAGTATACTTTGCTGATAGATGAGTTTGGAAACGTCATTTGTACGTCTAAGGAAGAGGAAAGCCGAACTCCTATCGCTGATGTGGACATCATGGTAAAAGAAAGGCTGTAATTACCTCAAAAGGGTACTGAAAAAGGGCTCTCTAATCACCTTCAAGAACGTAAGACATGTTCACTGGCAGTGAGAGGAGATGATCTATGGTCGCTTACTGGCTAGCAATGAGAACTTGTGATTAACTATCTGTTCATTAGACATTAGTTATCTCTTGTTTCAGCGATTAACTTCAATAACACTCCTAATCGTTTTTTCTCAAAGAAATCAAAACTGGTTTTATGCCACAATAATAAGCTTACCTAAATTTAAATGATCGCTACATGGTGTTTTTCCCACAGAAATAAAAGACATAAGCACGTTATACAAAAACGACCAATTACCTTAATCACGATCATAATTAACAAATAAAGAAGCCTCGACTGTGCTCTGTTGCAAAGCACGCAGGATCTGGGAAGCGGTAGAGCACGAAAGAAGTGTAGGGGAAAACACGGAACGTAGGAGAGTGATTTTCCCTTCTTCTTGAGTGCTCTACGGCTTCCTAAGTGCTTTACAACAGAACAGAGCACAGTCAAGGCTTCTTTATTTGTTTTATGATAAAGAATCCAATAATTTCCCCACGCATTCGGCTAAATTTTCAAACCAAACTATATTTTCCAAACGAGTAAAAGTGACGTCAGCCGTGCTAAATAATGGTTCAGCGATAAAAAAAAAAGTTCCAGTTTCAATAGCAGAAAGTATCTCCTGTCTGATCTTTGTTCACAATCTTGGTGCAGTAACTATGCTGTTCCACGAAGCCTTCGCGGGATCTATTCCGACCACCGATAACTGATCGGTCTTAGACATCAGAAAATATTTGAGTTTTCTCCTCCACATTATGCCGCATCTTTATTTCCACGGTTAGGGCTACCGTCCATACCGTCACGAAAACGGAGCTTTTCGTAAACGCTCTTCAAACCGTAGGAGTTTGAAAACGCCGGCTTTTCCTTTTCATGTGGACGAAAAACATTTGATGGGTTTTGCGAGTGAAACCTCCGTTTTCAAATTCCCGGCTTAGTGTGGAGCGGGGGCTTAATATTTGTTGTGCAGCTTCAATCAACTAATGGATACAACCTGCTGGTGGAAGTGTACTAGCCTTATTCTAATTCAAATAAATGTACCCAGACACAGCCTAGGAAAAGGAAAAATGACGGAAAATTCTGCGCAAAGAAGCCGATATATCGTGTATAGATAGTTATATTTTAGTAGCTACACGCTGTGGTGACGGTTTATGAAATTAAGCCACAGAGCTAGAAAGGACTGATTCCAACCACTGTTGCGAGCTTTGAAACCTTGGATTGATAGAAAAACCTTCCAAATCAATGACTTAGTTATTTCTCATTCCCAATGGAAGATTAAAAACTGCATTGTTAAGAAAAAACTTCAACGTACCCTGATTTCTGCTCTTGGTATTCTAGCAAGTCCGACAGTGTTTCTTCAAATCTGTTCAGTTCTCAAACTGGTACAAATAAACGACATCGTGATGGTGACTACAGTTTTCATATATTATATGTTGTCTTATATTATCACCCTCACAATAATTAAATGCTTTAAGTAATAATCACTATATAGATATTTTCAAAGTTTAAGTATAGTCAGGGCCGAATGGCGTTCATTATCTGATAAAAACGATATCATACAATCGTGTTACACGTCAGTAATTTCTCCTGTCGTAAACGGTTCAATGAAACCCCAATATACCATTGAATAATACCATAGCATATATTGTGAGCAATTGAAATATTAGGTCCAATATTGATTGCCAATTACGAGTTACTCAGTTGCATTAACGTACAAAACAAGTGTCCCAAGATCTTTGTCGTAAGAAAACAAAACGTAAGCAAACCAAACTTTTGTTCGGCATGCAATTGGTGAAAAGAGTGAAAGCAGACTTGGTTACAGCCTAAATCGAGTGTTCAGTATTATTCAGTATCAGGCGGTTAGTCAGTTAATTTATATGGGCGGGTTTGTCAAAGCTATTGCCTGAAGCAAATTTGATTCATTGTGAATCGATTGACACTGCCGATCCACGTAAAACAATACTGAGAATTGGGACTGAAACTCATGCGTAGCAACGTGGGTGGTCGCTTGATCTCGGATTACTAACACTCGTTGCTGATCAGAGTTCATCTACAAGAAACATTTTCAAAAGGCAGAAAAGTCATACATGTATTTTATGGGAGGCGATTTCAATGACTAAACAAAAAATGCAGCCGCTTCCTTTCAACATGGTAAAAGTCACCCACAATGAACCCTGTGTACATCAGTAATTCAATGCTGACGACTTTGATTTTGTCACCGGCAAATAATTCGTACGCAGTAGAGAGGGCCAAAGACAATAAAAGGATAATTTAACCCCCCCGAGTAATATAACGTGTCCTTGCCCCTTGGGCCATTCTTTATTTAAGAAATAAAAAACATGTTCCGTGTCTCTATCGAGTTTTATAACATAACTAAAGCAAAGGGCGCGCTCTGATTGGTTAATTTAGCGTCTACTATTTGCCCATGGGTGTACGCTGCTGACGTGTGTGTCACTGTTTACAAAGCAAATCTTTTGACAGACATTGTTTCCAAAGTAATGGCCGACGTTCTTCTGCCAGAAATGCGAAACGGTCTTCACAGTTGTCTGAAGATGAAACTTTATCGAGTTACTGGTGTGCAGTCGGTTGTCATGAATGAATTTTCGCGCGCTTGTTTTCTCATGTCATGTAAGACTACACGAACATTTTTTTGTGATGTAGCTCAATAAAAGGACTTCTGTTGTTCCAATGTCTCAATGTTACGTTATAAAACAAATGGTAAACGCCATAGCGTGCACTATTGAGTTATGGATGCACTTGGGAGGTTTCCTAAGCACTCAAGAAGTTTACGCTTCTTTCGTGCTTAGCAACCTCCCGCGTGCATCCATAACTCAATAGTGCACGCTATGGCGTTTACTGTTTGTTAATTAGTATAAATCTGCTAGCGTTCTATCACGAATGCCGTTCTCTGATTGGCTACACTACTCACTATCTATTCTGTGATAGATGGTGGGTAGCGTAGCAGTGTGCCTTTGCTGTCAAAATAACGGCCGCTGCCGGGCGTTTTCGAAGTGTCTGAGAAAAGGGTTTCGATGAGTTTTGAACGATAAGTAGGTTTATACTAAAACTATTAGATTATTCGCTCTCGCTGCGCCCTCGTCAACTATCACGCGATAGAAATCTCGAGCTCATAATCTAATAGTTCAATAGAAACACGAGTGGAAGTTTGGGAGAACGATAAATGCTGTGGGAACGCGAGCCGACAGGCGAGTGTTTCCACAGCTTCTTCGAGTCTCCTCAACCTTTCACGAGTGTTTCTATAACTCGAATATAACACGGAGAACATGTTTTCCATTTCTTTTAGAAAACAACGCGACGGAAAAAAGGGAAACAACTTGCTTACTTTGATCATCAGAATGTAAATTCTCTTTGCTCGCGCCATTATTACGTCAACAGCTCGTGTCAGTTGTGTGTTTCTATTGAGTTACAATAACCGTGTAATTTCTCGCGCACTGATCCGCTCATTTTTGTCATCAATACGAGTACAGATAGATAAAATCTTAATTTATGCAAGCTTTCAAGTTTAACTTTCAGCTGTCAAACTGTCAACTTTTTAGCCAATGAGATTTTATTGACTTAGCCACTCAAAAAGTGAGAAAAGCTACTGACAATGTTCGCGTCATTTTGAATAAAATTCACTTATTTTTGTTAATTTACGACAAGTTTACGGCGTCTTTTCCCCTAATTAATTCCCCGTATTTAACCATTTCGGGGTCTTGTTATTGTAAAAAACAAATTGACGTAAGTTTTTTATGCGTCTGTCCTCTTATCGATGATAAATTGGGTCATAATATTGTCAAAGTGGCTGTGGAACCACGAGCCGCTGGCGAGTGGTTCCGCACTAAACTTTGACAATGTTATGACCCAATTTATCATCAATAAGAGGACGCATAAAAAAAGTGATGTCAATTTGTTAACTTCTATTTTACCGCTGACAACACATTGCGGGCGAAGAGATCAGAGAATCCAACAACGTAGATTGTCAACAACGCATAAATTTGGAGTTTGGAAGGGTGTTGTGTGCAACTTTCAAACACGATTTCATGCAAATGACAAAACTATGGATCTGGTTTACACATTGCTTCTGTTAGCTGCTGCCTCGATCCCTCTGGTATCGGCGGGCGAAAATTGCGAACCTGTCACTGTAGAGTCTTGTTCCAGTGCAGGCTACAGGTTAACAGCAAGATTTCCGGATGTCGATGGCACACCTTATCAAGACTTTCAAGCTCCCCTTCTAAACCTGTACGTTCCATTGTTGACATTGTGTTCAGATTTTGCGGGTACGATCTTGTGTTCGCTGTATCTGCCGAAATGCGAGAAAGGCCGCGACACTCCGTTGCCGCCGTGTCGCAAAGTTTGCACACAGTTTGTCTCCGAATGTCAAGATAGTCTTCGCAAAGCGGGGTTAGCTGGCATGTTTACAGTACCACGTGATTTGCTACCTGACGGACGTAGACAGTCAAAAGAATGCTTTTATCCCTCCAACTTTAAGGATACTTCAATTCTCCTGGAGGTAAGGGACGATTTGTTTACCTTCCACAGTGAATAAGTTATGTAACTATTTTAAAACATTATGCACAATTTCAGTGGACATGTAGATGTACAAAGTTGTCAAATTAATTCCATAATGCAAGCTCTAATTAGCAACACAGATGAACTTGAAAGAAAAGGTGAGTCAGTGAGTCAGTGAGTCCGTCAGCCAGTCAGTGAGTCAGTCAGTGAGTCACCTAGTCATTCAGTCGTAAGGTTAGTCGTCAAGTCAGCTGTACCCTTACAATTAAATAAAGAAGACACAACACAATATTTCCTTTTCAAAGTTCTGTGTTGCCTTTATTAAGTAGCTAACCCTTTAGCAGAAATTACTTCACACGAGAGCTCTGTCAAATTATACAACGAAACCATATCTTTCTATATAATTGTATAATATTAAAAGGTAATATAATCCAGTGGCTAATTATGGGTCTTGATATAGTCAGAAGAGACCACATGACCTGGGCTTCATTTGGTTTTATATCAAGGGTTTATTACATATTCACCTTGCTTACGCAATAAAATTGGAACAAAAGAAGCTAGGACAGCGGAAATACACGTTGTGGCACCCAAGGAGTAGAATGCGATAGCGTAACTCTGGAGTCCGTCATAAATCCATCCAGCGATCAGCGGTCCAAGTGTTCGCGGAATGGCGATTACAAAGAAAGTCATTCCTAAACCGTACGAGACTTTCTGCGGACCCAGAATGTCACAAACAATAACTGGGTTTATGATTAAGTAACATCCTCCGAACAAACCAAATATAAAAGCATCTATGGCTAAAATGGTGAAGGATTCTGTAACAGGTACAACAAAATTGCTTAAGCCTACAACAAGAAAGGCGATTTGAGCGATGTAAACGCGATTGAAGCGTCGGATATCCGAGATGCGGCCGAAGATAACACGACCGAAACCTAATCCCACAGTTACAAATGTTAACAGTAGGGAGGCACGAGTCTTGTCAATTCCAAGGTCTTCAGCCAAGCGAACCTAAAATAAATCAAATATTAAAAACTGATCACGTACATATTCAGTAATGGAGGGGAACTGAGCACCATCTGGCCTCCAATAAACGTATTAGGCTAATGAACGGTTGCTAAGCAACAGAATGCCTTGATGACGAGACAGCTTTTTGTGTAGTCGTAAGAGTTTATTCTAGATTTTGATTAGATAATACGAAGCGGTACCCGAGCCCTTCAGCAAAGGTTTTCCACAAACGACACTTTTCTTGGACATTTCAAAGCTTTCAAGCAGTTATCTGCCTTAGGTACAATTTCTAACAAGATCTATTGAAGGGGACAGATACCCGAAAAGGTTGAAAGGAACTTATGATGAAAACTCACCAAATGAACAAAAGGGACCATGTAACCGAGCATAAAGATGAAAATGACAGCGATCCACATCAAAAATGCTTTGTTGCTCAAAATCTCCCAGTCAAACAAAGGCTTTGTTTCTGTTTGAGAGGTTGACTAGTGCCGCATAAATGACTCCAGAACTGGTTATTAGTCTTCCAACGAAAAATTCCATCAAAAATGTTGTTCCAAGAACCACCCACGCCCAACCTCTGTCATAATGAGCCTCGTTATCAAGATGAGGTATTTTATTTAACCCAGCCTCTTCGTCGGGATGAGGTTCTTTAAAAACCTGAACGCTACTGTTTTTGTCGAGATTGAATTCGTCTTTACACCGGGCTTCAACGTCACGAGATGGCTCATTGTTATGTAGAGCCTCTGTATCAGGACGAGGTTTCTTATCACAGCAGGCCTGGGCATCGAGTTGAGTGTGTTGACTGTCACTGGCATATACAGCCTCTGTATCAGGACGAGGTTTGTTCTCAGAGTAGGGCTTGGCATCAAGTCGAGTCTGGTGGATGTCACTACCCTCTAGAGTCTCTTCATCATGACGAGGTTCTTCTTCGTCGACATCTTCAACATCATTTGAGCAAGTCAGTTTCCATCCAGTTTCGTTTGCTTGTTACTGACCGTCTCTTATCAAGCCTTTGAGTCAGCTGGGGGTGCAAGGTCTAATTTTTTTTGATTAATTACGTATTTACTCCTGGGAACCGCAAAACAAATTTTGTTTACTTCATGGTTGATGATTTTTCTCGCGTTTGAGGCACGTAGTAACGTACATCAAAAATTTATGTAACACTCCTTGACTAAGCTTTTATCTCTAAACATGGAAAATCATGCTCACCGACACGTTTATTTTGAGGTTAAGTTTTCTTCTTCTTTTACGTCACCGGCTGTGGCCCTGAACAGCAAGTTACTCTGAACTTAAGGTAACAGATAGTTCATTGCGTGCTAGACTATTTCTCAAGTCTAGCTGCAAATACCAATTTTAATTTACTTGAAAATATAGCTGCTAACGAGCGTTTTTCACAAAGTCTGTTAACATTCAACTGACAAAGCTATTTAATGGGAATGCCGCAACTGCACTAAGGCCTGTCGATACGGAAATGTTAAGGACCCATTGTTTAGGCAAAGTTTAAGAAAGTGAAGAATACAAAAGCAAAAACCGACATAACGTGGGATGATTTTTTGAAGGTGTACTATATTTCGGCTGGCCAAACCAGCCTTCTTCGGGTACAGTGAGAACTTTACATTGGGACGTGTATTTATGTAGCCGATATTTTCGTAATACCTGAAATACGTAAAGCTAATTGACAGTGTAAATTAAAGATAAGCATACGGTAAAATAAAATAAAATAACATAATAAAAGGAAACAAATGAGAGCAATTAATATGTTTCTTCACGGATGTTTAGACCATCAGGATCAATTGTTCTGCCTTTTTGAATTAAAAAAGCTTCCCTGGCCTTACGGATAGAGTCTCGGTTCGAAAAGATTTTTTTCGACCGGGATTAATTGCATGTCGTTAGCAGTGTGGTTAGGACAGGACAGGGAATGTTCGGCGGTGTTCACTAAATCGGTCTTTTAATCATCATTTCGTCTCTCCTATGTATTGAAAATTACAGCGGTAACATTGAATCATGTAGATGAGGTTTTTAGTATCACAGGTCAGGTTAGATTTTATGAGGCGCGTTTCCCCGGTAGAAAAGAAGGTATATGTAGTAAGTCCATGAGAAATGTAGGGACAAGTAGCAGAGTTTTTGCCACAACGGAAAGAACCAGAAGGGAGTTGGGATTAGAAGAATTAGAAGAGAGTTTAGCTGTAACTGGTAAGTCACGAAGGTTAGGGGAACGTCTGAAGACTACAACAGGCAAATGCTGAAAAACGTTTTTGTAGCGGTTAGAAGAGAGCAACAAATTGTAATGTTTCAGTTTTGATGATGTTAGAAAAGTGAGGAAGTGATGGATTGAAGGTAGTTATAAATGGTCTTAAAAACGTCTTTGGTTCGTAAAGTGAGTCTGCGGGGGATGTCGGATGCGTTTAGGTTTGTTGACGTCTTTGGTTTGTAATTACTACGTAACTAGCATTTATCAGAGTGTTAGGGGTTAAAGTGTCAAGTTTTTGATAGCATAGCAGCGAAAGGATAACCCAAGATTGTTTTAGATGAATTCAACGCTATTTAAGAACGGACCAGCTTGACAAACGGGCAGAGATTGTGATAGATGAATTCAACGCTATTAAAGAACGGACCAGCTTGATAGACGGGCTGAAATCTTTTCACCCCCGCGTGCGACCGGCCGGTCGAAGAACCGGAGGTCCACCCACGATAAAAAAAGTGGACCGTTTTTACACATCTTTTGTGCACGACTAGACTATCGAGATGCTTCGATTTGTAGACTTTGCCCGGGTTTTTCGATAACGCTATCCACCGGATAAAACACCATCTCGCGGATAGCGTGGTTTGTTTTGTTAAGACCTCAGTATCCACACTAGATGGTTAGCGTTATCCTGCCTTCGAATAACTGGGGCCAGATTTAGTTGTTGGTTCATTCAACTGCAAAATTAATTTACACAGCATGATTTGCCTGTCGGGGTTTTTTCTACTTCTTGTTTATTCGTGTATATGAAACTCGGGTCAATTTTGTTTATCCGTGCACACATTTTCTTTTCAAACTTGGTCTAAATTGTAGCGTGCCAATTCAGTTTGCTTTTTAACTCTTCCAATATATAGCTTAAACGAGGGCCGATTTTTATCTGCTCTACACACATTTACTATCAAACTGGGTCAAACTGTGGGTGACAAATTGCCACGCCATGTAAGTGTGCCTTTGCTCATAAGTTATGATACTACGATTCTTGTTAGCGAACGTTATTTTACTTCACTCTTAACACATGCCACGCCACGTTCTCCGGTGCACAATTAACTGCCATTTAACTTAACATAAACTTTATTTCCGCAGCAAACACCTGTTAAAATTAAAATTCTACAAACAGAAATATTTTAACTTACCGGGCTAGAAATCACTTTGCTGTTTGTTTCTGTCATCTCAGCAACTAATAAAGGAGTGTTACCGTAAAGTGAATCTCTCTCATTCTTTGCCTCACGCTTTTAAATATCACATCGGAAGCACGTACATAAGAAGGGGGCGTTTTTTTTTCTTTTTGTTGTTAATGCAAATATTAATTTGCTGTTGTGTTCATTAAGTTGCACTCAGAGGTTTTCTGCTTTATCAAACATCAATCAAGTAGGAAAACTGTCCAATTATGGTCCTCTCTAACTTAAAATATCATTAAAACACATTCTTTCAGAAAACGAAAAAAATTCAAATGAAATTCAAATGAAGCTGTAATCGCCTGTAGGTTGAAAGCACATTTCGTTTGCATTTTCGTTATCATTAAAGAATGCAGAGACCGTGAACCACACAAAAAAATAATTCAAACGGCTTTTATAAATGACGCAAGATGATCACAACGCGGCATACCTAAGGAGCACTTATAGACTTTTTCGTGACTTTCCCGAGCACTGCTCGAGGGAATCTTAAAAATCCTTAATTCATGAACATTCCGCGGAAAAAAAATTACCTTTCAATTCAGCCTGTTAACTGGATGCTACTGTTTGCTCTCGATAACTGTTGGAGACGATATCTTTCATTGTTAAAACGTTCAAACAGAACAGGTCTGTGCGCAAATCGCGTAAAGAGACAGTAAAGTGATGTAAGGTCCAGTGGAGGTACTCTGGCAGCACGAGATAGAGAATGGAATGAACACGTGCAAAGCAAAAGACGAGAAAACAAACTATACTAAGCTATATTTGAAACCTTTTTTTCATTATATGCAAGTAATTTCTTGACTTTTGAATAAGATTTTTCCATTTAGAGCATTCCCTCTGTTTTTTTCTCAATTTTCCTGGCCCCAGGCTAAACACAGACTTCATCGTCTGAAGCCCAAGTATACTTAGCATAGATGAGTTTGGAAACGTCATTTGTACATCTAAGGTAGAGGAAAGCCACATTCCTACCACTGATGTGGACATCATGATAAAAGAAAGGCTGTAATTACCTCAAAAGGGTATTAAAGAAAGGCTCTCTAATCACCTCAAAGAACGTAAGACATGTTCACTGGCAGTGAGAGGAGATGAGTCTATCGTCGCTTACTGGCTAGCAATGAGAACTTGTGATTAACTCTCTGTTCAGTAGACATTAGTTATCTCTTTTTTAAGCGATTAACTGCAATAACGCTCCTGATCGTTTTTTCTCAATGAAATCAAAAACGTTTTGTTTATATGCCACAATAATAAGCTAAATTTAAATGATGGCTACATGGTGTTTTCCCCAGAGAAGTAAAAGACACAAGCACGTTATACAAACGGCCCGGCAATTTCCTTAATCGCGATCATAATTATGGTTAAATAATGCTACTCTTCAGAAGAAATTAAAATACTTGTCACATACGCATATTTAGGGGAAGGCTTCTTTTTCTTATGAAAAGGTTCAGCGATAAAAAAAAAAAATTCCAGTTTCAATAGCAGAAAATATCTCCTGTCTGATCCGCCTTTGTTCACAATCTTGGTGCAGTAACTACGCTGTTCCACGAAGCCTTCGCGGGATCTATTCCGACCACCAATAACTGATCGGTCTTATACATCAAAAAAATATTTGATTTTTCTCCCCACGTTACGCCGAAAAACTTTGAAAACGCATCTCTATTTCCGCGGTTAGGGCTACCGTCGATACCGTCACGAAAACGGAGCTTTTCGTAAACGCTCTTCAAACCGAAGGAATTTGAAAACGCCGGCTTTTCGTTTTCGTGTGGACGAAAAACATTTTGAAAACGTGTTATGACAAAATTCGCCGTTGCACAGGCATTTCTTTATTATTTGGAAAATTATAGAAAAAACCTAACGGTAGCCTCTTTTCAGTTAACAGCTAGAAATCTTAAGTTATTGTTCTACTTTGTACTTTGCCGATTCTTTGTACACCTGAGCGTGTGCAACGCTGTTTCACTAACTTTCATTTAGAAAACAAGTAGTTCGTTATCGGATCATTTGAGTTTCTTTTCATTATTAAAATCTACTTTCCGTCCCCCAGAAACTAGCCAGCTGAACTACTTTTCACTAATGAAGTTTTATTAGTTGCTCGAAAGTTAGCCAGCTGAACTACTTTTCACTAATGGAGTTTTAATGCTTTCTATTCATACTAATTTTTCCTTGCTGTCGGTAACACCAATTCAGAATTTCAAATTTAAGTATCTCACTTTTAATTTCCTAAGTTTGTTCTATCTGAATCTCAGCCTGTGTGATTTTAATCCTAGCACTCTATTTTTAATTTTGGAAGCCTCGTGGTGTTGATTAGAATTCGCTACCTTAATTAAGTACTTTCCGCTCGTATTGTATACTTGAAGTTACATTAGCATATTGTAAACACTTGACGTGTAAGGGATGATATATAAGCAAGTACGTTTGTAAAAATTATTCGATTTTACAGCGGCTACTCCGCCGAGTATGTCAATTTCACCCTCGACGTTAGAGTGCAGAATAAACTACTGTTAGACCAAGTTATGTCTCTTCGTTGACGTCCGTAGTGAAGACCATTGAAGTAGATCCTCGTGTACCAGGAAATCGTGACGAATTTCCGTTCCCGCAGCCGAGCAGTGCTCTCCAAGAGTTAGATTCCCCCAGTTGTCAGTTCAAGTGTCCGTTCAGTCCGAAATTTACAGTGTTGCAGGAAAAACTTATCGTCACAAACGGAACTTTTCGAAAACGATGACGTCACGATAATCATGTGATCTCCATGCCTGAGTTTTCCTCAAACACAAATCCAAAATGACCGGTAATTGCTGTGTTTGTTAAATTCTTCCGGCGTAGTGTGGACGGAAAACATTTATGGTGGCTGAACACAATTTTTGATAAATATAAACAGGCCTTTAAAATCGGTTTTGTTTATTTGCAGAAAATCTAGTCATTAGATTTTCTTTATAATTTGCATGCAACAAGCTTGTAACGATTCTCACAAGTTAACACCATTTTGCTAATAATTTAAAAGAGAGATCTTTAATTATCCCTTGTTGAAGGTTCACTGGAATATCTAGAATTTCCTTTGTTAAAGTTCAATTATTTTCAATACTCCAGTTACTTATTTCCTAAATTATTTTCGTGCCAAATTTCGTGAAATTCTAATGAGTGGTTCTCGAGAAATAGGCTTATTTCCGAGAGTGCAATTTTCATTCAATCACAATTTTTAGATTTACTACGTATGCGCTGCATTTAACTGGGTTCTTTCAGTCAGAAAGAAAAAGCTGAGAACTGCTGGGTTCTTTGCATCGTTACCTTTTCTAACATATCTTTGTAATAAAAGACTAAAGCCATCAATACGCTGCGTTCAATTATAGAGAAAAATAGCACAGATACTGCGGGTGTTGAGTAAATAAAATGATCGCTTTATTGACGGCACGTTTGTTTTTTGCAATCTTTGTGCGCGCGCTGAATTGCATCAGCAAAAGCGCGCGCGAAACTGTGTTCGGCCACCTTAATACGTTTTGAGAGTGAAACCTCCGTTTTCAAATTTCCGGCTTAGTGTGGAGCGGGGGCTTACTATTTGTCGAGCAGCTTCAACCAACTAATGGATACATCCTGCTAGTGAAGGTGAGCTAGCCTTATTCTTATTCAAATATATGTACCTAGACACAGCCTAGGAAAAGGAAAAATGACGGAAAATTCTGCGCAAAGAAGCCGATATAGTGTAATACATAGTTTGTTCTTTTAGTAGCTATAGGCTGTGGTGACGGTTTAGGAAATTAAGCCACAGAGCTAGAAGGGACTGATTCCAACTACTTTTACGAGCCTTGAAACCTTGGAATGATAGAAAAACCTTCCAAATAACTGCCTTAGTTATTTTTCATTCCGAATGGAAGATTAAAATCTCAGCATTGTTAACAAAAAACTTCAACGTACCCTGATTTCTGCTCTTGGTATTCTAGCAAGCCCGACATTGTTTCTTCAAATCTGTTCAGTTCCTAAACTGGTACAAATAAACGACATCGTGATGGTGACTACAGTTTTCATGTGTTGTCTTATATTATCACCCTCACAATAATTAAATATAGACATTATATTATTATACTATATTATATTATATTATATTATTTTGTTTAAGCATAGCCAGGGCCGAATGGTGTTCATTATCTGATAAAAATGATATTTTACAATCGTGATACACGTCAGTAAATTCTCCTGTCGTAAAGTTCAGTGAAACCCCAATATACCATTGAATAATACGATAACATTGTGGGGGATTGAAATATTAGGTCCAATATTGATTACCAATTACGAGTTACTCAGTTGCATTGACGTACAAAACAAGTCTTCCAAGATCTTTTTCGTAAGAAAACAAAACGTAAACAAACCAAACTTTTGTTCTGCATGCAATTGGTGAAAAGAGTGAAAGCAGACTTGGTTACAGCCTAAATGGAGCGTTCGCCGTGTTAATATTTTCTTTGTCTGTACTTGTTAAGTTGATTAGTATATTTTAGGTTGTATTTGTGTTATTTAGATTATTTGATTTGTAGTTTAGTCGGGTCAGGGAAGGGTTTTTTCGGGATATTTTTTAGGGGGGTGGGTGTGGGTGTATTAACCAAGTAGGGGACTTACGTCCTATTGTTAAGCACCTGTACTTGTACAAATCCTAAAATAAATAAATAAATAAATAAATAAATAAATAACGTTTGCTACCCAAAGTCGTCGGGACAATTAATTTAAAATTTGTACAAAGGTCTAGGTGATCTAACGTAAGTATCGAGTTTAATTTGGTTTGTAGGGCGGAAAATGAAGAAATTCTAAGATGGATCAAACCTGGCTATCGAGCAGAAAGCATTTTTTTTTTTATATACATCGGTCAGGTACCCCCTATGATGAATCGTACACTGGGAGACTCCGACCGAATGGGGCGGTGTTTTTCAGGCTGTACGAGTGTAAAAGGAGTTAAGTTCAAGCCCGAGTCAAGTTCGAGTCAAGTTAGATTTTTCTTTTTCTTCTTGTTTTTGTTTGGTCTCTTGGTTTTAATTCTGTGTGTCAAAATGATCTACCAGAGGAACAAAACAGGGCAATATTGTACTTTTTCTTCACTGCCGATCCACGTAAAACAATACTGAAAATTGGGACTGAAACTCATGCGTAGCAATGTGGGTGGTCGCTTGATCTCGGATTACTAACACTCGTTGCTGATCAAAGTTCATGTACAAGAAACATTTTCAAAAGGCAGAAAAGTCATACATGTATTTTATGGGAGGCGATTTCAATGACTAAACAAAAAATGCAGCCGCTTCCTTTCAACATGGTAAAAGTCACCCACAATGAACCCTGTGTACATCAGTAATTCAATGCTGACGACTTTGATTTTGTCACTGGCAAATAATTCGTATGCGGTAGAGAGGGCCAAAGACAATAAAAAGATAATTTAACCCCCCGAGTAATATAACGTGTCCTTCCCCTTTGGGCCATTCTTTATTTAAGAAATAGAAAACATGTTCCGTGTTTCTATCGCGTTTTAGTATAAATCTGCTAGCGTTCTATTACGAATGCCGTTCTCTGATTGGCTACACTTCCCACTATCTATTCTGTGATAGATAGTGAGTAGCGTAGCAGTGTGCCCTTGCTAACAAAATAACGGCCGCTTCTTAGCGTTTTCGAAGTGTCTGAGAAAAGGGTTTTGATGAGTTTTGAACGACTTGTAGGTTTATACTAAAACTATTAGATTATTTGCTCTCGATTTCTATCGTGTGATAGTTGACTCGGGCCCTGCGCCCTCGTCAACTATCACGCGATAGAAATCTCGAACTCATAATCTAATTGTTTAATAGAAACACGAGTGGAAGTTTAGGAGAACGATAACTGCTGTGGGAACACGAGCCGACAGGCTAGTGTTTCCACAGCTTTTTCGAGTTCCCTCAAACAAACATGTTTTCTGTTCCCTTTAGAAAACATCGCGGCGGCAAAAAGGGAAACAACTTGTTTACTTTGACACTGTTAATTCTCTTTGCTCGCGCCATCATTACATCAACAGCTCGTCACTAGTTCTGTGTTTCTATTAAGTTACAATAACCGTCTAATTTCTCGCGCGCTGATCGGCTCATTTTTATCATCAATACGTGTACAGACGGATAAAATCTTAATTTATAGAGGCTTTCAAGTTCAACATTCAGCTGTCAAACTGTCAACTTTTTAGCCAATGAGATTTTATTGACTTTTTTAAGTAGCCAATCAAAAAGCTAGAAAAGCTATTGTCAATGTTCGCGTTATTTTGAATAAAATTCACTTATCTTTGTTTACGACAAGTTTACGGCGTCTTTTCCCTCATTTATTCCCGGCATTTGACCATTTTGGGGTCTTGTTATTGTTAAAAACAAATTGACGTCAGTTTTTTATGCGTCCTCTTATTGATGATAAATTGGGACATAACATTGTCAAAGTTTACCGCGGAACTACGCGCCTGCGGCCCGTGGTTTCACAGCCACTTTGACAATGATGTGAAGTTTATATGAAATAATTCATATATGAACTGCGGTTGTAGATGAAAGTGAAGGATGATCATCGCAGTAAATTTTTCAATTTAAGCAATTGGAAAGAAGAAGTCTGAAAAAATCAGGGCTTCAACGGGACTCGAACCCGTGACCTCCGCGATACCGGTGCGATGCTCTACCAACTGAGCTATGAAGCCACACATTGGGAGCGAGGTCAATTTATTGAGTTCATATCTTCCCGTGAGGAGTGAAATGATGTGAAGTTTACATGAAATAATTCATATATGAACTGCGGTTGTAGATGAAAGTGAAGGATGATCATCGCAATAAATTTTCCAATTTAAGCAAGTGGAAAGAAGAAGTCTGAAAAAATCAGGGCTTCAACGGCTTCACTTTCATCTACAACCGCAGTTCATATATGAATTATTTCATTTAAACTTCACATCATTTCACTCCTCAAGGGAAGATATGAACTCAATAAATTGACCTCGCTCCCAATGTGTGGCTTCATAGCTCAATTGGTAGAGCATCGCACCGGTATCGCGGAGGTCACAGGTTCGAGTCCCGTTGAAGCCCTGATTTTTTCAGGCTTCTTCTTTCCAATTGCTTAAATTGGAAAATTTACTGCGATGATCATCCTTCACTTTCACTTTGACAATGTTATGACCCAAATTATCATCAATAAGAGGACAGACGCATAAAAAACTGACGTCAATTTTGTTAACTTCTATTCAACCGCTGACATTACATTGCGGGCGAAGAGATCAGCGAAGCAAACAACGTTGATTATCAATAACGCATAAATTTGGAGTTTGAAAGATTGTTGTGTGCAACTTTCAAACACGATTTCATGCAAATGACAAAACTATGGATCTGGTTTACACATTGTTGCTGGTAGCTGCTTCGATCCCCCTAGTATCGGGCGAAAATTGCGAACCTGTCACTGTAAAGTCTTGCTCCAGTGCAGGCTACAGGTTAACAGCAAGATTTCCGGATGTCGATGGCACACCTTATCAAGACTTTCAAGCTCCCCTTCTTAATCTGTACGTTCCATTGTTGACATTGTGTTCAGATTTTGCAAGTACGATATTGTGCTCGCTGTATCTGCCGAAATGCGAGGAAGGCCGCGACACTCCGTTGCCGCCGTGTCGCAAAGTTTGCACACAGTTTGTCTCCGAATGTCAAGATAGTCTTCGCAAAGCGGGGCTAGCTGGTATGTTTACAGTACTGTGTGATTTGCTACCGGACGGAGGTGGACAGTCAAAAGAATGTTTTTATCCCTCCAACTTTAAGGATACTTCTCCTGGAGGTAAGGGACGATTTGTTTACCTTCCACAGCAAATAAATTATGTAACTATTTTAAAACATTATGCACAATTTCAGTGGACAAGCACATGTACTAAGTTGTCAAATTAATTCCATAGTCCAAGCTCTAGTTAGCGACACAGATGAACTTTAAAGAAAAGGTGACATGTAAAGTCATGTGATATCAGAAATATTTTTTATTTTCTTCATAAAACAAAAGAAAGGATTTCAAGTTATCTTATTGTTTGGTAGATTTTTCAACTTGTTACATGCTGCTACTAATTAAAATCAATAAATTATGCATATCATGAAACGGGAAAACTTTGTTACTTACAGTGTCATTTGAGCCTCCAGGATCAAATCAGGAGAGCAACAATGCATGCCTCAGACAATTTAAGTAAAAGCCTTAAGTCTACAGGTCAGCAGAAAACACTTTTGTAGATGAGGAAATTAAAAGTTTTCCTAAATTGATGTTATCAAGAACCCAGGAATTAAACCCATTTTTAATTATATTTATTTCAGTCATACAATAATATTTTTATAAATAATAATATTTTTTAAAAGACTGAGAAAATTGTGAATGCTCCAGGTTAATTTGCACTGCTCTGAAAATTTAAAATTACAATAATTTTTCCCACTCTCAGCCTGTGAATCACAATAAAGTAATTTATATTCCCTAAGTAAGATGATAAAGATAAAAACTTCTGTTATTTCATTTTTGCAGGGCCAGCAACAAATGTTTGTCATGATGTTGTAGACCAGAGATGCAAGAATGATCTTCACTACAGCAAAACTTTAGTTCCTGTCAGTTTACAAACTGCAGAAGATACATTATTTCAAGTGATTATTGACAGCAACTGTTCAGCTGAGCTGGAAAAGTTTATTTGCTACACGCAGTTTCCACCATGTGATCCTAACCACACACGTGAGACAACCATGCCCTGCAAATCACTTTGCGATACAATCAACAAGCAATGCTGGAAGCAGTTCATCGATTCTGGTCTACCCTTGCCGCACTGTGACTATATTTATCCCAGAACCGACAAAAATAATTCAACAGGCCTTTGTAAAGTTGAAAAGTGGCCGGCTTCTTGGCCTGAGGAATTCAGACCACCACCACCCCGTAAGTATGGCAGTTTACCTGTAGCTGGATAGTTTTCAGACAGACACTTTTAATGGTACCATGCAATGTATGTTTGTCTGTGTGGCTAGGCACTCATAAATTCATGGCTGACATATAGGGCTGTAACCTGTAACACCTGTTACAGCTAAATATGGATGATGCTGGCCCTTGACATTAAGTGGTGAACTTGCCTGTTGTGGATATCATTCACAATGTAACACATTTGTTATTAAGTTGTGAAGATTAAGGAAACACAGGACTCAAAACCTACTGACAGCCCTGCAGAGTTTGATCAGTGTTTAAAAGGTGATCATAGCTGCAAATGCGAATACTCATATCACTTTTATCTGTGCATCACTTTGATCTAAGTGTTAGATTTATGATGCCTCTCTTTGGACTTGTCTTCACTTTATACAGTACTTGTATATTAACCGAACAGGTTCATACCATAGCTCCAGTCCTGACTGATTAATGAGTATTCATTTGATAACAATTTTTGTTGACAGCCCTTGGTACATGTGAAAAACTCACAGTGAAGTCATGCGCCAATGCTGGATACAAATACATAGCACAATATCCTAAACTGGGAGGCAAGTCCTTCCAAGATATTAAAGGAGATCTACTGGATCAGCTTATCCCGCTGTTGACATGCTCTCCCTACAGTAGCTTAATTCTCTGTTCCCTGTTTCTTCCAAAATGTGTTTCTGGAAGCAGTAGACCCATGCTACCATGCCGTCAAGTTTGTTTGGATTTTACTGACAAGTGCAAGGCTGAACTGCGATTAGTGTCAACTGTGGGAATGATGATTGCACTTTGCGACCTCCTTCCAGTGTATGATGGGACACCCATCAAGTGCATCATGCCGGAGAAATTTCTGAGTAGTTCCAGTACACAGCTGTGTATGTATGCCAAGCATTTACTTGTTTTATTACGTTGATTTCTTGAGTTTTAGGCAGTAACTGAGATAATCTTAAGCCCAAATCTTTTTCTTTTTTACTAGTCATATATTTTGATTAACAAAATATCTATGGGTACAGGGATACACATTAGCACTCGCCCGCTCACCCAGGCAATTGTCTAAAGTGTCAGTTGAGCGCAAATCATCAATTTTTTTCCCATACTTTCCCAGCACTCTGATCAATGTATGTTCTCCCGGTAAGTTTAAAAATGGAGTAAACTGATCAAGGCCAAAATGTGGAAATGTATTTCTGGAGTTTCTTAAGTTGTTCACAACGAAAAGAACGAAAAAGCCCCGAAACCTGCCCATGATATGAGGGAATACGAGGGGGGTGGGGGGATAAACTTTTGGGTGAGTGAAAACTGGTTCGGGCAAGTGCATTTTGAGGGTCACTCGTTCAAATGGCAAGTGCTGTCAAAATTAAGTGTCCAACCCTGTAGGTAATGGCTAAATCTTATTTAGACCTCTTTTGCTTAGTGAATCGAGCATGACTGTAAAAAAACTGTGAGTGAAAAATGGCTGTGCAAAGGCATTTTGTGCCCCCAGGAAGTCACGCAGCCATTTTTTACTTGGTTTTCTTTCGTGTCACACAGCATGGAGTAAGCAAAAGATGGACTTCCGATAGTCTGTTGTTATTTGGTTTTAACAAAGAATTATATCCACTAGCCCCGACATACCAGCAACGTATAAAACTCTTTCAAATCACAATATGTTACACAGTAGCCCACGAAAAAAAAAATACATTTAATTTGTTTATTTAAAACGCTTAACCTTGTTTGCACCTCTGGTGTTTTATTTACAGATCTACATATGCATTTATGTATGCATTGGTCAATTAGTACGAAATATTGTTACACGTTTTTGCTTGAATTTCCAAAATTAGGTAATTAATCATATGAGCATGACAACCAAGTTAAATTAACTTTGTGATCACTTTTTGTTTGTTTTTTTGTTTGTTTATTTGTTGTTGTTTTGAAGACACTCAAATTATCTTAATTATTTTTTAATTTTCGTAATTCACATAAATTATATGGGCTGCTAAGCTACTTCATGTATTACAAAAATATCATCACTGTGTTATTTCCTTGTAGAAAAATTGTGTCGATTGCTGAAATATTGTGTGTTACATTAATTTGTAGTCTCTGTCAGGGATGTCTGTTACAAAGTCACGTCTACCAAGTGCTCCTCAGACCTCCACTATGAAAAAACGTTTTTGCCAACAGAGGATCAGAAAGCTTCTGAGTTTACCATCTTGCAGCCAATTATAGACTCAGGTTGCTCACCTGATATTGAGAAATACTTGTGCCAAACCCGCATGCCTCCCTGCACAGCTGATATATCTGTAGTTCATCTGCCTTGCAGGGAGTTCTGTAAGAGAATCACTCGTGACTGCGGTGCTGTTTTGAAAGCTAACAGTATACCTGCTCTTCACTGTGACTACTTATTTCCAGAAGGAGACAGTTCTAATGGACTGTGTGACTTGAAGCGGTGGCCTGCTCCATGGCCATCGAAAATTCCGGATCCATCTCCCCCTGTGTCAGGTAAGGCCTGATCAGTTGAAAAAAATGCATCAACCAGCCAGCCTCTTGGTCAGTTGATTAGTCAGTCAGTCAGTCAGTCAGTCAGTCAGTCCATCCGTCTGTCCGTCCATCCATCCGTCCATTTGTCTGTCAGTCAGTCAGTCCTCAGTCAGTCTTTCAGTTGGACAGTCGGCCTGTAAGTCAGTTGGTTGGTCAGTCAGTCAGTAAGCCGATTGTTCAGTTGGCCATTGGTTGGCTGATCAGTTGGGTGTCGGTCGGTTGGTCAGTCAGTCAGCCAGTCAGTCAGTCAGTCAGTCAGTCAATCTGACAGCAACTTGGTTGGTCAGTCAGTAAGTAGTCAGTCAGTCAGTCAGTCAGTCAGTCAGCCAGTCACTCAGTTAGCAGTCAATCAGTCAGTTAATCGGTCAGTCAGTCTGTCGGTCAGCCAGTCAGTCAGTCCGTACAGCCAGTCAGTCAGTCAGCAGTCAGTCAGTCAGACAGTTAGTCGTTCAGTCAGTCAGTCGTTCATTTATTGAGTCAGTTAGTCTGTCGGTCAATCAGTCAGTCTGTTAGGCTGCTAAAGTCATACAGCAGTGTGCAGAAGGTCATAGTTTGGACTCATGAGTGTTCTGATAGCTCAGGATTACTACTTCTTTTTTGAGTAGCTTCACCACTCTTGCTAGAGGTTTTGCCATCAAGACAAATCTGCACTTTGTTCGAGATACTTACAGAAACTTCGGCTAAGTTGAATGCATCACAGACGGATAATAATGCTTCTTAAATTTCTACCAAGGTTAACAATTATTCCATCATATCTTTTCTAGTTTAGTTTTATTAAATTGTCAAGGAGGAAATAACTTCTGTTGACGTTCAAATCCTTGCTAGTCACAAAATGCTGCAAAATGCAAAGCATAAAATATGGATGAAGTTAATCTTCAGCTAATAGGTTTTTTTTTACATTCACAGATGGGCTTACAGAGTGTGTTCCTCTCACAGCCAAGGCTTGTCAAGGGGCAGGTTATGATCTCACTGCGGACTTCCCAGCGATTGACGGTCAGCCATATCAAGAAGTCAAAGGAAAAAATCTGGAGTTTTTCCTGGATTTTCTGAACATTTGTTCACCATATGGCAAGACAATAATGTGTTCGTTTTACATGCCGAAGTGCATGACGGGATCGCCAAACCCAGTCCTTCCCTGCCGCAGCGTTTGTTTGGAGTTTGTTAGCAAGTGTCAGGGACTTCTTGCGCTGGCCTCACACGCGGGCATGTTCAGAGCACTCTGTGATTTGTTACCGCAGCAGGATTTTTCCCGTACCACTTGTTTCATACCCGAGGGGTTTACGCCAAGCACTACTGCCGCTCTTGGTAAGTACTAATAACCCGGGGGGACTCCCGTATAAAAACGACGGGGGTGCTCGTCGGAAATTTTGAAAAGAACCCTTTAGAGGTACCAACATCCTTTTTTGTGGGCGTGACTTGAATTTTTTCACCCCAAGGGGTACTAACTCTTAAACAACACATTAACTGACACTGACTTTTTAGGGCTCAATACCCTAACAGGTACAGCGAAAGCTCGTGGCTGCGGAACCTTTTGAGACTGAACAGCCAAACCTTCTTTTTTAACCTCTAAAAGGTACGTACGACGAGCACCGCCGTCCTTTTTATATGGGAGTTCCCCCCCCCCCCCCGGGGGCTAATAATGGCCTAAAACGAGGTTGTACGTCCAGATAAATTAACGGCAAGTAATTAACAATTATTCGACGAGCGTGCGTTGTATATGAGTTGCCTATAATCATCTAATATCCAACAAGCGCGAGGGAAATAATTGCTATATTAAAAACGCCCCCAAAATATAAAAAAACTAAACTAAAATAAAAACGCCCCTAAATTCACGTGTACGCTTACCATATTTGCAGAGCATGGTATAATGGCTCATAACCCATGTAGCTAAGCCAATGAAAACTCTCTAATGATCCAGTTTTAAATAACACGAGATATAAGACTTCCTTGAAGATACGACCAGCAAATAAGGTGCAGGAGGTGTTTAAACAATCTTAAAAATTGTTACCGATATGACTCATGTAACGAGTACAGCTAGATCATATTTTTCTTCTGCAGGCTTTGCACTTTTTTTCACCAGGCCAGGTCAAAATCATCTAGCGGTGCGAATCATACGTTTTCGGTATGGCTGGTCCGGTGAGAGGTTGACCAGCTGGCCTTTTAGGTTAGAATTTACAGCAGTGATCATGGATATGAACACGTCCTCCTCATCCCAATTCTAAGCTAATTACACTCCACTATCCTTGCCCATTCTGCTCTCGTTGCTACCATTGCCGTTACAGTGTTAAGCTTGGTGAGAGCGTCATGGCTTTCAGGTGTGCGAAAGGCCTTGTCCTTTTATCCCAAAGTGAAACGTTTCTGAAAAGATCCGACGTACACTCCAATAGAACAAGAAACAAAGACAAAATTGAGATCCATCTATGCAAGTCCTGATCCTCTGGACAGCGGACCTTTCACTGTAGAGCAGTAACTGCATGGAGCTCTATACCTGAGGAGTCGAGGAACTGCTAAAGCGTAGAAAGTGTTAAGATGGAACTCCAGGCCCTACTCTTCAACGTGTTTTTAACTACATGAACATACATGTATATATCTAAATTAGAGTTCTGTTAGTATTTTTAACAATTATGATGATTAGAATGTTCAACAGTTAAGGTTATATTTGTAATTTGATACATGCCCTGATGGGAGTATTGGAATATAGTACTTTTGTATTTGTACATTCCGCTTTCTTTCTCTAGCTCCCAGACGTGGCGGCGAATGCAGCAAAGTTGTGGAACCAAAATACTGCTCCACAGATCTGCATTACAACCAGACGTTTGTCTCGGAGAAAGATCAGTCCAGCGAAACTGTTCTACAAAGCATCTTGGACTCCAAATGTTCACCAGAGTTAGAAAAGCACCTGTGTTACACCACTGTCCCTCCATGTAAGCCCAACGATCTGTCCGTGTTTGTGCCTTGCAGATCTATCTGTGAGCAAGTAGGTTTACATTTCGTTTCTTTTAAACACAGCTTTTAATAGAGACTACTCAATGATTTCCACTCCATGACTGATTTACTCGATGATTGCCATTACTCGATTGGGACATTGGACCACTCGAAATTTTGCTGCGGATATATGTAACTCCTTAGACATACATGTAACACTTAGAGAAGCGCCAACCGTAGCGGCATTTAAGAGTCGCCTTTCCGAAGCCGAACTTTAATTTGTAGTTTAATGTAATAAGCATAATGCATAGTTTTTAACACTGTCTCCTTTTGTTCTTATCTATTAAAACGTTTATATTTTTAGTTCTGTATAGTTATATATAATATTAGTTTTTAAAATCATTTTTCCTAGTTTTACTTTTGTTTAATCTTAATAGAGGACCCTTCTGTCAACCACTTTGTGACGTAGGCCTCCTAATTGAAGATTATTTATTATTATTATTATTATTATTATTATTATTATTGTTATTGTTACTATTGTTATTGTCATTGTTATTGTTATTATTATTATTATTATTATTATTATTATTATTATTATCGAAAGTGCGCAACTTTTCGAGTCAAAGTAATGTGATATGAAAAGTTCTCGAGCACGTTGGCACATTTTAACGAAAGAAATCATAGCGTAACTGTGGCGTTGGTTTGGAGATTCAATCTGAACTAGCTGTAGGATAGAATTTATCCGTTTGCCACTTTGTGTGCTTTTCGATTGAGAAGATGCATGTATATCAAACGTCTGAGACACAGACTGCGAGCAGTCTCTTTTTTCCTCGAAAATCCGTGGGAAAGAACACAAAACAAGTAAGCGTCCGAGCGTGACTATGAGCGTGATGGGGGAGCGGCGATGCCTCGAGCCGCTAATAGCGCTTCCGACGCCCGCGCTTCTAGCGGCTGGCGACATCACCGCTCGCACGTCTCGCTCACAGTCACGCTCGCACGCTTACCTGTTTTGCGTTCTTCCCCACGGATTTTCGAGGAAATTCCTTCCCACGGATTTTCGAGGAAAAGAGAGACTACTCACCGCAGTCTATTCCAAACACCTCGAATTTCGTCAAAAATACGGCGCCACTCAGTGTGCATCGTGTTTCAACTTTATTTTCATTGTCTGTAAATTTAATGAAATGCTGCTTGTGTTTGATGTATTACAACGGCCATCGATGTTTATTGTCATTTCTTCAGGTAAGAAGAGATTGTGGAGGAGAATTCGAGAAAAATAACATACCTATGCCAGAGTGCTCTATGATATACCCGGAGGGCGATGACCCCAAAAACAAAGGGTTGTGTCATCTGACTGTCTTCCCGGTTGCGTGGCCCGTCAAGAGAGTGGAAGGTATGCATGTATCATGAGTTCGACAGGGGTGGGGTTGGGATGCATTATAGATTGGTGGAATACGATACCGATCACAAGTTCCGCCCTCACCATCCCTTACTAGGTGTATTGTTGCCAACGCCCTTCAGAAATGGTACATCTATATATGTACATTGACGTGAATACGCTTTTGGGGGGCCAAAGTCACAATGGGAAGGGGGTCTTACAGCGGTTTGCAATTGAGTGTCCAAAGTTATCAGGCAATTACTTTGGTTTTACAGTTTGAGATTGGCTGAGTAGTCAAATTGGTAAGTAATTGGTTTGGTTTTGGTTTTATTACGGTTTGAGACTGGCTGAGTAGTCTAACTGGTATTTGGTCTTACGACACTCAATTGAAAACCGCTCTAACAAGCGTTATTTGTTGTTACGATCAATTGTTGCAAATGACTTTGGTGACGCGTGTGGTTGATTTGCTGGATTGGCACATTTTCCACCAGGCTCGAAGCCCAGATTCTCCTTACTGCGTAACCAGCTTCTTCAATTCATGAATACTATATCTCCAAGAATAGATTTTGTAAGAGAAAAATAAGATTCGATCTTCATTAGAAATCATGTTCTGTTACCAACACTTCTTGCTTCTCAATTCTAAAACCATAGAGAGGATGTTTATAGCATATTCTTTAAACAGTTTTGCGGATGGAATGACCTCATACAGTGGTGGCCGTTAATTACACTTTTAAACAACTATTCTTTAATAAGCATCCACAATGTACATATAATTGTTTACAGAAATTGAAAGTTCAATGATAGTACATACAATATTAACAATGGAAAGATGAAATAACTGGTTTTAGTATATTCTCAGCTCCGACTATTGCATTTCTAGCTCTCTGATTGGCTCAAAAACTCCGACTATGAGCCATTAGTCGGAGTTTTACCTTATATGGAAAACAGTGCGCCAAGTTTAAAAATTTTCCGCTCTGTAAAATTGTTGAAATAAAAATCGGCGGCAAAAACCCGATTAAGAATATACTAAAACAATTATTCCATTCGACCTTGTTGGATATGAAGTGATCATAACCAACTCGCGCTACGCGCTCGTTGGTTATTTATCACTTCATATCCAACGCGGTTTCATGGAATAATTGTTAATGAGTAGCCGTACAAACGGGGTAAAACTGTAAAGGAATGTACAGGGAATATCCAAGTTGAGACTTCAGAATACGGCCGTTGGCTGTATTAACGTGTCGGCTGTATTAACGGGTTTTTCTTATAAGAAAATAAATGGGCGTTTCCCCAGAACAGCGAAAAGTGGCCGTAACCACGAGGTGACTGTATTAACGAGGTGATGGGGGGTTCCACTGTGTATCAAAGCAGATAGGTTTTCCCACAGGTGTGCTTCTGAACTAAACGACTGCAAGTCCGTTTCCCCTTTCTATTCCTTCGCAACAAGATTAAACAAAAAAGAATTAAGGAGATTTGCGCCACTTTGCAAGAGCCTGCTTGATGAATTTTACTGACTTGTTTGAGTTATTAACTGTGATTTTTTAATGCTTTAATATTAGTGGTAAACGAGCGCCAGATAGCCCCTAACGAAGGTGGACTGATAGCTGGTATTGTCATTCTACTTGGTGTGTTATTCGCAGTTTTGTTGATAGCCGTGATGTACTTCCAGTGGCGCCGCGGCACCAAGCAGTTTGCTGCACAGCGGTTTGAAAATGTGGAGCATGAGTCGAATGCATGAACGCAGGTGTGGCTGAAAGGCCGAGATCTTCCCTCAGTTTCAATGTATTTTTCATCACCAATAGACCATTTCACAGTTGTGTGCATAGTTACCTAGCCTATGAATGCAATACAGACCTCTCTGCTTTTCTCATTTAAATGGCAGCTAGTTAGCATAAGAACAACTTAATTTACACAACAAAAGCAGTGAGGACTTAATCGGAACAAGGTCACCTGCAGCCTCGTTGCCATTCACTGGCCAGGGGCCTGTTTCTCGAAAGCCCCGGAAAGTTTTCGGGCCCGAAAAGCCATTTTTAGTTAATCGGTATTCAAAGACAGAGAGGTGTATACGCCTGAAACTTCTTGTACGGAATGGAACCTCTGTTTATACTAAGAATATGTGAAAAGAACAGCTCTGTAATCATAAGGTTTGAGAATTTACTACGGCTTTCCGGTTGCGAAAATGTTTCGGGACCTTCGAGAAACGGGCCCCAGGTCACTGAAAAGACAACCGTAGAATGGTTTATTCGGCAACACAACAGTAAACACTTAGATCTTGTTGTTATTATTAATTTATTTATAGTGTCCCCATTTAGTGGTTATTTACTGCTATTTTAGTTTGACACTAAAATAAAGGTATTCATTCATTCATTCATTCATTCATTATTGGGTCAACCGATTTCATGTGGTTGGGTTAGTCGCGGTTTTCGTGTGCTGTTGTGAAATCTCCGTTTTCGGTTGATTTGGTTGATCAGTTGTTTCAAGTGACATCAAACTAGCTTGAAACGGTTTATTTACATGACCATTGATAAATATTGAACATTCCTTTCAGCCAATAAACCGAAAACAGGTTTATATATTTTCGTATGAACTTAGTAAATAATCTACAGTAGCTTAACACCAGTAATAACCGATTGTGTCTCACTGCCAAGTGAGCTAAAGAAACTTATACTAAAAAGGACTTTTAAATACAAACTGAAACAGTTTTTACATATCATTTTTAACCTTAGTTAGCAGTAGATTATAAATCCTAGTTCTAGTTTTAACCTTAGTTTTAGTATCACGTTTTTAGTTTTCATTACTTCTGTATTTTACACATTTAATGTATATTTTAGACTTTTATTTTTAAGAGGACCCTCCTGAAAACCACCTCTAGGTGATTGGAGGCCTCCTCTTAAAATATTAGTTTATTATTATTATTGTTATTATTATTATTATCAATATTACTATTACTGTTACTATTACTATTACTATTACTATTACTTTTACTATTACTATTACTATTATTATTATTATTATTATTATTATTATTATTATTATTATTATTATTATTATTATTATTATTATTATTATTATTATTATTAGCATCTGACAGTTGTGCGGAAGGGCCCGGGCTCAACTGCCCACGGGGACTGAGAGTTTTTCTCTAAACTGCGCACGCGACGACAAAATTTACATTTTTACGTTAATTTACATTTTGTTTTCTGCAGAACACGAAAGCCTCAACTAACGCCATAAACTGAAATCAGTTGATTCCATTAGAACAATACTCAGCAATTATCAAACAGAGTCAGGTGGGGGTGGAGTTTGCACGTTCGACCCATTAGAACATGCACTTAGCTCTTCATCAGCGTTGACTTAATAAGATAAGCATTAGGCTTTCGTAGGAGCACATCATTAGATTTTGTTTTGCAAGGGTTAGGAGCCCTTTTACAAATGGGGCTAGGTAATGATATTATAGGTGACATTTTTGACATGTAGTAAACGTGGCATGCCGGAAGTTATCACAACTTCTTAATGAACCTCGTTCCTAGGGTATCTTTTATTTACGCGTCCTGGAGCAAGAGAGGGAAGGAGTGGAACGGGGTAGGGGAAATTGCATAGACACTGGAAACCAGGTAACTTATATTGTCGTGCAACGGTCTGTGTTCAAAAGTTGCGTGACGTCCCAAATCATAACGGTTTCTGATCGTGGGAAGGTTTTTTATTGAATCAGCCAAAGCCCTCCCTCGACGTTGTACAACTTACTTAGTATTGTGTATTCTTAAGGGTATTATTTAGTGTTATTATCTAAAACGTTGTGGTTTATGGCCAGTCCAGTGCCTATGTGGGTTATCACTATAAAGATTAACTCTTTCTTAAATAGCAACAGCATTCTTTTCTTTGGATTCATCCTTATGAATTCCAATTTGAGACAGACATTGTCTGGTGACTTATCAGTATGCAGAACATGGGTATCACAAGCAAACCTTCGGTGAAATTCGTGAATTTCAACGTAAACAACAACAACAAAAAAACAAGCACTACAATCACTGTCGTTGTCGTTGCGTTTTTTCATTCACAACTCAGGTTGTACGTCAATATATTTCACTTATCTCACTACAGTCACAAGTAAATATCTATTTAAACTAAAAAAACACAACTTAAAAACAAGTTATTGTTAAGCTCAGTCGGTCTGATACGTGTATATATCAATTATTTCGTAACGTCCATTTATCTCTACTTATCAAGCTACATCAGTCTAGAATTGTATTCAGGATTCTTCTGTTAACCTTCAAGATCCTGCATGGCACAGCTCCCTCTTACCTAGAATCACTGATATCTTTGAGGTCTCAATCACCTTACAATCTTAGATGTTCTAGTGACACTCTCTTGCTCAAGCAACGTACCTTCAGATCCAAATTGACACTTGGTGACAGTCCGTTTACTTGTGCAGCTCCAAAACTCTGGAATGCATTGCCATTTTAAGTCAGAGATGCCAAGTCATTAGACACTTTTAAAATTAAGTTTAAAACTCACCTTTTTCATCCAACACTTTCATCATAATTTTTGGTGCAGTAGATCTTTTTCATCACTATTTTGATCTAGTATTTTAATCATTTATTGTTTCCTGTTTTCCATTTTTACTGTGTGAATTTACCTCATTAGTGTAATTTTTACCCTTTTTACTTACTTTATATTGTGAAGCGCATTTGGAAATTACTTTATGGAATTTGCGCTTAAATATATTGTATTATTATTAAGTTATAGCCTGGTTGCCTGCGTATTTCATACATGAATTGACTCCAATCGAGAGCCAACTTCTTTTTCAACTTAGCAACCCAACAGTGCGGTTACTCCAACCAAGCCCACCCAACAAAGATCTGTGCAAATTGATTAAGTTAAAGTTTGGATGTTAACATGCAATAGATTTCTCACCAGTTATTGATCTTCATAAGATGCACATTGGTAGCTTGGATACATGCATACGCTTCTTATTTCCTTCATTAGACTCCCGCACAAAGGCTACTCACTACTTGAAGCCATAAATTTCTGGCTATCTTATTCCTTTTCACAATGAAAAGCTATTGTTTCACTCACTCACTCAATCCCCTTCGTTCCTGGTGGAACATAGTTCGTCCACTAGTACTCGCCACTTGACCCTATTTTGAACAGTGCGCTTTACTTCCTGCCACGTGAGCTGTCTCTCCTCCAACTCTGCCATTCTTGTGCGCCTCCAGGTGTGCTGGGGTCTGCCTTTCCTGCGCTTCCCCTGTGGGTTTGTTTGGTTTAGAAAAAAATTGCTTGGGTAGACTTGACTGAAGAAGTCACACTGTAAGTGGTTGAAATTATGACATTTGTTTTTGTTTCCCCTCAAGAAAAAATTCGTCATTTGTAGATAAGAACACAAGGAACATTTCTATTATAGTAGATGTCACTGGTGACAGGCCTACATTGGTCAGCTAGCCAGTCGAGAAATTAATTGATTGGTGGCCCTTCATAAGTCTTTAACTGAAATGGTAACAGATCGTTGAACTTACCAAGAGAAGCGCAAGAACACTAGAATTGAGCTTAAGGGTACTGGGAATGAGGAATGGGTTGATTGTCGCACGTTGCGTGGTAATAGACTTGCCACAGGATCTGTCAGCCACTGAATTTGACTGTGACTGTTTTGTATACTAGATTGAACATCGTGAACATTTTATACAAGACTGAACTTCAGTACTCGGTCTTAACCGAACTTCATCATTCATTACATCGTTTACAGTCAACATTAAGTCACCTTCAAATAAAAATTCACTTTCGAACTATTTGTTTTACCTTATTGCTACACATTTCTTTTAATGTTTGTTGATTTCTCAAGACAACATCCAATAATTTAATCTTTTTCTCGTCACCAACTCAACCTCTGCTATTTTTAGGGCAAGTGAGATATCACTCCGCGAAAAGCCAGATATTCGGTTCCGAATTTGCCCTAACACGGGTCGGCGCACGACGCGTATACCGAAAGAAGCCGAGGTATTCAAGGACATCTGTCCTAAAATACACCTGGAATACTTGATGTTTTAGTATCCGGCCTGTCTTTTCCGAATTCCATTTGAGTATGTCACTTGTACATCCGTGAATACATAATTTTCCGCCAGCTCGCGTTGCATAAGAGATGGTAGATACTACGCGACTAGTGGGCTATAATCATGTCATATTCAACAAGCGCGAGCGAATAATTGTTTCATCACAAACGCCCACAAAATATGGAAAATAAAAATGCCCCCCCCCCCCCCCCTCATAAAAAAAATTACTTGTACGCTTGCCAAATTTGTAGGAACATGGTATAATGGCTCATATACCATGATGGATAAGGCAATGAGAACTCTTGAATTGCATTACCCAATGATCCAGTTATTAATAATCTTGAATACTTTAGGTGTGCGTCAGGCCTTGTGTGTAATACTCTGGGATTCAAATGCCACATTCGACTTGAATACTGCACCTTTACGTGCATGAAAACTTTTGAATACTCCAGATGTACATTACGTATGGTGTACATCTTCAATACTAATGATTCTATGGTGTCACGATTGCGTATTCTAGGCAAGGATATTTTCGCTTTGACGCATGTACGGTGTATGATCTTGGGAAATGAACAGACTTCAGTTGTCAGTTTTCCCTGTTACTTGTTTAGACTCGAAACGTCTTGTGCGAATTGCTCTTCATTGACATCTTCGGCGGGGAGACGCTTTGCTTTCGTGTAAAGAACTTTTAACCAACAAAACTCTTCATGAAAATTGACGAGGTTACTTAGTCTGGCGAGAAGCAAATTTCTTCCGACGTTGTGGCCGAGCACACAGTATTTGTCCTTCTTGATCTTGATGGCCTCGTCATATGGTTTCACAAGGGGAGAAGAGGATCAGACAAAAGGCTTATAAAACGATGGCATACTGCAGCTTGCAGTGCCTGTGGAAGCGTGTGACAGATTGTTAAGCGATTCAGTATCCTAACACTGGGGAGGCGAATGAGAATGAAGGATACATATATACCGTGCACACGAGGAAAGTTTGAATACCTCTCTACCGTGCGCAAGGCAGCGGGAGAGGCGCGTGATTGAAGCGAGTGAGCTAGACTCCTAAGCGACTTACGGAAGTCACCAGATCAGCCACACGGGGGGCGATACTATGGTGGCAACTGCAAGTTGCCTCTCTAACGCTTCCAGTGACGTGCCGCGCAGATGATTCTATATATATAGTGTGGTTCAAGCGGCCTTATCAATGTGGGAAAACAACATCATAACTCTATAGAGCCACGAGCCCATGTTATTACGTAAGCTCGATCACTTATTCGGGGACTCACAATCATGACCAAAACAAAGCTTAATTAATGGTAAATCCGGTTGCTGGTTTAACTGTAGACTATATGCGTGGATGCGCATGCGTATCGTGAATTAATTAGCGTGATTTTATTTAAATTCTTCAAGACAAACGTTGTGATAAGAGATAGAGCTTGTTTGCATAACAACGCCGGCTGTTTTGAATTAATTACTTAACTCGTCAGATAAAAAAAAACATCTTTCTTCATAACTCATTAGTATCTGTGGACGCATTTGGTCGAGTGTACTTGAAACATGTCAGAAGCCAATCACACGTGCTCGAATTGTCCTTCCTAACTTCTTCGAAATAAGTACGATTTCTTGATCCCAGATGATTCTTGCCTCTAGGGTACTGGGCTCGGAAGCAGTAAGCGGCAGGATGCAATTTTGTGATCCCCGACGTTTTTATAGACAGTTGAAATCAAAGTTTGATCTGTAGCCATTGAAATCACCCTGTGGTTTTAATAATGAACAGCCTTCAGTCAGAAGGGTTCTCTTTATCACTGATTCCGCCTGATTAAATAGGCGATATATTTGGACCGAGGCAGTCACCCGTTACGATATCAAATTAGATAAATTTGCATTTTACACGTTTCTCCGGTTAACGCGTGTTCCGAATTTGTTTGCCTTTCCCTCCTGTTCCAGCAATAACACGTGTCGAGTACTAGCACTGTGCCACTTCTGGAAGAACAGAACTGAATAGACGAGTCGGTGTATAACCGCGAACTTATTTGTTGTTCGTTTATACTGATCCAGTGATGTAAGTAAGCCGTTGCCTTTGTCTTTCGATCGATAAAGCTAGATGACACAAAGACGGTAAAATGTTCACTCTCCTTTTCATTTATCCTGACAGGTGTTTTCTTAACTTCTTCGCTTTCCTGTTGTTTACGACGTGCTATGTGGGATTTTCTCTCGCCGAACCACAATGCGATCTGGTTAACAGAACAATACCCGGTCTTGACAAAATATGCGGCTACGAATACACAGCGAAGTTCGACTTTGATAATCATTTCACAAGCGCATCGCGAGCAGTCACGTCCTTGAGAAGCATTCTCGGCAATTGCTCACAAACTGTGGAAACTATGATTTGTTCTCTGTTCGTGCCGCGATGTACCGAGGAAATACGAGGTCCGTATTTACCCTGTAGAGCCGTTTGTGACGACTATGCAACTAAATGTCAGGATATTATTGTAAATAAAGGGCTAGAATGGACAGTGGCTATGTGCAACATCCTGCCAGAGAAAGATAACCCTGACACCACCAAAGGTTACAGAGAGAGATGTTTCACGCCACCTAACTTCAAAGATAGCGGTAAAAGTAAGTTAACTGTACATTTCGTGCTTAACACGACGGGATTAATGACATTTGACGCGTTTCAATTTTCACTTAGGAGCGGCGTTATCATTGCATCAGCGTGCAATGTGCTCGCGAACACTTTCTATAGACAAAGCAGCTTTATCTGACAGGTGGAACGGCTGACCACATTGTTTTCTTATCAAATCATGTAGTTTATCATTTTGGGGAATCAGTGAACGTTGTAGACGGGCTAATCAATGCGACAATCGGGGAACGTTCGGCAAGTACGTCAGTGAAAAGTGAAAGTTATGACGTTTCGACTTGAAAAAGTTTCGGATGTTTTTTGTCTTCACCAGTGATATTACACATTCACCTTATTAAAATTAGATTTCAGTCAGGAACTGACTGTCACGTTCAAAGATAGACGATTGTTTGTTGACATTTTAGCAAATTAATTAATATGTATGTCTTGTTAGTGAACATGATTGGTTAATCACGATATTTTGGCGCCAAAATGTCGAGGACAGATAATGTCGAGCATGTCATTTTATACGAAGTAAAAAAAATACCTTTAAGATATTTTGATGCCCCAAAAGGTTTTGATTAAGCGGTTATTTAAATGGTCTGCCACGAGCAGAGAGAAAACGTATAAAACAGTCTATATCATGCCACAGAAAATGCGCCGATCGGAACACAGGAAACTGAGTCGTTGTTTACTCGCCGGTATTCAATACCCCCAACCTTCCCATCATGCACCGCGCGTATCTCGCATTGATTGTATTGCCTAATATATTGTCTATGGCATGGTATAAGATAGTTAAGCAACGCTCTCTCGTGATATACCATGGAATATTCCACTTTCCACTTGTATTTTAATGGTATACACACTCGTCTAAAGACTTGTCAACCCTCGTAGGTGTGTATGACGAGAAAACGTAGAGTGATGTCGGTGAAACGGTAGATCTTTTAGTACACTGGAAAAAAAACAACATAAGGAACGTCAAAACAATGGCAAAAAAACTTAAGGATTGCGTATCATGCGTGGTCCCATGACAATGCCATTGATTTTAATAACGCTTCCATCATTGACAAAGGCAATTGTCACATCAAAAAGTTCTTAGAATCCTGGCATACCACGTCAACCCCCAATGCGGACAATACTTCTTGTCCACTCCCATGACAATATGGCATCTTTTCAACAAAAATTCTTAAGTTTAAGTCCATGATTTTATTCATTGTATTTTATCACACTGTATTTTAGAATTTTTAGCGTCTGTTTACCATTTCGTCCGTTGAAGACTGTAGTTAAGACAGTCGAAGCTTCTTTTTTATATACTTTTAGCCACGTTTTACTTTAAGATGCCGTACATAGGCCATTTTTCTGTCATCACTCAGAAGAAGATTCGACACTTAATCAAGCGCTATTGTAATGATTTAGACATCAAATTAGTCTTTTTTTCCTTTAAGATAGGTAGCCTTTTTGGTGTGAAAGACCCTATCCCCGGCGCGCTTCGTTCACGTGTGGTTTGTAAGTTTGCATGTGCGGGCTGTAGTGCCTGTTATGTCGGCGAAACCACCCGACATTTTTCCACGCGCGTACGTGAGCACTTAGCCGTTGATAAGGCCTCTCATATTTTCAAACATCTTCAGAATTCTGAACGTTGTCGCTCACTGTGTTCAATAGACTGCTTTCATATTTTAGATCACGCCACTACCAGCTTTCAACTCAAGATAAAGGAGGCTATCCATATTCAAAAAGAACTACCTTGCCTCAATCAGCAATTACACCATGTAAATCTAAAATTATCCTTTTAATTTACACCTTTTCACGTTCTTTTGTTACTATTTGTCTTAATTAGCATTTTTGTCTACTTATTATTCAACTTGCTTTGTAATCATTCAACTGAAGATGACAGAAGTTCTGTCATAACATGTCTTGTAAACTTAAAAAATTGGTCGTTTTCCTTCAAATCTTTAGAATGTTTTTAGATTTTATCATGGTTCATCCTGGCTGCGGCCGTTCTGTATTTTCGAGAAAATACAAGGGACTCGTGACATATCTTTGATCATTTGGCATGCACTCGAAAGCGTTACATTATTACTGTGTACACATATATTGTACACCTTAACAATACTGCACTGACAGTGTGCAAGGCAAAATATATTTATACAAGAACAAATTATACTTCGGTTAACTTTTAATCCCGGATTAGCGTTCGTCGGCTTCCGAGCCCGGCCCTGGTTTCAACTATTGTCTCAGTGCAATCTTTGATATAACTGTGTTTCGGTATATTACCTTTCAGGCTACGCACATAATTGTTCGGACATCGTTATCCCAGCCTGCAAAGGTATCGTAGGCTATACTAAAACGGTAGTTTCCAAGGAAGTACAGAAAAAGTACCAAGCCTGGATTGAGAGAAAAATCGACTTCGACCCCAGCAAGGACAACTGCAGCAAACCGCGACAAGAAATCATTTGCGCAGAGAATTTGCCTGCCTGTGTAGACAGTACCGCTGCGTTTCTCTGTAGAGACAATTGTTACAAGTTTTTTAACACGTGTACCTCGCCGTTTTTTTATGACAAGGACATGTGCATGGAATTCCCAAAGAGAGGAGATACTCCTAAAGATTCGGTAGTATGCAAGCAGACTCACTGGCCTAGAACAGAGAATTGGAAGTTATATGAAAAACCTACTAGCCAGACAGGTAAAGCTGGTTGATTGTCTAGTTTGTTTGTTTGTTTTTGTTTTAACGTTTGTAAACTTTGTTGAGAAAACCATTCTCTGTTTTAAGTGTGCAAAGCGAACATTCTTTGTTTTGTGTGTGCGTGTTTTGTTTTTAGGGAGCTTAAGCAAACCACGACGACGACGGCAACGTGAACATCACAAAACAAAAGGTTTAATGAGCTGAACAATAGCTGTGCACGTACGTTATAAATCGTTGTACATTTCTTTGCCGTCCTCTGCAAAACAACAACGTGAAATGACCAAGTTCTACGTCGACTACGGAACGTGGACGACGACGGCTAATTTTTCGTATTTCCAGTTGGAATTGAACGCCGTCGTTGCATATTTAACTTAAGCACGTTTTTAGAGCCATTGACGTACTGAACAGATCTAGACAATCGCGAATTTCGTTTGTAAAATTTAAATTCATTTTTTACTAGTCGTCGTCCTCGGCGTCGTCGTCGTCGTTGCTTAAGCTCCCTTTTATCTACTTCTGTACCTATTACAAGTAAATAGTAATCTTCATAGAGGAAGTTCCTGTCACACTGCCTGGTTATCAGGGAAGTCCCCAATAACTAAGGTAAAATAGGGTACAAAATTAAAAACTAATCACAATCAAATCCAAGTCCTAATAAAAAGAGGAAGTAAAATGGAAAATCACTTTTGAAGTTTAAACCTATCAATTAACGACATTCTGAAAGAATCTGAAAACGAAGCTTGTTTATGTCCATAGGCAGGGCATTCCAATCGGAAAAAGCAGTATTTACTGATCTGAGCAAACCATAGTTACTACTTGATGTAATGGATCGAATAGTGTCCTTTGAGCGAGTAAGCGGGTAATAAAGCAAAAGCTTCAATAGAAACTTCGGCAAACGGAAAATGTAACCTTGTAATCTACTCTACTGGTATTGATCCGCGTGTTGTTAGATCAGTATGTCCTATCGGTTTTGGAATTTTGTTACTTTCTCTGTTTGCTTAAGTATTTCATTCCAAGATGAACCGTACAGAAACTGAAAAATTTATCTTTATTAACTTCTTTAGGTCCAACGATGACTGCCTCAGGCAAGACAGGTATGATTACGTTAGCTGTATGAACCTTGCAAAGCTGTAGCCTTTTTCGTCTTCGGCAGTCTATTAAAGTTCGTCGATAACACGAATGAAGCTTTTGTTGGGATGTTTTAGGAAGAGTATGAAATTTAACATATAGTTACCTCAATTATGTCTTACGGACACCGAGTAACGTTTCTTGAACAAACTCCAAAAGCCTGATACCCTCTTTACAGAGTACAAGTTATGGAATTAAACTCCTAGTCAGTCAAGAAAACTGTTTCCTATCCAGCGGTACTTTCCCAAGTACAAATTCAGGGAGTATCTCCCCTACATGCTGTGATATTCCACAAATATTTTGAACCAATAAAGTGTTAGCTAGGTTTGTGTTCACGGTGCGTTTGTAGTCTTCATTTAGAGAGGTAGATATTGGTTCACGTTTTAATACAACTAACCGATGTGTGACATGTTGCGTGACATGCCCTTATTTGTCAAACCCATATTTAGAGATTCCCGGATGTGCGAAAAGTGTGTTCTTCACAAGGTCTGTCCTTTCTTATGTCTGTTAAGTGCTCTCTGGCATATTGATACACAATGCAGCTCCTTGCATTCCAACCATAAGCCGTGCAGAAACTAAATGACTTATTAAATTCACTATTTTTTAGGTACAACCAAGACTCCCTCAGGTAAGAAAGTTCTAGCTCACATTGCTGTAATTTTCTCACGTGCCTCTCGCATTGCTGTAGATGTTCTCGTAATGGTACTCTATGAAATCTTGCCCAACAACAAAACTTTACCGTATGCTCGGTGTAAAACCAACGGGGGGCCGGACTACTCCCTCATAGCAGCTATATAGGTATGTCCGGCCCCAAAGGGTATGGCTTTTTAGCCGTTTTGGTCATAAATAGGGTATCGATTTTTGTCTCAAATAGCGTATGGTTTTTGCACTCTTGTTTTGAATTCATTTTTTTTGGAGAAACTTCTTCATGTTTCATCATTATCGACAAGACCATGAACAAAAACCTTTCACAATGCCTTTAACATCGGTCTGAACTAGGGAACTAATTATAAGAAAGATATGAATTGCAGGGTATTGATTCAGGTGTCAGGTCTTAAAATGGGTAACGAATATTTGATCAGGTTATAAATAGGGTAGGGGAAATCACAGATTTTGGTCTTAAATAGGGGAAGGTTTTTTGGGAAGCGGGCCGTACGCCCCCACCCGATTTCTGTGGGAGTTTATCTGAATCAGATGCAAATGACGTCAAAATTAAACGAGCGCATTATATTTTGAGCTTTCGCTGCGCGACGGAGGCTGGTGATATTGAAGTACTTTTGGCTTTTTAAGTTATACACATATATTTCAATATGTACCTTTTTTACAGCTTTTATAATCTTATACATTTTTAGATATTTTGTAGTAGTAATATATTCTTAGGTAGTTCAGTTTAATATTTATAACCAATTGTGCATACATTTTTACTTTGTTATTTTGTTTTCTTGGCGCACCTGTAAACTAGCTGGTACGTCCTGTAGACTGTGCTTATTAAGTCTATGGGACGCACCGTTACATTGCAGTAAGGGTCCTGTCCAAGTAAAATAAACTGTCTATGTCTAGTATTGATAAAACCGTCACATCTTGTCAGTTGACCTGAAAGATCAAGATTTGTGGTGCTGCTGCGAATACCAAATTCACCATGCGTAGAGTCCATGATAGTTTATTTGAGTCTCCTTAAATAGTCCATTTCTCAGTTGCCTTAAGCCTCTCTATCAAAGCGAGGCCTCATGCACAACTATTCATTTGAAAATGAGTTTAATTTGCACCTGAATGGTATCTCATTTTCATATGATAGGGTTGACGCCAAGACTCGCTTTGAGAAAGAGGCTAATGGTAATTCGGAGATGACCTATTGTCTTTCACTTGGGGGGTTCATTTCTGATAGAATCAATGTTACACACTGATTGTTATTTGATTCATATTTTCCTTGCTTTAGGTACTTCAAGCACTGAGTCAAAAGACGTTCATCATGGAGGTATACAGACTACAGACAAAACAGGTAATCAATCACCACAATCTATGCACAAAACTCGTGTCGCAACGTCACATCGCGTACACCGCAAGCGCACGCGCTAAGGAAGAAATGTAAGCAAGGATAGGGCTTCATACGGGTTGCGCTAACGTCGCCTGCAATTTACTCTCTTGGATGCTCGGCGATCCACATTTTTCTTTCCGTCGATCTTGAGAGGGTTTACCTCGAGAATAAGGCCTATATTTGGCTGTAATCAGTTTAAATATCGTTTCCAATGGTAATCAAATTTTGTGGGAGGTAGTAACGAGTCAGAGGCAGAACCATTTCTAGCTTCATTTGCCGGTGAAACTTTGCAAAGAAGTGTCATCAAGATGTTACAGTCCTTTAATAGTGGGCACTTAAACTGACATTCAACTTTGAGGAGGGGTCGATCCAGAATTTTTCAAGGGGGGTGGCTGGTACCTTGGGGTGCAGAATCAATGGGGTATGTTCCCAAAATGTTGCAATTTGAGAATTGGAACCTAAATGAAAACCATTCGACTAGAAAGACTAGCAATGCCACAAAGGAAAAATTACGATGAGGTACCGGTCCAGAGAGTTTGCCTTTATTTCTGTCATAATTTTCACAAACTTTTTCAAATTTTGTACGTTTGACCTCTGCAAAATTGGGGGTGACTAGCCACACAATCCGCCCCACCCCGCCCCCTCCCCCCCCCCCACACACACCCCCTTAATCCGCCCCTGCTGAGACGGGTGTTATCGTTAACCTTTACTTTGTTTATTTACAGATAACGTTCTACCGCCGGGTATGCATGCTCGAGGAAACCAGGGTGAAAGCAAAAAAAACAGCCCCAGTAAACTAACTGTAGGCCTAGTGGTAACTTTCATTGTACTTCTTTTAATTGCAATAGGAATAATAGGATTCTTGTTGTATCGAAAAAAGAGAAGTCATCAGTTCGCCTATAAGAAACCAGTTCTCTATTCTGAAGACAAAGCAGACGAATTTGAAATTTTTACTTGAAGATTGACAAAGTCTTCTTGGAAAATTTATTTTAGAACAAAGTCGTTATTATACGACTGAATGAGTGTCAGTTTTTTGAATGGACCTAAGGTATTATTCCAGTTAAATGTCTCCTCGTAAAGTATGGTCGCCTATAAATCAGTCTACAACTAATGACAAATTCTTGGGACACCGTTGTTGTCTTTCCCCACTTGAAACAGGAAATGTTAAGTAGTTCCCTTCTCTCAAGTATCAATGTTGTGTAGCGTGAACAATTTCCTTCGATGACTGGAAGGGGGGCCCGGACAGGGGGCGCAGGAGAACCTCTATTCCGCTCCATTCGTGACGAATTGTCATGTTATTGGTATTGAAATGTCCCAAGGAATTATGACTGTGACTGTAGGTATAGAGCGGAAAAACTAGAGTGTCCCTAAATGAAATGTCACCGACAAGCAATGCCTGACTTTTGCCAGAGCCATGAAAATTGTGGTTTAGGGCAAGGAAAAATGTATACTACGGTGTTAGGAAAGGGAATAGCAGTTCTTAAATACAGCTTTATAAAATTCGTTCCCAAAACAATTCAGCCTGAAAGAACTGGAACACCTCAAACTGTATCATTGTTTACAAATGTAACATTTAAGCCAAACAGAAAAGAACATTCCAAGCTTCCCAAATGTATTCTTCAGTGCCCCTGATATAATTATGTAGGTATAAAAGAAGTTCACCGCGTTATAATTCCCTTCCACGGTTTTCAATTGAGGTTTGCTTAACAAAATAATACATATTAGATCGGACAAACTTAACACCATCAGTTTAATAAAAAGAGCAATTTTTTTTGCAAGACTACGAAAACGTTATTTCCCTGCAGCTATGCAATTGAAGGACTGAATTCCACACACCTATACCAGACACGTAATTTCGCGTCAATATCACTTGAAAATTAAAACTCTTATCGCCCGACGAGTAGTGACATCACGAAATGTACGGGTCTAGCGATGAATTTCTCTATGCAATCCAAAAAATTGTTATATTTTTTGACTGACAGATGTAAATGTTTATCTTGTAAGGAGTTACCTTTCATAAACGCCGGTGTAAGGCTAAAGACGTAAAACCTGCTAAACAGTATTGAAAATTAAGTCTGCTTAGCTTATCAAAGATTTGCTTCTTTATTTGAAGTTAATGAGGTACTTTATACAACGAAGGGTTGCAGTAAATAAAATAAGGAAGTTGACCACTTTGTGGACTGATTAGCGATCATGAGCATGACGTAGAAACCATCAGGATCACGCGGTTTCTTGTCAAACATTTTATGAATCAAGAGGCCATGATCTATTGTAGTTTCTTGTATAAATCTAATAGTATTTTTCTACTCCTACTTGGTATTGAAGAGTCAGGTGACGTAAAGCAATAGAGGGCAAAAATACAAAAGAACAAGCGAATGAAGAATACAATGAAGACAATGGGTTTGTGAGGCGGTGTTCTCTTGTGATGTGCACGGTGTCTTCTACACCAAGAAGTAGCCGATTTTTTTAAATATTTCGCGTTTTATTTCACTTTCTGTTGAAACATACGCTGTATACAATTCCGTAGCGCCCTAAAGAAAAACATTTTTTCCCTAACTCTACCCCCCTCTCCTCCCTTACGCGCAGACATTTACCCTAAGCTCACCCTCAAGCAGTGAATGGTTGATTAGGACCAGTCTCCAACGCGAGTGATTCGATGCGTCCGCAATGCTCTCCTCAAGTGTACCGAAACAACCACGGCTGGCGGCTCATCCTAAATTTTCCCTCTCGTCAAATCATGACGTCACTGCATGAAACGTAATGGCAATGCTTACGTACCCCTATACAAGATGACAAAGTTTTCTATATTTTGGGGGCGTTTTTTTTTGAAAAAAAAATCCTCTCGCCCGCAAAGCCGTTTTTAGTTAATCTGTGTCTAAAAACAGAGAGGTGTGTACGCCTGAAGAGAACTTCTGTTCATATTAAGGATATGTGAATAAAACAGCTCTGTAGTCATAAGATTTGAGATTTTGCCATGGCTTTCCAGGTGCGAAAACTTTCCTGGACGTTCAAGAAACGGGCCCCAGCTCCCAGTTGGCTTGATAGCTCAGTTGGTAGAGCACTGCGCCGGCATCGTAAAGGTCATGGGCTCGAATCCCGTTCAGGCCTGAATTTTTTTTCAGGCTTTAATTTCACAACTGCTAAAGTTGTGTGTATAACTACAATGATCAATCATATCTTTAACCCTTTCTTTTGTTCCAATAAATTTGCATGGCTGCCGGTCATGTGAGCGAAAAAGCGGGAAATGACTGTTGAGCATTCTTTCAATTTTATATGACTTCTTCTTTGCTATTCTGTAGAATATCTCAAAGCTACAACATTCAAAATGGTGGTCCCATAGACACGCACCAAAACGAGGCGCACATAATTATTAAAGGGGGGAATCGAAGCGCATGCATTACAGTGACGTCTTTGCTATCCTCGCTGATTGTGTTGAAAATACATCAGATTATCGAGTGGTAAGAGGGTGGTAGCAGTGATTGTGTCAATTGTTGTTTTTATCACAAGAAAACGAAATTCGTATCTTTGCGCCGAGGTAGAAAATGAAAATTTCAAAACGAAACGACTACACAAAGGCGGAAAATGATGTTATCGACATCCTCGAAATCGAAACTACGCCATTTGGGTGCCGGATGTGGCTTTGTACGAGTTCAACGCGAGGTCCATCTTCATGTCAAGACCTCGAGTCTATGTAAATTACCCAAGTCTACATTAATTATAATTTAAGACATTGTGCGTTTTTGTAACGCTTTTGATCGCTCCACCGCTTGCTCGTGGGTAATGTTATTGATCATGAAAGTTCAAACTGGAGATACTGTTTTCCAACAGATTACCAATACAGTTAATGCTGTTTATACTTGTGATTAATATCACTAAGTGTTGTAAATATGGGACTATGCAGTCTTTGTCATTTAAATAATTGCGCTTGAAAACACAGTATCAGCTTTGAAAACGATCATATTATCGAATGGCTGATAGACAAAGATCTAACAAGAGACTACATCATGGTCTCTTGGATTAATTCAACCATACAATCCACATTCTTCAAGATTTCAGCTCTTGCGTTCAGCTTCAATTTCTTTTAGTCTGCTTTTTGCTGCATGAGCCTCACGCGCCGGTCAGTCAAGCGAATCGTGAGTCAGCGGATTCCTTCGCATGTCTCAAATTAAAAGGCATAAATAATATCTCAGTTTACCTTGCTGCAAAACCGGAAATTTGCATTCGTCGACTTCAACACGGACAAGGTGAAGATGAATCGCTTCGGGTGGGTTTTATTCGTTGCATTGGAAATTTCCCTCGTAAATTACGCGTCTAGTTCAACACACCAGAAGTTGAATAGCACGTTATTCGCCGATTGTGCAAAAGCGGGCTACAATGTTACCGGATTTTATCCAGACAGAACACAGAAACAACTTTCCGGTTCATTTGCAAGTATGCGGAGCAAGTTTAAAAACTGTTCTTCGCTATCAGGTTTAATGACTTGTTCGCTTCAGCTTCCAAAACGTCCAACGGTAGTTCCAACTTTACCGTGCAAAGAAGCGTGCAAGAATTTTGTTTCAGACTGCCAGAACAGGTCGAGCGTGAACGATGGACTGATTGCTTTATTCAGAGATATTTGTGAGCTCCTTCCTTCGGACAAATGCTTGCCAACGATAAACAACTTCAATAACAGTGCTCCTGGTAAGTGAAGAATGTCTTTTATCCTAATATTATAATCGCCTGAATCAGGAACTAGTTGATTTGCATCGTAATTATGGCTCGTGGGCAGAATGTTGCAAGTCTACTCGAGAAATAATATAGTCTTTCGATCAACCATAAAACTTGTTATTGTAGCGTACGTGCAATAAGGTGACGTAGACGCGGCTTAAATGTTGAACGTTATCCTTTATATAATGTGGATGCGCGCTAAAAGCACGCTAACTGATATGGTTGACCGACTCAGTAGACAGAATTTGACGCAGCTACTTAACAAGTAAATTTCTCTCGAGAAAAAGGTATTAGCAGGTGCCTGTGCATGGTAAAAGCGAATATATTCATCACTCACTCTTCCAAAACAAATAACAGTGGCCAACGATAGTTGATGAATTCTTTTAATTTGCATTTATGTCGTTTACCAGCCAAATTTACTTAAGGACAAAGCACTTGTCAAGACAGCCAATGACACCAGGCACCCAATGTTTATCAAATTTGCTCCAAAACAGACAATGTAGACATAACAGTAATGATTACGAATACCTATTCCAAAACTTTTCACTTTCCTTTTGTTTGCTTATATAAGTTTTTTTCACGTTCTTTTCCAGAAGATGTCAATTGCAGACGACTCACCATAAAGCAGTGCCAAAATGCTGGATACAACTTCACTTCAGTGTCAGATGCATACCAGCAGATGGTGGAATCAAGCGCAATCTTTCAGGACGGCGGTGTCAACTCCACGCTGCGAAGAATAATCTGCATGGAGATTGCACCACCTTGCGATGCCAAAAATAAGCAGAAATTAATTGTTCCCTGTAGATCTTTGTGTGATGACGCATATAATGAGTCACAGTCAGAGTTTGTGAAAGTTTTCAAGACTCAAAAATACTGCTCAACGTTTCCGGAGTCTCCAGAGAACACAACTGGGGATAGGAGAGAATATTGCACTCTCCAGACTTGGCCAGATAATGGATATTGGCCAAGTGGTTTGTGGGAATCCCTTACCACAACAGGTATGTAATGAATAATAATGGACAGATTATTCCATACGACCAGGAGAAGGGAAAAAAATGGCGTTAAACAGGGAACAGTTGAATGTATTTTTGGATTACTAAAACAAATCTTCTATGGGCACGAGAATTGATCATCGGTCGAGTTGTGTTTTTTTCATTTTGTTGTTGTCGTTGTTCAGTCGTTTATTTTCTTTGGCCGTGATCGAGTTATGCGTGATGTATGCGGGAAGTATGGAGAAAGCATAAGGGGTAGTTGAGGCCCAACTGCAGCCTTCTTGAGTGCTCTCAAAACTTTCTAAGTGTATCATAAGTCGATGATGTAATCAGATGAAACAATGAATCAATTGCTTTAGAACATTGCCAACGGTAACAAATTTATTTGGCAAAGCAAAACCGGCTAACTTTGCGGCCGTCATGAGCGTACAGCACTGGGTTGCTATGCGCGATCACGTGTGCGTCTTTGCGGGCTGTTTTCATGGAAAATGGAGATATATGTTTTTTCACTGTTTATTTTTAGGTTTCGCTTCCGTATTTCTTTCCCCATGCTTGGCGAAACAGTCTTCCGCTTTCTGCACTTTAATTAGAAGTATTTTCCAGATCCCTGTCTCCACATGCTGTGGTTTTTCTCTTTCAGTTGTAATCTTTCAATCGCTTTCATTTAGGTCAGCAACCGACGCCTCCAACCATGGCTAACAAAACCACGCCTGTACCGTCGTTTAATACAACCACGCCTACGCCGACTGCAAGTGCAACCACGCCTGCACCGACGGTTCATACAACCACGCCTGCACCGAAGGTTAGCGCAACCACGCCTACACCGACGGTTAATACAACTACGTCTCATACATCCAAGCCCGTGTCGACGACCAGTGTGACCGCCTCCGTTTCGAAAGTTAATGGAACCACGCCTGCACCCACAACTAAAGTTACCACGCCTGCTTCCACAGCTAATGGAACCACGCCTGCACCCACAACTAAAGTAACCACGCCTGCAGCTTCGACTAAGGGAACCATGCCTGCATCCACAGCCATTGAAACCACGCCTGCACCCACAACTAAAGTAACCACGCCTACACCCTCTACTAAGGGAACCACGCCTGCATCCACAGCTAATGAGACCACGCCTGCATCTTCGACTAAGGAAATCACACCTGCACCAACAACTAAAGTAATCACGCCTACACCTTCTACTAATGGAACCACGCCTACATCCACAGCTAATGAGACCACGCCTACATCTTCGACTAAGGAAACCACACCTGCACCCACAACTAAAGTAACCACGCCTACACCTTCTACTAATGGAACCACGCCTGCACCCACAACTAAAGTAACCACGCCTACATCCAAAGTTAATGTAACCACGCCTGCATCCAAAGCTAATGTAACCACGCCTACATCTTCTACTAAGGAAACCACGCCTCCATACACAGCTAATAAAACCCAGACCGCACCTTCTACTAAGGGAACCACGCCTGCATCCACGCCTAAAGGAACCAAGCCTGCATCTTCTTCTAAGCCTGCACCTACGTCTCATAAGTCAAGTACAAGCAGCGGTTCAACTTCTGGAATGAAAGGTAAGAGCCAACCAAAAGTGAAAGTCTGGTTATTATCAGGAATATCAGCTCTGGTAAAAAATCTTTCCCTCGTCACAAAACGTTGAATGTTTCACAGTAAAGAGGGCGAAGTGAGTGAAGGCGTGAGTTAATACTTTGAGAGTTTCAGTTCATTTTGTTTCTCGTTTCGCAGTCTTAAAAATCAATAGAATACTCGCAGTCTGTTTTCCTTTCGAAATTCAGAGAGAGAGGAGTATGGGGCGACGGCTTTTAGACGAGAAGGGATTGAGATGAGATGAGACGAGACAAGGGTGGCGCACTCCTTCGCTTCACTCCCGCCATTTTTTGCGTTCGCGTTTGCAGAGATGAAACGCCCGTAGGAGTCTAGAAAACAAAAAGCATCTGGAAATTCAGGGAAGATTACTTATTTTTTGCTTAAAAATGCCGAAAGATGGCTAGGTCCGGACTGCTGTTCCTACTTGTGCGACAATGAAGCAATAGTCTATTTTACGAGTAACTTTTCTTATTTATATAACGGTAAAATTCAACATGGATGTGTGGCAATTTCAGAAAGAAACTACTTAATTCCCGTAGCGCTGTTAGACCTTCTCGCCTTCGTGTTCATTACTAATCAAGTATATATCTCGTACTCATTGTAAAATAGCGCGTTCCATTTATCTCGTTGAACTTTATTTCTAGCTCACACCAAAGGTTCGTCTCCTCCAGTTGCCAGTGCAAGTAATGGCGGGAAAATGTCTGCAGGAGCCATCGCTGGTACAGTACTTGGTCTACTAGCACTCCTGCTCGCCATTGTAGTTGGCGCCATTTTTTTCAGAAGATATCACCGAACGAAAAGTCAATACAGACACAGTCTTATGGTGGATATGGATGAATTGTAACTTAACAAATGACTGTGCAGTGAGTTAAGTCTTTATTACAGTGGTGGTACACGACCTGTGCGAGATTTAAACTTGAATTTTTTGCGACAGTTTACTCTTTTAATAGCGAAGGAAACATTGTCTGTATTTTGTGGTACATACTTCTTAGTTATCTTTCCACTGCAGGATCACCACTGTAAAATAATTATTTTCCTTTCAAGAAACAGGAGTTCAAGTAGCTTTATTAGAAATAGATCTCTTTGTTGTTATCTGATAGCGTACCAAGAGAAAAAAGGCTTTTCTCTATAATGTTTTTTTTTTAATTGCCTTATTTGTAGTGGCAGGTATTTTGGTATTTGATAGTTAATGCAAGCTGTATGACTAGTTTTGATACGTAACTAGTTTCGAAAAATATTTGCCCAGGACAGAACTTACAAGTGTTCAGTGTACGATCAAAGGTTCTGTACGATTGCTAAGTATAAGTTAAAATATGAGAAGCCCAAAACCGCAGACATGGAAAGTTTTGCTTTGAATAAAGCTTTTGGTGTTGTACTGACAGTGCCTATAACAGAAAATTTAAACGAGCCGAGAAAACGGCAACGAAAACAATTGATAGGCACGATATTTTAAAACAGCACCAACGGCCCCGTTACATTTATAAGCTGGGGGGAGTCGGAGAAGGAAAAAATTCCAACAATCTTCTTCTGAGTTATAGCACTCTCACTATTGGGACTTGCTTTCGACGCGCGCGCTTCCGCCCCGGTGGTCGCGCTCTGTACTCCTACCTCGCGCGTTGAGCTCTGCCTCGCTAATCCTGCTTCACCTTCGCAGGACCAGATGACTGAGGGATGGAGGGTTGGGTAACTTTCTGGGGCATGAAATTTTTTCTAGCCTTTAGGTTGTGCATGACTTTTTTTGTGGGCAATAGCTTGTGCATGTCAAACAAAACAGTACCTGTATAGTAGAAAGCACTTGCTTGATTTTTTTTTTTTTTCCATGGCTTCCCTTGCACGATATTTTTTCAGCTTTTTTTGCCGTGCAGGAATATGTTTTCGATATTTGCCCAGTCCCCACCTCCCAGACGCCACTCAGTAGTGGCGGCGAACTTCCACGTTGTCTTACGCCTACACTTTCGCTACTCAGCGGATTCTCCTCACACGAAATACCCTGCATGAGCTTCTTTGCGTGAAAGAGAGAAAGGTCACGTCACTGTTGAAGAAATTCAACGCTTCATAAATAGAGGATATTGCACGGTGGCGAGAAGATATGAATTTTATGTTCGAGTGGCAAGAACAATATCTCACAGAGTGAGCGAAGCGACGAGCCAACGAGCCAACGTGTAATGTTCTTTTTATTATATGGAGACTAAATATTGAAACCAATTCAACAAAAGCAAAAGGCGGGAATCGTGACGTCATTGAACGATACGACACTCACAAAGGTGACATACGGAAAATACGCCACTCGGGTCCCGGATGAAGTGGCGTATGGAATCTACGAGTGGTTTAGTTCCCAGTAAAACACTCTTCTCCATATAATAATATTTCATACTTTCCAAATAAAGTATAAAATGTATAATGATCAGCATCATCACTGATTACAATACTTACAGTAACAACGAACATACGCGGTGTCTCCAATTATCCGATGCATTATATAACTGAATGGCCTGCCGCAGTTTGTAGCTTTACAGAATTGCAGAAAAATTATAACGGCAGAGAGGTTTTTTGAGTGAGACATCGTTTCATATTATTTTTCTTCGCAGTCGAACCAGACGTGGGAAACGAAACGACGTAAGTTTAATCATACCATATGAACAGTTTTTGCAAAAGAAATTTAACGTTTATCAAAAACAAAACAAAAAAAATCTTATTTTACACCCACTTTCAGTGTTACGTGCATAGCAATAATCTCTCGACATGCCAACTTTCGACATGCTATGTAACCTGGCCTACGTCAAAATGAAAGCACAAGTGGCTTCTTTAGGGCCGAACTTGACTTTTAGTCATGAAAGATGGATTTATTTGACATCAAACTAAGGCTAGGAGTATCAAGTAAACATTCTGTGGGAGATAAATCGACTGCTTTGAATGTTTACATCTTTCGAATATTAACTGAGCGGTAGCGGCCCAATTCTACCGTAAGTCACTATTGAGAGCCGATCGAGTACACTAAAATCGTTTGAATTGTCCCATAAATCGGGAGTCCTCGATCTTCTTCATTCATTTGAGGTCAGTAATTATCATATACTTCTCTAAACGGTATATCAGCTGTTTACATAGCATGTCGACAGATGGAATGTCGTGAGATGGTCGAAAGATGTCGCCTATGCACGTAACACTGAAAGCGGGTGTAAATCATACAGTTTTCTAAAAGGTTGATTTACGTTATAGAACAAACAGAACTACAAACAGCTTGCTCCGTACAGTTACATCAAACGTGTGTCTTGATCATGGCTGTTCTTACTGAATATCATCTTGTTGTCTACTATACCCGATGGCGGCTGCACGGCTGCGCCACCTCAACCAGATAATTCCTGCCAGCACGAATCCCACAAAACCCAGGGATGCCACGACAGCTACGGCGATGACCCACGCTTTGGGACCTTCGGTTTCAGGCTCTTCTGTTGGTGCTACTGTTGATTCTGTGAGAAGATCCAAAATTATAGTTATAGCATAGTTTATTAACTTCCTATAGGACTCTGTGGTCGGATGCGTGTCTTTCTCTGCTGGGCTAGAAACGTAACTACGATGGCTTTTCACACCCTGGGCCCGGTGGTTCGAGAGCAGGTTAACTCCAAACAGGATTAAAAGTTAACCGAAGTATTAGTTTTTCTTGTATAAAGGTGTTTTTCACTGCTCATGTTTTGTGTAGTTTGAGATTATTCAAACTCAAAACTGCATGAAGGAAAAGCAATATAAACAGAAAACCTCACCGAAAAGCTACAAAACTGAAATCAAAATTCTTACTAACCCTGGTTTAGCTTAATCCGGCTTTAAATAGCCTATCCCTGGAGTGTAAATGGCTAGGTTTTAAGGTAACCTAACGAGACCCTTCGGGGGCGGTCAACATGGTGCTAGACGAGCATCCATCACTTCTAGTTTCTTCATGCAATTAAAACGAGCAAAATGTTCAATAGTGTGCGTTAGTGGATTGAGTACAACTAATCCTTAATTAGGAACAATTAGGTTAGCACTAACCTAAATACTTGAGCCAAAAAAATGGTCTTGGCCATTCTGTACGATCACAATAACCGTGACTAGCGTGTCCATCTGCCAACAGGCCACAAAACTCTACATCCATGAAACGATTTCTGAAAAACAAAAATGGCACATAAATGAGCAGTCGTGAAAACTAATCAAAATGAAGCTTTTTGAGGGACTGGAGGTCAATGCTTAATTCATAGTATAACGTAGCCTAAAGTCTTCTTGATGGAATTCTAATCCATCCAGCGGCCGTTCTGCGAGGGTTTCCTGAACAATTTGCTGGTAGCGATCTCTACCTCTGGGCAGAGAGAGGCACTGGAATGATATGGAATATTGTCAAGTGGTCTCTGAATTTAATTAAACATACACACAATTGAACACTCACTAGCAAGATAATTACCTGAAATAAGCCGGGCAGTCTCTAATGATGTCATTACAAACCGAACTGCACAAGGTCTTAAATACGGGACTCCCTTCATCCGGGAAACATGGAGGAAACAGCTCTCCACAAAACAACTTCTTGATATTTGTTTGGCACTTGGGAAACTTAGAAAGTTCTTTTTCCACGTTCTTTGGAAAGGCGGCTTCTAAATCTCCACCGTCGTACGTTCTGTTATAAAGCCATTTGTAAAACTTCTTTTGGACGGACTCCGAAAATAAAGTGTGCTGGTAAATACCCAAGTTTTTACAGGCAGGAAAGATCAACTTTTGACAGCCACGATCCAGTGGACCTAAAATAAGAAAAAAGAAGCAAAGAGCAAACTAAGTCTGCAATACGTAAATGCTAGCATTTCCATAGCTACTGGTTTTGAAATGTCCTTGACCACGTGACGAGAAGAAGAAAACGTTCTGGAACGAGAATGACGTGTCTCTTGTAAGGCATGAATTAAACCTCTGCGCAGTAGTTCCCCGCCCTCATCCTCCTCCAAAAATAAAACAATCCTGTATTACCCAACGTATTTTTGCAATTAGAAACATAAATGAGAAATGATATTAGAGCATTCAAATTTGGTTTCCTGCTATTGTTAGACGTACAGTAGCGCATCCGTTCCTCTCCCATAAAAGAGGAATCAGATTTGATGATAAATATGACCGAAATCTTTCTAATTGTTATCAAAGGAAACTCTTGCTTTGTGATAGAAAAACAGTACACATTACAAAGAGTGTCAGTTCTGTCATGTCAAGACATTCAAGATCTAGTAGCGTACTACCAACCTTCCAGAATCCTCCGATCATCACACTTATTACTTCTTAACCCCACAAATTTTCACCTGAAGACGTATGGTTCTCGAGCTTTTGCTGTTTCCGCTCCTGAACTCTGGAACAGTCTACCTGTTTCTATCCGCTCATGTGACAATCTGAGTTCTTTTAAATCTAAACTCAAAACTCATCTTTTTAAGAAAACTTATTATTCTTAGCGATTTTTACTTTTATTACTTTCTTAAATGCACATTTTTAATTATTAAGATTAGTACAGCTCATTTTGACGATTTGTACAGCGCCTAGAGCAGGCATGGATAGGCGCTATATAAATATTTATTATTATTATTATTATTATTGTTATTATTATTATTATTATTGTTATTATTATTATTATTATTATTATTATTATTATTACTGTTATTATTATTATTATTATTATTATTATTATTATTATGATGATGATGATGATGATGATCGTTTCCCAAAACTGTTGTTCCCTTACAAAGTTTGATCTTCATCTTGGCAATTAGCCATTTGATTCTGGCTTCAACCCTGTTGTCTATCTAAGGAGAAGGTAAACATGAGATTTTCACAGTTTCTGAAATAAATTTAACTTGCAACCCATTTTTAAGAGCATTACTTTGTGCTTCGCCATCTGTGTTAAGGGAACGCAAAAAAGAAGCCCGAATGTTCCTCTTAATGTAAACTTGAAAGGTTCACTTTGATTTCCGTCATTCCGAGAAATCCATCTTTTCCGCCATCAATCAAAAAAGATTACTATTAGAAGTTATCTTGCAAGTTCCCAAGCATCAATCAACTCTTTTATTTTTTGAAGTCGGAAAAGACGGATTTCCCGGATTTCCCGGAGAACTGACTTACAGTAATTAAGGGAAGTAATATAATACTACTCTTTATATCTGTAAGTATACTTACAGTAAAAAGGGAAGTATTACTGTAAGTCAGTTTCCCGGGATATCCGGAAAATCCGTGGTTTCCACTGTCAAATGTAAGTGTCTTGCATTAATGATTTCCTGAACAGTCAATTCATACTGTAAGTTGCCAAGCATTAATCTACTCTGCTTTCTGAAGTTGGAAAACACGGATTTTCCGGATTTCCCGGAGAACTGACTTACAGTAATTAAGGGAAGTAATATAATACTTCCTTTTTTTACTGTAAGTATACTTACAGTAAAAAAAGAGAAGTATTATATTACTTCCCCTTATTACTGTAAGTCAGTTCTCCGGGAAATCCGGAAAATCCGTCCTTTCCACCATCAAATCTAAATGTCTTGCATACTGATTTTATGAGCAGTCACTCCATACTGCAAGTTCCCAAGCATCAATCTATTCTCTTTTTGGAGATGGAAAAGACGGATTTTCCGGTTTACATAGAGAATTGACATATTTATCGAATTTAAGATGTGGAAATGCTTTAAAACATCCTTTAGATTTCTACACTAGTTGCATTCGAAAAATCGGAAACCCTGTGGTGCAGAAACGCTTTGAATGAAGATAAAAAGGACAAAGTAATATATATCTGGAGTATTTTTGCCGTAAAGAAAGCCGTTGATTTAATACGTTAAAAATGCTATCTGGTTGCTTGATTACGCGGTACGGACTAATGTGTTCGCCAAAAGGTCAAGGTTTAGCCTCCGCAGGGAATCAGTGAAAAGCTTTGTCGTGGAAAAGACTGATCTATTGTTGGCGTATGAAATGCTTCTGATTGCACTAAAACCGAGTGTTAAGTTTCTTTCTTTGCGGATTCAATAAAAATACACCTTTGAACACTTTTTATGCATAATTTTATCAGCTAAAACGTCCATTTTTAGTCACGAAAATAGAGAAAACAAATCCATCGAAAACTTGTAAAGGTGTGGCTTTATTCTGTCAGATGTATTCATGATAAGTTCGCACAATTAATCTTATATATAAGAAACAGGATCACTGCAGTCATTTCAGGAACAACTGTTGATGGACAGAGAAGAATGCTTCGAGCAAAAAAACCTTGCAGACAGCTCAACAGCGAGGCTATCAAGAGCGCTGCACTCTGTTATCTGACGCCAGTAATCAGTGGAAAGTGCAGTATTATAAGCGCCAAATGTGTTTGCAACGTAAAAGAAAAAGCATTGCCGAAGGCGTGGAGCTCGATATGCAAGAAGCGCGATGCCTGTGACCGTGCAATTTCAGGTTAGTATCTGCTCGAGGATTGTTTTGGAAGCACAATTTACGGCACATTTTCAACCGTTGACGCATGCATGTTTTTTTTTTCTTTATTCTAGGTATACCCAATATTGCGTTCTTCTTTAGTGCAATTTCCACACAAGAAAAGAAGAAAGCCAGCATTATTGAGGAAACGGCCGAAGAAAGCAGTGAAAGTGAGGATGATGACCAGTCCAGCCAGATATATTCCAAGCGCCACAAGCGAACAATGGCTAGATGGAAGTTTGGCAAGTGTTAACAAGTCCCTTTGTCCCGCTGTTTCGTATTGGGTGGCTTTAACTACGCGAAACGGCGCTCCTGCCAGCCCAATATCCGTCCACAAAGCATTTCTAAATTGTGGAGTGGAGGTTACCACACAACAGGTCAGCATTCATTCACGCTTAATATTTCCTTACAAGGGTTTTCTGCATCGAAGAGTGTCGTCATGTTATCGATCGAACGACTGCAGAAAGAAAAAAACAACCAACATTCATTGAGCTCTTCTTTACTAGATCATTTCTCACAGAGGTATTATTTCTACTTAAACTGCGACAGTTAAAAAAATATTTGTTTTGTGTCTTCCAGGTTCAGTTTCAAGACGGAAAGGAGTCGCCAGCTATAAAGGAATTGTACAAAGTTCTTAAAGACCATAAAAACCAATACATGCAAGACCTCATAAGCTCATCATTTCAACGGAGCTATGAAGAAGAAGCAAGAAACCTGATGGGCGATGACCTTTACACCCAAGAATTAGACGCCTGTGGTAACGAAAATGTTGTGCGAATTACCCTTATCAACTCAAAGTTTCAAACGTCTTTGGCAATCGTGATCGAGCATCTGATTGAAGCAAAGCTCCAGATAGACACGTTTGGCTTCACTTCCGACATGACGACAGCGCAAACATCAAGCAATCTGGAATCGAATGAAGGAAAGAGATTGTCCGACAAGTTTACCATCTTAGTAAATGACATTGCCATTGGTATGGAAAAGCTGAACTACGCGAGTTATCGAGGAAACGTCTACAAGAAAGAGATTCGGGCGAAATACACCTACTCGTACAAGTGCGAGGCCAAGGTCTTTATTAACTCCCTCGCCACAAACGAATTTTTCAAGTCAAGGCTCATTCGGCAAATGAAGAACGTCATCAATCTCTTAGCTGACCCATATTGTGAATTGTTTCGGCCCCTCACAATCAATTACGACCTAATTGAAGTGAGCAACGGGACTTGCTGGTCAATAAAGAACAGGTCTTTCGTCGATGATGCCATTTCCAAAGAGCAAGTGGGGAAAATTTCTCCCAGAGCGTTCTGTCCCTACGATGTGTCCAAACCACCAGATCCGAAGTACTTTCGCGAGATCCTTGAAAACAGCCTCCAGCCAGAGGAGATTTCCAGCTTCTGTGAAGATTTTGTCCGGTTGCTTTATTACAACAAGAAAAGGCACAAAGATAAAGTCCCATGCCTGGTGGGTGACGCCAATAGTGGCAAAACCAGTCTGTTTTTCCCCATCCTCGGTCTTGTGCACCACGGAAATGTGGCGACCGTAACGAAACAGCGCGCATTTAACAAGTCGATGATATCGCCATTCACGGAAGTAATTTTCATAGACGAGGCCACTGAGTCGACGCTTGATATAGACGACTGGAAAACGTTGACACAAGGAGGCTACTCGGCCCACGATGTCAAATACCAGACCGCCAAGCCTTTCATCAACCGGTGCCCAATGGTCATCACTTCCCAGCGCAGACTCAACTTTGGTCCTGCCGATCAGCCAGCAATGGACAGGCGTCTGACGACCTATCATTTTAAAAGTTTGCCCCATCCAGACAAAAATGCAGCTAAATGGTTGAAACAGCATCCCATGGATTGCGTACTCTGGGCGGCACAGATGGCTAGTCAACCTGCTGAAGAGGACCCAAGTGACGAGGATGTAAAGGATGGTGGTTTAGAGGAGCAAGAAAAGGAAGAGATTCGCACGCTGTGCTTAGACGAAGTGTTAGACGAGAGTGACTGCCCAAATGTGGAAGAAAGCTCGCAGATCAATGTGGTAGAAGCGAGTCAAGATGGTTCCGATGCAAGTCAGGACCAAACCATCATTGCCTTAAGGAAAGCGGTGGAGAATTGTTCGGAAGGGTCACTCCGTCACCGTCAAATATCTCGTCTGTTGGAAGTACGACTTAAAGAAGTCGAGAAACTGCGTCAGTATAAGGAGAAGACGTACCAAGACAGGCAGGAGAGCCTAGTTTCCAGAGGCGTGACAAAGGCGCATGCGGCATTACTCCCTAGAGAAACATCAGACCCATTACCCACGCCAATCCAACAAGACTTAGAGGCAGCAAGAGAGCAGAGCCGTAGAGAAGAACTGTTGACCAAGAGACAAAGGGCGAGTGAAGCATTCAAAGCAGCGTGGCTGCAAACAACCGAGAGAGAACTGTACCAGTGTACCATGACCCTTGCCTCAGTGGTAGATCGAGGGAGAAGAGCTGCGATGGAAGCACACCGAGAAGTGCTCCAGGACAAAATGAAGAACCACCATCTCAACTTGGGCACTCTAAAGTGCGACTTTGCCTTGGAGGAACGTAGGCAGTGGTGTTGCGCGGAAGGTCTTTTGAGGAAAGAACACAGATATCTTGTAACTAGTCTTTTCCAGACATTACCGATTATCGCAGAACTCGGTGAATCGTCAGGAGAAACTCCAAAAGAATCTTCGCCATCTCCGCTGGCACGAACAAACAGCAGTGACGACGAAAACGAATTGTTCATCACCCAAGGTCCTCGCACGCAATTGCGATTGAGTGGAACGGCTGCAGCAAGCCCCTGCCCAACCTCCCAGAAGAAGAGGAAACACAAGGGAAGAAAGGGAAATCCAAGCAAAAAACTTTCCCAGCCGTCAATTGCAAGCTTTTTTCCCAGTCAGAAGTAGTTCCATTTTGTAATAATGTATCAGAACTGGAATGAAGCCAAGAGCTTGCGTGAATCAATTTCAAGCGATTTTCTCAGTGAGAAGAGTTTGATTTTCCTCGTGATCAGAACTTCAATAAAGACAAATACCTGTGTGAATGTTCGAGAGTAGTCCAACAGTACCACTAATTAAACTATCTACAATCTCCCATAAATTAGTTGCGACACTCACAATATCGTAATAACTGGAATCTATCCGTTGTTAATTCGGTGAAAAGTACGCCGTTATAAAACATTTCTTGTTTCTATTTCAAGAGGATAATATCAGTTTGAGTTGGTTTTGTTCCAATGATAACTAGAGCACACCACGATTTTTTTTTTCAAAGTCCTTTTATCGGTCGTATAATTTAGAAGGTGAACCGAATTTTCTTGCCGCCCGGCTCAGCAGAGAGTTGGCTGTCCTAACCTTTTGAAAACGAAATTCGGGGTCTCTTAGGATCGCTTGCCATTGACCGAAGCCGTGTTTTTTAAGTCCAGCTTTTAGGTATTTGTCTTCTTCAGGAGAGAACATCACATTTTTTCTTCTCGCGCCAATTTCGTTCGGCCTGAAAGCATCTTCGCGTGTTAGTCTCGGCACGCCTGCTAGACGCTCGGGTTGTTTTTTCGTGATCACTTCGACCTCGTCGGTAGAAGGAGTGTCACTATTGTCAGCATTTTGATCTTGCGAAGAGCTTGACAGGTCTGAAAGCCTCGAGCGCACTTCCATTTCTAATTCTGTTCCCCTGTCACCGTGCAATTCTTTCAAACATTTGTGTGCCTTACTAGCGACGTCACGCGATCGTTGCTTTTGATAGTGAACCCTTGCCACGACAGAGCTGTGTTTCTGATCCTCGGATATCGTGCTTTGCGCGTTGCTACTAAGTTGCCTGCAGCTTGCGGTCTCGACTATTTATCGATAGCGAGTCGGATGAACGTACTTGCCTGTTGCATCGAAGACAAGTTTACTCATTAGTTCTCCTAGCTTGTTGTGTTGTCCTCCATTTCTCGTCACTAAAACATAATCACAGTTCGGCTTGAGCAGAGGGCGTATATGATTGATGTAGCCATCTAACACTTGCATGCTAGTCTCAGTCAGGTAAAGAGAATCGAAGCCAAACTTTCCTGCTGTTTTGAACATTTTCTGGTCGATAAATCCGCCGTTGGTTTTAGCGTTGTTCACCATCTCAACAGTTAAATATTGATATGTCATCGGGCGCGATCCTTTGACCTTGATAAACAAATATACGGCGAGAAATTTGGTAGCAAACGATAAGTCTAGTGGGGATATTGTACCTGGATCATCCTTGCATGATTTTAGCACGCTTTCGTAGCGCGGCAAATAACGCCCTACGACTTCCAAGAGCTCTTCTAGCGTAGCCCAGTGTCCCTTGGCTTCTAAGGCTTCGATATCGAGTTCGCTCGTCCATTGTAATCGCATCATCTTGGAGACGGTCTTGCGGACTCGTTTTAAGTACAGCTCTGTGGAAGATAATCCTCTTAATACCGATTCCGAAGCTCCATTGACTTTTCTGAAATCCCCTAATTCTGCAATGGCGTCCAAATAGCCTATGCGCCCTGCGTGCCCGAGATTCCACTCGTCTTGCATCATGTCAACAAATTTGAAAAGTAGATTGGGCGAACATAGACTAAAGTCAACGATTTCAAATGTAAGATCCTCCTCTTCTTCGCAACAGAATTTAAGAAACTTCAAACACTTGCTGACAATTTGGTGCGCTTGCCGATCACTTTTACAACCTCCGCCACTGCCGGTGAGCCAGGACAAGAAATCTTGTGCGATTTCACTTGACATGGCAAAAGAGACAACTCTTCTAGATTTAGGTGGAATCTTGTGATCACTGACCTCCATTTTGTTGCTTTTTTGTTGGCCTGATTCAATCTGAGTGGTCTAGCTTTTCGTCGAAATAAAAGTACCAACGATGTTTGTTCTTTGCGTGTTTTCTGCATCCTCTTGCCGTTGTAAACCCATCATGATTGCAATCTTGCACTGGACAGTGAAAAAGGCCATCAGAATCGTCTTCTTCTAAGTGAAGTCGTTTGGGTTTAGGAGATGCGTTTTCTAACTTTGACCAGTCGATTGCCACTCCTCTTTTGTTCATCTTTTAATATCTGATATGTGAAGTTTCTCGCGAGACTACTGTATTTATAATAAATAGCTGACTTGTTATCCATCTGGCCCGCTTCTCACACAATAAAACCAAACAAAGGAACAAAGGGGCAGGTCTCATCTTGTCCCAACCTGCCCTTACCTGATTAAGCATGCAGCAGGCAAGCCAGGCTAGAAATTGAATTTGCCCTCGATCGCGCATGTTAGAATGGTAAAGTAACCTCGGAACTTGTGTTCGTGTTCACCAACGCTAAATAGGAACCCTCGTTCCCATTAAGTGACTCAAATAAAACAACGGAATGCTAGTTCCTCTTTAACTTAAAGCGGAACTAATTCCAGTTTGTTTCCATGCTTTCAGCAGAAAAAAGGACCAAAATTGCTTTTGAAAGGGACCAATTAAAACATTTGGGAACGACAAGCAGCGATTAGGAACAGCACGTTCCTAATTGCAAATAAGATAAGACTAAAGTGGAACAATCGTTCCTTAATATTGAACTCCGGAACTTACTATGCTGGTCAATGGGAACGAATTGTGTAAAAGAGAACACTCGACAAAATCGGAACCATTCGAAAAGGAACATTTGTTCCTGAAAAGATAAAAACGGAACAAAGAGTTCCCTTTACTCGCAATAAAAAAGGAACTTCGTGTTCTTGTTTAAGACAAAAGGAACCCGTTGTTCCGATTTCAGACATCGTTGTTCCTAGGACTGATTTCGGACTAAAAACAAGTTCCTATTGGTGTCTTCTAAGTTTGTTCCTTAAACAATTAGAGGAACAAAGCAGTAAAACTCGCGGAACGGTAGCTTTTCAAGAAAGCCATTATTTTTTGCGTCGCATCAATTACAATCATGATTTGAAAACTTGCTAAATTAAGGAATACGCCAACAAGGCGGGCAAAAAAATATCGACGAAAAAGATGGTGTTAAAAGCCAAAATCTCTGCTGTCATCAATTTTGGGGAATGTCAATGATGATGTCCTCTCATGGTAAAAACAGTAAGTGGTATTTTGTGGCGGCTACTTGTCGCTCTAGTATTTAGTCACCCCACGGGTGCGTTGCCACCGTCCGTTCCCCTCCGTAAATGATGACCATATCTTTGCCAATAATAGCTCTATATGTACTACCTGCTATATGCCGGTTTTCATGTGACGTCATCAATTTCCAAAATAAGAAATTACCAATCCTTGTGAAGTTTTAGTTTCGTCAGATGTAAGACCCTCTAATAACCTGACGTTTTGCAACGTTTAAACCCGACAGGGTTCCTCATTATGTAATGGAGCACGTCGGAATTTCCAAGTTTATGTGTTGCGTGACATTAAAATGGCGGCTCGATAAGGCTGTCGAGTGAGTCAAAAGATGAGTTATTGCTCAAGTTTTTACTAACTAAACAGTTCTTGCTTTAGACAAAGTATTAATTTCAATGTATCGGAGTTCTAGAGTAATAACGTTTCGTTTCAATGGCAAAACTCAATGACAGATGTTTCTGTTACTTTACGGCCGCCATGTTTGTGTCCCTCCGAAGGGCACAAACATGGCGACACCATACAAAGCTCTATAAATTTGAGTGAAACACTTTTCCGAATAACGCGCGGATGGAAAGCCGTACAGACTTAAAACTTGGCGAGGTTATTTATATATCAATCATCTTTCATATCTCAGCTTCTTGACTTAATTCATTGAATAGTTACGATTTTTATTTTTGATGGCGTGACACTGAAAACCAGCCATAAATCTATTAGATTATTCGCTCTCGATTTCTATCCGTGATAGCTGACTCGGGCTGCGCCCTCGTCAACTGTCTTGAGCTCCAGATCCAATTGTTAAAAGTCCCAGTAAAAGCCATACACTAGTGTAAAGTACTTACTAGATACACTGTCATTGCTGGCAAAATTAGGTGGCTCGAAACACTTCTTGCTGCTTGCTGTCTCATTTGGTAAAGAAAGGCACTGAGCAAGAACAAAATTCATTAGGACCTCGCGATGGTCGGCTTGACCTGGGTGGTTCAAGCAACGCTTCAGCAGCTCACCACAAACTCGTCTGCAAGGGAACACGCGCTTACTTGGGGAAATAGAACGAACACTCCAACGCTGCTCCAAGCTCCACGGAGGAACAGTTTTCCCAGGCCCTTATAAAATAGGGTAAATATCTCGCAAGATCAGACAACAGTGTATCCGTGACTTCCTCTCGAAGTGGTAAGGTGTTGTTGTACCCGGCTTTTGTACAGGTATCGAAAGGTCCACCGAGAAGGCTGATGCATTTACCATCACTGGATTCACAGAAGATTGTTACAACACTACATAACAGCAAGCAACTTGAGAAAGCTGTAGCAATAAGGCTCATAATGCGTGCGAGGGGGTTTCTACTTAGAAACCCGACAATTCATGTCACGAAAACGAAAGCTGATATTGTATTTATTTCTCCGATTCCAACCTCTCACTAACCGTGCGACGACACCGCGGAAATACGTTTTTTGACGTCACCGTAACTGATCAGTGGTCATCACCATCAGGCTGTGCTGTCCTTCGATCGATCAGTTTTCCCAGATCAGTATTTTGGTTCGTTTTAAGGTCGAAAATATCCTTGATAATTCTCGTTATTGGTGAGTTTGACGTCCTGAAATGGGTTTTTAATACTCAAACAATGTTCCGGTAATGAATAGGAGTACAGGGGAGTCATTTTGTGTGGAGTAATGTGTAGTTTGCTGACTCGAGCCTGGATCGTGTTGCTTCAGTCGCCCTCGCCTCAGAATTGTCGAAAACAACGATGGGTATCCAGCAAAGCAGAAGATTGGTTCTGTATGAAGCTTTTGCAAGGATTTTGAAGATTAGTTGGATTAAAAGTGTAATTTGCATGAAGTGGTTAAGGTACATGTAAGTCGGGACCGTTTTATTCACACTCACTTTTCGCCGACATGTGGTGCTTGTTCATTTAGATTATATTTCGCAACGCGTCAAAGAAACTTTGATAAGAATTTGTCTTTAAAGACTGGCTTGTTTGGCGTTTCTATCACCTTTCTGACTTTCTGCGCCTTTTGGAACAGGTGACAATTTTTTTGTACCTGCCGTTTGCTGTCAGAATAAAACATTTGTTCATTTCATTCACAAGATATTTCTCTATCATTAAAGATTGTTTAAGCCTACATTTATATATAATGGTGGCGTTTGCGAAGGGAGTAGAAATCGAAAATATTGTGATTTGTTGGCCGCAGCGAACGCTGGAAATACTGAAAACATTCAAGACCGCTCAATATGTTCGGTTCATAGACAATTTTCCTCGCTTGAGGTCTCTTTTGTTTACATCGATTACATGTTGATAGTACATGGAAATTTTCAAGACCGTTTCCTTGTACATGTATGCACAGGTAACTAAATATTTTAAAATGCCCAAACACCTGAATTTGGTTACACGAAACCGCTTCCACTTATGGGATGTGGTCAAGTTTCACATCTTTTGATGCTGAAAAGACATTCAACATTTCAGAGAGGCAGTAATCAACTCTTCAATGAAACCCACTAGTTTATTTTGTTTACTCAGTCATTTGAAGCTTTTCGATTTCTATTTCCCTATCTTACATGTACAGTGTATAAACTGATATAACTAATTGACTGTTGTTGTTTTTCCTTTCATTTAATTTAATTCAGATGAGCTTTGCTCAATTACTACAAAATAATTTTTACATTGTATGTGCTTAATGAATCAGACATGTACATATCACGTGCTTTGAATCAATAAGAAATTAATTATGATCCCCTTAGTCATAATATTGTATCATCCTCCCTTCTGTAAGATTCTTACTTAACTTGTAACCACTTTATTACAAGACATAGCACCTGATGGCAATAAATTATATAATTATATGTATTTATTTTTTTTCCTGTGATATTTGGCTAACAAGTGGGTTTGTTTATGCCACTGTGTCTCTGAATTGGCTTACTGTCGTCTACAAACCATTGGTAATATATCTTCGCTACATCCAACTCAGATACTAGACACAAAAGCATGTATTAAAGAACAGATACATTTCTTACAAATTAATATTTATTGCATTTAGTTCATCACTTAAGTTCTACAACATTACTTTTCTCCAGTGAGAAATTTTGTGCAAAGTCTGAAGTTGTAAGTTGCAAAAACAAGTTCCGTCAGTAGTTGCGAATCACTTAAAATCAGGCTTTGGTACTGTCAACTGAATGGCAGCAAGCGAGGAAATTAGAAATTGTCTCAAATACACAAGTGATAAAAGACATAAACTTGACTGAAATCTACAGACTCCTTTTTTTAGGTTTAGGGTTAAAGTTAGGCCTAAGGGACAAGGTGAGAGGTGTGGTGGCCTTGTGGTTAGTGCGCTCAGCAATGGATCGAGTGGTCCGTGTTTGAGCCCTTGTCAAGGACATTGTGTTGTGTTTTTGGGCAAGACACTTTCACTCTCACAGTGCCTCTGTGAGAGGGTTAGTAGAAATACTCCTAGTCAGTTCATGCTACAGAACTCGAGATAAGCCTGGCCTGATGGGCCACTTGGCTCAATGCAGACTTTACCTTTTACTTAGGGACAAGGTACTGCATCAAGTGGGGGAAGAGACAGCGGAGTCAGAACCTCCCACTTCCCATACCCTGTTCTCCCACTTCCCATACCTCTATCTCTTGACTCCCACCCTTGTTCGTCCTGCTCCTGTCCCCTGTAAATTAAGAGACTCAAAACACATCTAAGTCATTTAGCTGCACACCCCTTGGGCATTTCCTTTTCCTTCGTTTTCAGCCTTGCTACTCTTACCCGTATCTTTCAAGTGAATGACCTATGATGTAACCATTGTCAAAGGGTTTCATTTTGGGCCTCATTTTGAGCCCAAGGGTGAATTTTTCTTTGCCTGTCGGCCTAGAAGTCTCTAAAGACACTAAATGAAAGTCAAGTAACATTTTCAGTTCTTGTTTTTGAAAGTATTTGAAGCCTTAATGAATGACAAAAATTAGCATTTTGCATTTCTCTCTGGATTCCTGCCCCCTATTCTCCCGGGCTCCTGCCCCATATTCTCCCGGGCTCTTGCCCTCTGCCTCTCCCCACCATCAACAGATGGCTGAATGTTCAGGAGAGGAGTTGCCATATGGAGAGCATTGGTCACTGTTCTCTCAGTTGGTGTTTTTACAGCATTGATGTTGTGGAAATCATCCATGGACAGTATCTAAAAGGATTTTTGCCGAGCCAAAATCGAAAAAAAATGTACAATAGAAGAAGTTTTCTATTAGGAAATCCAGATAATAGTAATATGTAAACAAATATTAATCTTAGAAAGTTATACAGAGCCTCAGGCTCTAAGGTAATGTGGTCAGAAATTATCTGGGTGGCCTTACAATCAGAAGATTGCTGTGTGAATACAGGGGGGTAGCCTATTTATAACTAAAAATGAAATTCATTTATTGAGTTTTAATTGGAAGTTGTTATTACCCAGATTTTATGGTATTTTTATTGTCTTGCAATAACATATGCATGTATTTTTAATTACCCTTTTAACAGCTTTGTATTCCATGTCTTCTGCCATCTTAAGATGATCAGATGTAATGTACTTCTTGTGTTTTTTTCTAATAGCTAAATAGCTTTTTTTTCTAAACTCTAATAGCTATGCAACTAGTTTAAAATAATTTTCACACTTTAGAGGCGCTAAAAGCAAAATACAGAACTACAACAATTTGAAATTATGACAAGAAACAAAGAAACAATAATAAACATGAAAATTTAAAATTTCATTTTTGCCAGCCTCAAGCTTACTGAAGTACAGTATAATTAAAATTGGATATTTTATGATAAAACATACCTCGGTGAATTCTTCCCCGAGTTGAGGCCAGATTTTGAACCCTTTTAATTGGTGTCCTCAGTGTAAAGCAATTCAAACCTTTTCGACAGCTTACATGTATAAAACCGTGTTGATATTTTCTTGTGAACATACTGTAGTTATACTATAAACATGTCTCATTTGCATGGACGTTGCAAAAGGAAAGGAAATGGAATACAGAAAAAAAAATCGCCTGTTTCTGAAAGGAAAAGTGACATAATTCTCAAAAGACTGAAATGAATCTATTAGGTACATGACTCCAACTGTAACAGGCACAGATGAATTCAGCAGTCAACATTATCAGGAGGAAGCAAAACAATCTGACCTGTAAGGCTATCCTGCAATTTTGACAATTCTTCCTCTGCATCTTTAATTACCAAATGTGCTTTCTTCATGCGAACACACAAAAGTTTCCCTGGGGGAAACAAATGGAATGAAAATAAAATTCCCTTAAAAATAAAATATTAGTTAAAGCTGATGGTTCTTAAACAACTATTCTTTAAATGAGAATTTCAGCATTTTCTTGCCATCCAAGGGTTTCAAAAGGAAAAGGAGAAGACTAGAGGGGGGAAAATTTGCTTGTAAAGCATACAACAAAGAGGCGTATATTTTTGTAAAAAAGAAGTTCACGGGAACCATGCAAAGAAATCCTTCCTAAACAACAATTTCTTAATTAAGCTGCTACTGACATTGCACGAATGAAAAGTTCATTCAGCTAACCTAAACTTGCTGATCTTTTTTTGGCGTAAAAGAAAAGAGCATCCATAGAACATCCACCCGGTGGTTTGGCCTCATTTCCTTGGTCATTTTTCCAAATCTCCATAAAAAAGACCAAAGTCTCTCCATGACTTCACCATCTGTGAGACCAAAGCCAGGAACTCTCCTGGGACTGTATTTGATCTAGAAAATCAGTACAATTCATCAAAACAGAACTAAATACACAGTACAAATGCTGTTCAATCCCAGTAACACAAACATTGACCCCATAACACAGGGTGGCCATACATGCTCATCTTTTTTAAAATACTACTTTTTTGACATACAGTTAGTTTCAAATAAGTGGACATTTCAATAATAATCACCAAGAAATTTTGTGACAAATTTTCAGACAGAAAACATGATATACAGTGTGGCAAACAAACAAAAACACACATGTACACACATGAGCAGATGTCAACTGAATAATTTAAGCAAACCTGGCATTTTGCTTTGTGTCCATAGCTATGGAAAATGGGAATGGCAAACTTGACAGACTGTAGGATGTGATGCTGTCCTTGGGCCTACAGTGGTAATATTGTATCAAAGCAAAATTAAAAACTTAATTGCTTAACTGGTGCTTAAAAGACTTTGTTATAAGATCTACATGAACTTTCATGAAAATAGTAAATGAAAAAATGATAACAGAACCTGCAAATGAGTTTCCAGGTGACAAGCAATATCATAAAGCATGCATACATCTGTGGACTGATCACCAATTTCCTCAAGCAGATTCTGCAACATCCAAACTGGGTATGCAAGCCTATTAGAAACAAAATTAAAACATAGAATTAAAAATTAGACACAAAATTAAAGCATTGACTAACCAATTTGTAAACTGGCGACCCGGCATTTTTAACCTAGTGGTTATTTCGGGTTGCCAGAACCCTAATTTTTAGCAATATTTTATATATTTCTGTATTAATTAATTAATGAAAAAAGGGTAATAAAGAGGATGTTGTTGTTGTTGTTGATGTTGTTATATCCTTTAACAAAAATTACATAACAAGAGAGAGAGAAAGAGAGAAAGAATTAAAGAAAGAAAGGAAGGAAGGAAGGTAGGAAATAAAGAAATTATCAATAAAGTAATCAAAGCAATTCTGACAGTGACAATTCAGTAAAGGAGTACAACATAAACAAATGTTACCTTTCACCATGTTTCATATTGACAAATTTTTTGGGAAACTCATGACGACAGGCCCGCCCAAATATGGCAGTTTCACTGAGGGTAGAATATCGAGATCTTGAACGTAGTGCATCACCAGCAAGAAAGTCACCACACACCTTATAATTAAATGAAACAAAAAATGATCCAATTCTGTGAGTCTAAGTACAGGAGAAACAACAAAAAATATCATTGTCATTTTTAAGGTTTAAATAGTCAATCTAAATTGACTAATAGCAATAATAATAAGAGATATTCACAATGCAGCTGGGTGATTCCCGCTGCTGTAGTTAAGACAATATACAATTAATGTAATAATCTTAGGTAAATACCTGCCTTTCCCCACCCTTCATTGCACTTTCCCACTACCAGATCATTTTTCTAATGTAATTTTAACAGCCCTGTATCAACATAGTTTCAGTCAGTTAATGTCTCAAATAGTTCTGCTGGAGAAAACAGGTTTCCACACACCCCATTTGCTCTACTGGTTGTTGGATGTTGCTGAACAAACTCTTCCACCTCTGTGTCATCATCAAACAAAACAGTTCCAAAGAGAGGATTTCTCACACTTCTGCCTGCTGACTTTTTTCGGCCAATAAATAAGGCATCCATGGATTCAAGAAGGGTACCCTGAGTCTGCAAAGGTGTATTAATTAACACAGAGTGATTAGGCAACTAAACAATCTCTTTCTAGGTAGACCTAGATTGTCTATACAACTAGCTAGGGAAGTCTCCAAACATGGCCCATAATGATATACTTCATGAGCATTCAGCAAAACAATTTCAAACAGGCTAGGGATTCCAAGCTAACTAGAAGTCCCAACAGTGAACTAAAGGTATAGTGTTCAAAGGTCATCAACATACAATCTCAGGCAATATCAGCCATTCCCATCTCCTTCTGTTTCAATCAAAGGATGTCAGATTGTCACTTAAGACATTCACTGTACTTACAATATTGACCTCACCATTCTCCATACCTTGGGACATGCAGGACACACTATAGTTTCAACAGCATTACAAGCACTAACTGTGAACTTAAGAGTGGATAGTTTATGACAATATAACCTGCAAAAAAACAGCAACATTGCACTGTTCAGAGCTCAACACTTAATACAAATAAATAGTAACTAGTACTACAAATGTAGTTCAATAATAAGTAAGGTGTAAGGAGACATAAAAATAGAACAAACCTAAATTCTTCAAGACTGTCTATGACCACTGGATATAGCTTTCTTTGGTTCTAAAAACAAACCAGTTATAGGTACAATGTAAACAGACAGCCATCGCAATCCTTGGAAAAAAATTGTCTGAAAAGGCACACATGCATATCTAAAGTAATGTACAAGCCACAACTTGTTGGTAGTATATCTTAAACCTAAATTTCATACCTGCAGTGTTTTGAGGCAAGTATTCCTAAGGTAAAAACTAATGGTGGGATATATCAAAATACAGGAGGGTTCCAAAAATATAACAGAAATACCTACAAATGATGTGGTATCGTCATTATATATACTGTGAGAAATAAGTAACAAGCACTGTTGTACTTCAAAAACAAGCAAGATTGTTTAAGGCACAAACAGCCTACTTTGCTCTTAAAACATGGAAGCATAAAGAAATAGATGCAGAAAATAAAGAATAATATTACAAGAAAGAATATGAATCAAAGGTGGTCCTCACTGAAAAGACGATAACATCATCTGTCAGGATCTCAAGGGCAGCACAGAAGTCTTTAACAGCTACTTGACACTCAAGATTCAGGGTGTGTAGTAGCTTCATCAAATCTAGAGTGAATGCCAACTCAGGCTTTGTTGGTGTTGCACCCCAAAGATTGAAACGTAACAGCCGCAGAAAATCGGGTTCACAGTTACAAAACTGCACCTTCACTTTTGTTTGATAGCCTACATAAATATAAATATAGATAGATTACATAATTTATACATGTATACATATGAAGAACTGTCTACAGAAAATGTGCACCGTCAATGAATATACACACCAGCAAGGCATGTTCTTACAGAACAGAATCCTAAAATTAACAATATACCAACTCACTGTTTATTGCCTCTCCCACAAACAAGATTTACAACTACTATTAATATCAATTTGCCTCTACAAGAATCTTAACATTACTGTTCGCTCTTTAGTACACACATCCTCATTTTCTCCAACTGGGGCTGAAAGATTAAAATTAAATGTAATTACGAAGAAGCCTATATCAGGATCTTAACATTACTGTATGCCCTGTGGCAGACACATCCTTTTCTCTTTTTTTTATAAATTGGGACTTAACGATAAAAATTATATGTACTTATGAAGACTGATACGTAACATTAAATTGCTGTCTACATAAGATTAGACACTCCACGGCACCATAGTAAGCTAGCTGACATATCTAACCTCGAGAGTCTACAACAGTTACTTCACGGAAAAGGACAGAGCTACCAGTAGTAGATGTACTAGAACAATGATGGTTGCCAAGTACCAAGATTCGCTCCATTTCTAAGGGGACATAGATCTTTAAGTCCTAAACAAAACACATATTTAACTGAAACATTAAAAATACAATTTAGATCATTCAACATAACTATAAATCTGTAATACAACTGAATAAACTAATATGATTGCACCACACATCAACAGCCTACAATGCAACAGGTGTGTTGAATAAAGAAATCAGCCATTTCAATGCATGTGCTTATAAAAATCGTCAGCTTGCCATGATCTCCTACGAAAACAGGAGACCCCACTTTGTTTATGGAACACAACTTTAAATAGTTGGCCTTCATATCTTGGAAAGATCTCTAAGCTGACTTGGTGGGTCTTACACATGCCAATAATCTCATGAATGACAAACAATGAACTACACACAAACTACAAAATTAGGTGAACCTATATTTGTGGGTTGAGGCTGATTCACTGATAGTCAATAAAACAGGGTGGACTGCAGATGCATTAAAAGACCAAGCTTTTACATAACGAAGAAAACACAAATAGAAGAAAGGCAAGAGTAACCAAATGTCTTTGTAAAATTAAGGGCAAGGTTTGAACGTACTGTATCACGCTTACTTCTACTTTTCAAAACTTACAACTACAAAGTATAAACCAGAGAGAAGACTTACAGTTAAAATTTCAACGTGATGAAAAATGTTATATTTGGTGTGCCTTGAAACAGCACAAGACTTGCAAAAGCTGACTGAAGGTCCACAGTCAAGACAACGACAGACACCAGCTTCTGATTCACAGAAGTGGCACCTCTCATCAAATAAAGACGCTTGGTTTTCAATATTGTTGCCAAAACACCCTCTCATAGCTTTGACCAAGCATTCTCTGCTCTTTGCAGCCTCTGGTAGTGATTGGTGGTGGATGTCTCTGCTCCATCACTTTCATCTGATTGTTCCATGTCCGGTGCTGCAGCATTTAAATCAATTTCATGGCCCGGCTCGTCGGCATCAGCATTACCACTAAACCCTATACCATTCGTCTCGCCAACAGCGTTCAGCTGCTCCAACCTGTTAGTTTGGACACCATCTTCTTGGTGATACCTCACGTTCACTTCTGCCCTAAAACGTTTCCTTCGGTTGAGGAATTAAAATAAAGGAAGGTAGTCATAAGCATAAGAAAGAGAAACCTCAGGTAAAGGATTAGCTGAATTTCAAAACAAAACGAATCGCTACATCACATTTAAGTTATCCAAAAAAAAAAAACACTAACCGGCCCATGACCTTTGCTTTCGTGTTCACGTAAATAGGAAAAATTCCCAGTATAAATCCCGAATACGCTCTTTTTAACTGAAAAAAGCTCTGTAGCTGTCCAAATTTCTCCTGTATGTGCACCTCCGGTCAAGCCGCCATTATGCTCGACTTCATATCATATATACCGTACTATAGTACGTACTACAGCGGCTGCCCGGTAATTTGGGTATCATTTTTACGGGTGATGCCCAGTGTAAATCGAGTGAACCGGGTATTTCCGCAGTGTCGTGCTGTCCCCTGTGTTGTCACGCCATTTTCATGTAGTTGCTATTTCCGGAGGAGACATGAAAAGGTCAGGGATGCTTGTCGGAAAATTTGAATTAGATTTGAGACCAATCTAGGTTTGGCTCGAGCTTTAGTCGACCTCTAAAACAGATAGCACTTAAAACGGAGTCGGTTCGATCACCGGCCGTGCTGTTCAGGAAAGGAGTCGACCCAGAGATCTAGAGACCCGCGGAAATCGAGCCTAAAAATGTTTTATTATTATTTCTTCGAGTGCACCCTATAAGATACTTTGACAGCTAAAATTAGTGACATTTCGTCATGAACATCCAAAGTGAGACCAACCCGTTATGCGAGACGAAGAACATCCCCGGCCTTTGCAAGAGGGAGTCCCCCCAGGTCGGTATTCCTCTACTGATCCTGTGTCGAATAAACAATTAGAGATTTCTATCATGTTGCGCCCTCGTCAACTATCACGCATAGAAATCGAGAGCGAATAATCTAATTGTTTTAGCATAAATCTACTAGTCGTTCAAAATTATATTTAAATGCTCTCCACGGACACTTCGAAAACGCTAAGAAGCGGCCCTCGTTTTGTTAACAAGGGCATACTACTACGCTACTCACTATCTACTAAACAATTAGATTATGAGCTCAAGATTTCTATCGTTTGATAGTTGACGAGGGCGCAGCCCGAGTCAACTATCGCGCATAGAAATCAAGAGCAAATAATCTAATTGTTTTAGAATAAATCTACTAGTCGTTCAAAACTTTATCTAAATCTTCTTCACAGACACTTCGAAAACGCCAAGAAGCGATCGTCATTTTGCTAACAAGGGCACACTGCTACGCTACTCACTATCTATCACAGATAATATAATAACCCAAGTTATTCTTGCATTTTGATTGGTTCTCGCCTATGATCTATTAGAGGACAGACGCACGATTGACGTCATCATTTCAAAGTTTTTCCGTCTGTGTTTTAAAATGGCGGAAAGTTTTGAGAATTTAGATAATATTTTACATGACTGGGCAAAAGACAAGGTACAAGAAAGTCTTGTCCAGGCATTGAACAGGTACCAGAAGAATAGTCTAGTAGGAAGAAGAAAGATAAAGCCGTTTCTGTTTTAGAAAATGACTCAGAAAAAATACTCGAGCAATCTCAGTCGGCAGTCGAGCGAGACTAAACCAAACACAAAATTGGTCTTGGTAAGCCGAGAACCATTGCTTTATCTCGAATCTAACAAACCCAATAAACAAAATGTTTATGAGATTAATTTATTTAAAACATTGAACTTTTCTCAGTCTCAAAATAATTGTCGATACAGCGATTGTGTGGAATAAAACATCAAAACCACGTCTTAAAATCAGTGAAATTAAACACATAACCTTGCTTTCCGATGCGAATGTTCCAGTCCTTTTCAGGGCACAGCAGCGAGCAAAGTATAGCTCACTACAGCTCACAGCCAACTGTATCGCAGTTAAAAGGTATCTCCGACACTATTTCAAACTGATTTGAGAATCACCAACCACAGAGGACACAAATTTCCACCATCACTAACGCTCCTTTCATTCAAAACTCGAATCGAATGGCCTCCAGGTTGACCGCAACCGCAAGTTTTCCGAGCGTAGTTTTTTAACTCCTGCAATATTCGAGGCTACATCCAAGGTTTTCGGCTCACGGGGCTGCTCTGATGACAAAAATTGACTTGACTTATCCGGCATTTTCTTTAAGATTTGTAGATTTCGCAGTTCAATTCTACTTTTGCTGTAAGTTTTCATTCCAAGAGAAGCGACGCGCGAGTCAAGTTTGACAGTGGCGTGATTTTCCTGGACCAATCACAATTCTTTGCTACGCATAGCAACCAATGAGATTGCTTCAATTTGTATAGACAATAGATTACATCAAATGGCTTTTTTTCGTGTTCGCCAAAGTGGGCAAAGGCCGGCTTTCGAGTTATGTGGAAAGATTTTGAAACAAAATAAATCTTTATCTGTAGTAGTTTGTTTCGTTATTATATAAAACAAATAGATTCTATGTTGCCGTGCGTCTGTTCAGTAATAGATCACAGAAGACGTCAAAATGTGGTAAGAACATCACTGACACACTCGGCTATCGCCTCGTGTGCCACTTTTTTGTTCTTACCACATTTTGACGTCATCTGTGATCTATTACTGAACAGACGCACGGCAACATGGAATCTATTTGTTAAATAGATAGTGAGTAGTGTAGCCAATCAGAGAACAACATTTGTGATAGAATGGTAGGAGACTTATACTAAAACAGAATAGATAGTGGTAGCGCAGCCAATGAGAGAACCGCATTCATGATAGAACGCTAGTAGATTTATACTAATCTGAAATGGAAGCGTGGCTAGAAATTAGAGGGGACGTATGTACCGGATGATGTGTTTCCTGCGCAATCATCGCCCTTTCTAAGATATAAATAGTTTCGCTTTTTCGTGCGATATTCTAAACTAAATAGAAGATGGTATTCTTCTGTTTAAAAGTTGAAGTAAAATAACACTGTAAAATACCAATGACTCTAAGAGTACAACACGTTCTGTGGGTCCTGACTTCAATGCTGCCGGAAATCCAACGAAGATACAACAACAACAACAAGAACAATTTATTACGGCATTTCTACAATAATACATAGTATTACCTATTTAAACTAAAGCAAATATAATAATAACCAAATTAAAAAAAAAAACTCTTATTTTCCAAAAGAAATTCCCAACCCAGTTCTCAGGGCTTTTTCCCCTTGAAATTTCAATGGAAAAAGCACTGGGGACGAGGTCGACAAAATTTCCTGTCTGAGCTTGGAAAATAAAAGCAGCAGTTGATCAACACACAGTAAGATCAATGCAAGGATTAAGGGTTAAGCTGTATGACAAAACGAGCTAAAAACAGCTTGCTCTGACGGTGTAAATAGTTTTGCCAAAAAGATTTGCTGAAGTACACCAAACATCTCATCACTGATCCAATGTAGTGACGTGATCGTGTTGTTTAGTGTACCCCATTCCAAGTCCACGGCTGCGCCACGTCCACCAGATAATCCCTGCCAGTCCGAGTCCCACAACACCCAGGGATACCACCACAGCTACGGCGATGACCCACGCTTTGGGACCTTCAGTTTTAGGCTCTTCTGTTGGTGCTACTGTCGATTCTGTGAGGAGATGCAAATATTATAACGCAGCTATCTACCTCCAGTGCCATGCATGGCGGAGTCCACAGGAATCCAACAGGACGACGGCGTCCGATCATTCCTTGTGTATTATCAGTTGGGTTAGACGACTTCATCGCAAATGCTTTAGGGAGGGGGTTGCGTGAGTCATGGGCCATGCTACCCTAACCACTGACCAATATAGAGTTAACTCTAAATCAGTCTAAATAACACAAGTGAATATATGAAACATCGTATATTTGAACTGCGGAGAATGATATGAAGACATGATTGATCATCGCAGTTATACACACAAATTAAGCAGTTGTAAAATTAAAAATTAATTCCTTACTTCCAAACTTCTAAAATCATAGCAGTGTGGCGCAACATTACATTCGCACTTGTACCCCTAACATCTAACTTACCACGAATTGCTACTTTCATAATCCCCCCCCCCCCCTTCCGCTTCCTCCCTCCATTCCCCTCGGCCTGCTCCCATCTGGCCTCATAAGGTCTCATAACTCAGACGGTAGAGCAATGGTTCTGACCTAATCCGGAGGTCGTGGGCGGAATCTCACCGAGCTCAAAGCATTTTTCTTTCCTTAGCATGGTCCCCTGGTTTGCTTTCTAAGGCAAACTCCCAGAAAGAAATACTTGGGTTTATTTCTAGCTACTTTAAGTCAATTCTCTACATTTCAGCTTCTTATATCAATGCTGCGCGGTGCAAGATTTTCATAACATAGACTTACCTATGTACTTGAGCCACAAAAATGGTTCTGGCCATTCTTTACGATCACAGTAGCCGTGACTAGTGTTTCCCTCCGCTAGGGTACTGCAATACTCTACTCCCATGATATGATTCCTTAAAAAAATCACATGGATGGCACTCGGATAAATCGAACAAAGTAAGTCGTAAAGTAAAGGTCGGCACACACTGTGTACAAAGAGGACGAGCTGTTACACCGTGATATATCGCGAACTGGACATGCAGCAACAGCGGTAAATCGGCATCGGCTCCAACCGCAGTTTATTCACAAACATAATCGAAATTTATCGAGAAAGGAGCTTATTAAAAGTGCGATTTTACGATTTAGCCATTTTATGAAAATCGCCGCGCTGATAACCATACTGGTATATTTCCCTTGCAGCAAATTTACCATTTACCAACTGCCAGTTGTAACCGATTCAACGGTAGCCTGTGAACACAGACGAACAACAGACTGAGAAAACAAAAGCCAGAAATCCGTCTATGTTCGCAGGATAATCCGAAGATAGCCTGTGCACATCCGTCCCCTCCAATTAAAAAAATGGGGTAGATTTTTAAGGAGGGGGGCGGATAAACACGGGCTAATCCGACAGTGGTGGGCTCAATTCCACCGGTCTGATAGAATTTCGCTGTACTTCCCGGTGATTCAAATTAATTCTTTGCCCGGAACATTCTAGATATTGACCATAAGTGTGTAATATAAAGTGGCATCTGATTCTGAATATACAGAAATAGACTAGCAAAATAATTACCTGAAATAAGCCGGGCAGTCTCTAACAATGTCATTACAGACAGAACTACACAAGGTCTTTAATCCGGGACTCCCTTCATCCGGGAAACACGGTGGGAACAGCTCTCCACAGTACAACTTCTTGATATTTGTTTGGCACTTGGGAAACTTGGAAAGATCTTTTTCCACGTTCTTGGGAAAGGCGGTTTCTAAATCTTCATCGTCGTATGTTTTGTTGTAAAAATACTTGTACATCTTCTTTTGAGCTGGTTCCGAAAATAGAGTGTGCTCATAAATACCCAAGTTTTTACAGGCAGGAAAGATCAATTTTTGACAGCCACGATCCAGCGGACCTAAAACAAGAGAAAGGCAACCGAAGTCTTCAATACGTAATTACTTTTGTCTCGTTCTCATTCCCAAAGCTACTCGTTTTGAAATGTCGGTGAACACGCGACCAGAAAGCGAGGGCTCAAGGAACGAGAATCTTGTGTCTCCGCTTTAATTTGAGCAGGGCGTTATGAAAAATTTTTCATACATTCATAGCTCTATCTCTAGAATTTAAAACAAACAAAGAAACGATATCAGTATGTTTGAGATGTGTTTCCTATTCTTCTAAGACGAGGACACTTCTTTTCCCTGGTGGGAAGGGGGGGTGGTACTCCCATACAAATTAAAAAGGACAGGGAGGCACTTCGTACCTTTAAGGGGTTAAAAAGGCAGTTTTGTTTCCTCGTAGGGTGTTCAGCCTCAAAAGGTCCACAGCAGGAGCTTTTGCGATTCTTTTTAGAGCACTGATTGATTGAGCCGGAAAAAATTTGACAGGAGATACTGTGTTGTCTTCGAATTGGTACCTCTTAGGGGTGAAAACAAGCCACTTCTACGAAACAGTATCTTAGTACCTCTTGGGGATTCTTTTCAAAATTTCCGACGGGATTCTTCTTCTCGTCTCCGAATATTGAATGAATTTGTTAGGGTTGCCTTGATCTGTTAATAGATTCAAGGCCGTTTCTAACAATAATGTTTGTGAAAAGTTTCCGTTTATAGCAAAGATAACCTTTCACAAAAAAATATCAAAAATATTCCTAGTTCCTTTATCGGCTGCCCCCTTCCCCCCTTCCCCGCCGGGAGACCCTAAAGATCTGCATAATGGTACATGCGCATTCATGGGTAGAGTACAACAGCAGCTGTGGGCACCCTTATCATTCGGGTTCTCGTATACCCCCCACCCCCCACCCCCTTTCTCGTCTTAACTGACCTATCCACCACCACCATCCCCTCCGTAAATACAAATCCAAGAAAAAGTTAGGGGTTCAATACAGAGTAAACGAAGGAATACTCACTTTTCACGCTGTCATTTGTGGTAAAATTAGGTGGTTCAAAACACTTCTTCGTGCTTGGTTTTTCATCTGGAAGGGTAAGGCACTCAGAGAGGATAACATTCACGAAGATTTCAAGATACTCTGGGCCTGTTTGGACTGTTTGGTTGTAGCACTGCTTCAACAGCTCACCGCAGACTCGTCTGCAAGGTAACACGGGCCTTCCTTGTGAGTTACACTTGGGAAATAAGAACGAACACTCCAACGCTGCGGCGAGCTCCACAGGAGAACAGTTTTTCCAGGGAGATATAATAACAGTTAAGAATTCCGCTAGTTCAGTCTGCAATTCAGCCGTCAATTCCTTGGGAAAAGGCAGTGTGTTGTTGTAGCCCGCTTTTGTACAGATGTCGAAGGGTCCATCGACGAGGCTGACGCATTTCCCGTCATTCGACTCACAAATGATTATTACAACACTACATGATAGTATACAATATGTCAAAACTGCTAAATGAAGATTCATCTTGCATGCGTGATGAATTTTTTCTTCCTCTCTCACTGTTAGTTATCGCGGTACGGTAAGCTGATATTCTAATTACACGTATTTCTCCTATTCCACTTGATAATCCAATATGGCCCGCTCTGTTCTGCCACATGCGTAGTTCAAATCTTCGACCCATTCAGAGATCCATTGACTCCTCCTAAGCAATTATGTAGCTTGAAGACGCAACGCATAATATAATTACTCTTAGCCTTGTGCCCGCTTGAGATAGCAAAAAATATGAAATTAAATAACAAAGAATGTTACCCACGGGTGACATGACTTCAAGCTGTGAACATTTTTACGAAGTAGCCAGAATAGGCTGAATAAAAATAATATAAAACTTACGTAACACTTATATTTGCAACGCGTATTATTTACTCTCTGTGTGATTAGCGGAACCTGCTGTTTCTTCCCCATTTTGCTATGAATTCTTAGTCTACAAAACAATCTATCATTTCGTTGTCGCGTTAAGTTTTCTGCGTCGTTAATCAGCCTTGCTTCATTGTTGTAAAATAATTGTCTTTATTCACGCCCGATGCCTTTTAGAAGTGGGCCATTTGACTTTTGAGGGAGGAATGGGTGATGTTGAGCATGCTTTTACCAAAAACAAATTCCTGCACACATCAATGCACAAATGAATTTCGCGCACGTTCAGTGAGCCAAAAAAGTAGGTTACACAGAGAAAAATAACTATCATGTATACACGTGTCCCGAATAATACATTTTTGTAGTGTATGAAAGGGTTATAAAAATTCGTGCCTGTATTAAATCACCGCTACACCGCCTCAAAAGTCAGAACACACGACATGCACGGAACTTTACCCGCGTGTGGTGTGGCCGAGTTTCCGCATTGTTCCCCAATCACTAGCTGTGGTAAGTGTGCTGTTAAGGTGATTCGGTGTTTATTTGTAATGCCTGACCTTTTATGAAACTCCGCGTTTTGGCCAAAGAATCGAACTCATGCACTAAATTCGGACTTAGTTGTCAAGTGTAATAATTCAAGCGATATGCCAAAAGTCGCCAGGTTTAGCTTGGTGAACACTCAAACGTCAAGCAGTGAGCCACAGTTTCACCAACGGGGGGGCCGCAGTCATCCCACCACCAGCTCCCTCCCCCCCCCCCTTTCTCCCCGTTCGATGTCTTGTTTTCTTTTTTCGTCCCAAAAGTGCCAGTTATTCCCAGAATGAGGAAAACGGAACTTCCTGGATCCGCCCCTGAGTAAGATATCTGTTTCCTTGGATATTTACGTTTCGTTTCACTATGAGTATGCCTAAAATAGATTCCTTGTATTTCCATAAAAAATTCCAGTTCCATGTTTTATATCTTATAGACTTTCATCTTATAGAATTTTCACGATCTGGGCTCTGAGTAATGACGATATTTGACCTTTTGGAAAACAGTTTTAAATTTATTTTTCTGGCCATCATCTGTGACACTGTAAGCAAATACAAACAGTCTGGTGACTGCAGACCATCGAACATTATTTCTCTCGATATGTTTTGTATCATGGCACGCACTGAGTCGCGCGTATCGCGCGTGTCCCGCGCTGTCCTCGCACTCGCCTCGTGTTCTGAGAACTCTGCAAAATCGCCAGATATACCGGTAAACATGTGAAGAGTACTTCTCAAAATGCTCAGTGCGTGCGTAAGCCCCACCCAAAGCGCTTCTCATCATGTGCATTCCTAATTTCATTTTCATTCTCAACTTATTTTACATTGGTATTCTTAATTGACGTATTCAAGAGTTTTGTGCTTATTTGGAGAGCAAGGATGGCGCAGTGGTGAGAGCGTTCGTCTCCCACCAATGTGGCCTGGGTTCGATTCCAACCTGGTGCCACATGTGGGTTCAGTTTGTTGTTGGTTCTCGCCTTGCTCTGAGGGTTTTTCTCCGTGTTCTCCGGTTTTCCTCCCTCAACAAAAACCAACATCTCCAAATTCTAATTCAACCAGGATTGAGGACCCGCGTGAACTAAGACTGATGTGGTTTCCTCTCTAAATATTATAGTTTAATTTTAATCGTTGTTACGGGGTGACGGCATGTAGTAGCTGCTTACACCGTCGAGGAATCCACGCTATCGTCAGTTTCCAGCGGGAGAATGTCATGAGATTGCTTCTTATAATAATTAGAGTAAGCTGCCCCAGCTCCACCACTCTTTTTCCACCAGACCACACGTGCCACAACCAGTCCCACAACGATACCCACAATTAGTAGAGGTAACAAGACGGCTAAAATTATGGACCAAGCTTTGAGTCCATTGCTTTCAGGGACCGCGCTTGGGGACATCGTCGCTTCTGCAAAAAAAAAAAAATCAGCATTATGCATCAAGAAGTAAAGAAACAATGACTATAGCACTGTCTGACCAGCCGATGAATATCCGACCAACTATAACAGAGAGATTGCCTGCCTGACTAACTGACTGACTCACTGACTCACTGACTCACTGACTCACTGACTCACTGACTCACTGACTCACTGACTCACTGACTCACTGACTCACTGACTCACTGACTCACTGACTGACTCAGTCAGTCAGTCAGTCACTCACTCACTCACTCACGGGCTCACTGACTGACTTACTGACTGACTGACTGACTCACCCACCCACCCACCCACCCACCGATCGCTCGATGGATCGACCGTCCGACTGTTTGGCCTACCGCCCGATCGAACGTCCAACCGACTATCCGACCGACAGACCGACTGACTTACTAATCGAATGACTGTTTGGACTAACCCATATAGCGAACCCAGCTGAATGCCGCTGGCCAGTCGGTACTTTGACAGTAACCGTGCTTCGTTTGTCCTCTTGCCATTGTGCTGCAATACTCGGCACCCATCAAGTCATGACTGAAAACAATTACAACAGGTTAGCAATATCAATGTAATGTAAAAATTAACCTAACATTCCCCCTTGCAAGCCCCATTCGCAAAGCAAGAAAACGCCCTCACTAAATAAGAACCGAAAAATGACCGTGACAGCGAAACCAGTAATAAGCGCCGCTCTCGAGAAAGCGTCGCACACTTTTCACATGAGGTCAGCCATATTCTTTCCCAAAACAGTGAAACAGCGGCCATGTTGGCGGCTATGGGAGTTGAACTCTTTTCTTGAGTAAACATTTTCCTTTGTTCGAATAAATTTGCATGGCTGCTGGCCACGTGAGTGATAACGCTCTATAGGTGAAGTATCTGGCTTACTTGAAGCAACTGGGTTCGGCAGCGCTGCTTGTCTAACACTTTGAGCAGCTACTTGACTGCTGTTGTCGTTCTTAGAAAGGAGAGTGATTTATTTTTCATTAAACACGACTTTTTTTCTTCGATTTCAAAGAAAAACTGCAGCCTTCGAAAGCGCTGTATCGAAAAATCGAACATTTCAACAAGCGCTAAGCGTGGCCGGCTCACCCTCGACTAAATCTTTATAGCATTTAATTGAACAACCACCATATTATGAAAAGCTATACCTGAAAAAACCTGGGCAGTCTGTGGCAATCTGATCACAAAGAGGTTGACACAGACTATACAACCGAGGATCTTCATCTGGAAAACATGGCGGCAAATACTCTCCACAGAACAACTTCTTTATGTTTTCCTGGCACTTTGGGTATTGCTCAAACATCTTTCGTGCGATCTCGGGAAAGTCTGTTTCTGCACTCTCCTCGGCATAATCTTTTTCGTAAAACCACAAGTACAGCTCCTCCTGAACTGGGACCGAGATAAGGGTATTATTATAGGCGCCCAAGTTTTTGCACGCTGGGATAATGAGCTCTTGGCAGCCTCGATCCAACGGGCCTGTGAAAGAGAAAAGGGATCGGGGAAGAAACTAAATACATTGTGTTAACCTGTGAGACACCATTCCTAGATTCTACCATCGTTCAACAAATATGTTTTATGTTCATCTCATTACCTTAACGAAAATGCGAGGGTCCTTTTGAAATCATAGACCATAAAATGATACAACGCCGTAAGTTTTATTTTTATTATCATCATTCTTGGAAATAGAGACTTTTCTTTTTTCTACAATGGTCAAGAAAGTAGCTATATGTACGGCAATTTGTACATTTATTATATGACGTAGACAGTTACCTCATTGTGATTGGCCGAGAGCAGGCCAATTTATCGTTAATTCTTAACTGCGCTGTGGTGCAAATTATACGCGTGCATGTTCGCAATTTTCTCGGTCATACGATAAATGGGAGACCGTACGAAAGCTCGAGCAATAAAGGATTCACACTGCTCGTGATATTTAAAAATTCTTTCAAATTGCACTTGCCCAAAGCGTGCGTGCAATTTTGAGAGATTTTTCCAATATCACTCATAGTGTAAATCCTTCAGTTGCACTTGCATTCATGCGATTACCTTCACCAATTACCAGATTAAATTTTTAGATGGCGGTGTTTCCTTGCCCCGGTCCTTACCTGTTTCAACATCACCAAAACATGTAAATTTTCATAATGAGATGGCGTACCAATCAGATCACATAAATATATTTGTAGGACAATATTATTGGATTTTGTACTCGTCATTCTCATTTCAACTTTCTTTATTAATTGGCAACTATTGGGAAACGAGTGCACCGAATCTAGCCTTACTACCAACAACATTCCTGGTTCCAACTGGGAAAAAAATATAACTGGAACATTAAGACATTTCTTACGTCCAGAAATTTGATAATACAACTCTGTTGCTCTTTTGTGATGATGTTGATGTTTTGAGACGTTGAGGGGTAATTTAAAAGATATTATGCGCCGTAATACTGGCCCAGACAGGCTGGGCCTATTCCCCCCTCTCCCCTCCCCCCTCCCCCCTCCCCCCGGGTCCTGAATAAAATTGAAGAGTGAAAGTGAATACTGGCACAGAAGTTCCTCGTAATCGATTTATTTGTTCATTAGAAGACTGAAACGGTTCCAATAAATACACCATTTTGGTAACTTACCCGGTTGACTTGCATTGGTAATGAAGTTTGGGGGCGTATAGCATCGATCGCAGCTTGAGGAACCATTTGAAAGCACGAGACACGAAGAGATGAAAAAATCCAGAGTGAAATCAGACAGCTCAAGTTCACACTGCTTCAGGAATTCCGCGCAGACTTGTTTACATGGATACACAGGTTCTCCGAGAGAGTTGCACTTAGGAGCGACGAAGGAACACTCTATGGTTTCTGCGAGACCGTTCGTTGAACAATTCCTCACCTGTTTAAAGAACTCTTTCATTTCCAGAGCTGTTTCTTGTTGCAGTGTTTCCGTGAAATCTTCGGGAAAGGGTACAGTTTTGTCATAACCCGCTTTCATGCACATTTCAAAAGGGCTTTTCTCGAGGCTGACACATGGATCGTCTGCTGAGGGAGACAAGGCGGTCACAAGTCCACATAACAGAACAAAAATCGAAAGAGTTATGGTGCACCGACACATGGTGAATTACTGCCAAGCGTCTAAGGCCTATTTTATTAGTATTTGACTTTTAACCATGATCCCGGGGGGTAATGACCCGTCAATGGACCGGGTATATTATTAGTATATGAACGCGGAAAAATTCAGCTGCTTATTTTAGAAGCTCTTGGTTATTTTTAACCGAAGAAGATCTGATATTTTACAGCTATTAAAATGTCTCGATATTATCGTAATTTTTTTCATATTAGCTCAGTTTTTTTTCCTTTTTAGTGACACCTAAAAGAATGAATTATTTTAAAACTCTACTTTGGTTTTTCTTTTCTTCTTACCTATAAACGAAGCTAGTCAAAAGGTTTTTTTAATCAGAAAACTCCCCACTGACAATAGTTTTCTCCAGTTTGTGATTATATTGCCCAGAGCGAATCAATATAACATGAGATTGGCCTTTGCTGTAAGAATATAATTTGCTGGAAACAATCCTAAATACACCAAATAAAAAAGATAGGATTAGGATTAAGCTGAACTACATATTCAATGTCCCTATGGCCAGTTCTACTAAACAATTCATTTACTAATGACGGCTATAGCAAGAGTTCCGCGTAATTGGAGTTCTAACGATATTTTACAAGAGAGGGTAATCTAAGAGAACGATTCTCCTTGACATGACCATCTTCCAATGAAAATTTTTTGAAATCTATTTAGGTGCTTGACCGATCTCGTTCTCACAGCCCGCGTTACCCTTGCCCAGCGGAACGGGAATTCGTTTTCCGTTCCGCTAGACATGGGTAACGCGGGCCCTGGGTACGATATTGATGCTTGATTGGCTTGATGCTGTCACGCATCCTGCAGGACACGAAAAAGCTAAATGTTACCACGAGCTACAAGGTCACGAAAACGTGAGAAATAGAGGAAGTACAACGTGCTACAAAACTAATAGTAGATCTCAGAAAAGTACCATAAGGCACTGGGAACCAGATCACCAGATACTTAAGTGGACCACTGACTAATCGAGCCCAATGTAGGGAGGGGTCGATGTATATATGTCCAACTAAAAAGGGGGGGTGTTATCTTCACTTCTATCAAACATTTAGTGTCCCCTACAGAAGGATTTTCGCGTTTCGTCTTGACAATCTTTACGCATGGAGTGTTGGGTCTTCAAAGTTCGGCTGCTGCTTCCAAAGGCGCCATGTCGTCTTCTTGTTTTTTATAACCAAACCTTGGGACACGATTCCATCGCCACTTCATCCAGATGGCGGCCAGCACTATGAGCCCGACAATGATAAGAGCCACCACCACTGACACCACAATGGCCCACACTTTAACACCTTTAGTGGCTTTGGACGGGACTTTACGAGTGGGCCCTACATTGTCTGAAATGAAATAGGTAGAGTTGGTGACTCCGGCTGAATTGTAATGTTCCTATTTCCGTATCATGGCATGAGTTTCAAGTCAGATATTTAACAGTCTGTGACCAGTTTCGAGGGAACAGTCAATTCTTTTTCCCGAGAATCTCTCTCTGAAATTTGGAGAAACAATACTTTCCAGTTTCCTAAGAGATCGGTCATTAGGCGACTCGTCTTACTGGGCAACAAAGATATTAGTAATTCACGTGCAAAGGCAGTCCGACATTCGCGTGTAACAATGCCCAGTTATTTTACAGTAAAAACTAGCTAAAACTTATGGCGGGAAACAGTTTTTCATTTTTAGATGTCATACGACCTTAGAGTAGCTAATGAGAGCGCAAGCTTTTATTAAAAGAATCGTGCCCCTGAAGGATATAACAATAAGAAAAGTAGATGAACCAGACGCCGTCTGCCCGAACGCCGGAAAATGGGAGGAAAATTCTAGTTACTGAACACAACATTAGCAGATGTGGCTGATCCAGAGGTTCTCAAACGAAAGCTACAAGAATAATTCCAACTGATAGGCATAACAATAAGAAGTGGGGCTGAACCAGAGGTGCTCGAAACAAGAGAAAAGCGAGGTGAAGATGGGAGGGGGTCGGCATAAAAATATACCCTTTCTTTCTCAAATATGGGAAAAGAAAAACATTTGTCCCTCAGGAAAGAGGCGAACTTCCATAGATCCATAGATCCATTAGATCCATTAGTGATCATCCAGCGTGTGTAAAGCCTTTGCTTAGTGGAGGCGCAGTGGCCTCATGGTTAGTGCGCTCGTCTCCGGATCGAGCGGTCTGGGTTGGAGCCCTGGCCGGAGACATTGTGTTGTGTTCTTGGGCAAGACACTTTACTCTCACAGTGCCTCTCTCCACCCAGGTGTATAAAAGGGTACCGGATCGAGCGGTCTGGGTTGGAGCCCTGGCCGGAGACATTGTGTTGTGTTCTTGGGCAAGACACTTTACTCTCACAGTGCCTCTCTCCACCCAGGTGTATAAAAGGGTACCGGCGAATTTAATGCTGGGGGTAGCATCCCATCCAGGGGGGAGTAGAAATACTCCTAGTCGCTTCATGCCAAGGAAACCGGGATAAGCTTCGGCCTGGTGGGCCACTTGGCTCATATGCAGACACACTTACTTCCTGACATGCTTGCTTACTTACTAATTTGACTCAAAATGTATTAAGTATTAAAGATCTTTAAAGTGACTTTCTTCCTGGATGCATTACGACAACTTTGCTCAAACCTGAATCTCGCGGTATATAACGAGCCCAACTGAAGGGTGGAGGCCACTCAGTGCGCTTGCAATATCCATGACTAGTGTTTCCCTTTCCAAGTAACGCACAGTATTCAGCTTCTATAAAATCATTCCTACAAATATCAACCAGAAAATTGTTATGATTTATCTTGGGGTTTGTGTATAAGCATTAGAGAGTTATTGGATATAAGCCGCAGATCAAAGAATAACAAGACTAGACGAGTCAAACTTGAAACATTGAGGTTGGAGATTAGGCTTTTTTGACACGCAGAAGTTGTTTCCTTTGAAACTAAATAGATACTTACAAACTACGTCAATTTATCATCGGGTTACGGGAGGTCGTCTTGTGTAAGACACCTAGCGACGATTTGCACCACATAGTAGAACTTTTAAGTTTAAGTCCTAAATAAAGTGGAGGAAACGTGCGATAACATGATCGTTTCTGGAAGGCTTTATCACAGGTTACTAGGCAGACAGCTGAGTATTAGGTGTGCAGAGAATAGCGTTTGGATTTAGTTAGCAGAGAATACGAACAATACCTCAAATTGTGGCTAGTCAGATGTTAGCACAATTTGTTTAGGCAAAGGGTTTACTGGGTAAGGAGGTATTGCTAGACAAAAGAATCAATGTGCTCTGGCAGCTGGCTGTGATGGTCTTACCAGCTAGCAGGCGTGATACTCGCCGGCGAATCCATCATCACACAGTTAATAAGTGTGCCTGTTTCTGTATCAAAAATGGAAAATACGTCTCACACATGGTGGCTTCCCGTAGGCCGATATCAACTTAACGTAACCCAAACATGCGGACAGTACTGTGATGCAAAAGAACACCTCCATTGCGGGCGGTAAGAATTCTGTTTGCCTAATATTCCCGCCCATTCTTGGGGGATTAGTAAATTACCTGAAAAACTCCGGACAGTCCCTTACAATGTCATCGCAAACCGACCTACAAATGGAGTAAAGTCCTTGACCCTCGCCGGGAAAACACGGTGGAAAATTCTCCCCACAGAACATCTTCTTGAGCTGCTCTTGGCACTTAGGGTACTTCTTTAACAGTTTTAGAAAATCTGGAGGGAAGTCTGTCTCTGCATTCCCCTCACTGTAATGCTTATTGTAGGCGTGAAGATACCAATGTTTCTGGTTATCAACTGATATAAGGGTTTGTTGTGATACTGGAAGGTTCTTACACGCAGGAATAATCAGTTTTTGACAGTCTCGGTCCAACGGACCTATGGAAAAAGAAAGAAAACACAAGAAATAAAAAACACAAAAAATAGAGCCAGTTCCGGCAGAGCTCACTGACCGGCCGCGACCATCAACTCGGTCAGGGATGCAATAATGGAGAAGTCTTTTGGTCTAAAACTTTACTGACATTTAGCAAGCAAGTCCTAAAGGGTCCGAGCAATGTCAACCGAACTAAGTGTGACGGCATTGGCCGTGCGAAGTGCTTGTCCACACGCGTAGCAGTCATTTGCATTTATGTTCTTCCAAAGAAAAAAAAGCTGTGGGTAAGTGTTATCTGATTACGTACAGGTTGTTGGATTTGGTGTGGCAAGTAGACTATGAGTAGTCCCTCTTTCGCTTAGCCCTTGTGCGTGACGCGAAAGAAAACAAGCGAGAAAAAAATGGCCGCGTGAAATCCTAGACGCGCACTTCTCGTCCCTAGGATTTCATGCGGCCATGTTTTCCTGTCGGTTTATTTACGGTCTTGCTCGACGAACTAGGCGAGAGAGGGACTACTCGTAATCTAGTTAAACACAGACTAAGCGATTTGAAATTACTTTTCTTGATGCCCTTTGCCGGTTGGATTATTTCACGCAGTTTTTCAGGCAAAGGTTAGAGGATGTTGGATTTGTATAGAGGAACTTTAAGGTTTTCTCTGTCTGCGGTTTCAGCCATTCTCGAGCTGTCGTCCAGTTGTTCAGTATTAGTTTCCATTGCGATTTTCGTTTCGTCCTTTTTAAGCATCTGGTGCGGATTCGGAATTCGGGGCCTTTCCCATTTTTTTGGTGCCTTTTTCGATTTTGAGCGATTATTATAGCTTCTTTTTTAAGAAAAAAAATTGAAATGGTAACGTTTACGCACAAATAAAGCCCGAATAACTGTGAGTCTGTGTAAACAGAACTTTATTGAATCAAAGACTGCACTTTTGAAGTTTTGAATGATACTGAACCTGCCTTAACAAGACCGCCAATAACAAACTTAACTGTTTTAGTTGGTGTGTAGCCTGTAATACAGCCGTTTTGCTTGGTGTCTTTGTTAGCGTATCCGGTGGCCATCATGTGCTGTAGCAAAACGTAGAGTTTGGACACGCGTCACTCGTCATTCTACCTCACTCCTACTCCCTGGAACAGTTTTTTTTTCTCAAACATGTCAAAACCCTGCCCTCCCCCCCCCCCTGAACCCCTTCCCGCTGGCTCTGCTCTATAAATATACGTCGCGGTAAATTATTCTGCTTGCGCACGTACTGATGACTTTCTGTCATGTAACCGATAGAGCGAATAACTGAAATAAACAAACTTTGCAATAGGAGACGTAAAGGTCGAGGGCAAGGACAGAAAAAACGCTGGCATGATTCAACTTACGCACTCAAGCTCATCACATTCCGTGAGTTAACCTACAACGAAATTCTTACTGTGATTTATTGTGATAAAACGCCAGATAGTTTTTGCAAGGAAGACAAGCAACTGGCTTTGCTTTTATATCTAAAGTATTTGAAGAGTCAGTTTTGATTTGAGAAAATTTGAAAGTTGAGGATCTCAACCTTCTGAACATTTGCCAACAAAATTTAACTGTTTATGCTGAAGAACAACAGTTCCCGGCCGGGGGGGGGGGTACTCCCTTATATGGCCAGTATATGTATGTGTTCTAAAGGGTATGGTGTTTTAACCGTTTTTGTCAGAAATCATGAGGTTATCGATTTTGGCCATTCTGGTCTGAAATAGGTTATAGTTTTTCCATTGTAATCTTCAATTGGTTATTTTTTTTAGAAAAAGCTACTTTTTCATCTTTGTCGATAAGACCATCAACAAAATCCCTTCACAATGCCTTTAAATAACTAATTAACATCGCTCTGAACTGGGGAACCAATTATGAGGCAGGTCTTAAATTGGGTATCGAATTTTTGGTCAGGATCTAAATAGGGTAGGGAAAATAAGAGATTTGGCTAATAGGCAAAAGGTTTTGGTAAGCGGGCCGCACACCCCTACGTAATTTTTCTGGGAGTACCCACCCCCCCCCCCTTCATCCCCCACCTCCCCGGGGCGATAAACTCACCAGAACTGGAAATATGCACAAATTCGTTGTCTGGTTACAACAGATACAAAAGGAACACATTTTTGTATATAACAACGAAAGTTTAAGTAAACTTCGGTTTCTCAGATAATTAACTAAAGGTAACTTTTGTGCTTACCTTTGATGCTGTCATTGGTGGAGAAGTTAGGGGGCTCAAAGCATTTACCGCTACTACCTAATTCATCTGGAAGTACGTGACAAGTTGCGATAATGTAGTCTATGAACGTTTCAGGGAGCTCGTCTTCGCATTGCTTCAAAAATTCGCCGCAAACTCGTTTGCAAGGATAGATTCGTTTACCCCCGGAACACTGAGGAATGAGGTAATGGCAAAACAGTGTTTCAACTAGTCCATTCTGTGAACAGTTCTTCAAGGAGGTGAACGCTTCACTAAAAGTCTGAGCTGCTTGTTCAAGCATTGAATCAGTCAAGAAATCCGGGTACTCAAATGTAGTATTGTATCCACCTTTTGTCGAGCAGAAACGAAACGGCCCGTCGACAAGACTATGACATTGGTCACTAGCTCGCGGATGCCGCGGTTGAGCTGAGCTGAAGGCAGCGTCAAAATTACACAGCAGAATCGCAGATGATAAAACTATCAGGTACATGATGTACTTGAGTGTGTCTGGCGCGCAATGGAATCACAAAAACGTTTTCGTCCGTTTACAAACCAGTCGTGTAATCAAGTCAGTCGCATGTCACTACCTGTTTCCTGTTGAACTCTTCTCAGATATAAACAGTGCGAATTAGCATGAATTAAATTTCCTTTGTTTATGTTGTGATGACCTCGGGCTTTTAATACACTGACGCACTGACTCTAACCATCTGTCACGTCACGTTATACACCCAGCCCCCACAGTACGACGGTAAAAGAATAGTCCTTGCGTAAGAAGCCCCTTTTGCATGCTATACCGTTGAAATAGGTGAAACAAAAGGTCCGGGTGAAATATAAGTTTTTTTGTTTGTTTGATTGTTGTTGCTGTTGTTGAATCCTGATTATGATACCCCCACCCCTTCCCCCTCTTTCTCTCTCTTTCTTCTGCCCAAAGCCAATTTGTCCACTGACGACCAGAGCTAATAAAAGAAAACTGGAAATTTGAGCTGACCCGGATATAAGTCCTCACCATCCATGCAGTTACTTTCTGGTTCACAGGATATGATATGTCTTCAAGTTTGGTACAGATCAAAACTCTGAATCAGGGAGTCTTTCTTACAATATTAGGGACCTTACGCATATACGACGGCGAAGGCTAGGACGACGCCTATCAAAAAGTATGTTTATATTTTACTTTGGAATTTCGCATTTACTTGGACCTATTCAGTGTGTTTGTCGGTATTAAAACTTGTCCCTGCTGGATATGCTACGAATGCGTCCAGTTCCAAACAGAAATACGAAAAATTAGTCGTAGTGGGTCCTTTCAAGTTTAAAAGTGGTCATTTCAAGTTGTTGATTTGCAGAGGACGAAAAAGAAATGTACCAAGAATTATATTGCACGTACACAGCCATTGTTCTGCTCATTAAATCTTTTGTTTGGTGACGTTCTCGTTGCCGTTGCCGTCGTGTTTTGCGTAAGGTCCCTAATTTATTGCTCATCAGATCAAGAGCTCATCTCTGATGTCAGTTTATTTCCAAAACGGTTTTTTTCTTATCTGTAAAGAAAGTCAAAACAAATCAGAAAAATCACTGCTGGCAATAGTTTTACCCTGTTGTTACTGATTGCTGTCGGTAAAGATTTGTCCAAAATACTTCCTTAATGCACATTCTAATAAGAGTTCCTCTTAGGATGGTCTACTGTATAGCATTACACTGAAACTACACGTTTAGTGTCCTTATGGATAAAGACAGTTCTACCAGCTAAAAAAATCCTGTTCGTCTCAACAGGGTGGCCAAACGCCCGCAACATGCACATGTAGTATGTTGTTCCCAACAATGTTGCGATATGTTGCGTTGAAATGTTGCGATCGTTTGGTCGGGGCTTTAGTTCTTACTTATGATCAATTGGACGACAGATGCATATTTGTCGTCATTCGTATTATTATTATTATTGTTTTGCTGTTGTTGTTTGATTATTATATAAAACAAGTATATTCCGTGTTGCCGTGCGTCTTGTTCAGTAACAGATGTCAAAATGTGGTAACAACATCAGCGACCCACTCGGCTATTGCCTAGTGTGCCACTTTTTTGAACTTACCACATTTTGACGTCATCTATGATCAATCACTGACCAGACGCACAGCAATATGGAAACTAATGACGGCAATTGCGAGAGGTCCGCGTAATTAGAGTTCTACTGTTACTCTACAAGAAAGAATGATCTTAGAGAGCTACTCTCCCTTGCATGAGCATCTTCTAATGATAATTTCTAATCTTTTTTTTTTTTCGTTTTGACAATCTTCACCCATGGCGTGGTGGGTCTTTAAAGGTCTGCTGCTGTTTCCAGAGGCGACATGTCCTCTTCTTGTTTTCTGTAAGCAAACCCTAGACCATGATTCAGTCGCCGCTTCAAACAGATTGCGACCAGTGCTATGATCCCCAGAATGATGAGAGTCACCACCACTGACACCACAATGGCCCACACTTTCACAGCTTCAGTGGGTTTTGTCGGCACCTCAGTAGTGGACCTTTCTTTGTCTGAAATGAAATAATTGGATTTAGTCACTCTAACTGAATTGTAATTGTTGTGGTTGGTCTGATAGCACTTGCAGTCAAATGTTAAATACTTTATGACCAGTTTAGAGGGAAACAGTCAATTTTGTTTCTCGAGAATCACGGAAATTCTCCAACCTCGAAATTCGGGCAAACAGTATTTTCTGGTTTCCTGAGGAGCCAGTCCTTAAGTGGATTGTTTTATAGCAACAAAGATATAGGTAAATGCAAGTGCAACTGATTGCAGTCGTTGATTCAACAATCAAGAGTAACGTAAGACAGACGTTTGGAGGGAAACCGTTTCATTGTTAGATGCTGCAAATCCTGGAAGTTGCCAATGAAGGGTTTTCGTAAGGTCTCACATAAACTGTCTGATACCCTTCAAGGGAACAATAGAACAAACAACAGAAACAATGCCCCTATAGCCCTGAGACAATAACAGCTGCTAAGATAATAAAGCAATGGCAGCTTACGAACGCTGCTATTAACACCTCTGCAATGAGATCCGCAGGCTTTTTCTTGAAAAATCATGCAGTTGATGGATGTTGTAACAAAAGGAACGGAACCAGAAACTGAACCAGGAGCCGAACCAGAGGTAATCGAATTAAAATGGGAGAAACTTCTAGCTAATGGATACAGCAATAGCAAATGTGATCGGTCCAGAAGTTCACTGCTCCATGAGGCGTAGGGTTAGCGTAGTGAAGAGAGCGATCGCGTCCCACCAATGTGGTCCGGGGTCGTAAGTGGGTTGAGTGTGTTGATTGTTCTCGCCTTGTTCCGTGGTTTTTCTCCGGGTACTCCGATTTCGCCCGTTTTCTTCCAAAGAAAACCCCCAGCATTTCCATTCGACCAGGAGAGAGAACATGCATTAAAACCAACTAATGTTGATGTAGCTTCCTCTTAAAAAATACTGTAATTTTTAAAGGTGCAAGCAGAACAACAACAACAACAACTAGCTTTATTTGCATGACAATAAATACACGCGTGTTGCAAAAGCTTTTTTAAACTAAAACTAAAACAGTAATGATTGTGATGAACATAACATAAGGTTATAAGATGGAGATGGGAGGCGGTTAGCGTAAAAGCATACCCTTCCTTTCTCAAATAAGGGAAGCGAAAAATATTTACCCCACACCAGTAAAGCGAAGGCCTGCACACCTTCCATAGATTCATCAGGGATCCTTTTTTTATTCCATGGTGCGTTGTAACTGTACAACCGCACCGAAACATGCGTGCACCGTGTATAAGGCTTTGCATATGCAGTTTTTTACTTCCTTGCTTGCCTACGCACTTACTTCTTGACAAGCTTACTTGTTTACTTATTTGACACATGATGTATTAACTCGCTTTAGAGTGACTTTCTTCCTGGATGTATTTAGACAACTTTGCTCAAACTAATTACCTTGCAAGTAATGAGCATAGAAGAAGGGTCGGGGCCACTCAGCACGCTTGCAATATCCATGACTAGTGTTTCCATTTCCAAGTAACGCACAGTATTCAGCATTCACAAAATCATCCCTGCAAATGTCAATAATAGACCTGTTATGATTTAGCTTGCGGTGTGTGGTTTGCAGTCTACAATGAGTTATTATAAGTGAGTTTAAGAAAACCACGACGGCAACGGCAACGGAAACGTCGCTAAACAAAAGGTTTAATGAGCGGCACAGTGGCCGTGCATGTGCGTTATAACTCTTGGTACATTATTTTCTCTGCCATCCTCGGCAAAACAACAACGTGAAATGACCAAATTCTGCGTTGTCCGGAGAACGTGAACCACGTCGGTTAATTTTTTTCATTTTTATTTCAAATGTTTCGCCCTGTCCGAGGTTCAATTTCGTGATAGCTTTGACGCTTAAGCCCCGGCCATACGTTCGCAATTAATATGTCAACACAACATATCGCAACATTGTTCTTCCAACATTTGCAAGCTCCGGCCAAACGATCGCAACATTTGAACGCAACATATCGGAACATCGTTGGACGCAACATGTTGAGCGCGTTTGGCCACCCTGTTGCGACGTGTTGCGACATGTTGGGTGTTGAAAATCGAACTAGTGCGCAACATTGTTGCACGAACCTGGCCAAACGACTACAACATAGATCATAAAACATCCACAAATGTTGCATGAAAAATTGCCCCTTTTCAAATTTGAAGCCCCGGCCAAACGATCGCAACATGCCAACGCAACATATTGCAACATTGTTGGGCGCAACATGTTGCGTACGTTTGGCCACCGTGTTGCGATGTGTTGCGACATGTTGGGTGTTGTTGGCTCAAATTTGACCATTTTCAAACTTGAGCCAACAACGCCCAAAATTTCGCAACACATCGCAACACGGTGGCCAAACGTACGCGACATGTTGCGCCCAACAATGTTGCAATATGTTGCGTTGACATATTGCGATCGTTTGGCCGGGGCTTAAGGAACAAAGGAAAACGACTTTAAGCCCCGGCCAAACGATTGCAACATATCAACACAAAATATCGCAGCATTGTTGGCCCAGCATTTGCAAGCTCCGGCCAAACGATCACAACATTTCAGCACAACATATCGCAACATTGTTGGGCGCAACATGTTGCGCGCGTCTGGCCACGCTGTTGCGACGTGTGGCGGCATGAGTGTTGAAAATCGACCTAGTGCGCATGGCCGGGTGCAAAGTTGTTGCACATATATTATGGCTTCCTGTAGGCCGATATCCAGTTGGCGCAGCCCACAAATGGCATTTTGCCGCGGGGAAAAGGAGCACCTCCGATGCAGACAGCAATTATTTTGTTTGCCTAGTATTTCCGCGTATTCTTGGGGGATTAGGGAGTTTAAGAAACCAAGACGCGACGCCAAGGACAACGTCGAATAAAAAATGATCTTATATTTTACCTAGGTATCTCGCGATACTCTTAAGTCATTTACTTTGTTCTCAGTATTAAAACTACCGCAAAACTGAATCTGGGGCAGGGCGAAACATTTGAAATAAAAATAAAATAAATAGCCGTCGTGGTTCAAGTTCTCCAGACAACGCAGAATTTGGTCATTTTACGTTGTTGTTTTGCAGTGGACGGCAAAGAAACTAGGTACTAAGAGTTATAACGCACGTTCGCAGCCATTGTTCTGCTTATTAAACCTTTTGTTTAACGTTATTCCCGTTGCCGTTGCCGTCGTGGTTTTCTTAAAATCCTATTAAATTACCTGAAAAACTCCGGACAGTCCCTGACAATGTCATCGCAAACCGACCTACAAATGGAGTAATGTCCTTCACCCTCGTCGGGAAAGCACGGTGGAAAATACTCCCCACAATACAGCTTCTTAAGGTTCTCCTTGCACTTAGGATACTTCTCTAACGTTTTTAGAAAAACTGGAGGGAAGTCTGTCTGCGGGTTCTTCTCATTGTAATGCTTATCGTAGGCGTGGAGATACCAATGTTTCTGGTTTTCAACTGTTATGAGGGTGTGGTTCGATATACCAAGGTTCTTACATGCGGGGATTACCAGTTCTTGACAGCCTCGTTCCAGTGGACCTATAGAAAAGAACAACAATACAGACTGAGTCAGTTCAGAACTCACTGACCAGATGCGACCATGACCTCGGGGGTCAGAGATGTGATGATGGAGAAGTTGTTGCAGAATTCTCCACAGCGTTAAGGGAATCTCTGCGTTCCGCTGGTTCAGCAATCAATCGGACTGTATCGTTCTGTTTTCTTACGTTTATTTACGATCCACACGTTCTACATTCAATCGATCCCTATTCATTCTGTCAGTTACAGGATAACGATTCTATTTATTGGTTATTACAACGGAAACACACAGCTAAACTACATAAAGCCATTATATTCTTAATACTTATTTGTGGTTTTCTAAGATCCTATTGTATTTTCTATTGCAAGATTTCACTCGGGCTAATCCGATTAACAACTCCGTAAATTACACCCAAAAGTCACATATTCCTCTACGTCACAGGATGTTCAAAACCAAATTTGCGCGCACAATTTCCCTAGATAATTCTTTCTTTCACTGTCGGTAACATAAGCCAACCTTCTTGAAGTTATTTCGAATTATACGCAAGCACGTTTCACAACAGAAGTCAAAGGGTGTATAACTTTACTGACATCTAAGCGTTTCAAAGCCAGTCATTCCTAAAGGGTACGAGCGGGTAACAGACATTTGCAACTATGCCGTCTTTCAAAGACGCAAACGCAGTGGTCTTGCAAGAACAAATGCTTTCTACCGCCTCCGCTCATTCTGTTAATGTTTCCTAACTATATTATTATACACAGGCGCTTGAAGTTCGTGTTGTTACATAATTTTACTCAGTGTTTCAAATGTTACAGGATGCTGGACTTTCTACGGATACAGCGGTTTTAAAACTGCCTTTGCGCCTTAAATTCAGTTTAAGAGTTAGTTTCCTGATTGCGGTAGCAGTCGCCCTCGTCCTCGTCCTCGTCCTACTACTCGTAGTAGTAGTATTAGTTGTAGTAGTTATATTTCTGTTGGCGTATCTCTCCACCATCATGTGCGGTCGCAAACACGCAAACACGTTTGAACAAGAGTGCATATCACTCGTCGTTCTACCTCACTTCTACTCCCTGGAACAGTTTACTTTTGTTTTCACAAGCATGTCAAAGCCGTTGGCCCTGCTCCATGAATAACGTCGCGGTGATTTTAGACTGCGTTTTGCGATATTATTTGTGCGTATTGAGTACCTGTCATATAATCGATAGAGCGAAACAATTCATCAGATCGAATTGAATTTTAGAAACAAAAGATAACATGACTCAGCTTGTGCACTCAAGCTCATCGCATTCCGTCAGGTAAGCTAAAACAAAATACTGACCCAGATTTATTGTAATAAACCTGATATTTTTCGCGAGAAACACAAAAGCATTTTAAATGGCTAACGTTTTTGAACTTTCAGTTTTAATTTGAGAAAATTTGACCGTTTAAGAACCCAGGGCGACTAATATACAAATTTTGAATATTTGCCAACAAAATTTAATATGTTTATCCTATCGACAAACTCAGAAATACCGGAAATATGCATCAAATTCGTTATCCGGTTACAGCGCTTATAAAAGAAATACATTTTTGTATTTACCAACGAAAATTTAATTAACTTATACTTAACGGTTTCTCAAATAATCAAGGTAATATTTTGTTCTCACCTTTGATGCTCTCGTTGGTGTAGAAGTTAGGTGGCTCAAAGCACTTGCCACTGCTCGCTAGTTCATTTGGGAGAACGTGACAATTCGCGATAATATAGTCCAAGAACGTTGGAGGGAGCGTTTCCTCGCATTGCTTCAAAAACTCGCTGCAAACTCGTTTGCAAGGATATACACGTTGTCCTCCAGAGCAGTAAGGAATAGCAAATGAGCAATACAACGATTCAACTAATCCAATCTTTGAACAGTTGTTCAAAGTAGAAAAATATCTACGGAGCCTGTTGGCTACTTTTTCTAGCACTGAATCAGTCACGATGTCCGGATACTGGAATGTAGTATTGTATCCACCTATCGCCGAGCAGAAACCAAGCGGGCCATCAACAAAGCTGCGACACTGGCCACTGGCTCGCGGATACCTTGGTTGAGCTGAGCTGAAGGCAGCGTCGAAACTACACAGCAGAATCGCAGATGATAAAACTGTCAGGTACATGATGAACTGGAGTGTGTCTGGCGTGCAATGGAATCACAACTCTATCCAACTTGGCAAAACTTCAGCTTTACAAGCCAGTCCGTCATGTGATCACGCAGTCGCATGTCACTATCCGTTTCCAGTTGAACTGTTCTCGACTATAAATAAGGTGAATTAGCATGAATTAAATTTTATATCTTTGATTATCTTGTGGTGACCCCGGGCTTTACACTGACATAACGGAACATGAACATGGTAAATGTTCATCTGTCAAGTCACGATGTACACCCTACTCCACAGTGAACAAGTCCTTGTGAAACAAGCCTCTTTCCGTTGATTATAATTGATTTTTATTCCCCGCGGGTCCCCTATACTTTTTTTCGTGACGCGTGAATAGGCGTTTTTGCTTTTCCGTGAAGCGTGAATGAGGATTTATTTTTTCTGTGCTTCGTGAATCTATATTTTTCTGTCCTCGGGGAACTGGTTTTCGACTTTTTCGTGATCCGTGAAATATGCATTTACTTACGCGTGATTTGTGAATCAACGACTTTTGCGGGAATAATTTTTCACTTTTTTGGAAATTTCATTTAGCGTCATTTCTGCGCCTTTCAATAACATGCGGACTCTTAAAATTCAAAGCTCAACCGACAATGCATTTTTCGCTACCGTCAATCAAATGTTCGGCGGCTCCTCCCAGCTTCCGACTACTGCAGCACAGTTCAGACAAAGAAACAGTGTTCGGCAGTAGTTGGAAGCTAGGAGGAGCCGCCGAACATTTGATTGACGGTTGCGAAATACGTATTTGTCGATTGAACTTTGAATTTTAGAGTCCGCATGTTATTGAAAGGCGCAGTAAAGCTCGTAAACTACACCAAACTAGATGTAAAACTAGATGTATTTGTAATTGTATGTTTTGCGAAACGTGAATAGAATTTGTATTTTTATGTGAAACATGATTTGGCCTTTGCATTTTTACGTGAAACGTGATTGCCTGCTTTTTTCTGTGAATGTGAAGTTGTTTTTCGAATTTCTCGTGAGGCGTGAAAAGACCTATTACTTATGCGTGAAACTGACCCTCTTCCCCCACTCCACCCCCTGTTCGTCCTCCCTCTCCGCTCGTCTGGTTTTAAGCCAATCTGTCTGTCAAAGACTCGTGCAAACAAAAGAACTTCAGCTGCCCTGGATAAGGGCCCTCGCCATCCCTGCAATCAAGATACACAAGTCTGCAAAGAAGGAGCAGATCAAAATTGTAAAACGACAATCTTTCTTACAATTTTTATTGCTTGTCAGACTCTTTAAGCTCTTCCTTGATACCTCTTCCTTAATTTTCAACTTTTCCCCCATTGATATAAATATCCCCAGTTACAAGTTCTCCCGTTAAAAACTCTGCCTACCAAGTTGTTTACCTTGGGTTTGTATGCAACGAGCCCCCTCCCCCTCCCCATTAAAAGGAAATCCCAGTTTTCACGAATGAACGTTATTATTTAGTTTGGCTGCGACCAAACTCTTTCGGGTTTGCAGAAGGACCGCCAGAGCAAAATAGAAGAGCTTTCAGGGAGTTTGTCTTCGCATCGCTTCAAAAATTCGCCGCAAACTCGTTTGCAAGGATAGACTCGTTTTCCCCCGGAACACTGAGGAATGACGTAATGGCAAATTAGTGTTTCAACTAGTCCAGTCTGTGAGCAGTTTTTCAAGTAGGCGAACGCTTCACTAACAGTCTTAGCTGCTTGTTCAAGCATTGAATCAGTCAAGAAATCCGGGTACTTAAATGTAGTGTTGTATCCTCCTTTTGTCGAGCAGAAACGAAACGGCCCGTCGACAAGACTATGACACAGGTCACTGGCTCGCGGATGCCGCAGTTGAGCTGAGCTGAAGGCAGCGTCAAAACTACACAGCAGAATCGCAGATGATAAAACTATCAGGTACATGATGTACTTGAGTGTGTCTGGCGTGCAATGGAATCACAACTTTTTCGCCCGTTTGCAAACCAGTTGTGTGATCAAGTCAGTCGCTTGTCACTATCTGTTTTCAGTTGAACTCTTCTCAGATATAAACAGTGCAAATTAGCATGAATTAAATTTCCTTTGTTTATGTTGTGATGACCTCGGGCTTTTAATACACTGACGCACTGACTCTGACCATCTGTCACGTCACGTTATACACCCAGCCCCCACTGTACGACAGTAAAAAAAAGTCCTTGCGTAAGAAGCCCCTTTTGCATGCTATACCGTGGAAATAGGTGAAACAAAAGGTCCGGGTGAAATATAAATTTTTTTGTTTGTTTGATTGTTGTTGCTGTTGTTGAATCCTGATTATGACACCCCCTCCCCTTCACCCTGTTTCTCTCTCTTTCTTCTGCCTAAAGCCAATTTGTCCACTGACGACCCGTGCTAGCAAAAGAAAACTGGAAATTAGAGCTGACCCGGATATAAACCCTCACCATCCATGCAGTTACCTTCTGGTTCACAGGATATGATATGTCTTCAAGTTTGGTACAGATCAAAACTCTGATTCAGGGAGTCTTTCTTACAATATTAGGGACCTTGCAGATATACGACGGCGAAGGCTAGGACGACGCCTATCAAAAAGTGTGTTTATATTTTACTTTGGAATTTCGCATTTACGTAGATCTATTCAATGTGTTTGTCGGTATTAAAACTTGGCCCTGCTGGATATGCTACGAATGCGTTCAGTTTCAAATAGAAATACGAAAAATTAGTCGTAGTGGGTCCTTTCAAATTTGAAACTGGTCATTTCAAGTTGTTGATTTGCAGAGGACGGCAAAGAAATGTACCAAGAATTATATTGCACGTACACAGCCATTGTTCTGCTCATTAAACCTTTTGTTTGGTGACGTTCTCGTTGCCGTTGCCGTCGTGTTTTGCGTAAGGTCCCTAATTTATTGCTCATCAGATCAAGAGCTCGTCTTTGATGTCAGTTTACTTCCAAACGGTTTTTTTCTTATCTATAAAGAAAGTCAAAACAAATCAGAAAAATCACTGTTGGCAATAGTTTTATCCTGTTGTTACTGATTGCTGTCGGTAAAGATTTGTCCAAAATACTTCCTTAATGCACATTCTAATAAGAGTTCCTCTTAGGATGGTCTACTGTATAGCATTACACTGAAACTACACGTTTAGCGTCCTTATGGAGAAAGACAGTTCTACTAAGAAAATAATCCTTGTATAATATGTCGAATTATTCTCGAATTTTGCTCAAGACACGACCAAACGATCGTAACATTTCAACGCAACATTGTTGGGCGCAACATGCTGCGCACGTTTGGCCACCTGTTGCGCGTGTTGCGACATGCTGTGTGTTGTTATCTCAAGTTTGAAAATGGTCATATTTGAGCCAGCAACACCCAATTGTCACAATACGTCGCAACAGAGTGGCCAGACGCGCGCAACGTGTAGTATGTTGCTCCCAACAATGTTACGATATGTTTCGTTGAAATGTTGCGATCGTTTGGTCGGGGCTTTAGTTCTTACTTATGATCAATTAGACGGCAGATGCATATTTGTCGTCATTAGTATTATTGTTATTGCTTTGTGTATTGCTGTTGTTGTTTGTTTATTATATAAACAAGTATATTCCATGTTGCCGTACGTCTTGTTCAGTAATAGACGTGAAAATGTGGTAACAACATTAGCGACCCACTCGGCTATCGCCTCGTGTGCCACTTTTCTGTTCTTACCACATGTTGACGTCATCTGTGATCAATTACTCAACAGATGCACGGCAACATGGAATCTATTTGTCAAACTGATGACGGCAATTGTGAGAGGTCCGCGTTATTAGAGTTCTACTGTTACTCTACAAGAAAGAATGATCTTAGAGAGCTACTCTCCCTTACATGAGCATCTTCTAATGATAATTTCTAATCTATTTTTTTTTTTTCGTTTTGACAATCTTCACCCATGGTGTGGTGGGTCTTTAAAGGTCTGCTGCTGTTTCCAGAAGCGACATGTCCACTTCTAGTTTTCTGTAAGCAAACCGTAGAACATAATTCAGTCGCCGCTTCAAACAGATTGCGACCAGCACTACGAAGCCCACACTGACGAGAGCTACCCCCACTGACACCACAATGACCCGCACTTTAACAGCTTCAGTGGGTTTTGACGGCACCCCAGTAGTGGGCCTGTCTTTGTCTGAAATGAAATAATTGGAGTTAGTCACTCTAACTACATTGTAAGGGTTTTTGTTTCCAATTGAATTGAAAACAATTTTAACTTTATATATAGCTAAGGTCCTGATTTTATTCATCTATTAAGGGTTTTTGTTTCGAATTAAATTGTAAATAATTTTAACTTTAGGTAGCTAAGGTATATTTTAATATTTAGATAGTGTCCCCAATTAGTTTTTCTTTAAGCTAAATACCATTGACACTTAAATAAAGTCATTCATTCATTCATTCATTCATTCATTCATTGATGTCGTTAGCATCATGGCACTTGAAGTCAAATGTTAAATACCTTATGACCAGTTTAGAGGGAAACAGTCAATTTTCGTTCTCGAGAATCACGAAAATTCTTCAACCTCGAAATTCGGGAAGAACAGTATTTTCTGGTTTCCTGAGGGGCCAGTCCTTAAGTGGATTGTCTTATAGCAACAAAGATATAAGTAAATGCAAGTGCAACTGACTGCAGTCGTCGATTCAACAATCAAGAGCAACGTAACACAGACTTTTGGAGGGAAACCGTTTTCATTGTTAGATGTTGCAAATCCTGGAAGTTGCCAATGAAGGGCTCTCGTAAGGTCTCACATAAACTGTCTGATACCCTTCAAGGGGACAATAGAACAAACAACAGAAACAATGCCCCTATAGCCCTGAGACAATAACAGCTGCTAAGATAATAAAACAATGGCAGCTTACGAATGCTGCTATTGACACCTCTGCAATGAGATCCGCAGGCTTTTTTCTTGAAAAATCATGCAGTTGATGGATGTTGTAACAAAAGGAACGGAACCAGAAACTGAACCAGGAGCCGAACCAGAGGTAATCGAATTAAAATGGGAGAAACTTCTAGCTAATGGATACAGCAATAGCAAATGTGATCGGTCCAGAAGTTCACTGCTCCATGAGGCGTAGGGTTAGCGCAGTGAAGAGAGCGATCGCGTCCCACCAATGTGGTCCGGGGTCGTAAGTGGGTTGAGTGTGTTGATTGTTCTCGCCTTGTTCCGTGGTTTTTCTCCGGGTACTGCGATTTCGCCCGTTTTCTTCCAAAAAAGACCCCCAGCATTTCCATTCGACCAGGAGAGAGAACATGCATTAAAACCAACTAATGTTGATGTAGCTTCCTCTTAAAAGATACTGTAATTTTTAAAGGTGTAAGCAGAACAACAACAACAACAACTAGCTTTATTTGCATGACAATAAATACACGCGTGTTGTAAAAGCTTTTTTAAACTAAAACTAAAACAGTAATGATTGTGATGAACATAACATAAGGTTATAAGATGGAGATGGGAGGCGGTTGGCGTAAAAGCATACCCTTCCTTTCTTTTGACGGCACCTCAGTAGTGGGCCTTTCTTTGTCTGAAATGAAATAATTGGATTTAGTCACTCTAACTGAATTGTAATTGTTGTGGTTGGTCTGGTAGCACTTGCAGTCAAATGTTAAATACTTTATGACCAGTTTAGAGGGAAACAGCCAATTTTGTTTCTCGAGAATCACGAAAATTCTCCAACCTCGAAATTCGGGAAGAACAGTATTTTCTGGTTTCCTGAGGGGCCAGTCCTTAAGTGCATTGTCTTATAGCAACAAAGATATAGGTAAATGCAAGTGCAACTGATTGCAGTCGTTGATTCAACAATCAAGAGCAACGTAACACAGACTTTTGGAGGGAAACCGTTTCATTGTTAGATGTTGCAAATCCTGGAAGTTGCCAATGAAGGGCTCTCGTAAGGTCTCACATAAACTGTCTGATACCCTTCAAGGGGACAATAGAACAAAAAACAGAAACAATGCTCCTATAGCCCTGAGACAATAACAGCTGCTAAGATAATAAAACAATGGCAGCTTACGAACGCTGCTATTGACACCTCTGCAATGAGATCCGCAGGCTTTTTTTCTTGAAAAATCATGCAGTTGATGGATGTTGTAACAAAAGGAACGGAACCAGAAACTGAACCAGGAGCCGAACCAGAGGTAATCGAATTAAAATGGGAGAAACTTCTAGCTAATGGATACAGCAATAGCAAATGTGATCGGTCCAGAAGTTCACTGCTCCATGAGGCGTAGGGTTAGCGCAGTGAAGAGAGCGATCGCGTCCCACCAATGTGGTCCGGGGTCGTAAGTGGGTTGAGTGTGTTGATTGTTCTCGCCTTGTTCCGTGGTTTTTCTCCGGGTACTCCGATTTCGCCCGTTTTCTTCCAAAAAAGACCCCCAGCATTTCCATTCGACCAGGAGAGAGAACATGCATTAAAACCAACTAATGTTGATGTAGCTTCCTCTTAAAAAATACTGTAATTTTTAAAGGTGCAAGCAGAACAACAACAACAACAACTAGCTTTATTTGCATGACAATAAATACACGCGTGTTGTAAAAGCTTTTTTAAACTAAAACTAAAACAGTAATGATTGTGATGAACATATAATAAGGTTATAAGATGGAGATGGGAGGCGGTTGGCGTAAAAGCATACCCTTCCTTTCTCAAATAAGGGAAGCGAAAAATGTTTACCCCACACCAGTAAAGCGAAGGCCTGCACACCTTCCATAGATTCATCAGGGATCCTTTTTTTTATTCCATGGTGTGTTGTAACTGTACAACCGCACCGAAACATGCGTGCACCGTGTATAAGGCTTTGCATATGCAGTTTTTTACTTCCTTGCTTGCCTACGCACTTACTTCTTGACAAGCTTACTTGTTTACTTATTTGACACATGATGTATTAACTCGCTTTAGAGTGACTTTCTTCCTAGATGTATTTAGACAACTTTGCTCAAACTAATTACCTTGCAAGTAATGAGCATAGAAGAAGGGTCGGGGCCACTCAGCACGCTTGCAATATCCATGACTAGTCTTTCCATTTCCAAGTAACGCACAGTATTCAGCATTCACAAAATCATCCCTGCAAATGTCAATAATAGACCTGTTATGATTAAGCTTGCGGTGTGTGGTTTGCAGTCTACAATGAGTTATTTTAGTCAGTTTAAGAAAACCACGACGGCAACGGCGACGGAAACGTCGCTAAACAAAAGGTTTAATGAGCGGCACAGTGGCCGTGCATGTGCGTTATAACTCTTGGTACATTATTTTCTCTGCCGTCCTCGGCAAAACAACAACGTGAAATGACCAAATTCTGCGTTGTCCGGAGAACGTGAACCACGTCGGCTAATTTTTTTTTTTTTTTATTTCAAATGTTTCGCCCTGTCCGAGGTTCAATTTCGTGATAGCTTTGACGCTTAAGCCCCGGCCATACGTTCGCAATTAATATGTCAACACAACATATCGCAACATTGTTCTTCCAACATTTGCAAGCTCCGGCCAAACGATCGCAACATTTGAACGCAACATATCGGAACATCGTTGGACGCAACATGTTGAGCGCGTTTGGCCACCCTGTTGCGACGTGTTGCGACATGTTGGGTGTTGAAAATCGAACTAGTGCGCAACATTGTTGCACGAACCTGGCCAAACGACTACAACATAGATCATACAACATCCACAAATGTTGCATGAAAAATTGCCCCTTTTCAAATTTGAAGCCCCGGCCAAACGATCGCAACATGCCAACGCAACATATTGCAACATTGTTGGGCGCAACATGTTGCGTACGTTTGGCCACCGTGTTGCGATGTGTTGCGACATGTTGGGTGTTGTTGGCTCAAATTTGACCATTTTCAAACTTGAGCCAACAACGCCCAAAATTTCGCAACACATCGCAACACGGTGGCCAAACGTACGCGACATGTTGCGCCCAACAATGTTGCAATATGTTGCGTTGACATATTGCGATCGTTTGGCCGGGGCTTAAGGAACAAAGGAAAACGACTTTAAGCCCCGACCAAACGATTCCAACATATCAACACAAAATATCGCAACATTGTTGGCCCAGCATTTGCAAGCTCCGGCCAAACGATCACAACATTTCAGCACAACATATCGCAACATTGTTGGGCGCAACATGTTGCGCGCGTCTGGCCACGCTGTTGCGACGTGTGGCGGCATGAGTGTTGAAAATCGACCTAGTGCGCATGGCCGGGTGCAAAGTTGTTGCACATATATGATGGCTTCCTGTAGGCCGATATCCAGTTGGCGCAGCCCACAAATGGCATTTTGCCGCGGGGAAAAGGAGCACCTCCGATGCAGACAGCAATTATTTTGTTTGCCTAGTATTTCCGCGTATTCTTGGGGGATTAGGGAGTTTAAGAAACCAAGACGCGACGCCAAGGACAACGTCGAATAAAAAATGATCTTATATTTTACCTAGGTATCTCGCGATACTCTTAAGTCATTTACTTTGTTCTCAGTATTAAAACTACCGCAAAACTGAATCTGGGGCAGGGCGAAACATTTGAAATAAAAATAAAATAAATAGCCGTCGTGGTTTAAGGTTTCCAGACAACGCAGAATTTGGTCATTTTACGTTGTTGTTTTGCAGTGGACGGCAAAGAAACTAGGTACCAAGAGTTATAACGCACGTTCGCAGCCATTGTTCTGCTTATGAAACCTTTTGTTTAACGTTATTCCCGTTGCCGTTGCCGTCGTGGTTTTCTTAAAATCCTATTAAATTACCTGAAAAACTCCGGACAGTCCCTGACAATGTCATCGCAAACCGACCTACAAATGGAGTAATGTCCTTCACCCTCGTCGGGAAAGCACGGTGGAAAATACTCCCCACAATACAGCTTCTTAAGGTTCTCCTTGCACTTAGGATACTTCTCTAACGTTTTTAGAAAAACTGGAGGGAAGTCTGTCTGCGGGTTCTTCTCATTGTAATGCTTATCGTAGGCGTGGAGATACCAATGTTTCTGGTTTTCAACTGTTATGAGGGTGTGGCTCGATATACCAAGGTTCTTACATGCGGGGATTACCAGTTCTTGACAGCCTCGTTCCAGTGGACCTATAGAAAAGAACAACAATACAGACTGAGTCAGTTCAGAACTCACTGACCAGATGCGACGATGACCTCGGGGGTCAGAGATGTGATAATGGAGAAGTTGTTGCAGAATTCTCCACAGCGTTAAGGGAATCTCTGCGTTCCGCTGGTTCAGCAATCAATCGGACTGTATCGTTCTGTTTTCTTACGTTTATTTACGATCCACACGTTCTACATTCAATCGATCCCTATTCATTCTGTCAGTTACAGGATAGCGATTCTATTTATTGGTTATTACAACGGAAACACACAGCTAAACTACATAAAGCCATTATATTCTTAATACTTATTTGTGGTTTTCTAAGATCCTATTGTATTTTCTATTGCATGATTTCACTCGGGCTAATCCGATTAACAACTCCGTAAATTACACCCAAAAGTCACATATTCCTCTACGTCACAGGATGTTCAAAACCAAATTTGCGCGCACAATTTCCCTAGATAATTCTTTCTTTCATTGTCGGTAACATAAGCCAACCTTCTTGAAGTTATTTCGAATTATACGTAAGCACGTTTCACAACAGAAGTCAAAGGGTGTATAACTTTACTGACATCTAAGCGTTTCAAAGCCAGTCATTCCTAAAGGGTACGAGCGGGTAACAGACATTTGCAACTATGCCGTCTTTCAAAGACGCAAACGCAGTGGTCTTGCAAGAACAAATGCTTTCTACCGCCTCCGCTCATTCTGTTAATGTTTCCTAACTATATTATTATACACAGGCGCTTGAAGTTCGTGTTGTTACATAATTCTACCTTGTCATCAGTCTACGTCACTACAGAGTCACATGAGAAGCGCATGCGCGTTGCTGATCAGTGTGCTTTGCGTTTCGCTGGCAGTTTCACGCTGTGAGTATTTTTAATCCTTTAATCTTTGCAAACCATCTAAACCATCGCCGGGTTTTTCCACCTTTTACATACCTGGAGAGGAAGGTAAGGCTAAAATTGGATACTTATTGTACTTTTTCTTCTACAGCTCGAGCGATTCCTTTCCAAAATGTCTAATGAAAACACAGAAGCGTCGGGCACCTCCGACGGCTCTCCAAGCATGGTAGATTCACCTAATCTCAATAACCGAGATCTTGCGTTATCTCTAGATAACATAAACAGCAACATGGGGAAAATGGCTAGTCTTTTAGCTAAATTGTGTGAAAAGCCAGTCCCTGACGAACGCCCACAGGGCTTAAAGCGACAGTCAACATCCGCCGTATCGGATAATTCAGACTCTGAGTCTGAAGAAAACTCCCACAAACGACGGCGTCATACTAGTCTCTCGGATGATAATATTAGTCTTCACGGTAGTGATGATCTGGACGACGCAGATGACATTAAAATGCTCACCGAGTGTTCAAAGGCCACCGGCCAAAAAGAGCGGGAAATTCCCGCCAAGGAGACAAAGCTCCTTCAAGACTTTGCTAACAGCCTTGACGAGGATGACGCCACCGGCGACAAAATCCAGCAAGAGCTGGCTGATATTGCACTAAAACGATGGGGCAAGAAGCTGTCTTCTGACAAAATTAAAAGTTTCTCAGACAAATATAAACAGCCTCAGAACTGCTCTGACATAAAGGGTATAAAAGTCAACCCCGAGATATGGAGCCAATTAAATGCCAAGAAAAAGAAAACAGACCTGAAGATCTCAAATTTGCAGCAGGTTATCCGCAAAATCACTTTTGCGACGTTACAAATGACCAATGTGCTTATTCAAAATCCCTCTGGTTTAGAAAACAACAAAATAATGGCTAAACAAGTTGACACCATTGCAATGCTGGGACATGTAAATACGCAGTTGGCCCAGCTGCGAAGAGATGAAATCAAACCATCAATGAAAGCGGAGTACTCTGCTATTTGCTCGGCTGAAGTGCCCATCACTAGCCAATACCTTTTTGGGGACGACTTGGCGAAGCAATTGCGAGATGCCAAAGAAGCGAGCAAAATTAGCCATTCCTTTACATCCTCATCTAAGAATGGTCTCTTCAAAGGCAAACAGCAAAGTTCAAAACAATATGCCCATCATTCTAAAGGTCCTAGAAGAGATTTTTTATGGAAAGGCCAAAACCGGCACTACAACAAGAAAAAATCACCAACCACCGACAAGAAATAATGGAACAATTGCTTCAAATAAAGAACAGGGTAAGGGGCTTTGGAAATTTCTTGCCCAACCTGGTGAATTATTTACAAATGTTATGCAATACATTTCAGGCTGGGCAGGTGGCTGCTCATTTTGCAGCTTGGAGGACCCTTACTAATGACAAAATCCTATTATCGGATGTGTTGGGAGCAGCAATTGAGTGTACTGCCACCCCTGTTCAACACAAGTTACCTAAGCAAATCTTCTCAGAACATGAATATCCCATTGTTTGTCAAGAAGTGCATAAATTACTTGAGAAACGTGTCATCACAAAGGTGTCACCTGTATCTGGGCAAATTTTGTCCAATGTATTCCTTCGTCCGAAGAAGGATGAGACTTATCGACTCATACTAAATCTCAAAAGGTTTAATGAGTCAGTTAGTCATTATCATTTTAAAATGGATTCACTTTCTACCATAACAAAACTAGTTACCCAAAATTGTTATATGGCTTCTGTTGACATGAAAGATGCCTATTACTCTGTCCCCATTCGATCTTCAGATCGAAAGTTTTTACGCTTTATCTGGGAGGGGGAGTTATATGAATTTACCTGCCTTCCTAATGGGTTGTCGTGTGCTCCCCGTATATTCATTAAAATTCTTAAGCCCCCTCTGTCTACTCTACACAAACAAGGACACATAGCTGTGGCACATCTTGATGACCTTTACCTGCAAGGGCAAACCTATGAGAAATGTGTCCAAAATGTTATAGACACTACCGTCTTGCTGGACAAATTAGGCTTGGTTGTGCATCCAGAGAAGTCTACTTTCATACCCACACAAGTGCTTACTATCCTAGGGTTTGTAATAGACTCAGTAGAAATGACAATACAACTGACCAGTGAGAAAGCCACTAGTTTACAAAATGTCTGTACTGAGTTATTAGAAAACTCTTCCCCTTCTATTAGGGAAGTAGCAAGTGTTATTGGGAAAATAGTTGCTAGCTTCCCTGGGGTGATGTATGGAGCTCTTTACTACCGATACCTGGAAAAAGATAAATCCCAGGCCCTTATTAGAACAAAGGGTAACTTTGATGACTTGATGTCTTTGTCCCCTCATGCTAAATCTGAATTACAGTGGTGGATTCAACATGTGGGAGACATGTACAATGTAATCAACCACCCACAACCCCAGCATCAAATAACAACAGATGCTTCCCTTATGGGTTGGGGGGCAGAATCTGCAGGGGTGTCCTCGGGAGGAAATTGGTCCCATGCAGAGTCTAAACACCACATCAACTATCTGGAAATGTTGGCTATTTTGTTGGGGCTCCAAACCTTTGCTAAAGACAAGAGCAACACACATATCAGAATAATGTGTGACAACACTACAGCAGTTAATGTGATTAATCACATGGGAACAAGCCACTCAGATTCTTGCAATTCGGTCGCTAAGGAGATCTGGGAGTGGTGTATAGATCGCAAGATCTGGCTTAGTGCTGCACATATTCCTGGAAAACAAAATCTTATTGCAGATTTTGAATCCAGAAGAAACCAAAGAGAATCTGAATGGAGGCTTGACAAGGCATCACTAATTTGTGCTCTTGAGAGGCTAGACTTCAAACCTGATATAGATTTGTTTGCCTCTCGTATAAATCACCAGTTCCCAGATTATGTGTCTTACAGACCAGACCCCGAGGCTATTGCCATCGATGCGTTTAGCCTGAGTTGGTCCAACCTTAATTTTTATGCTTTTCCTCCGTTTAGTGTTATTCCAACAGTGCTGAACAAGTTGATGACCGAGGGAGCACAGGGGATTTGTGTGTTGCCAGATTGGCCCACACAACCATGGTACCCAACAGCTCTCCAGCTACTCAAACAGAAACCAGTGTATCTAAAAGCCAGGAAAGACCTACTCCAGCTGCCAAGCCATCCCAAGGAAAATCATCCAATCTGGCACAAGCTGAATCTCCTCGTGTGTCACTTATCAGGGAGGGACTAAACAAGTATGCTTTATCACCTGCGGCAAAAGATGTGCTAATGGCTTCATGGAGGGAAGGCACCTCCAAGCAATACCACACTTACCTTAGCAAATGGAATCAATACTGTCAGGACAATAGCATCAATGTTTTTCAGCCTGGAGTGACAAATGGCATTGAATTTCTCGTTTTTCTTTACAAATCAGGCTTAGGATACAGTGCTGTAAACACCGCACGTTCTGCGCTCTCTTCAATATTTGTTTTGGAAGACGGAGTAAAATTCGGAGAGCACCCGTTAGTAGCTCGCTGCATGAAAGGGATTTTTGAGTTAAAACCAGCTTTGCCCAAATATACTGAAATTTGGGACGTTAATATTGTGTTAGATTATTTGAGAGCTGCTGCACCCTTGAGATCCTTATCTCTTAAGCAGCTTACTCTAAATTTGACTATGTTACTCTGTCTCACTACGGGACAGCGTGGACAGACTATACATAAGTTTGATGTTAATTACATCCAAGAAATGGATGACCGCTACAGAATAACTATTTGTGAGAAACTGAAACAGAGTAAGCCTGGGCGACATCTAGCACCCATTGATTTAATTTCTTTCCAAAGTGACAAGAAACTTTGTGTGGTTGAGCATCTTAAGAAATACTTACAGCGCACAAAACAGTTGCGAGAGGAGCACTCACAGTTACTGATAAGTTATGTTAAACCATTTAAACCGGTATCCAAAGATACCATCTCCAGATGGGTTAAGCAAGTGTTAGAGTCAGCCGGGATTGACATTAACAAATACTCTGCTCATAGCAGCAGAGCTGCATCAACGTCCAGTTGTAAGGCCAAAGGTTTAAGCCTAGCAGACATCATGAAGAGTGCAGGGTGGTCTAATTCTAGTACTTTTGCGAAGTTTTATGATAAGCCTGTCGTCACTGCCTCAGCTAATTTTGGCTCCGTGCTGCTGAATCCAGACACACTTTGATCTGTGAAACTGTATTTTCTTTTTCCTTGTTTGGGAATAAAGTTTGTTCACTGTTATGAGTTGCTCGTGATGCAGGACTTTGAAGTCTCATGTGACTCCGTAGTGACGTAGACTGATGACAAGGTAGAATTATCAGATTAAACGAGACTTACCTGTAAGTTGAAGTTTGATCAAGATTCTATCTTGTCATCAGTCCGGAACGAAGGAGTCACATGCCCTTATGTACCCCCCCTCCCATGTCCTTCGTTCCTATTTTCTCCTGCACCACTCACGTTGAATACTGATCAGCAACGCGCATGCGCTTCTCATGTGACTCCTTCGTTCCGGACTGATGACAAGATAGAATCTTGATCAAACTTCAACTTACAGGTAAGTCTCGTTTAATCTGATAATTTTACTCAGTGTTTCAAATGTTACAGGATGCTGGACTTTCTACGGATACAGCGGTTTTAAAACTGCCTTTGCGCCTTAAATTCAGTTTAAGAGTTAGTTTCCTGATTGGGGTAGCAGTCGCCCTCGTCCTCGTCCTCGTCCTACTACTCGTAGTAGTAGTAGTAGTTGTAGTAGTTATATTTCTGTTGGCGTATCTCTCCACCATCATGTGCGGTCGCAAACACGCAAACACGTTTGAACAAGAGTGCATATCACTCGTCGTTCTACCTCACTTCTACTCCCTGGAACAGTTTACTTTTGTTTTCACAAGCATGTCAAAGCCGTTGGCCCTGCTCCATGAATAACGTCGCGGTGATTTTAGACTGCGTTTTGCGATATTATTTGTGCGTATTGAGTACCTGTCATATAATCGATAGAGCGAAACAATTCATCAGATCGAATTGAAATAAAGAAACAAAAGATAACATGACTCAGCTTGTGCACTCAAGCTCATCGCATTCCGTCAGGTAAGCTAAAACAAAATACTGACCCAGATTTATTGTAATAAACCTGATATTTTTCGCAAGAAACACAAAAGCATTTTAAATGGCTAACGTTTTTGAACTTTCAGTTTTAATTTGAGAAAATTTGACCGTTTAAGAACCCAGGGCGACTAATATACAAATTTTGAATATTTGCCAACAAAATTTAATATGTTTATCCTATCGACAAACTCAGAAATACTGGAAATATGCATCAAATTCGTTATCCGGTTACAGCGCTTATAAAAGAAATACATTTTTGTATTTACCAACGAAAATTTAATTAACTTATACTTAACGGTTTCTCAAATAATCAAGGTAATATTTTGTTCTCACCTTTGATGCTCTCGTTGGTGGAGAAGTTAGGTGGCTCAAAGCACTTGCCACTGCTCGCTAGTTCATTTGGGAGAACGTGACAATTCGCGATAATATAGTCCAAGAACGTTGGAGGGAGCGTTTCCTCGCATTGCTTCAAAAACTCGCTGCAAACTCGTTTGCAAGGATATACACGTTGTCCTCCAGAGCAGTAAGGAATAGCAAATGAGCAATACAACGATTCAACTAATCCAACCTTTGAACACTTGTTCAAAGTAGAAAAATATCTACGGAGCCTGTTGGCTACTTTTTCTAGCACTGAATCAGTCACGATGTCCGGATACTGGAATGTAGTATTGTATCCACCTATCGCCGAGCAGAAACCAAGCGGGCCATCAACAAAGCTGCGACACTGGCCACTGGCTCGCGGATGCCTTGGTTGAGCTGAGCTGAAGGCAGCGTCGAAACTACACAGCAGAATCGCAGATGATAAAACTGTCAGGTACATGATGAACTGGAGTGTGTCTGGCGTGCAATGGAATCACAACTCTATCCAACTTGGCAAAACTTCAGCTTTACAAGCCAGTCCGTCATGTGATCACGCAGTCGCATGTCACTATCCGACACCGCGGAAATACGTTTTTTGGGGCGCGATACAGTATTTTGCTGGTCAGCGGTACACCTTAACAAAACTACAAAATGCCTGCAAGTTTTACAGTGTTATCGCAGCGAGTCTTGTCGACAGTGAAAAAGATACAAAACTTAGAGCGCACACTGTAAACTTAGCTTTTAAACTCCGCTCATTTGTTGGATAGTTCTCAGTTAATATTATATATTGTGCCAAAGCCAAACTGAACTTGCACACGGTGTGAAATTGTTGTTGTTTCGTGAAAGTTCATGCTCGCAAGGGGCGAGCCAGTGGCAATTTACGTTACGATGTGCGCTAAGACTAAAACTAAGCAGCTTTTGTGTTGCTGTAGCGGTGTTATGAGGACATCAACTTCTCAAGTTTGTTGAATTGATGGGCTTGAACCGTGTGAATCGGTATGTCAACGGCATTTCGATCAAATTCGTCGGGAAGACAAGCTCGTGTTCGTCCACTTGTTCGATTGGGGGCACTCGCGTAAGTAAACACGGTCATCCTGTCTCCACTCGGTATCACCAAATTATGGACGAAGTTGGCCGAAATCGAAGCAGTGCTTCGTATAAATCTTGGACATGTTGGTGTAACAAGTGTAGGACTGAATCCCAAAAAGGGTTCAAAATCTGGCCTCAACTCGGGGAAGAATTCACCGAGGTATGTTTTATCATAAAATATCCAATTTTAATTATACTGTACTTCAGTAAGCTTGAGGCTGGCGAAAATAAAATTTTAAATTTTCATGTTTATTATTGTTTCTTTGTTTCTCGTCATAATTTCGAATTGTTGCAGTTCTGTATTTTGCTTTTAGCTTCTCTAAAGTGTGAAAATTATTTTAAACTAGTTGCATAGCTATTAGAGTTTAGAAAAAAAGTTATTTAGCTATTAGAAAAAACCACAAGAAGTACATGACATCTGATTATCTTAAGATGGCAGAAGACATGGAATACAAAGCTGTTAAAAGGGTAATTAAAAATACATGCATATGTTATTGCAAGACAATGAAATTACCATAAGATCTGGGTAATAACAACTTCCAATTAAAACTCAATAAATGAATTTCATTTTTAGTTATAGATAGGCTATCCCCCCTGTATTCACACAGCAATCTTCTGATTGAAAGGCCACCCAGATAATGTCTGACCACATTACCTTAGAGCCTGAGACTCTGCATAACTTTCTAAGATTAATTGTTTACATATTACTATTATCTGGATTTCCCAATAGAAAACTTCTTCTATTGTACATTTTTTTCTATTTTGGCTCAGCAAAATTAACAAATGTTTAACGCCAAAGCGTGCACTATTGAGTTATGGATGCACACGGGAGGTTGCTAAGCACGAAAGAAGCGTAAGAGTCGCACGAGGCGATAGCCAAGTGCGACTCTAGCTTCTTGAGTGCTTAGCAAACCTCCCAAGTGCATCCATAACTCAATAGTGCACGCTATGGCGTTTACCATTTGTTTTATAACATAACATTGAGACATTGGAACGACAGAAGTCCTTTAATTGAGCTACATCACACAAAAATGTTCATGTAGCCTTACATGACAAGAGAAAACAAGCGCGCCAAAATTTATTCATGACAACTGACTGCACACCAGTAACTCGACAAAGTTCCATCTTCAGACAACTGTGAAGACAATTTCGCATTTCTGGCAAAAGAACGTCGACCATTACTTTGGAAACAATGTCTGTCAAAAGATTTGCTTTGTAAACATCAGCACACACGTCAGCAGCATACACCCATGGGCAAATAGTAGACGCTAAATTAACCAATCAGAGCGCGCGCTTTGCTTTAGTTATGTTATAAATCCTTTTAGAAACTGTCCATGGATGATTTCCACAACATCAGTGCCGTAAAAACACCGAGAGAACAGTGACCAATGCTCTCCATATGGCAACTCCTCTCCTGAACATTCAGCCATCTGTTGATGGTGGGGAGAGGCAGGGGGCAGGAGCCCGGGAGAATATGGGGCAAGAATCCGGAGAGAAATGCAAAATGCTAATTTTTGTCATTCATTAAGGCTTCAAATACTTTCAAAAACAAGAACTGAAAATGTTACTGGACTTTCATTTAGTGTCTTTAGAGACTTCTAGGCTGACAGGCAAAGAAAAATTCACCCTTGGGCTCAAAATGAGGTCCAAAATGAAACCCTTTGACAGTGGTTACGTCATAGGTCATTCACTTGAAAGACATGGGTAAGAGTAGCAAGGCTGAAAACGAAGGAAAAGGAAATGCCCAAGGGGTGTGCAGCTAAATGACTAAGATGTGTTTTGAGTCTCTTAATTTACAGGGGGCAGGAGCAGGACGAACAAGGGTGGGAGTCAAGAGATAGAGGTATGGGAAGTGGGAGGTTCTGACTCCGCTGTCTCTTCCCCCGCTTGATGCAGTACCTTGTCCCTAAGTAAAAGGTAAAGTCTGCATAGAGCCAAGTGGCCCATCAGGCCAGGCTTATCTCGGGTTCTGTAGCATGAACCGACTAGGAGTATTTCTACTACCCCCTGCCGGATAGGATGCTAGTCGATCACAGGGTTACCCCCAGCATTATATTCACCAGTACCCATATGTACACCTTTGTGGAGTGAGGCACCGTGAGAGTAAAAGTGTCTTGCCCAAAAACACAACACAGTGTCCTTGACAAGGGCTCAAACACGGACTGCTCGATCCATTGCTGAGCGCACTAATCACAAGGCCACCGCACCTCCCACCTTGTCCCTTAGGCCTAACCTTAACCCTAAACCTAAAAAAAGGAGTCTGTAGATTTCAGTCAAGTTTATCTCTTTTATCACTTGTGTATTTGAGACAATTTCTAATTTCTTTGCTTTCCGCCATTCAGTTTACAGTACCAAAGCCTGATTTTAAGTGATTCGCAATTATTGACAGAACTTGTTTTTGCAACTTACAACTTCAGACTTTGCACAAAATTTCTCACCGGAGAAAAGCAATGTTGTAGAACTTAAGTGATGAACTAAATGCAATAAATATTAATTTGTAAGAAATGTATCTGTTCTTTAATACATGCTTTTGTGTCTAGTATCTGAGTTGGATGTAGCGAAGATATATTACCAATGGTTTGTAGACGACAGTAAGCCAATTCAGAGACACAGTGGCATAAACAAACCCACTTGTTAGCCAAATATCACAGGAAAAAAAATAAATACATATAATTATATAATTTATTGCCATCAGGTGCTATAATGTCTTGTAATAAAGTGGTTACAAGTTAAGAATCTTACAGAAGGGAGGATGATACAATATTATGACTAACGGGATCATAATTAATGTCATATTGATTCAAAGCACGTGATATGTACATGTCTGATTCATTAAGCACATACAATGTAAAAATTATTTTGTAGTGATTGAGCAAAGCTCATCTGAATTAAATTAAATGAAAGGAAAAACAACAACAGTCAATTATTTATATCAGTTGATACACTGCACATATAAGATAGGGAAATAGAAATCGAAAAGCTTCAAATGACTGAGTAAACAAAATAAACTAGTGGGTTTCATTGAAGAGTTGATTACTGCCTCTCTGAAATGTTGAATGTCTTTTCAGCATCCAAAGTTGTGAAACTTGACCACATCCCATAAGTGGAAGCGGTTTCGTGTAAACAAATTCAGGTGTTTGGGCATTTTAAAATATTTAGTTACCTGTGCATACATGTACAAGGAAACGGTCTTGAAAATTTCCATGTACTATCAACATGTAATCGATGTAAACAAAAAAGACCTCAAGCGAGGAAAAATGATCTATGAACCGAACATATTGAGCGGTCTTGAATGTTTTCAGTATTTCCAGCGTTCGCTGCGGCCAACAAATCACAATATTTTCGATCTCTACTCCCTTCGCAAACGCCACCATTATATATAAATGTAGGCTTAAACAATCTTTAATGATAGAGAAATATCTTGTGAATGAAATGAACAAATGTTTTATTCTGACAGCAAACGGCAGGTACAAAAAAATTATTTCACCTGTTCCAAAAGGCGCAGAAAGTCAGAAAGGTGATAGAAACGCCAATCAAGCCAGTCTTTAAAGACAAATTCTTATCTAAGTTTCTTTGACGCGTTGCGAAATATAGTCTAAATGAACAAGCACCACATGTCGGCGCAAAGTGAGTGTGAATAAAACGGTCCCGACTTACATGTACCTTAACCACTTCATGCAAATTACACTTGCAATCCAACTAGTCTTCAAAATCCTTGCAAAAGCTTCATACAGAACCAATCTTCTGCTTTGCTGGATACCCATCGTGTCCATCGTTGTTTTCGACAATTCTGAGGCGAGGGCGACTGAAGCAACACGATCCAGGCTCGAGTCAGCAAACTACACATTACTCCACACAAAATGACTCCCCTGTACCCCTATTCATTACCGGAACATTGTTTGAGTATTAAAAACCCATTTAAGGACGTCAAACTCACCAATAACGAGAAGTATCAAGGATATTTTCGACCTTAAAACGAACCAAAATACTGATCTCGGAGAACTGATCGATCGAAGGACAGCACAGCCTGATGGTGGTGACCACTGACCAGTTACGGTGACGTCAAAAAACGTATTTCCGCGGTGTCTCACTATCCGTTTCCAGTTGAACTGTTCTCGACTATAAATAAGGTGAATTAGCATGAATTAAACTTTATATCTTTGATTATCTTGTGGTGACCCCGGGCTTTACACTGACTTAACGGAACATGAACATGGTAAATGTTTATCTGTCAAGTCACGATGTACACCCTACTCCACAGTGAACAAGTCCTTGTGAAACAAGCCTCTTTCCGTTGATTATAATTGATTTTTATTCCCCGCGGGTCCCCTATACTTTTTTTCGTGACGCGTGAATAGGCGTTTTTGCTTTTCCGTGAAGCGTGAATGAGGATTTATTTTTTCTGTGCTTCGTGAATCTATATTTTTCTGTCCTCGGGGAACTGGTTTTCGACTTTTTCGTGATCCGTGAAATATGCATTTACTTACGCGTGATTTGTGAATCAACGACTTTTGCGGGAATAATTTTTCACTTTTTTGGAGATTTCATTTAGCGTCATTTCTGCGCCTTTCAATAACATGCGGACTCTTAAAATTCAAAGCTCAACCGACAATGCATTTTTCGCTACCGTCAATCAAATGTTCGGCGGCTCCTCCCAGCTTCCGACTACTGCAGCACAGTTCAGACAAAGAAACAGTGTTCGGCAGTAGTTGGAAGCTAGGAGGAGCCGCCGAACATTTGATTGGCGGTTGCGAAATACGTATTTGTCGATTGAACTTTGAATTTTAGAGTCCGCATGTTATTGAAAGGCGCAGTAAAGCTCGTAAACTACACCAAACTAGATGTAAAACTAGATGTATTTGTAATTGTATGTTTTGCGAAACGTGAATAGAATTTGTATTTTTATGTGAAACATGATTTGGCCTTTGCATTTTTACGTGAAACGTGATTGCCTGCTTTTTTCTGTGAATGTGAAGTTGTTTTTCGAATTTCTCGTGAGGCGTGAAAAGACCTATTACTTATGCGTGAAACTGATCCTCTTCCCCCACTCCACCCCCTGTTCGTCCTCCCTCTCCGCTCGTCTGGTTTTAAGCCAATCTGTCTGTCAAAGACTCGTACAAACAAAAGAACTTCAGCTCCCCTGGATAAGGGCCCTCGCCATCCCTGCAATGAAGATACACAAGTCTGCAAGGAAGGAGCAGATCAAAATTGTAAAACGACAATCTTTCTTACAATTTTTATTGTTTGTCAGACTCTTTAAGCTCTTCCTTGATACCTCTTCCTTAATTTTCAACTTTTCCCCATTGATATAAATATCCCCAGTTACAAGTTCTCCCGTTAAAAACTCTGCCTACCAAGTTGTTTACCTTGGGTTTGTATGCAACGAGCCCCCTCCCCCTCCCCATTAAAAGGAAATGCCAGTTTTCACGAATGAACGTTATTATTTAGTTTGGCTGCGACCAAACTCTTTCGGGGTTTGCAGAAGGACCGCCAGAGCAAAATAGAAGAGCTTGCCAAAAGTGCAACCTGGTGTTTGTGTACTGATCAAACACGGTTCAAAGATTTTGGGACAAAAATAAGTTGGAAGCCTGAAATATGTATAGTCATCGCTTGTTACAAAAAGCAAGACTTCACAATTTTATTTATATTTATATTATTATTTGTGTTGTACTTATTTATAGTATTATTATATTTATATTTTATTTATATTTTATTCATATAAAACTATTTATATTCCGAACAATTCACGAGTGTATTTTCACAATTATCATGTTTATTTGTATTTATGGAGAACTATTAAGAGTGCCTGCCCGTAAAAATCAGACAAATTCTTAATTTCGCGGCAAGGGTCGAAACTTCGATTTCGCTCATATTTTTATGGTAGATAGGCTAGGGCATGACAAAAACTACTGGATAGTTTTTTTGGCAAAATATCCTTTTATTTCAAAGAAATATGCAAATTACCAAATACCGTTAAAATCGTCATTTGACGCACCATTTTATTAAACAAGTTTGAGAGCCTCGGATGCAAAACCACATCATTCTTCCGTCTTCAAAACACTCAAATATGTTTGTGCAATGTTTAAATGTGTACTGGGTTGATTTTAGGGAATGTTGCGTTGTCTTTTTGGGTGCACAATAATTAAATTTCGAAGACATGTATTTCATTCACTTGAAAGTACTTCGTGAATATAATTAATTTTCACCATGTGCGAAACCTTCAAATGGACCAAGCTTCTGGTGGTTGAATTGCAGAAGGATGGTCTACAGAGTCCTGTAAAAATTTCTTTGGGCAAATGATTGTGAGCGACGCGAGAGCTTTTCAAAGTACGTCAAAAATGCAAATATTTGACCATCCGTCGTCAAATTTCAATTTACGGGTTAGACGTATATTTTAGCATGCGCCACATGACTTGACCTATGTTAAGTTGAAATAGACACAGAGCTGATAATTTCGAAATGTTCTAACCTCATTTGCTGTAAAAGGCAGGTCCAAAGCCGATTTGACGTGTTTCTATCACCATTCGTCGCACATAAAGGAGAAGTTTGCTTTTGTTTACATAACGTCCGATGTACATCGCCAACTGTCAACTTATTTAACGGTCGAATACCATGAATCTGTGACCCTCGTTCGACACATATGATCACCACTGCATCTAAGTCAAAAACGGCTAAGTCATTTGTAGATAGTTGCTTGCTTTGCACTACACCAAAATATTACGTTTGATCATCATGGTTTGAATCCTTGCTTGCAGCGATTCCTTGTTCGTCACGCAATTCTGTCATCCCATTTTAGGGGGTAGGAGTGGGACAATTTCTATCCTGATACGTAAGGCTCCGTAAGGCTTGGAATCACTGGGAGCACGCAATCGTGTTGAGTAGGAAGAGATTAAATTAAGAAATGAAAAGAATGAATAATTTACCATTGCCCCTGTTGTTATCTTTTACTCGACCACCGGTACCTACATGCCCCTGCGTAATACTGTAACGCTAAACTCATACCTAGGTCTTTTCGCGCTATGCAATTATTTTTGGTTTACATGTAATACAGTGGGCTACCCCCGGGGAAATGGGTGGCGACCGCTTAATGGGGCTAGCCGCTTAAATAGAGGTTGGTGTACCTTGAATATTTAATTTTTCACTATCGGGCTATAAATTTCTTGGTGAACATGGAGTCAATTCAATACAATCATGATAGACGTGTGTTTGAATTATCACTCGTCATGCACCTTCAATTTCAGACTCTTATCTGCCATCGCCCTTTCCAAAACAAAGTTCTTAAATTTTGGGTGGCCGCTTAATAGGGGTAAAGACAATAATGAAACCCTTATCGGAATGACCAAATGATGGCCGCGGAAGTAACCGGTCAATAGGTGTTCTATTTACAATATTTTACTGACGATAATTTTGGACTGTTTTGACAACAGTCCTCTATTTTCTGTTACATACCAATGCCTCGCCACGAAGCAAACAACTGATACGCCAAACAAAATGGCATGGCCAGGGCTATTTACTCACGTAATTACTAATTAAATTTAATCTGTTTTTCTCACGAATTAGACTCGTTGTGATTTCCTATTTTTATTTCAGCTAGTTCTTGCTTTATTAATCTATAACTTTTTTATGGCGATTTTCTTAAAATTCTAGTGAGTACAGGTACTAGCTTTATCAGCTGTTGTCTGAAACATCAGAACGTACAACAAACGTGATATGGACCGAGGCCACGTACACTATAGAATATGATTATATAAATATACACATATATTATTATATATATGAAAAAACAGAAGAACAATGATTAAATTGTTTCACTTATGCTGAGAGTACTCTATACAAAATAGATCAAAATGTGCAGCATATGCCGTGACAGCACTGCGTGACGAACAATAACGGCTGTAAGATTGGGCTGCGCCGACACGCTTATCAGCAATGGTCAGCAATCGATCAAACGCAATATTTTGGCGCAGCGCAAAGCGAGCAACTATCTACAAATGTCTCAGCCGTTTTAGACTTTGATGCAGTGATGTTCATATGCGCAGAAAGATGGTCACGGATTCATAGTATTCGACCAATATTAGGTTGACAGTAGGCGATGTACATCGGACGTTAACCTTGTGTAAACAAAAGCGAACATATGCTTTATGTGCGACGAATGGTGAGAGATCGACTAGAAACACGTCAAATCGGCTTTGGACCTGCCTTTTACAGCAAATAAGGTTAGAACATTTCGAAATTATCAGCTCTGTGTCTATTTCAACTTAACATAGGTCAAGTCATGTGGCGCATGCTAAAATATACGTCTAACCCGTAAATTGAAATTTGACGACGGATGGTCAAATATTTGCATTTTTGACGTACTTTGAAAAGCTCTCGCGTCGCTCACAATCATTTGCCCAAAGAAATTTTTACAGGACTCTGTAGACCATCCTTCTGCAATTCAACCACCAGAAGCTTGGTCCATTTGAAGGTTTCGCACATGGTGAAAATTAATTATATTCACGAAGTACTTTCAAGTGAATGAAATACATGTCTTCGAAATTTAATTATTGTGCACCCAAAAAGACAACGCAACATTCCCTAAAATCAACCCAGTACACATTTAAACATTGCACAAAAATATCTGAGTGTTTTAAAGACGGAAGAATGATGTGGCTTTGCTCTTGCACTAATCATCGCTATTTTCGCGTGTTTGGAAGATTATACGATGAATTTCGCAAGGTCGCGATTGCGATCGAGCGATGAAAGAAACACAATGGTCAAGCACACGCGACGACAGTCATGTAGTGTATGCGTGACTTTCCGCCGGGACTCACCACGAACACAAGCCTGTCACAGTTTGGCACAACCTTCAAAGACCTTCAAGCCGAGTGTTTTATCAGTTTTGACCGTCACGGGTTTAACCAACATCCGTCACTTCTCAGTCTCCATATGAGTAACGTAAACAGTGTTTCAAAAAAACAAAACACTCAAAATATTTTGACAAAAAATCCCGAGATCGCGCGTAAAGACCGCCATTTTGAAACACGTTCGTTATATGTACATGTGTACGAGGAGTCCTGGGGTAGAAAAGCTACCTCACGTTTTTCATTCGCCTCGTCATGCATTCTCGTCCCCAGAGGCCTCGCTCCTTTTATAGTCAGCACCAAGGGTCGCGATTCTTGGTGCTGACCTAAAGGAGCGCGGCCTCTGGGGACGAGGACGCTCGTCATGCAAAGACAAGCTTAAGACATCATGCCCGGAGCAACTTTCAAGTCAAATTTGCTCGAGGAAGTTACAAAGTTCCGTTTGCGTTCTGTCAATTCTCCCGTGTAAAATGAGAGAGGAAATAATAACCCTGTGGTTTATTCTTCACGAACAGATTGCGAAACTTAGTGGCCGGTTGAGCTAAAATTGGGACAGGCGCTTCATAATTCAGAACTCAACTGCACAATCTGTAGTGTAAATTTAAATTTTTGTCCGCAACTCCTTGTTCATATGGCGATTTCACTCATTCTGTCCCCAATTTCTGTCGATCTGTTGATCAACGGTCGACCGTACGGCAATTCGTTTCTTCGTGTTTGACACAGATGTGGTGGTATTTTTTCCACTTGCTCGAGCAAATTGGAATTAAAAATTAAGTTGCAAGCCGCCTCAAGCAAACTGTTTATCAATATTGGAATATTGCATCGCGACATTGCAGGGTTCTTGTTAAAGAACATGCCTTTTGACTGTTGCTGTTGTATTTTTGCCAAACTGGATTGTCGACTGAAAGCTGGCAAATCTATTTATTTATCTAAAAATCTTGCTCTTAGAAAACAGCTGCCTCGTCACATAATAATTCAATCCTCAGCAGGAAAAACTCTTGTGTGGGATGAAGAGTTTTGTCCAAGCTTTCAGACCAGTTATAGAAAAGACGAAAATAAAATACAAACATAATTTTTGTGTTCGTGCGTAATGTAGTTGCTTGAGGCTTAACAAAGAATTTTGAACACAGTTTACATGTGCCACGGTCACGTGATCCAGCCAAGCAAGCACCTGCTTTGTCCAAGCTTGGTTACTCAGGTCTTGTCGCAAACAAAGCCAAGCCGACTTTCAAGTTTCTTAGTGGCCACTTAACTAACGTGCCTGACGCCGATTTGCTCAACTTATCGCCATGGCAACTCAGCCCACCGACATGCAGCAACGTGACTCAGTGAAATTCAGGTATCAATCAGGTGATTTAAAATCAGTCTATTTATTTCGCTTTTTATAACACGTGTAAACATTTCGTCCTAGCGGCACGGTCGTGACCACGGCGATGAAAATCGCGACAAACTCAGCAGCGATATTTTTTCTCGTTGTTGTGTGTCCGCCCGGCGTTTTTAGCGAAATTTGCCAGCGGTTAAACCCATCTTTATTTCAAAGATGTATCAAAGCAGGGCACAATTACACAGCATATTTCCCGAGTAATACGACACTTCATGAAAATATCATAGCATATCACATAGAGCGAGAAGCGCGACAGTTTGGACAATGTTCAAAATATCTCGATACAATATTGTGCTCTATTTTCGTTCCTAAATGCGTCGAAGATCTCTACAGTCCAGTTTTGCCATGTAGAAGGGTCTGTGAAGACTTTGTCAGGGACTGCGAGTTAAAGGTAGACTCCGAGAGAATTGAGTGGATAAAAGGGCTTTGTCATTTGTTGCCTTATTCCATAGCGAACAAGAGCGACCGAGACGAATGCTTTCAACCGGCAAATTATAAGCCGCGAGTCAACGCTACAAGTAAGTATAAAAAATCATCTATACTTTTTAAACATTTATGTCAATGTTGAGTTTAACAACGGGTTTATTACTGACTCTTATTTTGGGAAGGAAAGTGAAAATTGCTACTGACACTTTATATTACTCTTAACCTGAATTTAAATATTTCGGACACGTGCGTTTGAAACAATATTCTGTATTAATTAAACTATTGGTATTGTATTCGATTTGACATCGGCTGATGATTTTTTGTACAAGCTAAGTGTCGCAGGTTTTAGCGACTAGTTTTCAGTCTAAAACTTTTGTTTTTCATCAAGAAATTTTTACCGCCTTCTTCAGGTTTTTTACCGGTGGCGACATGCAAATGAAAAATTGGCACTCTTGACAACAGGTTATTTTTACGCACAAACGCCGTTTTTGTTATGCAATTAGGGAACAATAAAGCTTTTGTCTCAAGCATATTTGGACATAAGTCGTTTGAAGCAAAGCAATCGCTCGGGAGTGGTTTTTATTTACTGAGTTTCTGCAGATGGGTACCGATTTTTTTTTAACAGCATGCGTGGGTTAATCACGACTTTAACCTGCTTTTGCAGAGAAAATGTACAACTACCGGAGGTCATCACGAGTTCATGCACTCGTTTGGGCAGACACTCATTAACATAAATTAATTTCTTAGAAACTGTATTTTCCATGGGAACCTCTTGGCTTCCTTCAAAATTAAAGCAGATTAACAAATTTCTGAAAACTCTCAAAGCAATTAATTGAACTTATGAGGTTAAAACATGCATGGTATTAAAAAATTCGAGTAATTGCCCTTCGTTATCTTTGTTTGCAGTAACAATTAGGAGACAACCTGGAAAATTGCTTTAATATCTGCTGCGACATTCGGCATCTATTTCTGGGGGAGCCTGTCTGACGAATACTGAGTTGAAATCACCGCTCGAACAAGCATTTAAAAAAATTGAGGTCTTAATTAATATAAATGAGCCTGACTTTATCACACGAGTGGAAATGTTATCACTAGGAAAATAAGGATGAAGTGAAAAATGCAGCACACAACACCGTGGCAAAAGTCAACAATAGCTCTCATAAAAAAAGAGATGTTCACGAAGAAAAATTGAAAAGAAATCTTCTTGATAAAAATTCAACGGTGAAGGAAACAAAGATTGAAAGTCCCTTACGCATGTATTTCTATTCTGAATTTGTCAACGAAATGAGAAGACCGGCGATGCCAGTAAAAACATAATAGGTATTGGGCGGGGACAGAAGTAAGAATGATGCTTCATGTAATATGCATGACACTCAACCTTGAACTATTTTCGGGCTCAAGGTTATAACTAAAGTGATCAGGTGTTGAGGATTGATTTAAGTGGCATGTAAACGGTTGTCAATGCACCCGCACCGGTAGCGACAAGTTCTTTTTAACATCAGTATTCTTTGGCAGCCAATTCGGTATTGCTTTTGTTTTTGTTGTTGTTTTGAAAGCAACATGGTTTACGCCCTTCTACTCAGAGAACACGCCAATTAAAAAGTTGCCACCGCAAATTTTACCTTTTGCCATTTGTCCCCTGATTTCGCACAAGTGTTCTTAGCTTACTCTGTCTAACCATCCATTGTAGAAACCTACCCTGACTTTCAGCCATTTGAAAAAGGTCTGGCACAGGTACGGTGTTAACGCCCTTATAACACAGTGGTATAGCTTGTTTTGCTGTGAATTAACTTTGTTTTGCCTTGAATTAGGGGTGTTCTGTCGTGAGTTATTTTCGTTTTGCCGTGAATTAATGGTGTACTGCCGTGAGTTAATTTTGTTTTGACGTCAGATAACATTATCTTGCCGTGAGTTAAGTTTGTAGTGCCGTGACTTTTTGTTTAGCCGTGACAGTTGTGGGCCACCGTACCAAAAAGATTAAGTTCTGAAACTCAATGCCATTTTAATTTTATTGTTCTGACATTTGGGACAAATAATGCTCACAACTCCGGAAATTCCATATCGACTAGTCTCGAGAACAGACTACAAAACAGGCCGACTGAAATGAGGCTGACCTAAAAGGATCTGGAGCGAGCGTGAAAATATCACGAAAGGGGGATTGAGCATTCTCTTCCCCATAGCCCCTTTCGCTTCCCATAGCCGTCGGGGCCTTGGCACGAGAAATGTTTCTCGTGCCAAGGCTACGCCGGTTAAGAGAAGTGAAAAGGGCTATGGGGACGAGAATGGGGATTGAACAGAGATGCTGAATATCGCGAGTCCCACGTGCGAGTGTCAACGCCTCGACAGGTCCAGAGGGAAATTAAAGTTTTACAGTACCGCATATCCTAGGAATTAACATAACTTCTCTTGACCATACTTGACTTTTTGTTTTTCCTACAGCCCCTCTCGTTCAGAGCTGCACCAAACTTATAATGTCTTCCTGTTCCTATCTCGGCTACTCGCATACCACGCAAACTAAACACTTACAACTGATACTCGATAATGTGCTCAAGGGAAAACTCCACAAATTTGGAAATCACTCCGTGTGTTCACCGATGCTCAAGAAAATTTTCTGCGCAGAGTTTGCTCCACCATGTTTCCCACAAGACAAGACAGAAACTGTTCTAAGAACAGTGTGCAAGTCAGACTGCGAGAATGTGCAGACAGAGTGTCCGGATTTATACCGGCAACATTTTGGAGAATACAGTTACTGTGAGCAAATGGCAACAGAACTGAGCGACTTGGATGGATTTTGCAAACTGACGAAATGGCCGACTGCCGTACGATGGCCTTCACGACCAAATCCTACAAGTAAGTTACGGTGATATGTCACTAAAGCTGGAACCATCAAAGTTCCCCTCGTCATGGTGACGTGATCTTAAAAATAGTAGTGAAAAAAAGTACGATCACAGATCGACAAAACATCATTGTCCCCGAAACTAGCTTGCTCCCAGTGTAAATTGATTTTATTTAAATTTTTAATGTAACATTTTAATTTTTACTGTAGATCGTTGTGGTTGAAAAGCCCTGTAAAGGGAGCTTCAATAAAAATTTGTGTATATATGTACACGCTGCAAAGAGTTTCGCTCCTTCGACAAAGTCCCTCCTCGCTGGTTTTAAACTTTAAAAATCTCTAATTAACGAAGTCATTATAATGAGTTGAGTTTGGAAGCCCAAGATACCGGGCGCAAAAACCACAACGCTGGCCTAAGCCGGGCGGACGCTTTCAACAACCTCTGAAAAAACAGAATTTAACCTGTCATGGCTGTGTTTTCTTTATTTTTGACGTTCAGCAGGTGCATACAATTTTAACTTTTGTTTCTTTGTTTCAGTAAAGCCCAGTCTCCGCAGTTCATCAATACCAGCCGCTACGTCTTCCACACCGTCGGCTGGTTCATTCGTTCCCAGACCTGTCACGCTGAGGGCCAAGATTTCCCTGCCAGTAGTCGCTATCGTTGTGTCTTCTGTTGTTATTGCGCTGTCAGTAATCGCTGTTGTAAGTGTGCTCTTGCTGCGAAAACGACGACCATTCACTGAGGGGTGGACGGTAAGGGGATATCGGCGTCATCCCTTGAACGAATGGGAAACTTCAGTGTCGATAAAAACGTGAGCCCACGCGCTCCTTTTAGCATTGCGGTTTCGTCCTTGGTATCACGCTTGAACAGATCATCCGCGATCCACGAACTGTTCACGTTAACAACTCAAGGTACAATCAAACACAGAACGTGATATTTCTGAGCAAACGGCAGGTGATTTTGACCAGAAGGTCATGTTCTTTGTTTCATTTGCTCTTTGGAAAAATTTAAATCTTTCGGACAGCCAAGTTGTGCCAGCGGAGATAATGAAAACAACAACATGCTAAGAATGAACAATAACGAGCACTGCATTGGATGAAAATGCATAAGCGCTGCACATTGAAGCAAATTAACTGAGCACTATAAATATTGAAGAAGAAAATGAAGCAACAATATTGCTAACACCAATTATTTTTAAATGGCAATGGAACTACTACGATTCTCAGTTGAGTAAGGTGCGACGAAAGTTTGGCCATGGTGACCAGTTTTTAACGATCAACTTGTGTGGTTGTCACGGATAACTGACTCCGTTTCCAGTGGCAACTTGTCGGCCTTTGACGTCATTAGCAACAAAGCGCGAAATGCAGGTAACGATACTGTTACCATTGGAAACGCGGAGCGTGGTCCGTGGCAACACCCTAATTTTAAGTCCAAATCTTCGTCACCAAAGCTCCGTCGCGCCTTACCCAAGTGATAATCGTAGTATTGAATTAGTAGCCAATGAACAGATCAGATATTAAAGAAAAAAATTAAGTGAGAATTTAAGTGCGAGCAACAAGTAAGCAGAGACAAAATGAAGTTCCAAATGCTCTGGAGTGATGAGCTGGTCTCATTGTTGACTTCTTACACCTTTATTTTTTTCAATCAGGTTTTGCGTTTTTGGTAAAGTTTGATGTCAAAGGGAGTCTTCCAGGGAGAAAATCAAGAACTTTTATTTTGAAGCAATAAATTTTCTAACCAGTTCAAACTTGTCATGAAAGAGATTTTTACTTTTTTACTGCTTTGTCTATTTTGTTGTAGTTCAAGAGACAAAATCGCGGCGATTTCGTGGCATTTCTGGTCAAACGGTACTTAATTTAACACAGCTTATCGCTGGGTACCCTCGCTGAGTACCCTCGCTCGTGGGAGGTACTAGGTGCGGTGGCCTCACGGTTAGTGCGCTCGTCTCCGGATCGAGCATTCCGGGTTCGAGCCTTGGCGGGGACATTGTGTTGCGTTCTTGGGCAGGACACTTCACTCTCACAGTACCTCTTTCCACCCAGATGTAGAAATGGGTACCGGCGAATTTAATGCTGGGAGTAACCCTGCGATGGACTAGCATCCCATCCAGGGGGGAGTGCACTGTAGAAATACTCCTAGTCGCTTCATGCCACAGAAACTGGGATAAGCACCGGCCTGACGGGCCACTTGGCTCTTATGCAGACTTGACCTACTCTCGCTTCAACACAGAGTGCAGAATGCAGGATGCTTCTAGAACAGGGAGAACGAATTGTTATTAGACTTCTCTTTATCCGAGAGAGAGATCCCCCGGGGCACTTCACTCGCAGTCAATTCCTTCTCGGTCCTTCCAGCCGCGCATGGACCCTTATGGGCGCACCGAGGTCTGTTAGTGCCTGGACACTTATAGTTTAACCCCTGTTAAGCCACCCTCAGGAAAATGGAAAGTGGCTGCTTAAAGGGGGCTAACCGCTTAAGAGAGGTTTAATAAGGGTTCGACTGAAGTAGGTTTCGGCAGCTGATTGGAGAAACAGCGCGAAGCACGAAGGATTATGTGCACCTTGAAGTACCTATAAGTCCCTAAACGGCAAACCTAAGAAAACAGTCTTTCCTAGGAACTAGCGCGTTAAATCGAATTTTACGGTAGTTACTTTTCACCTTTATTATTCAGTTTAGAGTAATGAGTAAAATCTTTTGCCGGAAAAATACCTTTAAAGTCAAATCTTCAGGCAACTACGCGACATCAGCTATCAGGGATTCTCTAGACTACGAGTAGTCCCTCTTTCGCTTAGTCTGTCGAGCGAGTAGTCCCTATTGGGCGCACGCTTCTCGCCCCCAGGATTACGGTTTTCCTTCGATGGACGCACGCTCGACGGACTAGCGAAAAACGGACTGCTCGTAGTCTAAAATAGTTTGTCATTACAAAAGATAACAAGTATTGACAGGAGAACCCTTAAAAGGAACCAATTCTCTCACTGAAGGGTTACCTAAAGTTGATCAAAGTTCAAAATGAATTGTCTAGGGAGAAACACTAGCAGAATACTAAATATATTTCAATCTACGAGTGATTCATGCGCCCATTGCGTGCCCTGGGTTGATAAAGTAATTTGGATGAAGGCAATTTGCATGCGGCGGCGACGGGTTTCTCAGAATGAAAACAAAGAGCACCGCCACAACAAAGAGAGCCATTTAATATCTTCATTGTCATCACAAGTTTTCAGTTACTTTGAATCATTCACGAGGCCAATAACAAAGAGTCTGGTGTCACGCCAACTCGATCAATATTCGCGGAATGAGAAATTTAATTAGTCACAAGACATCGATGATCGACACTCGTTGAGCAATCGAAACAGAGTGCTTTCACTACATTACTAGATTGAAATCTGCTGCGTTTGAGAGCAAATATGAATCTGAAATTTGCTGTATGTATATCATTCGTCCTGACGGTCATAAAACTGTCAAATTCGAAACAGACTAAAGGACCGAAGTGTGGCAAAATAGATGCGAAAATGTTTCCATCTTGCGCCAAAGCAGGGTTTAATTTTACGGTTGACAGCATCACGTATGGATTCTTCGCCAATTCGTTCAAAGACATTGTTAATGGCATCACGGCAAAATTGGGCGACTGTTCAAACTACACGAGTCATATCGTGTGTTCTCTCTACGTGCCGAGATGTAAAAAAGCCATGGCAGGGCCATGGCTGCCGTGCCAAGAAGTTTGCTGGGAATTTGTTCGCGGATGCGGCGAGAAAATGGATGTTCACGGATTAAACTGGATGAAATCTCTGTGTGGTCTTCTGCCTTCAAAGTCTAAAAACAGTGGAAAACCTGACAATTGTTTTGAGCCGCCAGGGATTATTAATCAGAATTCTTCACAAGGTTAGTAGACATCAGGATACCGCAGTGAAATAATTTGTGTACTCTTTAATAACACACCAACTCTGTATGAGCGGGTACAAGTCAATTCATCTGGGCTCTTTTATTCGGTCATTCTCCTGTAGTGTTTCAAGTCCAAACTCATTTATTACTTTGTTCATTCTATCACAAACCAACACCAGCACATACAATAACGTTACTCACTTGCATTGCTATTGTACAGTATTGTAATATGGTGGCGTATTCTTCAGTCACTTTCTTCCTTTATCTCCTTTCTTTCTCTCTTAACACTTTATTTAATCGCAATTGTAAATTATTTCGTAGATACCATTCCATTTATCATCTTTTATATGTAATTTGTATATATTTATATGTATTCTAATTTTTCTGACACCTCAGGTTCTGTAAATTAATGTTTGTGAGAGTCTAAATTAAAATTGAATTGAATTGAATTGGAATGTTTTTTTATACTGCGGGGGAATGGGTACCAGCAAATAAATCAGCGGCATTTGGGCATTTTGTTTGTCATTTGTCAATATGTGTTTGTCTCTGTTTGTTTGGGGTGGGAGGAGGGGGTATACTGGGGTGGGAGGAGGGGGTATACTGGGGTGGGAAGAGGGGGTATACTGGGGTGGGAAGAGGGGGTATATTGGGGTGGGAAGAGGGGGTATACTGAGGTGGGAGGAGGGGGTATATTGGGGTGGGAAGAGGGGGTATACTGGGGTGGGAAGAGGGGGTATACTGGGGTGGGAGGAGGGGGTATATTGGGGTGGGAGGAGGGGGTGTATCGGGATGAGAAGAGGGAGGTGTCTTGGTGTCGCTGAGCCCTTGTAACTGAGCCGTTCATCAATTTAAGTTGATACAGTCGAAGCTCTCGTAAATGATTATCTTGGAAGTCATGTTTCTTTATTATGTTCAAGCAAAAGACCCTGAAACCCACATCTGACTGTCCAGCTGTGCTTCTTCTATAAAGTTATGGATTCTCCGCCCACCCCTCAACAAAACCACTGGCTTGTCTATACTAATAAAGTTACATTTAGAACAAGTCTTCCGGATCATAGGTAGAACGGAAGTCTTGGCGCGTATAACGTGTTGGCCGCTCCCCCACCCCACCTCCCTCATTCCCCCTCCAAAAAAGTGTAAATAAAATAACTTGCCACTGAGGTCTTTGTTCTGTTTCTTCTAATCACCAAAGATCTGTCCTGTACCGAAGCGGTGAAAAATAAGCAGTGCATGGATGCAAAATGCACAGATACTTTTATACCAGAGAAAACACAAGAAAGCAAAGACTTCAAGGACAACGAAAATAGCACCATCGTCAAGCTAAGAGCAGCTGTCGGGAAGGACAGTTGTAAAGAAATTCTAACGAAATTAGCCTGCGCTTCATACACGCCACCGTGTGAAAAAGACGGACACATGATGAAGTCGTTGTGCAGATCCAGATGTCTTGAGCTCTTTAGCGACTGTCCTGAAGCCTTCAATGGCACTGACGTCTCGGCGTATTGTGCAGCTGCCCCTGGGGGATATGCGGACAGCGGTTTCTGCGATCTAAAGAGGTGGCCTAGTGCTGAACATTGGGATGTAGGTACGTGAGAAAAAATATAGTTGGAATATTGAATTAATTCCCGGATGGAATGCTTTATGTTGGGCAGCACTTTTCATTATTTTTAACCGCCTGTTTACAAGGATATATCGAGAAATGTTGCTCAGTTTAGGAGCGTTACCCTCTCAGAATGTACAGAATGTTTGTATGAAGACTGATATAATCCCTGCTGACCGAGAACTGAAAAAATGGCCTCTCTTAACCCACCTATCAGGGTTAACTAGCTAACAATGATGATATGATAAACAAAACTAATTTCTTTTCTTTAATGTGCCGCGGTCAGACAACGCAAGTCTAATGAAGTTTTCCGTCTGAGACTTGACTGACTTTTCATTTCATACATTAGCGACTGAAAGAAAACTCTATTTTACATTTTAATTGTGATCTCACACTACTTAGCACTACTTACAACACTGTTACGGTTACTTACACAATTTACAATAGTAATACAACTACTTCCCCTTATTACAATACTGATACGTGTACAGTCACTTATGTCACTAACAAAACTTGTTATACAATGCGATTACTTATACACTACTTACACTACTTAGAATACGATACGATTACAGATATTATTTACAGTACTACAACTTGCACTTCTCATTCTACAATACCATACGATTACTTATCCTACTTAGATACAGATTACGTTCAGTTCCAAGAGGATATACGTATATATTCCCCAATTTTCAACACTGCGCGTGGTACGAAAAGGATTTGAAGGATAATAAACACAACCAGGACGAGCAAATTTCGCCAGGTTTAAGTTAAGCTCATTGCCGTTTGCAAGCAAAATGTCGGCAAACCAGTTACATTAAAGAAATTAAAGTTTTCTTCTTTGCCATATAATAAACATCTTATTAACCGAGCTAAGTCGGTCTGTATGGGAGAATCTTGACCTCGATTATATAAACAATAGCCTCCATTTGGCGCGAAAATATGCTAGGATATTTGTCCTTGGACATTACCTGTTCCACGAAGCTCACAGTTTTCCTCGAGCTACGCTCTCGGAAAACTGTTTGCTTCTCGGAACAGATAGTGTCCGCGTACAAATAGCCTGGCATATTTTTGCGCCAAATGGAGGCTATTGTTTATATAATCGAGGTCAAGATTCTCCCATACAGACCGACTTAGCTCGGTTAATAAGATGTTTATTATATGGCAAAGAAGAAAACTTTAATTTCTTTAATGTAACTGGTTTGCTGACACTTTGCTTGCAAACGGCGATGAGCTTAACTTAATCCTGGCGAAATTTGCTCGTCCTTGTTACTTTTTTTTTTTTGTCATCAAGCTTTTGGCACTTCCATAAATGATTGAGAAAAAACTAAAAGAAAATGGTGAACATTTTAGTATTTTAGTTTGCTACTTTTTCAACGCAAAATGAAACCGGTCTAGATGGGAAAATCTAGACCGCGGTCAATATCGATTTCAGCCAATCAAGTTCGTGAGACACAGCCATATAATAATACATTCATATTAAAACAAAGAGCAACAAGATAAGATAGGCATAAATAATTATATTGGGCTGAGTACCTATTTCCTTTCAAAGAAGTCTTTCTGGTTGAAGTTAGGAAAACTGAAGGAGGAAAACTCATTCACTCGTTGACTTCACGTTAAATTTAGCGTGTATTCGATTGACATTGTTCCCGGAAAAAAATTAAATGGAAAATGGAATATGGGCGTTCCGGAAAACGTCACTGCATTTGCGGGCAGCAGAATAGTGGAAATCTGGAATTATCCAGACTACATGTTATGACGTCACTTCCGCTTCGAGTAAGGGTACAAGTACGGCCTGCTTTGGATTGTCAGTCCATAAACGGAATAATCGTGTTATTGACGTGCAGAAAATATGCCTATTCTTATTCCGGAACAAGGTTAGCCCCCAACACACTGATGACTTGAAAAACTACTCAGTCACACGTGTGCGATATTGATTTTTCAAGCGAAATCAAAGAGGAATTCACGTCATTAAGCAACTATTTGTCCTTTAGATCCGCCGGACATTCATTTTAGCAACTTTTTGTTAAGCTTGTATCAGGGACAGATTGTTATAATTGCTTCTGTTTTGTTTTGTCCTCAGCATCACCGGATCACTCGTTGCCCTATTCCTTCCCGGCAGGCAGCATTGCGGCCCTCGTTTTGGTGCCAGTGGTCGCGGTCATTTTTATCTACATTGCCGTGGCTGTGCGCAGGCGCTATGAGGAGAAGAAAAGCGGTTATGTGCAACAGCGGTCAACTTACACCGAGCCAGATATTGATAACCCTACTGCATAGGAAATTACGAACGAGTTGAAACTACTCTCACGGCCGATAGAAGCTCAGTTTAAATGAAATTGAAGTTTATGGAGTCGACTTTATCACAACTCTTAGAACATTTAAGAAGCCGCATAGAAGATAGGAAGATTTTCAGACGACCAGCGACTTCGCCTTCTCAAGTTTGTAGAAGTAATCTTACCAGCGTTTTTATTGCACGAAATGACGAAATGCCACTACGGTTAGCCTAAATAGCCCTTCAGTTAGCCTAAATATCAAACTCTCGATAATTGTAAGGGTTAACCCTTACAGACACCCGAATTCCACATTAATTCTTTCCCGCAGTGGCATTTCGCCATTTCGTATCATAAACACGTCCTAATTTTAGCTGCTCTTAGCCAAATACCATATTTTTTCACTTAGTTACATTGCAGTTTGACCATTGTTACATTGCTTTTTCACTGGAGAGTCTGTTCTTCGTAATAATGTACATATATGTTAAATTGATTATTTTATTTTTTAGGCTTTCAATTTTGACTAAGGTGTATATAACTTCACTCAGGCGCTAGACCCGATCGTATCCCCAGAGGCTGCCATATGCATCCTTTTGGCCAGTGCCACAAAGCGCGGGTTAGGAGGATCACAGTCTCTATAAAAATAACAACAACAGATGACAAGGCAAGCTCTGCCATGTTTGTTAAAGTGTTCAGTCTTGGATCGAAATAAAACTGTTCGACTGATGGCTTTTTGTCTTAGCTTAACTTAACTCTACCTAAGCTTTTACAAGGTTTACTCAAGTTTAGAGCTTCGCCACGCTGTATTCAAAGTTGGTCGATCTGTTTGTAGTTATGTTTGTGCGGTGGTAAGTCCACCAGTTTCACTGCGGCTTAAAAACAAATTTTTGAACGACATTCCCGCATTTCCCTCTCGCTCCGCCCCAAGTGGTTGAAACTATTAGGCTCCGTCTACACTACGCCGGAGGAATTTGGAAACGGAGGTTTCACTCTGAGAATACATCAAATATGTTCCGTCCACACTACAAATTTGAAAACGCAGCAATAACCGATCATTTTGGATTTGTGTTTGGGTAAAACTCGAGCGGGGAAATGTCATAATTATCGCAACCTCATCGCTTTCGAAAAGCTTCGCCTTCAAAATGTTTTCTATCCACACTGAAACGTGAGACCGGCGTTTTCAAATTCCTCCGGTGTGAGGAACGTTTTCGAAAAGCTCCGTTTTCATGACGGATTAGTGTGGACGGAAGGCCTGAACGGAGAAAGAAAGCTCCGTTGTCAAATTCCCCCGGCCTTAGTTATCCAAACTGTACTGTTATGCAAATGTATGACTTCTAAGAGACAGTGTGAAGAACATAAACAATGTGTTTATCTCAACTGCCGAGTATCTAGGATTTTAGCATTCTTATACTGGACCGACCGGGTCACCACTTCGGTATAACGCGCACACATGTTTTTCGCCAGACACTTGAGATTTATCAGCCATGCATGAAAAAGAAAAAAAAAAGATTCCAACAGACTTTTTTTCCAATACCCCTGTCGTCTTAAACCTTCACCCTTGTACTCGATGCAATATGTTTGTGGTGTTCGGAAGAAAAACACTGACTGCAAACAGTCTAAAATCAAATAGGAATTTCGTACACAGCTATGAAACCAAACTCGTCTGTCCTTGAGCTCCTTTACAAGTGTAAAATAAGTTAAATATGATACTTGACGTTTCCCAACGATTGTCATTTGTCAAGAGATAATAATCTCTTGCGTTTGTTCATGAGTAATTTCACGTATATACTGATGTGGGTTAAAAATACATGTTCTGTATTGGCTTATCCAAGTTGTGTCCTGAAAACACTTGACTAATATTAGCTGCATAGGCTATATTCTCCATCATTATCCATTATAAGTAAGACCTGAGAAAAAATAATTAAATCAATTCCGCTACTGGCTCGTCAACAGTAAAACCTTCCGGCCATGTTCCTCTCATTTCTGGTGCTCAACGGCGTATTGTTCCTAACAACTGATTTTACTTTCGCCGGCAAATGTCGACAAATTAATTCATCTGTTCTCCCTGCCTGTGCCAATGTTGACTACTCTTACACGGCAAACTTTTCAGACATCGGACAAACGAGCTACCAAGAATACGTTTCATCTGAAGTGACTCTCTTTGCTAATCGTTTCAGCAGTTGTTCACCGCTTTCAAAGACTATCGTCTGTTCTCGTTATGTTCCGAAGTGTTCCGAACGTTTCGAACAGCCTGTTCTGCCTTGCCGAGAAGTCTGCGAGCAATTTGTGAACGATTGCGACAAAGATCTGAAAGATAGTGGACTGTATAAGCGCTATGTAGCTTACTGTCGGCTACTGTCGTCTGATGAAGACATCACGGCGAATTGTTTTAAACCCGATGGATTCGTTTCTCGAACCACAAAAGGTAAGTTTCAACTTCAATATTTTTTCGTATGAGAGTTCTCTCCCCTGTTGGAAGCACTCGCATATTTTTTTCTCTGATTAACATATTTCTCACATTCATATCAGTATCATCATTTCCTTTTAAAGTATTTTTGATCTTTTGGCGGACAATTTTTTGTTGCTGTGTACTTTAATTGTTATAAGACAATATTTTTTTCATTCAACAAATGAAAGCAAGTCCTGATTAACCAAAACAATAATTCGTATATTTAAAAGCAAACTAGAAAACCAAGATTAGCAGACCCTTAAGCAGGCAACCTTTTTTGTGATTCACGTTTATAAGTGAACTCAAGTTGAGCGTCATAAAGTCCTAAAATTTCAAAAAAAGAAATGAATTCTTCGCGTGGGCCATCAGAGACCAACTCGTGTCTATCAAACTGTGAAGCCAGTACAACTCTGTGGTTATTTAATGAGCAGAGGAACAAATAACCAGAAACCGGTCATTTCAACTAATTACTCAATAAAACATAAAAGATTTGAAAGGGTAATAAAAACATAATCGTATCATATACAATATCTGAACAAAAAGCAGGTCACGTTTTTAAGAGGAATTGTGAAATAAAAAGGAAATTCCTAAAGTTAACATCCCACGCCGGAAACCCGTAATTTCGGAGCTTGGGAATCTCATGACAGAGTATATTAGCTGTATTCATGACAGTATTGTATTAGCTGTTTCATCTTCAACATGGCAACGGCTTAAACATGCCGTGTAAATAGAAAAAAGAGTGAAAATATATCACGACCATTTTAAATATGTACTTTTAAATTGGTGTGGGCATTTTTGTTAGGATAGGATAGGATAGGAAGGCTATATTTCAACACGATGAGTTTTAAAGCTAAAAGCTTGTGGGGTCATGTATAAAATAAAAGAAAGACCTAATAACAAAGTGATAATTGTTTGCCGTATAAATATTGAAATACAGTCAGACAAGTGCACACGAACTATATTCGCAAAATTATGCGCGTGCGTTCCTGACACAGTTTTTCGTTAGACAATCCGATATACCACAGGCAGAAGATCAAAATTGTCTTGAGTTGAAGTGTCAACTACCAAATAAGAAAAAAATTCCGAGCGCGGTAAGATTTTTACCGCCATGCACGGGAAAACGTTCTCAGTTGAGAACTCAGCATTGAAGAGTAAAAAAAAAGTAAACTCAACACAAACAACTGTCCTTTTACATTGCAGAAACGACGTTACCAAACTGCGAAACAGTAAGTCAGCCTGCATGTCTTGAAGACAATTTGAGTGGCCTGGAAAACACAACAAGAACTCAGCTCCAGTCTTGGCTTAAAAGCCTTGAACCAGTCCTTAACACCAGCTGCTCGGTCAATTTAAAGAAATTTGCCTGCTTTGTTGAAACGGTGCCATGTATCACTAATGTCGGCTCCACCCTGGACAGCTGTCAATCATTATGTGAGGAGGTCAGGCTTAATTGCGGAAAGGACTTGAAAATGCACAACATCTCTTTTCCACAATGCATCCCTAATTACCCTGAAGTTGACGTTGGAAACGGCTTGTGTAGCCTGACTCACTGGCCAGTATCATGGCCGCCGCCGCCAGCCAAGATGAAACAAAATCCAGGTTTGTTTAACAATAACAGTATCATACCATATCATAACTCTTTTTCTAAGGCCATCGTAGTTTGATTACAAATATAACCAAAAACTAGCGGTTATAAAACCGTTGTACACCAGCGATTTTTATGCTAAACTTGACGTTTCGTATGCTGGACAACATACATTTTCAAGCGTGACCGTTACAATTTTTGAACAACTCTTTATTCGTTATTGCCTAAACTGTCAAAATGGTCTGCAATAGTAATTTAACTAGTATATGTCCGTATGTACGTCATAAGAAGTAACAGCTAATAATGCAACCGCGTCTCCCTCAACTGAGATTTATATTCAGAGAAGTCTAACCCTTAAATGAAAAAAGCCTCCTTAATTTTGCAATGAAAGTCAGTTTTTCCTAGGGTCTCTCAATAGAAACTCAAGTAGAATGCTTTTTAGAAAGTTATCTGCATTGTTTGCGACTCATTATAGAAAAACTCAATGCTCTTGCTGTTGTGCGTATTGTTATTTTTATTGATTGCAACTGATTAATTCAAATGACCGTTACAGAACGGTTTCCCGATTTTCCACTGTCGTTGTTTTCATTTCTTACTTAGTGACTCCTAGAACCCCTCAGGTGATGTCCAAAGCAGGTGACAACCAAGGCCAGCAAAACAACACACCAGGTAATGTTTACTAATAGCGTAGGCCCGCAATGAGTGCAGAGAAAGCTATAATATTATAATGACTGCCCAACTTCCACCCAAGACATAGGCCGTTTCCACGTTGCCTTTTGCCTGTGTCAAGACGATTTTTCCTGCAAAACCATTCTGACGTAAATTCGTTTCATTTGCACTTTCACTTTCACTTTGCAAATCAAATTCCCTTTCATATGAAACGCTTTGCGCGAGGACTTGTTTTGAAACAGAGGCAAAGAGGAACTCGGGATTCCCAGACTCTTTACTCCAATGCCAGGCTCTCGCAACACAAATTTGGACCGTGGCTATAGCAGATTCCATGATAGTACATTCTTTACAGAGTGACAGGCTTATACAACTTATAACATGGCTGTTTTGCCCATATTTTCCAGATAAGTCAGATCCTGGTGGAAACAAACAAACAAAGAGTAAGACCTTGTCTAGTGGAGTTTTAGCAGCAGCAGTGGTCGGATTTTTAATCATACTTTTCTTAGTGATATTGCTTTTACATCTCGCTATAAAAAAGCTTAGGAAAAATGCCAAGGCCCACAAACGGGGGAGTGCGAAGTACGTTAATGACTCAAACATCGCTGGGAAAGCTGTTACCATCGGATCAAGGAACAAAGGATATGAAGATGAAATTGGCCAGTCTGAAAGTGCCCTGTATTAGGAACATATTAAATTACAATATTGTGATTGTCAATTGATCTGTCAATGTTATTAACCAAGTACTATAAATGCCATACTAGGAGAATAAGTGCTCAAGGTCTTGACAGTAAAGATCACATCCAGTGGGATCCAGAGAGAAGATACTTTCGTCGAGATCAAATTTGAACGCAAATCGACGCAAGTTTTTCACCGTTTGGTCACCCAATCCAACCCAACCCAAGCAACCTACTATCCAGTGAAATACTAAGCCCAAACCCTTGAAGTGTTTTTTTTTTTGTAACTTGCGTGTACTTGCGAGGAAACTTGGCCACCCAACGCAAGGCTTAACGCAAGTTCAACTTGCGGCTGCTTGCGGGTCCGTTTGGCCAAGGCTTTAGGCTGAGCTATCAGTAAATTTTCTATTTGTTTGGTAATTCTAGAGGTTTTTTTGGTCCATTTCCCGAAAACCCTAGGACTTATTGCTTTTCTGAAAATTAAAGCTGACCTTTTTTGATACCCAAAACGACATTTTTTCAATACTAAAACAATTGGCATAAAATTTCTCATGTCACAAAAGTTCGAGGTGACGGTTCTCTTTGAATCTTGAATCTTGCCCCTGAATCTTCTTCCAGTATGGTTCCAAGCCAGCTTGGTTAGTAATAGATTTATAAAACAGCCTTTTTGATCGGCTGATTTTAGTAACTAGCCACCTTGGATATCTGAGTTGTGTGATAAATCACTTGCCAGAGAAAAAAATACAAAAAAAATGCAATAAAAAAATTAAAGTAATGAGTTACAACTGTATGTGTTAAATAAAATAAAAGTTGAAAGTTTTTTATTTATTTAAAAAAACCACGATGGTTATTATTATAACCAATAATAGGTTTGACAGATATTTGTAAAATGTAATAAACAAACCTCACCCTGATTTGTAAAATACCTTTTGAATTTTTTCCCATCATTTGTAAATTTGATTGTTTTATTACAGAAAATATAAAACCTTTGATTTGCATATCTAGTTGCAACAGAGATTTGTTTGCAATGTTTCATCTATTTTTGCAATAGCTAGTGCTTTAATTTCTTCCTGACATTACTCTCCACAACAGCCACCATGGCAACAGAGGAAAGTGGCTTTTGTAGAATGGTGGCTGTTATAGGGAGGTTGGGGTGTAAATTTGTATTTGGGGGGAATGCAACATATTATTTTTCAGAAAAGCTTAAAGTAAGAAATGCTTAAAGTAAGAGTGAATGTACAGTGTACAGACTGTCCCCCAAGACAAAAATGCGGCTGTTAGGGAGAGGTGGCTGTGAGTGGAGGTTAAACTGTAATTACAAACCAAACTATGCCATATGTAAAGAAATTCCTGCCCTATAGCACCAATTTTTTCTGCTGGGTTAGTGGATTATTAATCTTTCAGTTGCCCAATGGACATGAGAAACACTTTTCAACATTCAGTTGGCACATGAAACATGACCAATACAAAAGACCCTTGGAATGGCAATATATTGAATGGCTACCACTAATACCTAATTGGCAACCCAGAAAATCATTTTCTATGTATCCAGGATATTGTCATTTTAAATCTAAAACACTTCACATGCCCTGAGTTTTGTTTCCTTGATCATCACACATAACAAACCCAATATCCTTATAAGGTTTAATAGCAGCATCTCTGTAAGGCTCAGTTTCCAGAAAGACCGATGTTTTGCCATGCTCTTTATGGTATCTAAGAACACACAGAGCAAGAGCTCTACCTAAGCCTTGTCGCTGATACTCTGGCACGACTGCTAGCCAGTGAAGCCTTCCGTCAGAGCTGTGAGGCTCTTCTTGCCATGCAAATGCTGTTGCAACATATCTGTCATTGTGACGAATAAAGAAAAAGCCATCTTCTCTAAACAGCGTGGGATGTGAGGAATACCTACAGTCAGAGAAATTGTCAAAAAAAAAAATGACAGGAACTTACAAGTTACATTTGTAGGGTCATTGTTTCTGAACACAGATATTTCTTCGTAAAGCACCATAAAACATAGCAATAGCACTATATAAATAAAGTTAGTTATATTTAAGTTATTTATTTATTCAATACTCGCCATTAACTAAAGGTAGGTAGGTAAAGTCGGTATATGGGCCAATTGGCTCATCAGGCTGGCACTTATCTCTGGTTTCAGTAGCATTAAGTGACCAGAAGTATTTCAATCTATTCCCCCTGGATGGGATGCAGTTCCATCGCAGGGTTTAATAAGTTTGCTGCTACCCATTTGTACACCTGGGTGGAGAGAGGCACTGTGAAAGTAAAGTGTCTTGCCCAAGAACACAACACGGTGTCCCCAGTCAGGGCTTGAACCCAGACTACTCAATCCAGAGGCGAGCGTATTAACCATGAGGCCACCGTGCTGCACCATTAACTAAAGCTTTGAAATAATTATTTTTTCCTTATCCCAAGGGGAAAACCAATATTAATAATTAGGAAAGTCTTGGCCAAAACTAGAATTTCCAGAAGGAAGGGGTTCAAGCCAAAGAAACCCTCCATGGAAGGGTATGGATATTTTCTGGTGAACACATTTCTCTTTTGGCGAAAATTATGTGCAGTTCCAGAAAATATCCATACCTCCCTCACCAAAGGGAGTTTTTCTAAGATCTCCACCCCTCTGGAAATTCCAAATTATTAAGCTTCATACATTTCTTTAAATTTTGCAGTCATAAAGAACCCCTCCCCCTGGAAATTTCTATCCCTTCTATGGGGCGAGGAGTATGGGTATTTTCTGTAAAAATCAAAGCTGTAATTCTATTTTGTAACTTAAGTGCATGATAACATGTTAAGTTCTCATAAAGTGGGGCAGACAGGATGGTCAGAACCTCCCGCTTCCTATACTGTGCTCTCCTACTTCCCATACCTTTATCTCCTGCCTCCCGCCCTTATCTCTCTTGCTCCTGTCCCATGTAAACAAGGAGACTCAAAACACATCCTAGTCATTTAGCTGCACAATCCTTAGGCATTTCCTTTTCCTTTTTTCCTTTGTTTTCAGCCTTGCTCCTCTCACCCATGTCTTTTGAAAGCTTAAACAACATTTCATGACCTATGACATAGCCAACGTAAAGGGGTTTCCCATTTTACCACAAGTAAGCCTCAATTTTTTAGCCCCAGGGTGAATTTTCATTTTTCTTTTGGCCCAGAAGTCTCAAAGAAGTTAAATGTAAGTCAAACCACATTTCAAGCTCTTGATTTTTAAAGTATTTAAACACTTAAGAAATGATTCCTGCCTTCTCAGAACTCCACTTCCTGTCCTTACCCCTCCCACCTACTGCCCCCTATTTTCCCAGGCTCTCACCCCCTTCCCCCCAACCATAAATCAAAGGCTTTGCAAGGGATCACACAAACACAAAGAATATACAAATGCAAAGTAAAAGTCCTAAAAAAGGTATATTTCTTGGTGTTGCAATCATTGCCTCATCAAGTATAGAATACTAAACATGCCAATACAATCAAACTACCAAATTCAGTGACAATAAAATCACACCTTTTGACAAATCTCTCTGTTTTCCAGTCAGACACAAAGTCTCCAAATGCCTCTCTAACTGCAAATAAAATTAATATGCATAATTTATAGAAGTTGATACAATTAGTAGAACTACAATTTACCAGTAACACATTCAAGTGAAATGCTCAGTCATAAGAGTCAAGCTTTAGAGTTCACTAATTACAAGCGCACACAACTAAGCTACTTACTATCTAGAATAGAATAGGTCTACAGTGAGTAGCGTAGCCAATATTTGCAAACCGCATTCATGAAAGAATGCTAGTAGACTTATACTTAAATCATGAATTAAGACTTACACATTCAAATATAACCACTAACAATAAAAAGCTAAAAGTACATAATTTCAGCTGTAAAACTCTTGACTACAAACATTATGGCTATAAGTTTGTAAAACATAAGTGTCAGAATAAGATCACCAACCTATTTCCATCCATCTTTGTTCATCACCATTCTGTATATATTATGAATAACAAAGGTGTTTCATATCAGTTACTGACTGTACATTACATAGCATGTATGTTTCGATATGGTCAATAGTCTTTACAACATAATAGATCTCTTCCTAGATCCTATGTTTTCCTGTGACTAATTTATCGATCAAATAGAACTATCAACATCTCCCTCAGCATACCCTCCAGACATTTGACCTGCTGATATAATAATTCTCACACACCACTGCCAGCCATGTCAAGCCAACTGCTGCCTGCTTGACCTTTATTCTCAAAACAGCTCCATAAAACACACACAGTCTTGAGCAAGAAGGACAGATCAACTAATGCCCAATGACACAGTCACAATCTCATAAGAAGTGCTGAAAGAGACTAGAAATTCTAAAGGGGGGGATTGGGTGGGTGGGTGGGGAGGTCAGACAATGGTGGGCAACAACAAAAACAACTGCCCACCTTAGGCATCACATTACCTTTATTAGGAATCACAAGGTAAGTTGATAAAATTGCAAACAATAGAGAGATGCCACTCTTCCCTCATAAAAACACTTACAAAAATCTTCCTATTATACCTGAGCAGGCCCTCCCCTCTACCCACCCACCCACCCCCCCCCCCCCCCGCCAAGTCCACAACTCTGCGAACTCGGTCCACACTTATTATCACTGGTTAGTATGAAACGCAAATGTAGCTCTTACTTTCCAAGTGCGGATAGCGAAGTTGTCGCTTATTCTAACCTCTGGAAGAACTCGTTCTTGCAGATCGAGAAACTGCAACCGACATTGATGATCAGCTCGGTCGCCTGTCATCATCTTCCCCCTCTCCTGGTTACCAGTCTACGCGCGTTGTATATTCTACCCACAGTTCACCAAGGCCGTAGGGTTTTCGCGCCAAATTTGTCACATGCTAGAAGACGCTTTCCGAGTAGATTATAATTTTTATCGCTTTCACTCACAGCACGTTGGTTTCGTCAAAATTTGCAGTCTCCACCAAATATGCCGGATTACCAAGCAGAAAAAGGTATTGGAAAGTTTATTGGTCTGTTTTGTTGGTTGCATTTTAGCTTTGGTAACTTCAGAAGCGAGTTTTGATTTAATTTATGCCGTTTTGTACCGTTCTTGTCGCAGACAACGCGAAGCGGTTTTTGGCCGAATTCTACGTCGATGGAGATGGTGGAAAGATCTTTAAGTATGGAGAACAACTGGTGAGCGCCAATTGCTAAGCCTCTGTGCTTTGACTTCTGTAAATTCTTGACGATCTTTTGCTTTCTTCTCGAAGAATTCTCGATTAAGTTAACGAAAACACTCGTGCAAATCGCATGTGTCGATTGCATTTTGAATTTGCATTGCCACAATTTAGCACATTTTCCAGGGTTCGCTTATACAACTCACCAGTTTTTGTTTCGCTAGGTTAAAATTGCCCACCGTGAACAAGTAGAGCTCTTAATTGAACTTGATGACATCGCTGAGGTAAGGATTACATGATAGCGTACATAAACTTAATTACACCTGCGATTTCATGTAAATTGAATAGCAGCTTTAAAAAGATGAATTTGCTCCTGCCTGGAATCTTCACTTGCAAGGGTTTTTTGGTACTTCAACTACCGTGAGGAAGTTTGCATATAATTCAAATTGCCGTTAATAGTTCTTAAAGAGTGTAATCCAGTTCAGGAATTTGATTCTACCCCTTCTGGAAAGCTGGAAGAATTACATTGCAACGTAACCCCCAAGCCTTTTTGTCAGAATGTCGAAAGAATTTGGTGGTGATCATTTGTATGGTACTGTACTCCTGTCTTTCCCAAGAACTCAACTTTGCGATGTTGACCAAATCATCTTATGCACACATAGGGGTGGCTGATGGTCATGCCTGTTTGAGGCTTTGTAAGACAGCGGAACTACAGTGTAGCTTTTTGCAACTACTAGACTTTCTTAGTCCTAAAAAAATAAGTTCAGACACCAATAAAACATCTTCAAAAGACGTGCGAGGGCAAGAAATTTGTTTAAAGGGCCACAAACAAAATTGTCAGATTTTGTATGATATGCAAAACGCCATTTCAGTGCAAAATGAAGTGCAGCAAACAGTATATCAGGACAACAACATTGCTATGTATTGGTGTTAACCTGTCACTTTGGTATTTTTCTTGCAGATTGATCCAGAGTTAGCAGAAAACATAGTGGAGAACGCTCGACGTTACAAACAGCTATTTGAAGATGCTGTGTTTGAAATGTTACCAGACTACAAGGAGAGAGAGGTACTATGAATATATGATACTTTCAGACTTTTTCCTCCATCAGAAAGGGTTTGCAGTGCTACATGTATTTTCTAATGGTTGCTATGATGCTTTGGTATGAAGCACTGACAGTAGAATTTGAAGAAAAGATTAGTTAAGAGAACTATATACTAACATTTATAATTACCCAATTATCATTGTCATCAACTCGTGTCTTGACAGGTTCAAGTAAAGGATGCATTAGATGTTTACATTGAACATCGCCTTCTCCTGGAACAACGAAACAGAAATGATACAGAAACAAGAGATCCCAGGAACAAATACCCACCAGAACTTCTTAGAAGATAGTAAGTTTCATTAATTCTATCATTCAGTGGCATAGAGAAATAATTAACTGGTTTGTCCATAGTAGCCAGGTACTGGTGAACATCACCATCTATCCAGGGCTGTCATTAAGGGCTGTAACCCGTAACACCCGTTATGGCCGAGTATCCTTGATGAGCCCTTGATGTTACCGGTGAACTTGCCTGTTCTTAGTACAATTCATCCACAAAGTAACAAGTTTGTTACAGGTGTGAGGACCAAGGCAATGGGTTACTCAAAACTTAATGACAGCCTTGTATGCTGTGGTCTCAGTCAGCTGGGACTATCTGCTTGATTCCTGAGAAAAAGATGTCAAAATCAGCTGTCTACTTGCAAAGAAAAATATAAAACTGCCAACTTCAGAGCTTTGTGACAACCCAGAATTTATGCCATTGCAGGGGTTTTATTAAGGGCCAGGCACTGGGCAAATTGACTGGCTGTGAGGACGATTTTGACTGCCTGGTTTGACCAACCGGGACTTGCATGTAATGATAAAAATATTATAATAATATTAATAAACAAATAGACAATAACAAAATTTCATTAAGCTTTTTGTGAAAAGTGTTCCGAGAAGAGCTCTGTTTAGCCACAAGTCAGAACTCTTCTCACGACACCTTTTATTAAAAGCTTAACAATATTTCGTTATTATCTATTTTATTATTATAATATTGTTATCATTACATACAAGTCCCTGTTTCATGGTCCACATTTTATAATGATTTTGTGTTGTTGAATTATTTCCAGTGAGGTGTATTTTAAGCATCTAAGCCGTCAAAGGGCCAGTGCTGTGCGTGAAGTGAAGGCTAACAACATCGGTAAACTTGTTGTGGTGCGTGGGATTGTTACAAGATGTACAGAGGTGAAGCCAGTAGTGGAAGTAGCGACATACACGTGTGATCAGTGTGGCGCAGAATCATATCAACCAGTACGTACATTACCAGGGTATTATTTACCTTAAATTCCTTGAATTTTGCACCTATATTTGTAACAATGTGTTCAAACACTTTCCTTTAGATTTCATCACAGACTTTTATGCCATTGCTGATGTGCCCAAGTGAAGAATGCAAAGTGAACAAGTAAGTTTTGAAATTTACATGTATTTCAAAAAAGCAGGGATCGTTCAGTGGCGAGAGCATTCCCCTCACACCAATGTGGCCTGGGTTTGATTCAAGCCTGGTGCTATACATGGCATTTGCCGTTGAGTTCGTTGTTGGTTCTTGCCTTGCCCTGAGGGTTTTTCTCTGGGTTCTCCTGTTTTCCTTCCTCCACAAAAACCAAGGTCTCCAAATTCCAATTTTACCAGGATGGGGAACCTGCATAAAAACTAGCTGAGGCTGATGTGGCTGTTAGTCTAAACATTGTAATTTATTTTTATTTATTTTATCAGGCCCATCAAAACATACTGAGAGCGGGAAAGAGACTTTGATACTGAAAGCACTAACAATGCCCTTATTACATGTACCTTTTGTTCTTCTCAGGGCTGGTGGTCGTCTGTACCTTCAAACGAGAGGATCTAAGTTCGTCAAATTCCAGGAGCTAAAAATTCAGGAACACAGTGATCAAGTACCTGTTGGAAATATACCAAGGTCCATGACAGTTATTGCTAAAGGTGAAACAACAAGGCTTGCAGTGCCAGGCGATCACGTTGCTGCCACAGGAGTGTTTCTTCCCATGATGAAAACTGGCTTCAGACAGCTTACACAAGGGCTACTGTCAGAGACATTTTTGGAAGCTCATGTAAGCTTTTTGACAAGAAACCTTTCCATTAGAGTACTTTGTACCAATTTTGTACCAATTTTACAGCTGTGTGATGCTATGAGAGATTACTTGTAGATGTTGATCATCCTAGCAGGTCAACATGACAGTAAACAAGTATATTTTTACTTCGTTTTTATGTGCAGAGAATTGTCAAAATGAACAAGACAGAGGATGATGAGCTGGGTGATGAAGAGCTAAGTGATGAAGAAATCAGGGCTTTGTCTGAAGGTTTGTTTCTTAGGTGCATCTTTTGAGGTTAAATTTTATTTCAGTCTTAAAAAAGGAGCAGCCATAGGGCCCATCAGTAACAGTATCTAACCAGTTTCTGTTTATATGCACCTCGACAGAGGTTTCATTAACGTTTTCAGCAGCAGGGCAACTGTTTTCACAGAGAGGCAAAACGTTTTGAGCAGAATTTCTTTATAAGAAAAACTTTCCTCTACGTAGTCAAACCAGGCAATCAAAATCATCCTTACAGCCAGTCACATTGCCTGGTGCTGGTCCCTTAGTGAAACCCCTGCCTTGAATAGACTTGGGAGTCCCCTCTCCTCCTGGACAGTATACTAGTCCATAGTTTTGTGTGGTTATCTTTTAATTTAGACTCCTTAGTACATGTCAATTTATTCTCTTGGAAAGATAGAAACATAATGCAAGGACCCTGCTGATCAGGCCTGAACTCAAACATACAGTAATGACATGTGGCATCAATGCCAATTGATTATCAAATATTCTGATTGCAGAAGCGGACTTTTACGACAAGTTGGCATCATCTCTAGCACCTGAGATTTATGGCCATGAAGACATTAAGAAGGCGCTGCTGTTGCTGTTGGTTGGTGGAGTGGACTGCACCCCTCAGGGAATGAAAATAAGAGGTTATGTTTGTGATGTGCAACTTTCATTTTGTAAACAGCTTGAAGATTTGAAATTGAATGTGACTTTGAGGCTGATCATACAAAACCCCTGTGCTGAGTAACAATAGAGATCGGTCTCACTTGTGCATGTACACTCTGAAAAATTGATAAAAATATATTGCTGCTGGCTTAAAAACTATAATAACATGTTTCAGTTCTTGCTCCAACCTTCTTGGCAAAAAAATGTTGGGTTCCTTTTTTTGGCTAAAGGAGGTTGCAGCAGCAACCAAAACGTCCTATTATAGTTTTTAAGCCAGGAATGACATAACCATGCCTGGCTTCAAACCAAATATTTTCTTTAAGTCTGTCAAGATGTGTTCATTCTAATTTGTGTTTTGGGAATCACTTCTTCTTACTCCTACCCTCTTTAAGAACTTCATTATTTTTCCTATAGGAAATATCAATATATTGTTGATGGGTGACCCTGGTGTAGCAAAGAGTCAAATGCTTGCTTACATTGACAGGCTTGCACCTCGAAGTAAGTATTCAAAGTCTAATTGATTACATACTGAATCTTAGCTTGAAGTTGAATCATGTTTACTGTAGGCAGTGTCAGTTGACATTATCAGCCAATATATCAACCGACACTCAGTCAATATGCAGCAAGTACTTGGCTACACATTGGCCGACAGTCAGTCGAGTGTCGGTTGAGTATCAGTTGAGTGTCAGTGGAGTGTCAGTTGGTTATCAGTGGAGTATCCATCAATACAAAGGCTGATATGTGTGTCCGTCGAGTGTAGGTCATAAGAAAAATTTTCTTTTACATGTAGATGGTAAAACCAGGTGGGCAAAATCATCCTCACAGCTGCCCTTAATGAAACCACTGTATAACCTACAATAACTGCTTCATGCAAAGAAAGCCGGAGTTACAAGTAAAACTAGCCTGGACAGGACAGGCCTGTTATCAGACTTGATGCACCTCCATTTTGCAAAATAGAAATTTGAAGGAATACAGTCTTATCAGGATGTTATTTAGTAGTCAAGGACATCATTTTGTTAATATTGATTTTAATTAATGATGTTATCCTGATGATTCAGGTCAGTACACCACAGGCCGTGGTAGCTCAGGTGTTGGTCTCACGGCAGCGGTTATGAAGGATCCTCTGACAGGAGAAATGATTCTTGGTATGTGTATGTGCAACTTTTTGCTTGTTTTACAGTACATTACATTACATCCCAAATAGCAGGCTTATATACGCCAAGCTCCTACTAGGGAATGTTCGACTGGTGTTCTATAATGGTCATGAATTTGACCTATGTCAGGAGAACTCTGGATCTTTCCCTGATTAGTTTGTCACTGCACAATGTAGTCTGTAATTATCTTTCTCATTAATTATCATTAATTTATTACTAATATTGTAAGTTTATTCAGGACAACCCAGTAACACAATAATCCATGACAGAGAAAACCAAATATTGTTGCTGAATACCATTATTGAATAAGGTAATTCTTTGGCAAAGATCCTTCCTCATCTAACTGTTTTAATAATTCTTTCAGAGGGAGGAGCACTGGTGTTAGCAGACAAAGGTGTTTGCTGCATCGATGAGTTTGACAAGATGATGGATGCTGACAGAACCTCAATTCATGAAGTTATGGAACAACAGACAGTCTCCATTGCTAAGGTGAGAATGACTACACTGTGTAAAGAAGTCCAGATATCTGGATCTGTCAAAATGCCTGCATAGTGCAAGTCTAGATTTTTTGTCATATACACATCGGGAAGTCCAACTGACAAACACATTGAAAAATAGTAAGTCTGGATAAGAGCTAAGCTAGGAGCCAATACTACATGTATGTGTACTGAAAATGTCGATGTCTGTACTAAACTAGGGTACTCTTGTGTAGGCCTTAAAGGAAAGGTGGACATCATGAGTGGACAAAAACCTAGTACTAAGATTATTTACAATGTATTGCTAACTTCTGTACGACTATTTTAAACATCTTCTTAAAAAAAAATCACTTCTAGCAACACCAGACATTGAAAACAAATGTTGAACTTTGTATGAAACACTTGAAAGGACTGGTGAAATGAAACTGATGATGAAATTTTGCCTGTGTTTACGCAAGTTCTCTGAACTTTGAAATTCATTTTCTCTCGTTCCCATGGGAAATTGTTCTGAGTGTTATTTCGGGCAATTATTTATGTATTTACCTTTGAGAAAATGTGAAAATGACTGTAAAATACTTAAAATTATTCTGGTACCAAATTTTTGTCTACTAAAACCTGAAATAAGATAAGATAAGATAAGATAATTTATTTCATGAAATTGCTCGATTTTCTATCAGATTTCGTCTTAAGTCTTCCAATCCAATGGATGGGAGAGAAATGTTGCCCATTAGCCCAGGTGCTTTACTGTGGTTTCTGTGAGATGATATGACTAGGGGTATTGTTTGATTCCATGGAGGGGATACTAATCCATCTCAGGTAGCCTCTTTCAGTTTTTCTGGTAGGGGTATAAAAATGGTAAAGTCTGCAACTTGCTGATACTCCAAGACCCTAATTTAAAATCCGAGACTGATATTTCAAATCTAAGCCCAAGATGCTGTGATTCAAAATTTGAGCACGAGACACCGTGATCAAGAAATCTGAAATATGAGATTCTGAGACCCACTCTAAATTTTACAAGATTGAGATTCCGAGAATCTAGTTTGAGACACTGAAAATTTGCCAAGACCCATCATTTTTCAAGCAGTTCAGCAGTACCCATTGCACATTAAACTACTTTGTGGAGAGAGGCACTGTAAGAGTTCAAAGGCCTTGTGCAAAACCACAATCCAGTGGCATGGGGAGTGCTCAAAAGACGAGTCCAGCACAGCTGTGTCTGCTGCATGAGTTCTATGAGTATTGAGATTCTCTTGGCTCAAGTTTATACTAGTAATAACCACATGCTGTTGTTCTAAAGGCTGGAATCATGACGACCTTGAATGCTCGAGTATCCATCTTGGCAGCTGCCAATCCTGCATATGGACGTTATAACCCAAAGAAATCTGCAGAGCAAAACATTCAGCTTCCAGCAGCACTGTTGTCAAGATTTGACGTACTTTGGCTGATCCAGGACAAACCAGACAGGGACAATGACCTAAGGTGAGAATAATTTGTTTATGTTTGTATTTTATGATAAAATGCCCTGTCCATCACTATACTTCTCTTGCATTTTATTTAACAAAGCCTCTGTGCCATAAACATGATATCAACTGTAGCATGTACATATGAAGGGGGAGGTTTTTTTTCCTTAAGGTAACGTTTGCCAAGAAATGTTTTTCATCAGTAAATTTCTAGTAAAAAAGAAAATAACAAGGGTTGCAGTGATGCACCAGTGCTTCAAAACAGACATTATGTCCCAAGATATTGTGTTACACTAATACTAAGTGGCAGATATGAGGGTGATATGAACAGGGTGCTTTTACAGCTGCAGCCTTAAATACCTGACTAGTGGGGAGGGACAGGGGGCAGGAGCCTGGGAGAGTAGGGGGCAGGAGGCGTGAGAGGAAAGGGTGGGAAGCAGGAGTTTTAAGAGGGTGGGAATCAGGAGAGAAATACAAAATGTTATTTTTTTTCATCTATTACGCATTAAAATACTTTCAAAAACAAGAACCCAAAATGTTATAAATAAATGTTTGACTTGCATTTAGCATATTTTGAGAATCCTGGGTTGACAAGCAAACAAAAATTTCCCCTTGGGCTAAAAAACAGAGACTCACTTCCGGTAAAATTGGAAACCCTTTTACGGTGGTTACGTCACAGGTTATGAAATGCTGTCACTTTAGTGAAGCTGTCAAAAGACATGAGCGTGAGTAAGATGAGCAAGACTGAAACCAAAGGAAGTGTTTTGAGTCTCCTTATTTACAGGGGAGTAGAGCAAGGCTGACAAGGGTGGGAGATAAAGGTATGGGAAGTAGGAGAGAAGGGTACAGGAAGTGGGAGGTTCCCACCCCCCTGTCCCTCCCCCACTGATTACTGACTGGCAGAAAAATTAATTGTGTTTGACTGAGCACAAGACACAAAATTTAAAAATTTGTTGTTAATTTTCTTTCACTGTGTATATTTTCAGGTTAGCACAACACATCACTTATGTTCATCAGCACAGCTCCCATCCTCCGATGCAGTTCACATCTTTGGACATGAATCTTATGAGGTATGAAAAAACTGATAACAGTACCTACATGTGCAATGTAGCCAACATTAACAGATATCTGTCTTCACATACTTTGTACTTGATGCATCTGCTACCTGAGAAACTTGAGGAAGTCCATAGTCAGCCATGATCTGTTTGGTGTGCAGTAGCTCTGTGCCAATGTGTGTGGTGTGTTTGATTGGATTTTGCATGTAAAAGTTCCAAGCGACAACCAATCCAAAGGTTGTACATTGTAATAGTAAGAGTGTCTTCGCAGCAGCCGTATCGGCGTTCCCAAACAATGAAATTTCTCTCCTTTGGGAAATCAGTTCTTTTGTTACTTGAACATTTCGTTTTGTTCAGGGATACTATTATAGCTGCTCCAAAATACACCATACATGTACCTTGTACATCTGTAGAGATGCACATCTACCATCATTAGAGGTTTTTTAGGATCAAGGATTAGTTGAGCATGATGTACAGAAAACCCTTAATGGAATTAGTTCTTCAAGTTTTGCATGTACAGCGGCTTGTTTTCTCAATGCTCCTGTCATTGTTTTCCTTCAGACGTTACATTGCTGCATGTAAAGAAAAACAACCCGTCATCCCAGAGGCACTTACAGATTACATCGTTAGCGCATATGTAGAAATGAGGAAAGAAGCCAGAACTAACAGAGACACGACCTTTACCTCAGCAAGAACTTTACTGGCTGTACTTCGGCTTGCAACTGCCTTGGTGAGTCAACTTTGCTCTCTTAAGAGTGCTTTATTTCAAGAATTTCAACTGAATACCCACATGTACACACAATAACATTACTGACAGTTTTTTTTCATCCCAGCTAAGGCAACCCATAGCAATATTATTGTTTATAATCAATCAAATATTTTTGTTCACAAGATTGGTTTTAACTTGTCACATGACGGAACACGCTCCAACTAAAACTGGGGAATATTCAAGTGATATTCCCCAATATTCAAATGCCACGTGTTGCAAAAAAAAAACATTTTGAGGATAATAAGGATAGCCTCCATTTGACTTTAAAAATATGCTTGGTTATTTGTCCTTGGACAGTATCTCTTCCTCAGCGTTCACAGTTTTCCTTGAGTTTCGCTTGGAAAACTGCTCGCTTCTCGGAACAGATAATGTGCACCAAAAAATATTTGAGCATATTTTCCACCAAATGGAGATCAGTACATGCTGTATGAAGATGTAATAATGTCATGATCATTCGTGTCTCAGAGAAGGGGCTTTTGAAATGAGAATAGCATGCTGAGAACAAATGTCTGCTGCAAGCTCCTTAAAATTGTTGTATGATATTAACTGTATCTTCTGTTTTGCTCGAACAGGCTCGTCTCCGTTTGGCTGATGTCGTAGAGAAAGAAGATGTGAATGAAGCCATGAGACTCATGGAGATGTCAAAGGCTTCCCTAGTTGATGACGAGGGTGCCACTAGGTGGGAACACAATCTGTAAAGTTGTCTCCACAAAGTTGGGAAGGGCTCATAATTTTTTTTTTTTAACGAAACCAATGTGTTGTTTTGTTTTTGTTTAGGACTGTGAATCCAGTTGATGCAATTTATGGTATTATCAAAGAAATGGCTGGGGAAGCAAGTAGCGTGAAGTAAGTCTTGAAAACATCAGCATTTAATTCCAGTCACTTAGGCTAAATCGGTTGTGACTCGGGGACACCAAATGCCAAATGATGTTTATGTCAACTTCTGAATGGAAACGAGCAGAAAAGCGCAATCACAAAAACTCAAGATGATGTAAAAGGTCAATAGCGTATCTCAAAACTACAACAGACAACTAGTGTCAAGCATGGAAGATAAACGCCAGTGACCTGATGTTCCTGATTAGCGGTAAAAATGACAGGTTTGCCAAGATTTACTAGATCAGCATGTATTTGCAGCTTTATGAACCTGTGATACATTTACGCAAGACACCAAAGCAAGCAGGCTGAATAAAATGTTTGGGAAACAGAAACAAGAGACAAGTTGATACATGCACATATAAATGTTAAACGCCCCAAGAGTGTATTTCTCACTTATGGTCTTTTTCTTACTGCAGACTTCAAGAAGCCCAGCAGCGCTGTTTGACAAAGGGTTTTACTCCAGATCAGTTTGATGCATGTCTTGGAGAGTATGAAGACCTGAACGTGTGGCAAATCAATTCCAACAAGACAAGAATTACTTTTGTGCAGTGATAAAGTGAGAACAATCGGAAAAGTTGGATCAAGTATCTGGGGGCAAAGAGTACATGTAGTTTGATGACGTCTTTTCAGTTGGGTATTAAGAAAGATCGAGTATTAAGAAATTTGCGGCCGCGAAGCACACGCCTTACTCATTATTGTGCCCACTTTATTTTATGTTCTCATTGTATCGAACACTTTAATTTTCACCCATCAATCAGATTAAAGTATTTTTGTCACCTGTAAATATTCTTTTGCTTAATATTTGTAATGCTACTTGCCTTTTTCCGTTGAAAAAATTACCTGGTAGAATAAACGTACATTAAAGAAGTAATTTTGTTCTATTTAGTTTTCATGCGTCTCATCTATAATAAATATTTCTACATATGCCCTACATAAAAATTATTCAAATAACGTGCTCAATCCGTAAAGGGAGAGAAATTTTCGCAACTTTATGGACTAAAAGTGGTGAAACAAGCAAACAAGCAAGTTCAAGGATCTTTTTTTTTCTCACATTGGCCTCAGCCGTGGTCAACAAAGTTAATCATTCAGAGCGGAAAACGTACTGCGCAGCTTTCTGCGCATCCCTAGCCCTATTTGCGGGCGCGGGTAATAATGCAAGCTGCAATGGTTTGCAATGGTTGGAAAGAGCGGCGGACTGTAATAAGGTACGCGAGGATGTCGCTCGGTTGATTTATTTACACTTGAGCAAGCATTTTTTTTTCGGCATTTCACTGTTAAGAAAGCAAGTCTCCCCCTACCTGCTGAGAGGTTCTCTTGCTTATATATTCAGTGGGTTGCTTATATGGACGCAATATGTAAAGAGTGAGGGGAAAATGTCTCTTCGCACCAAAATTTCTTGTACACCGCGGGAAAATGAAGGGTTCAGAAGCCGTCTTTAGGTTGATTTTGTCCGAAGAAAATTGATTCCCCATGCAAACAATACATCAGCTTTCCATTAATGACGTTAATATGTTGCTGCTTACCGGGAAAACTGGGAAAGCACAAATTTCATAGATTTTTTTGTTTAGACGATTGACAAAATTCCCGCCATTTTTTTCAAACTTGGAGATTGCCGCACAGCCAAAACTTGCGCATACTTATTACTTTTCCGCTCTGAAGGTTAATCACTACTGGAGTTCTAAGCCATTTCTCTAGAAGTTAACCAAATTTTTACTTCGTGTTTTAAAGTTATACCCAATCTCTTCGCCTTTTGTTCGGGTCTACCGGCGACTTCCCCGGTTGCCTGCTAATTCTCAGTCTCGTCCCCATAGAGGCCGCGAACCTTTTGGTCAGCACCAAGAATCGCGACCTCTGGCTTAGTCTAACACCGGAAATCCACGATTCACGGACTTCCCGTCACTCCACATGCTCAGAGTTACGTCTGATAAATCTGATTGGCTGAGAATACGAAACGATTACTCTGCGCATGCCCAGAAAATTGGACTTTCTCAGAGGTCGCGATTTTTGGTGCTGACTTAAAGGAGCGCGGCCTCTGAGGACGAGAATGGCTTCTTCTATACTAACACATCGGTTACAGTTTCGTTGTCCAGATGTTCTCGCAGATAAGCCTCATCCCAGATTTTTATCGAAAAGGTGCGGCTTAACTGCCGGTGTTTACGGTACCTCTCAACGTGAAACGTCAACTAAGAGAAGACGTAGGCTTAACGCAAATTTGAACAATGGGCAGCTGTGGAAACATGCCATGGCTTTGTTCATGCCATCATGCAGGACTAGTAGATGGCGTGGCCTATCCAAATGAAGGCCCAGGACTAGTATATGGCGTGGCCCATCCAAATGGAAAACCTGAACAAGTAGATGGTGTGGACGAAAGCCCTGAACTATCAGATGCCGTGGTCGATCCAACGAAAAGCCCTGAACTTGTAGATAAAAAGGCCGATCCAAATGGAAAGTCCGAAGAGTAAATGGCTTGGCCGACCGAACGAAAGCCCTAAACCAGAAGAGTGTGTAACAGATCCAAGTAAAATACACTGAACTTGTAGATGGCCTGGCCGATCCGAAAAAAATTTTTTTTTTTTTCCACGGTATGTTCACTGTCTAGAACTTACGTGTTGGAGTTGTGAATTTCGCTCAACCATCCAAAGGAAAACACATCTGACTTTGCATCACCTTGGTTTGTTTAGGCTGAACCGGATGAAAATCCTGCACCAGGTGATGGAGTCTGGTGTAATGAAAACGTCGAACCAGTTGGAAGTAGTGTAGTAAAAACCAAATGAAGATTCTGAACCAGACGATGGTGTAGCGGATCTGAGCAGAAAGGCTTTTACATCATTCTTTCGGTCTTAACTTGGTCTGCCCCTGGTTTCAGACCACCACAAGCTGCACACGCAATGTTGTCACAGTCATTTCTCACCATGCAGATGTCACACTGCCACGACCCTTCAGCAGCTTTACACTTCGCGAAAGGGTCGTCCGAAAGTTCGTCATGCCCTTCGTTGTCTTGAACTGTCCTCACTGGTGTCCGGGTCTTCAACATTTCTTGACATTGTACAGACGATGGAGTCTGATTGGATGAACATTCAGGACCAGTAAAAAATGGAGCCGATCCAAATGAAGACACTGAACCAGAAGGTGGTGTAGCAGATGCACTTCCGTTCTCTGTGTTTTTCCTTCATCTTTCATCTACTGTTTGTTTCACTTCATCTTATCTAAGGCCTCCTGGCTCGTTCAATTCACTGGTATTCTCCGCTTTCGATGCAGCGTCCTCTGTTCCATAATCGCTGGGTCTATCCTGTACTGTTTGCTTCTCACTGTTCGGCGAAGACTTTTCTTCAGAATGGGTTTCGTCTGGTGTTTCGTTTGGATTGCCATTGCCTCCTTCATCCGATTCGGCGGCCGTCTCCTTTGAAATGTCTTGTCGACGCTGAAATTGGTCTTCTCCACTGCTGAGAGGGAGACCATCTGATACAGGTTTCTCCTCCCTATCAACTTTGATTGGGTCCGTTGATAATACCGTTTCCTCTCTCCTGGCATCCTCAGCCTGTGTTTCATCAGTGGCAGCCTTACCTTCTACCTCGTCACCTCCACTGTCATCCTCACGAGGCGTTAGCTTGTCTAACGGAGAAGCAACATGATGGTTTTCCACAGTGTTTTCACTCAAATTCCCCTTTTGCGTGAAAGAACCAAAGCGGATTGTAACGTCCGAGCTTGAATTTGATGTTTGGCTAAACGAACCAAAGACGAAACTCGGCTTTGCATCACCTTGACTTGCTTCCGCTGAAGCAAATGAAAATCCTGAACCGGAACATCGAGTTTGATTGAATGAAAATCCCGGACCAGTAGATAGTGTAGACGATCCAAATGAAAACGCTGAACCAGAAGACGGTGTAGAAGCTCCAAATGGAAACGATGTCTTCATATCTTTCTTTTGGTCTTGCCTTGGCTCTGCTCCTAGTTTCAGATCACCACAAGCTGCACACTCAGTCTTATCACTGTCGTTTCTCACCATGCAGATGTCACACTGCCACGACTCTTCAGCGACTTTAAACTTAGCGAGAGGTTCCTTTTGGAATTCGTCGTGCCCTTGGTCTTCTTGAATTGTCTTCACTGACCTATGGGTGTTTAACATTTCTTGACATTTTACACTCGAATATGGAGTCTGATTGTATGAAACCACAGGACTAGTGGATAGTGTAGCCGATCCAGAAGAAAACGATGGTGTAGCAGATGCCAATAGAAATGTTTTGCTTTCTTTTTTCTGGTCTTGACTTGATTCCGCTTTTGGTTTCAGACCACCACAAGCTGCACACTCAGTCTTATCACTGTCGTTTCTCACCATGCAGATGTCAGACTGCCACGACCCTTCAGCGACTTTAAACTTAGCGAGAGGTTTCTTTTTGAATTCGTCGTGGCTTTGGTCTTCTTGATTTGTCGTCACTGGCCTCTGGGTGTTAAATATTTCTTGACATTTTACACTCGAATATGGAGTCTGATTGTATGAACCTACAGGACCAGTGGATAGTGTAGCCGATCCAAACCAAAACGATGGTGTAGCAGACGCCAATAGAAACGTTTTGGTATTTGTCTTTTGGTCTTGACTCTGCTCTGTTTCTGGTTTCAGACTTCCACAAGCTGCACACTCAACTATGTCACTGTCATTTCTCGCCATGCAGATGTTACACTCCCATGACCCTTCAGAAGGTTTAAACTTAGCGAGAGGTTTCTTTTTGAATTCGTCATGCCCTTGGTTTTCTTGAATTTTCTTCACTGGCGTCTGTGTGTTCAACATTTCTTGACATTTTACACTAGAATTTGGAGTCTCATTGCATGAAAATACAGGACCAGTAGATAGTGTAGCCGATGCATATGAGAGCCCAGACCCAGTAGATGGTGAAGTGTTTACGAATGGAAATTTTGGTTCTGCTCTTAGTTTCGTACCACCACAAGCTACACACTTAACCTTATCACTGTCGTTTCTCAACATGCAGACGTCACACCTCCACGACCCTTCCGGAGTTTTCGGCTTAGCGAGAGAATCTTCTCTAACTTCTTCATTCCCCTTGTCCTCTTGAAGTTTCTTCACTGGTGTCTGGTTCTTCAAAATGTCTTGGCATAACTCAAATGTCTGTTTGAAATCCTTGGCGATTTCTTTTGACCTAAACCTGACCGCAAGTTGCTCTGCTTTACATCGCTGCTCAGGCAAATCTGCCAGAGTGATCCATGCCCAAGGACTGTTGAAACCTGCCTTGGGCTGTAGTTTCATGTCAGTGGTTATCTGATGATTTGCACAAATTTTCAACGCCGTCTGATCTTGACGCATAAAAAGTCTCATCTTTCCTGATTGTTTATTTCTCAATAAATTGATGCTTCCGACTCCTCGTTCTTTGCACTGCTTTTCATCTGGTGAAAATCGATATAACTTGGCTCTGTGAGAAAACATGACTTCTATATCTTCTTTGCAGGGTTTTACAAAAGCTTTGTGGTCTCGCTTTTCCGTACCGTTTCGATGACGTTTGGCCATCAAGATAAGCCTGCCAGTGGCATTTTGATAGCACTCAGGAGAGCTATCTATCAAACTCTCGTCAATAGAATCCGCCGGATCTTCAATAAAAGCTTCATTGTCATCATTGTCGCAGTTTTTTACAATTACGGTGGAAATGGGTTTGGTTAACCCTTGAAAAGATTGTTCCTGTCCGGGCTCTTCAATAACATATGGTGTAAAGTCATATCCACTAGCCCGGGAAACCCGAAAGGCAGAGCCTTTCTGTTTGTTAGTAGCAACTGGAGACAACCGTAACCGTGACATTGTTGACAAATCAAATTGTTTTTTCGAGAGTGGAAAACCAAGTGAGACTGGTATGCTGAATGTAAATTTGACTTGCGTGTTTGTGCCAAATAGACGTTTTATCAAATCGCTTTCTTCAGGACGATTTGTTGAAGACTTGTGCAGTGGAGATGTTCTTTTCTTTCTGGAAGAGCAGACAATTTTGAAATCTGCTTTACTCGATTGACCCCTTCCAATGGTAAAAACTTTTGAACCGCTTAACCTATTGAATTCTTTGTTTTGAAATAAGTTCGGTTCCTTTGACTCGCCAACAGTAGAATTTGTAGTCGTTGCTGTTAATTCAAACTCTTCCTCTTCTGTTTTAGATAAACGTTCAACAACTCTGGAAACAGACGTTATGGAATTGCATGCTATGCAGTTAGTGCCCTCTGTGTCAATCGCTCTCAATTGTATTGGCGAGCCACTAGTGGCTGTAGCTAGCGCTTCTTTACCAATCGTAGGTGTACTTAGCGCTCCGGGAGCACTCTTCCAAAATGTTATTGGGGGTGCAGTGGTATTGGTATTTCCAAATGTTAATGGTGAGGGACCCGTGGTTACATTTAATGCTCCTCTGCTAATAGTTCCGAATTGAAATGGCGAACTATTAATTGCTGTAGTTGGCCCTTCTGAATCAATCGTTGCCAACTGTACCGACAAGTTACTCGTAGCTGTACTAGCCCCTCCTAGAGAACTCTTCCAAAATGCAATTGGGGCGGTTGTTGTGGCAGTTTTTGTCAATGTTAATGGTGAGGTACCTGTTTTTCCAAATAGTATCGGCGAGCTACTTGATGTCAGCTGCACCGGCGAGATACTCATAGTTGTACTTAGGGCTCCAGGAGCATTGTTCAAAAATGTTATTAGTGGTGCAATGGCTCCTGTGGTAACCTTTTCAACTGTAACTGGGGAGCTACTAGTCGCTGTTGTTAGTGTTCCTGTGCCAATCGTTCCTAGTTGTATTGGCGAGTTACTAGTGGCTGTTGTTAGTGTTCCTGTGCCAATCGTTCCCAGTTGTATTGGCAAGTTACTAGTAGCTGTTGTTAGTGTTCCTTTCCCAATCACTCCCAGTTGTGTTGGCGACTTACTAGTGGCTGTTGTTAGCTTTTCTTTGCCAATCATTCCCAGTTGTATTGGCGCGTTACCTGTGGCTGTTGTTGGTGTTCCTGTGCCAATCGTTCCCAGTTGTACTGCTGAGTTACTAATGGCTGCTGTTAGTGTTCCTGTGCCAATCGTTCCCAGTTGTACTGCTGAGTTACTAGCTGCTGGTGTTAGTGTTCTTGTGCCAATCGTCCCTAGTTGTATTGGTAAGTTACTAGTGGCTGCTGTTAGTGTTCCTTTGCCAATCGTTCCCAGTTGTACTGCTGAGTTACTGGTGGCTGTTGTTAGTGTTCCTCTGCCAATTGTTCCCAGTTGTATTGGCGACTTACTAGTGGCTGCTGTTAGTGTTCCTTTGTCAATTGTTCCCAGTTGTATTGGTAAGTTACTAGTGGCTGCTGTTAGTGTTCCTGTGCCAATCGTTCCCAGTTGTATTGGCGACTTACTAGTGGCTGCTGTTAGTGTTCCTGTGCCAATCGTTCCCAGTTGTACTGCTGAGTTACTAGTGGCTGCTGTTAGTGTTCCTGTGCCAATCGTTCCCAGTTGTATTGGCGACTTACTAGTGGCTGCTGTTAGTGTTCCTGTGCCAATCGTTCCCAGTTGTATTGCTGAGTTACTAGTGGCTGCTGTTAGTGTTCCTTTGCCAATCGTTCCCAGTTGTATTGCTGAGTTACTAGTGGCTGTTGTTAGTGTTCCTGTGCCAATCGTTCCCAGTTGTATTGGCGACTTACTAGTGGCTGCTGTTAGTGTTCCTGTGCCAATCGTTCCCAGTTGTATTGCTGAGTTACTAGTGGCTGCTGTTAGTGTTCCTTTGCTAATCGTTCCCAGTTGTATTGCTGAGTTACTAGTGGCTGTTGTTAGTGTTCCTGTGCCAACCATTCCCAGTTGTATTGCTGAGTTACTAGTGGCTTCTGTTAGTGTTCCTGTGCCAATCGTTCCGAGTTGTATTGGCGACTTACTAGTGGCGGCTGTTGGTGTTCCTGTGCCAATCGTTCCCACTTGTACTGCTGAGTTACTAGCGGCTGCTGTTAGTGTTCCTGTGCCAATCGTTCCCAGTTGTACTGCTGAGTTACTGGTGGCTGTTGTTGGTGTTCCTGTGCCAATTGTTCCCAGTTGTATTGGCGACTTACTAGTGGCTCTTGTTAGTGTTCCTTTGCCAATTGTTCCCAGTTGTATTGGTAAGTTACTAGTCGCTGCTGTTAGTGTTCCTGTGCCAATCGTTCCCAGTTGTACTGCTGAGTTACTAGCGGCTGTTGTAAGTGTTCTTGTGCTAATCGTTCCTAGTTGTATTGGTAAGTTATTAGTGGCTGCTGTTAGTGTTCCTTTGGCAATCGTTCCCAGTTGTATTGGTAAGTTAGTAGTGGCTGGTGTTAGTGTTCCTTTGCCAATCGTTCCTAGTTGTACTGCTGAGTTACTGGTGGCTGGTGTTAGTGTTCCTGTGCCAATCGTTCCCAGTTGTATTGGCGACTTACTAGTGGCTCCTGTTAGTGTTCCTGTGCCAATCGTTCCCAGTTGTACTGCTGAGTTACTGGTGGCTGCTGTTAGTGTTCCTGTGCCAATTGTTCCCAGTTGTATTGGCGACTTACTAGTGGCTCCTGTTAGTGTTCCTTTGCCAATTGTTCCCAGTTGTATTGGTAAGTTACTAGTCGCTGCTGTTAGTGTTCCTGTGCCAATCGTTCCCAGTTGTACTGCTGAGTTACTAGTGGTTGCTGTTAGTGTTCCTGTGCCAATCGTTCCCAGTTGTATTGCTGAGGTACTAGGGGCTGTTGTTAGTGTTCCTGTGCCAATCGATCCCAGTTGTATTGCTGAGTTACTAGTGGCTGCTGTTAGTGTTCCTGTGGCAATCGTTCCCAGTTGTATTGGTACGTTACCAGTGGCTGTTGTTAGTGTTCCTGTGCCAATTATTCCCAGTTGTATTGCTGAGTTACTAGTGGCTGCTGTTAGTGTTCCTGAGCCAATCGTTCTCATTTGTATATCTGAGTTACTAGTGGCTGTTGTTAGTGTTTGTTTGCCAATCGTTCCCGGTTGTATTGGTACGTTACTAGTGGTTGCTGTTAGTGTTCCTATGCCAATCGTTCCCAGTTGTATTGGCGACTTACTAGTGGCTGTTGTTTGTGTTCCTGTGCCAATCGTTCCCAGTTGTATTGGCAAGTTACTAGTAGCTGTTGTTAGTGTTCCTTTCCCAATCATTCCCAGTTGTATATGTGACTTACTAGTCGCCGTTGTTAGCTTTTCTTTTCCAATCATTCCCAGTTGTATTGGCGCGTTACTGGTGGCTGTTGTTGGTGTTCCTGTGCCAATCGTTCCCAGTTGTATTGGCGACTTACTAGTGGCGGCTGTTGGTGTTCCTGTGCCAATCGTTCCCAGTTGTATTGCTGAGTTACTAGTGGCTTTTCTTAGTGTTACTGAGCCAATCATTCCCAGTTGTATTGCTGAGTTACTAGTGGCTTTTGTTAGTGTTCCTGTGCCGATTGTTCCCAGTTGCACTGCTGAGTTACTAGTGGCTGCTGTTAGTGTTCCTGTGCCAATCGTTCCCAGTTGTATTGCTGAGGTACTAGGGGCTGCTGTTAGTGTTCCTGTGCCAATCGTTCCCAGTTGTACTGCTGAGTTACTAGTGGCTTTTCTTAGTGTTACTGAGCCAATCATTCCCAGTTGTATTGCTGAGTTACTAGTGGCTTTTGTTAGTGTTCCTGTGCCGATTGTTCCCAGTTGCACTGCTGAGTTACTAGTGGCTGCTGTTAGTGTTCCTGTGCCAATCGTTCCCAGTTGTATTGCTGAGGTACTAGGGGCTGCTGTTAGTGTTCCTGTGCCAATCGTTCCCAGTTGTACTGCTGAGTTACTAGTGGCTGCTGTTAGTGTTCCTGTGGCAATCGTTCCCAGTTGTATTGGTAAGTTACTAGTGGCTGCTGTTAGTGTTCCTGTGCCAATCGTTCCCAGTTGTATTGGTAAGTTACCAGTGGCTGTTGTTACTGTTCCTGTGCCAATTGTTCCCAGTTGTACTGCTGAGTTACTAGTGGCTGTTGTTAGTGTTCCTGTGCCAATCGTTCTCATTTGTATATCTGAGTTACTAGTGGCTGTTCTAAGTGTTCGTTTGCCAATCGTTCCCAGTTGTATTGGTAAGTTACTAGTGCTTGCTGTTAGTGTTCCTGTGCCAATCGTTCCCAGTTGTATTGGCGACTTACTAGTGGCTGTTGTTAGTGTTCCTGTGCCAATCGTTCCCAGTTGTATTGCTGAGTTACTAGTGGCTGTTGTTAGTGTTCCTGTGCCAATCGTTCCCAGTTGTATTGCTGAGTTACTAGTGGCTGCTGTTAGTGTTCCTGTGCCAATCGTTCCCAGTTGTATTGCTGAGTTACTAGTGGCTGCTCTTAGTGTTCCTGTGCCAATCATTCCCAGTTGAATTGGTAAATTACTAGTGGCTGTTGTTATTGTTCCTGTGCCAATCGTTTCCAGTTTTAGTGCTGAGTTGCTAGCGGCTGCTGTTAGTGTTCCTGTGCCAATCGTTCCCAGTTGTATTGGTAAGGTACTAGTGGCTGCTGTTAGTATTCCTGTGCCAATCGTTCCCAGTTGTACTACTGAGTTTCTAGTGGCTGCTGTTAGTGTTCCTGTGCCAATCGTTCTAAGTTGTATTGGTGAGTTAGTAGTGGCTGGTGTTAGTGTTCCTGTGCCACTCGTTCCCAGCTGTATCGGCGAGTTAGTAGTGGCTGCTGTTAGTGTTCCTGTGCCACTCGTTCCCAGTTGCATTGGCGAGTTACTAGTGATTTTTGTTATTGCTCCAGTGGCAACCGTTTTCAAGTGTAGTGAGCTACTAGTGGTTATATCTAGCCCTTGTCTCGTGTTCTTCCCAAATGTAGTTGGTGTGGTAGTCGTGATTTTAATTCGCTTTTCTGTGCAAATCTTTTCAAAAGCATCTGGCGACCTGGTTGTCGTGGCATTCAGAGCTTCAGAGTCAAACTTTTTAATTGCAAATGCCGAGCTACTCGAGGTTGTATTCTGCGCTGCTGGAGAATGGGCAGTAACAGCGGGACCGCCATAAGGATCCTGAAACAGAAGAGGAGGACCGAGGTTCTAAAAATGTCAGAATGTGGAAGCACAAATATTTAACTAACAACAATGGAATTCGTTTTGTGATGTGATTTTTGAACTCTGCTCAATTTGTTGCTCGCATAGGAATGCAAAAATCGCGCCTGTCTTAGTTATAAACACTTACAAATACGTTAAGAGAAAGGACAGGGAAGATGTCTTCTAATGACTAATGCTTCAAGTTAAAGTTCATCTTTTCGTGTTTTCATGTTTTCGGGTCTGAAGCTTTCGCCCAGGCCGTTATTTTGATATGCATACTTCAAGCCTCTAAAAGTTAAGGCCTTTTATTTCTTAGAAAACGCCGCTTTACGGACATCTATCTCAGTTTATGTTTTCATTTCCGGATAAGGTATGGGAGGCACAAACGTATGAACTCAATTGTAAACGCTAACGTCACAGCGCATACTCAGTGCTGGTTTCTTAGTGTCAGTATCGGAGCAATTATAAAGCGTGCTTATTTGATAGATATTTCAGCGTTTAGGATTTCTTTCATCGCTTTCGGGCTTGAGCACAGGCGTAAAACGAATCAATGAACGATCGCTGAGCTAGTGAACGAAACATTTGTATACATTTACTGGGATAAACTCATACATGTGGACATAACATCAATTACGTGACCACCAGTTACCTTACAATCAAGTACTTCTGTCGAGAGCTTCTCTTCGGTATTTGTTCTTGTTAACGAACTGAAGAAACTAGGCACAGCTTGTGATTCTGGCAGCTTCTCCGACCGGTTCACCTCTTGGGGAGACCCACGAAGCTTATCTTCTGCCCCTGTTAGTTTATCAAACACAACCTTTAGTTGAGCATAGAATCCTTCTTTCACCTCGGTAAGGATCTCCTACGATTGAAAAAGAAGAAAAATTAATTAAGAAAAAAGTACGTGTACCTAAGTATAGGGAGCCTTGGATTGTCTCATAGGGCTGAAGGACGAAATATTTGTGGGTTCTTCATGTCATCTCACAACAGAGATTTCTCTTGTAAAGAAATTCTTAAAAGCAATGTTTGCGTGCAAACCTATTTGCTCGTTAAATTAAAATTGCGCTCATCTTCGGTTTGCCTAACATCAAGCCCCTAGGAGTGTTTCTTCTCAACCTCTCCTCCCGTCTCGGCTAGTGTGGATTGCAGTCCATCGCAGAGTTATCCCCCCAAGCATTCAATTTGCGATTGCAGGTAGTCACTTTTACACCTGGGTATCCATCCCATCCGAATACAGTTAGATAGAAGATAGAGTCCATAGCGAATACAGTTAGATACAGTCCATAAGGTAATGCACTAATACCATTACATATAATCAATGACAGGCTCCATTGAAAACTATCTGTTGTAAAACCTCTTTAGTGAAGTAGAGTAAATATAACTTTATCCCGCAGTTTCAAACCAGTAACATGTGCGAAGAGTGGAAACGGAAGGGAATGTGGGAACAAATTTGACGAAGTTGTATGAATGAAAAGGAATAACGTGATTTACGTTTAAGAGGCCTTGAAATTCTTTTCGCGGGGCCATCTCTGCCTCCACTGTAGACAGCAATGCTTCCAAAGTCTCTATGCTGTATTTGTTCTTGTTCCTCTCCGCTATGAAAAGATTCTGTGGAGAAAAGCAATCGTTCTTTTGTAGACATCTAATTGTAGTTCGAAAACAGCGATTTCTAATAATGAGGGCTCATCTTTACCGCCAAGATTTAGTAAGACAAAATGATATGTTTTAGTCAGAAAAATGGATCAATTTTTTCCACTGAAATGCTAAATTACCCTTTATGTCAGAGATTGTTTTCATTAGCTCACGTTAAGGGTAGTTACGCGCTACGCAGCGAGAGGGTAGGGAGGGCGGAATGGTGAGACGGCGGGAGGGAGGGCGGGGAAGGTGTCAGGGAGGTGTCAGGTGTTCCCCGAGGTGAATCTACTGACCACTGGTACTGCACGGCGATGGCAGTTGCTCCACGAGTATAACACAATATTGAATGCTTCTATATAGTTTTCTTACCGCTAAAAGAAAAAAAATATTAGTTTAATATACCGTATATAGTTGAGGTTTCTGACTTGACAGTACAGTACAGTACTACGCGCTCGCTTAGACGTAATGCACCAGGGCATTCACTTTTACTGTTAGTGAAATGCAGTTAAAGCCCCGTCTTGCGGGTAAAAATTTCAGACTGAACTCCCCTGCCCTTTAAACATGAGGGAAATCACGAACCACGAGTGAAATCCCCGCCAATGCAAACCCCCACTCAATCCCCGCATTGTATCGCGAAGCCGTGAAAAGAGATACATTCCCCGACTACCAGGGTACCTAAATCGAGTGAAAATGAGGTGAAAACCCCCGGTTTGCCCCGGGTATCCCCCAGTGGTGGAGGGTTCAAGTGACTGCATGGTGCATAAGTGTTTGAAGTACCCGTGAAGTTGATCAGAGTGTGTAAACGATCTTACCTTGTATTCCTCAGCTTGCTGAGTCAAGGACTTCAATTTCTCTGCCGTCTCCTTCTCGGCTATCTCTTTGTCCATCAGCTGAAACAACCCGAGTGAGAACAAGAGTTTGTCATTCCCGAGTTCAGAAATAAATAGTAAAGGAAAAGGAAATACAGTTTGGAATCATATCTTTAGTCACCTCTTTTCTTGCTTCCAAAAGCCCGTTGTTCGCTTTCGCCAATGCAGACTCCATGCTGATCGCTCTTTCTTCTAGTTGCTGGCGTTGACCATCAATAATATCTGTCGCAAAAAACGAGAATTTGTTTCTCCTCATTTATTTGCTATAATTGGTTTGTTCACATTTGGCAAGTTTTAATAATCAAACAGATGTGTACGCTTGAGAGTGTTACCTATCTGAGACTGGTAGCCTTCCAATTTCTTCTCCAGTCTGACAATCTTTTCCTGAAGTGCCCTTTCTCTTGCGGTAAGAGACGGCTCGGAGACGTTAGGATCATTATCCATTCTTGGCCTACAAAACGTCGCCTCCAGCTGCTGGGTTAGCTATTTGATGGCAGAAAACCAGGTCGACTTATTGATTGCTGAAAAAAAAAATGGAAATGGAAAATGACTTAGAGACGGCCGTTAAAGTGTTAACCCGTTGGTTGAATTACGACTTTCTACCCGTTGCTTAACGACTGCGTGAACTTAACCTTCCTTTAACCAAATTAAATGCAAAAGTGTTAAAAAAAAGTTTACACACTTCCCAAGCAGAAAATCTTGGTGGCTTAGCTCGTCACAGCTAAGTTAAAACTTACGTCAGTACAAAGGTTTGGATCATGTTCTTGTCTAACGCATCAGTAATATTAGGAAATAAATACACTGGAACCCCTTTAATTTATAATACGGACAGCAAAGGACCAGCTGGGGCCCGTTTCTCGAAAGCCCCGGAAACCTTTCGGGCCCGAAAAGCCATTTTTAGTTAATCGGTATTTAAAGACAGAGAGGTGTATACGCCTGAAACTTCTTGTAAGAAATGGAACCTCTGTTTAAATTAAGAATATGTGAATAAAACAGCTCTGCAATCATGAGGTTTGAGATTTTGCTACGACTTTCCGGGTGCGAAAACTTTTCGAGACCTTCGAGAAACGGGCCCCATGTACGTAATGTGGAGATGTCCGTATTATAGAGGTAGAGAATTCAACAATTCTGGTTTCTCTGGAACCAAGTGAGCTGTCCGTAAGATAGAGAGGCCCTTATAGAATTGTCCGTAAAGAGAGGTTCGACTGTAGCAGTTATGGTAAAATCCCGGAAGTAGCGAAGGTCGTTACTTTTGGTTTTAGAAGCTTCTTGAATCCGGCTTATCCTGCTTACGGAGGGGACGTCACTTAGTCAAATCATTTCAGTGTGTCATGCTCGACACGAACTGTGCCGGATATTAAGGTGATTCCTTAGTATTGCATTACGCATCTCTACTGCGCGCGCAGATGAGCGCGTGCGCGTACAAAAGGTAAGAGATTTCCCTCACACTAAGCTCGATAGCGAACTAAATGCTCCTTTTCTCTTAAACGAGCACGGTGACCCCCACTTTTTATTTCATAATTTCAATGATAACAATATCCTCAATAACGGAGAAAAAAATTAGCAGAAATCTATGGCTACTTTTTTGGCAAATAAAATAAATACTACAGAGGGATACATAATGGGCCCAACAGTGCATGTCCAAATTATGTTTCGTCTAAAAGATAAAAACATGCAGGGTATTTGAAGACATTTTTTCTGGGACGTAGATGAGTAAACAATCAAAGAAGGTCAAATTCTGTGTGAGATAACATGCTGCATTGAAAAATAATCGAGCTTATTTGTTGCGCACGGAGATTACCAAAAGTTACCTAAATAACCGTATTTGTCAGCATTGTGGCGTGAAAACAAGCACGGTAACCCCCTCTTTTTACTACGTTTTTAATATCTCCTTATCCTGTAATAACAGCATACCAAGTTTCACCGGAAATCTTTGGCGGGTTCTTTTACTAGGGAAGCACCTCATTACCATTCCTGTAGCGCAGAAGTCATGGGTTCGAATCCCGTTCAGGCCCGATTTTTTTTTTTTTCCAAGCTGTAATTTTACAGCTGATTTTAAAAAGTTGTGTATGTAACTGCGACGAATATTGATGTCTTAATTTCACAACTGCTTAAGTTGTGTGTATAACTTCATACCTTTCTCCGCAGTTCAAATATATGATCTTTCATATATTCACTTGCATTACCATTCTTCAATACTCAGACAAACTAGGAGTAGCAATTGTTGATCATTATCTTTTCTATGAAAGGACAGTGTCTTGGCTGATTATATTGCCAAATGTCTCCAAATGTACAAATAAATCAGGGGACAAAAAAGGTATACAGGGTAAAATTAAACTGGACTCCGGATCGAGCGGTCCGGTTCGAGCCCGGCCAGAGTCATTTCAAATTATGTTGTGTTCTGCAAGAAATTCGAAGCCGGGAGGGAGTATAGAAAGTTTCCGGTCATTCACGTACGTTATATCTCAGCTCATATCAGTCCGGACAGACTGACTCTTTAACTGATACAGTTTCCGGGAAAAGATATCACTAGCATACCGAAGAGAGAAATGGCGTTGAGTATTTACTGCTCATTCATGATTATTATAAACTAGACCAAACTAGTAATGTATGTCTTTGATTAGAATATCTTTTCATTGTCCGATCGCGATATCTCAGCAATCTCTTGGATTTCAAACTGTGCCGAAGTGCCGAAGTTTCCGAGAATTTAGAGAACAGTCCGAGAAAACACAACAAAAGTTGGTTAATCAACCCCTATAAACATAAATGAAATGAAGGCATACTACATACATGTATCTAGCAGCCCGATGTCAGTGACTCCCTGGCCATCGTTCCAGTGTTGGATGGAGTTGGAAAACACGCTAGGTGTAAAACGGCTGGAAACAGAAACTTGGTTTGAGGTGCAACATCCTAGCTCCATACGCCTAAATGCTTATTTGCATGTCATTAACTTCTACAAAACTTTAACTTAATATTTTCCGTGTTTGTTCGTAGAAGACATCGGCGATTTCCGAGAAAAACAGGAAGAGCGAGTTGTGTGACGAGTGCGTGAACTGCGGGCCCATTCACGATCGTTGTAAAAAAAAAAAGGTCAAAGAAATGTCTCATGAAACATTCATTCGGACAAAAAAAAAACGCAACTTTGAGGGTGGAATACCTCTTCAACTCAAGAACACGATATAAGGAAACTGGAGACGTTTTCAGGCTATGCAGGCCACAAAGTGCTAAACTATTGGTGTCACGCACACTCTGTCACGAGGATTTCATGACTTTATCTGATGAATCTCACTGCTCAGCGGCTTATGACTAAAACTGATGCGTGAAGTCAAACGCCGACTTCGCGGTCTTGAATTTTGAGATTTTGTGGCGATTTGAACACGAAAATGTACGGAAAGTCGATCAGCTTTGTTAGCTAATTTGACATCGATTACTTTATAGTGAGCTCTACATTTTAAAACTCTTGAAAAATGGTTTGGACGAAGGATGAAGTTGATAAATACGTGATTCAAGTGGAACGAAACTGTGCCAGCGCGCACGAGGTAAAGCTGTGTAGCTCTCATTCATTTTCACGCAGTTCTCTCTCAGCTCAGTTTTGAAGGATTTACACTTTTATTGACCTGTCTTATAGCGCAACTTGAAGGGGTTTGCCTTTGCAAGACTTTACAAGGAAGCATCAGACAATGAGAGCGCCAAACGGTTAGTTGGCTAGTTTCGTTGACACTTCCTGTCCATGTTTTCTGACTCGACAAATTTTAATTTGACGGAAGAATAAATTAACTTATTGTGATTATATTTAACGGAAGTTGTCATTTATGCCTTTTAAATCTTTCTGTTTATTAACATGGATCTCGTTTGCTCTGGAAGTTGCTTCAATATTAAAAGTTTGTGTATGCAAACATGCATCGCATGTTACTACTACATGTGCTTGCCAGCTTATGATCTAACTAAAGATTCTTTGTGGGTGTCACTGATTATGCCTTCAGGTACCTGGAAGCTTACATCAGTGAGAGTGAAGGTGACTTTAGGTGAGTTTACATGTATGTGATCCCCCCTACCCTTAAAAAAAATGTCCTTTGGCACCAGTCAAAATGCATTTTTGTTTGTAAATTTTGAAACCTGTCACCCTTCTGGTCTGAAGCTGAATTCATTGATTTTCCTAACAAAATTACATACATTTTTTTTCAAGTTTGTTGTGGGGAGTTAATTGTACATGAATGTTTAAGATATTGTTGATCTTTTCTTTTTGCTCACATTTATACACCTTCTTGACATAGTAGGCCTCCGTCAGTCAGGGTTGACCATGGGGAGCATCCTAGTTGTCTACTTGGCTGGAGCACCGGCATCTGTGGCTGCAGAGGCCAATGTGGGAGTGACAGTCTCTGTTGCAGAGGCTGCATCTGTGCTCTGTCTCTGGTCTGTTGTGGCTGTCTCTTTGTTTTCTGCGGACCTGCCTCTCTGTGGCAGCTTGTGTCAGCTTCTCCTCCCCTGATTTGAGGTGTTTGGTCAGGGCTTCTCTCCACTTGGACCGGTTGGCTGCCAGGCTCTCCCAGGACTCTGTGTTGATGTCCACAGCCTTCATGTCACGCTTCATGACGTTGCGGCATCGCAGCTGTAGCTTCTCAGTGGGTCTTTTTCCACAGGCCAGCTCTCCATACAGGAGGTCTTTGGGGATGCGGCCGTCTGGCATGCAGTGGACGTGGCCTAGCCAACAGAGTCTGCGCTGTCTGAGCAGTGTGAATATACTGGGCAGACCTGCATGAGACAGGACCTTAGTGTTGGGCACCTTGTCTTGCCAGGATATTCCCAGGATGTGACGTAGGCTTCTCATGTGGAAGGTGTTCAGACGCCTTTCTTGCCTGGCGTACGTGGTCCATGTCTCGCTGCCGTATAGCAGTGTGTTGATGACACAGGCATTGTACACTGCCATCTTGCCTAGGAGAACAACTTCTTCTTTGCTTGGGATGCTGCTGATGGTGGCTGCACACCTGTCATAAAACTCATCCTTGGCGTCCGGTGTGGCGGAGAGTGTTGGGGCATACACGCTGATGAGGGTGACGGAGCCTGCCGTGGTATTGAGGCGGAGAGTGAGGAGTTGCTCAAAGCCGTTGCTGCCTGGTTCTACCGCATTCAGCAGGCTGTTCCTCACTGTGAAGCCCACTCTGTGTTGACGAGGTTCGTTGGGGTTCTTCCCCTGCCAGAAGAACGTGTAGTCCTTCTCCTTCAATGATCCAGAGTCTGCCAATCGTGTTTCCTGTAGAGTGATGATGTCCATGTGAAGCCTCTTCAGCTCGTCATTGATGACGGCAGTTTTCCTGGAGTTGCTGATGTACTGGAGGTCTTCAGAGAGACCGGTCAGCATAGTCCGGACGTTTCTTTTGGTTTTTCTTGTTGTTGCCTGGTGGGAAAGTTGCGGTCTGCTTGTCGGATGTCTCCTCATCTCCAAGCACCCAATGAAGAAGGCAGACCGTGGCGGGACAACACCTTACTGGCTGGGGGCTGCCCAGCTTGAGGCGGGCAGTAGCTGTCCAGTGAGATTAGAGAATCCCTCCCACCAATGAAAACGACCCCTGGTGCTGTGCTGTGCTCTACGCCAATCAAGCGGTAGCTTATAACCGGTAACTGTCATTCCCTGTGTGGTGTCAACGCCAAGGGCGAAGCTGGAGTGTCCTCTCCAGATGTGGTGCAAAGTGTTTTGGTGCAGAGTGGTGTAGTGTGGTGTGGTTGGATGTTTGTGGCCGGATGCAAGCCTGGGCGGTGTGATATGGAGGACAGGCTGTTGCCCATGTAGCACGTCCCCCCTCTCCACATCACTGGTGAGACCAAAGGAATGACAGGGTTGCTACAGTTTGGGACCAGTGCCGTCACAGGAGCTGCCAGAACGGGTTGAATACAATGGCGAACTGCCTTAGGGGCTCTGACTCTGGATTTTCCTCGAGGTTAACTGCTGAAGCCTTTTCCAAGACTGGATATGGCCGCAAGGCAGCAGAGGTGTGAAATGAGGGTTTTCCTTCCTTTAGGTGAACTGCCTTCCCAGGCTAATGAGCTCCACCTGCCCGTGGCTTTGGGGTTACTGGTGCTTGCCAAAGACATCACCCCAGACTATGGTGGGCGGGAATGTCCATGTTCCCAAAGTAGGCTGAGGCACCAACCTGTCCTACCCCATTGCCCTTTCTTGACATTGCATTTAGAAAAGTGGTAAGCAAAGTTGTAGACCCTAAATGCATTGCTAGTCAACATGTAAGGAGCTTTTAACATTTTCATTTGTTCCCCACTTGATTAACGTCAACTGGATGTCCAGGGGGGAGGACGGGCAAGGCCAGTCCCAGGGCTTGACACTAATGGTTGTCAACTAGCCACAGACTAGTAGAAATTTAGTTTTGGCTAGTAGGTTTTGATTTCCACCCGCCACTTTGGCTAGTAAACAAAATGTGGCCAAACTAGTTTCTGTCTTCCTCAAAGAAAGCACACACTCACACTTTTCTCGGAACCAAGGTAAGAATTTCATTGTGGATGTATCATGTTTACTTTTCGCTGTGTGGTACTTGAAAGGGTATAAAAACTGAACATGTTATCATATTGAAAGGAATATTTGACAAACAAGAGAGAATTTAAACACACAAAGATGTTCTTTTTTTGTTACAAAATTAGTAGAACAAAACATGAGCATCCTGACAAAATCATGCGCAAAATTGTGTGGAACTGTAAAAGGATAACGTTTCATTTAGCGTAACAACACATAGGTGATTTGTCGTTGTGTCCATACTGACGAAACTTACCACTGCAGAGATGATTACATGAGAAAGATTTATTTCCTTCAACATTTATTAGCAGTCGAATCTCGCTAATGCTGCTTTTGAAAGAGTTTGAATTCTACAGCTCCTGTCTGTGCAGAGACTGAAGAAGTCTCGACAGTTTTTACAATAACGTCTTGGGGTCTCGATATTTTTCCAAGGAAGTCTCGAAGAAAAACAGAGTCCTGAAAGTCTTTTTGGGAAAATCGCTGGATTTTTCTTCATGATCTGTTGGCCTGAGAGATTTGATGTGAGGAAAACACAAGACGATTAAAAAAAATTAAAACTGGTGCAATTCAGTGATAAATTGGTTTGCCCTAGTGTTTAACGTTACCAGTCAAGCGTGACACAAGGTGTGCTGACTATATGCCAACTAGTCAAGAGGTTTTAGATGCAAAATTGCATTGTTTTGTTTTTCTTAAAATTCTGTAATAAATATAAGAGGGTTTTTACCGGCAGTAAAAAGGAAAAAGCCAAAAAACGAGAGTTCTGAAAAGAAACAACCTGCTCAGGAAGAAGGTGTAAGTCTAAATGTTAATGCACTCTTTTTCATTTTTCACATTGATTTATAAATATAACATATCTTGTTTTATTATTGGAACTGGTTTAAGTACGATGTAATTACCAACAATATGTATTAAAGAGAATTGCTTGCATTGTGTAGCTTTCAAGTCTTGCTGTTAATTCTGTTGTTATCGGACCTAGCCAACGTCAACGCTTGGCTAGTAAATTTTTTTTTTTGGCTAGTAACATCTAAGTTGACACTGGCTAGGAAGTTGAAAAGTTAGTGTCAAGCCCTGCAGTCCACTTTTGGACATTAGTTGAGTGAGGTATTATGATGAAAAGCAAACTGTTGACCTCATGTTGAGACCAGGAGGTAACAAAAGCAGAAAGATTGCACTTGCATAATGCAGTTGCGACAAAATTGAAACATTGGGCTGGCATACTAACAATTCTGGATCTCTTTTCTAAATCAAAATGTAAATAGAAAAAATATAAATAGGAAAAATGGATATACAAATTTTCAACAAAATAGTTAACTACAGGGGAAAGTTTCATTTGATTTATTAAAAATTCCCTCTTCATTTTAAAAGCAATAAATTATATTGTCATCTTCACATCTCAGTTATTCAATCTGCAGCTACTGGAATGCATTCACCTCTTGGGGGAGCAACAGGGAAGAGGGGGGAGGCCTGACCTAAATGTCCAAGTGACATTAAGTGGAAGCGAGTGTAAATGATGGTATGAATTTGCTGTTGGGACCTGAGTATCAAACAATCTGACATACACTGTAGAAATAACCAAAGTTTGTTTTTTATTTCTGACTCAACTAAAACTATGTTGGATAACTTCCACTGAAGATATTACATTTTGAGTGGATTTAAAGAAAAATTATTGGAATTATTAACATTATTTTTATACTTTTGAAAATATTAATTTCAGGGGTCACTGCCTAATGGGACAGTTGTATGAAAATATGGGACAGTTGGAAAAGGCTGTGGCCTCGTATAGAAGGTATTTGTATGAATTTTATTTGTGCTATTCAAAATGAAATGATACAAACTTGTTCTGATTAATTTCATGACCAGTATCATAAGCGCTGAAAATATCGCGAATACATAATTTCCAGGAGCTTGCTTATCTATTTTTGTTCTTTGAAGTCAGTATCATTTTGTGGAGAAAACACTTTTCTTTTTACTTTTTGTGGCATTTGGAAGCTATTTTCAAGATAGCAGACAGGAGAAACACAGGTAATATTTTTATTATGATATGTTTGACTAATAACAGCTGATTTCTGCAGGTCCTTGGAATTAAACAACACCCAAAAGGAATTAGTATTAAAAGGTTAGATCACTCATCACGAAACTTAAAATTAATATTTCTGTAACATGCAGTGAACATATACATGTATGTGTTGAGGTAAAGCCTTCAAATTCAGATCAGTGGATAAAGTGATCTTCTACCATACATGCTAGCTACTTACAGTGTATGCACTTGCAAAGGTACTCTGGAAAATCAAATCAGTCTTCCTTGGGCTGTAAAATTGAACAACCTCATATCAGATGCCTTGATTGATTTATGAATGCCGTGGTTCAAATGCTCTTAAAGTGCAATTTTTGTCAGGCCTCTTTTATGACTGCTTAAGTTACAGGTACTGTAAGAATATGAAAACCTCTTGAAAATGTTATCTCTGTTCATTGGGAAATAATTTTTTTCGTGCTTTGCCATTTTGTTTCAGTGGTCAAGTTGTACTGCAATGTTCCTGTTCATCCAGACCGGGCCAGGGTCAGTAGCTTTTGCAGCCTCAGCCTTAAAATGGTTACTGTACATTGTTTAATGCTGGATTTGAGAATTAGGTGGTACATGTACCATATATAACAAGGACGTCTCTGAGAAAGTCAATGATGTTCTTTTGGTCTTGTACTTCCTGATACTTTGAAATAAATGTTTGTGTTTTCTAGGCGTGGGCAGACAGAGGAGCTCGTTTGTTTCCTGGTCATCCAGATGTGTTTCACCTGAGAGTGAGTACATCATATTTGTAAATACATCATTACCACACATAATGGCACCGTGCTTTGTAGTCATCTCAGGTCCATTTGTTGTAGAAAATAGGGTGGTGGTATGGAACAGAGTTCCAATTATTAAAACGGGTGTCAAGTTGAAAACCAGGGGTTTCATTAATATTTTCAGCTGGGGGCAACTGGTTTTCACAGGCAGGCAAAACTTTTTGAACTAAACTTCTTTATAAGAGAAACATTCCTCCAAATGGTCAAACCAGGTAGGCAAAATTCCTCACTACCGGTCAATTTGCCTGGTGCTCAGCCCTTAAAGAAACCCCTGGAAAACCTGAAGGCTCAGAAAGATTTGTCTGTCTACCTGACCTAACAAATTATTGCAAAGCCTCTGACAGTTTAATGAAGCCCTTGTCTATTGACTTCATTGATATTATTAAGGTTAAAACAGATTGATAGTAATTTTCATGAACAATACTCGTATGACTTTGTTTGCCATTAAAATACCTCTCTTAGCTACTTTGAGACAAACTAACTAGCTACTGACAATCTTGTTTATTGTAGCTCCATCTCCTGGAGTCTGCTGAAGTAGTGGATTATGAAGCTCTTGAGGATCTGATCTCTGAAGAAGCTGTGAGTTCCTCTGTCTTGCATAGTGTGCTTCAGGCTGAGTTGTCAAATAAAGCTAGCTCCCAGTAAAAAAACTCCCTTCTTTTTCTTGAATTTGGCCAGCTACTGTGCTGGACTATCTAATCCACCAGGAATATTTGTGGAAAGTTATTAAATTTTACAAGGGAAAACCAACCAGATGTGAGATAAATAAACCACAGACTCTAATGATGATTGAACTTGTAGTTAATGTACTAAGTCATATTGGTTTACAACTAAACAAAAATGGAAGTCAAATCGAAGTGAACATGATCACAATTCGAATTTGCAGTGACGGCTGTGTTACGTTATGCCAAACTATGTTTGATGCAAGTTATATTATACCAAGAGCACTGAGTTGGATTGCATTCCTTTAACTGAATATCACTTGAAGAAAGAACATGAAACAGTTGTAAGAGTTACAGTATTATTACTCTGATGTCTCAGATAATTTTGATTAATGTTTGGTCATTAGTTTCTCTGACTATTGTGTCTTTTTGTTTGTACAACTGTAGAGTAAAAGACCGAGAGAGGTTGACCTGCATGTCAGGCTTGTGAGGTTGTATGCCATAAGAGGTATGTGATTAATTCTTAACTTCTCCTTGTGGAGTGCCAGATGAGTGTTGTTTCTTCACGGGTGACATCTCTTGCATTTATTGGCTCTTGTTAGAAATACCTTTAATCCATTGTTAGTTTTGATTGTTGATACAGTTGAACCTTCTGCAAGCAACCACCCAAAATGTCAAGCCTACCAGGTCGCTTACAGGAGGTGGTTGCTTAGGAGAGCTTAGACCATATTGAGCCAAAATTTGGCCTCATTAGCATATGGTAACCGCAGAGACTTACCCCATGTTTTATATGTTTTATTCATGTGAAAAGTCACTTTCGAGAAAAATGCGGTACTTGCCATTGTAAAATTTTCATCTCTTGTACTACCCAGGAACATGATAATGTTACATCACCTTATTATCCAATTTATGCTCTATTACTTGTCAAGTGGTCGCTTAAGGGGGGTTAAAAACACTAGAAAATTTCAAACTTTTAGCTCTAAAAGTGGTCGCGGTCGCTTACGAGAGGTGGTTGCTTACAAGAGGTTCCAAATAACGTGATTTGACTGAGAAACTTTTGGTATTTTGGAAAACTGGTCACTTGGGAGAGGTGGTCGCTTACGAGAAGTGTTTGCAACCGGAGGTTTGACTGTAGTTGCTAATGTGTTGCACAATGTTTACTTTACAGGGCGGCTTGATGAGGCATTTTCTCATTGTGCGGCAGTGTTAAAAACAAAAGCCTTCAAGGACAGTTTAGAATGGGTTGCATGCTGTGTAGAGATATTTGAAGTAAGAGCAATAAAGAGGTTGTTTTAAAATGAAATTGTTCTTGTTTCTTGTGGTGTCAGAGGTTATACATGTACATTGACTGTAGTGACATGTTGTCAACTGTCCCATCATATTTTGCCTTACAGAAATACCTTGCAGCTCTGGAGAAGCATAGTAAGTACTACCTTACAGTTGTTTTTTCTGTTACCAATCCTTGTAGTACAGTGCAGTCTATGTTAAAATTAGTTATTTGAGCTTGTATCAAATTTTGGTTCCTTTTGCATTGTAGCAAACAAAGGCGAGGTCCTAGGCTGTGGTAATGCCATCTTAGATGTGCACTCTTCACTGCTGATCGCTCTTTGTCAGTTTGTGGAGCTTAGTCTGCGTGAATGTGATGACACTCGTGAGGTCATCAATGCCCTCTTCAGGTGAAGACTTTTCTAATATTATTTTCGTTTATTATACTGTGAAACATGGTTATGCACCTGTATCTATGATTACATACATGTACCCGTATCTATGGTAGAGCTATGGTCACCTTAAACCTGGTTCTTGCGAGTTTGGAACAAGAACTAGGGTCATGCAACACAGAGACGACTTCAGTACAATCAATTAAGTCAACAAGCAGTAGCCAGGGAAAGGTTATCATGTTTTAAGCTGGATTTTCTTTGCCTAAATCCATGCTAGTGCAGCCTGTAATATATTTCCCGTGTATTACTTCTTTCTGTTATGTACATGTACGTGTAGAACTGAATGTAAAGTTCTACATTCTATAACTGTCATCACCAATTCTCTTCTGTTGGAATTCCTAGCTTCATCTTCATACAAGGGTAGATTTAGTGTGAGGTTAGTGTTGATGGGAAGTTGATGGTAAATCTAAACCAAGTGTCCTTTATGTTCAGGCTGGATCACTCTCTGTTCATGGCACATGGGCGTAAAATCCGCCCATCACCAAGAAGGTCAACACCTGGTGGACCAACAGAGTGGGATGTAATTCTAACTGAGATGAAAGCTCAGCTGTACATGCATTGTGGGACTTTATTAATTCGTTTAGCCAAGGAGGTAAGCAAAGTACATGTATAAGTGATATCACTGAGTCAGTCAGTCAGTCATCTAGTGCAGGTCTTTTGAGGCCTTCTCAATTGTGCTCCAACCGAGATGATGTTGCTGTATCTCTATCACTGAATAATTATACAGTCATGTTATTTCCTAAGCAGTTGGATTTAAATCTGTGTACAACATGTTTTGTCAAGATTTAGACAGCGATAAATGTTTGTCAATCAAAGTGATGCACTTATTTTCTAGTCCTCTAAGGGTGTGCCTCTTTTAGTCAGGACCAAGGATCACAACCTGTTACCAGTCCCAGTTTTATAGTTCATATTTAAAACATAATGTCTTGTTCTTGAATAGTCCTAGAATTTGAACTAGTACAGTGTTTCAGCCAGAAAATTTTACTTGAGGGCCAAAGTGGCTCCTGAAGATCGTTTTTAGAGGCCAATTTTTTAGGAAAGGGGCCAATAAACTGAAAGCTACAGAAGGAAAAAATGCATCAAGGTACCAAGGAAAATAAAGCAGTTTATTAGGATCTATGATAAAATTTAAGTACTTTTTGAAGGGTTTCTACTCAATAAAGTTTCTTTTGAATCAGGTACTAGTATGAAGGATCCGTGCATTACAAGAGAACAATCCTTAGGCCTACATGAAGTAGTTAATGATTAAGGGTTTGCAATGCATTATAGGGTGATTTCAAACTCGGTCAGCCATTTGGAAGTTTTCCGATATGAGAGAATCAATACAGCAAAGCAAAAGGACGAACTGACTTCTTTTCTTATGTTGAATGTTTTAGAAACAAAGATCTTTCAATATGATTTTCTAGACAGACATAATGTGTGACAAAATAGCTGTTATTGATCATCAACACTGAGAAATGGAGTCGCCATTATGCTGTACTATGGCGACTAAACCAGAATGTTTGGTTGCCAAGGATGAAATGCTTGTTGCATTGGCAACCGTATCTATCACAATTTCCAGCCCTGGGATGGTTTTTAAAATATTACGCCTATGTTAGGCCTGCAGTCTTGTACAAGAAAAGGGCTAAATTGGCTCTTTTTTCGTTTTTCTGGGGGCCATCTCTGATTGTAACACGGGATTCCCGCAATGGCGCACTCTGGCGGAAACACTGCTAGTAGCACTTCAAATTGTGCTTTGAACAGCCTGTTAACCACGTAGGGCCGGTTCAGACGGTGTGCTTCTGCTGTGTGGAACTTAATTGCAATAAAGTTTGACTGTAGCATGACAGAACCAAGACTCAGATTCAGATGTTATGCCAGAGTTGTACAAAATTCAAAATTTATTGAAGCCATGCAACAATTCTCAACTCCTAACTCCCCATGGGAATGCAATCCCCCCGAAAGACAAAATTTATGAATTTGGTTTGGTGTGGCAGAAACAGGACATTTGAATTGCTGCCAAAGTTTCACTGGCGCGTCGCTCATGTTAAGTTATTTTTTCTTGGAGGAAAAGTTCTGTGTTTCGGCATGCGTCGGCAAGTCGCTTGCGAGAATGTTTATTGTTTGAAGCGTTCCAAAAACCTTGTCGAGAAAATGATATCCCCGGTTATATCTGACACAAACCGTTCATTCAAATGGTAAAATACTCCTTCCCCGACGAAAAAATTGTTTATTGAAGTTTCTATGGTGCGCTGCTCACATTTTGTTATTTTTAATTTTCTTCAAGGAAAAGTTGTGTTTCGGCACACGTTTCCAAGTCGCGCGCTTGCTTGGACCGTGTTTACTTTGTGTCGAAAAAGTTATCTTTCAGTTGTGTTTGTTCCATGAAGATGGGATTGTTGAAGCATGTATCCCCGGATCTATTTGACAAAAAAACGGGTAAATTATTGATTTAACGGCAAAATACTCTCTCTTTTTATTATATTCAGTCAGTTAATTTTCTGTCAAGTGTCCAATTCCAAAATGTTAGTTTCAACTAACATTTTGCTAATAAGTCAGTCTAGTCTGAAGGCATATGCGCGTATACTGTATACGCGTATTCAAAATAAAGAAAACTCTTTCTCGCTCTGCGGCAAGCTGTCAAGCCATTGAAAACAACAATGGCCTGCTAAGAAAAGAAAAAACAATAGGTTAGCTCATACAGACTAATCAGGCATACGCGTATATACTGTATACGCGTATGTGCGTATATGCATACGCGTATGTGCGTATATGCATACGCGTATGTGCGTATATACATACGCGTATACGCGTATTGGGCTGACGTGAATTACGCGTATATTTTGGTTCGGATATATCTGAGCTGCACTGTAGCGCGGCAGAACTTGTCGAACTTCATTGTTTGCTGAGATTAATTCTAAAGTTTGATTCAGACATCATACCTCTGATGTGCTTTTGTCAAACTTAATTTCTGAATTTAGTTTGGCACGGCAGAAGCATGACATCTGAACTGGGCCTTACAATCTGCACCACAACTGAATTTTGGCATTAGCACTTAGAAAAAGCGGTGTAACAAAACAAAAAAAGAGAAACTTTGGACAAGAAGCAGGCCACAGATTGTTGTCACTGTAACTGTGGTCTTGTTATCTTGCAGAAATTTGTGACATGGCCAAGAGGCTTGAAGCTGGCATGCGCCTGTTACTTAGCAAGTACTAGCATCCCTGAACCAGAAACGAAGACACCATGGGTGGCAAGAGCTCCTAAAAACAAGGATCCTCTTAAGTGGTTTGTCATGGCATGCTCAAGACTTAGCCAAACTGGTAAGTAGCATGGTTGGCAGGCATGCTGAATCTGCTCTCATCAAGTAGTCCGTGTTTGAGCCTTGATCAAAATGCTTTGCTTTCACAGTTCCTTGCTTCACCAAGCTGTATTAACTGATAGTGGAGAGTTGCTAGAGCAACTTTAAGAAAAATGCACAGGGGTAACCTGCAATGGAGCAATGCTCATCCTATTCAGGGGGGAGTGGTAAAAGCTGTGGCTGATTTATGGTTACGTACCAAAAGCAGAGTTAGATGTGGCAACTGCGGGCCACTCAGCCTGTGAAGATAGTACCTGTATCACAAACCTTGCTGTCAGCACACATTTGCATTACAAGTAGGCCTGTGTTACATGTAATGCCGACACCCCATATACCATCTAATAAAAGTGTTGTGTATTTGGCAGGACACTTCATCATGGCTACAAGAGACAGGCATGGTGCAGCATGGATGAGCACCTGTCACTCCGACTGCTGTTCACGGCAGGGCCAGCAGGACATTCTTAACACAGTCTACAGGGATGAGAAACAATTAGCAAATGTAAGTACTGTATATTGATTTATTTTTTGTGCAAAACGCTGTGGCTGTTGTTTGTTTCAATATAACTGAGAAAACTAGACATTTTTACAGTGCAAGTCAGAAAAGCATGAGCTACAGTGGAAGTCTTGTGAAATGTTGTAGTGTTGTAAGCAAAAACCAATTGGATGTGAGACAGATAAGCCACAAGCTCTAATGGTAATTTCGAGGTGTTCATGCTTGTGAGATTGCACACCGTTAGAGTGCAACATCTGAGATGTTTGACCTTTTCATTTATTAGTCATTCCTGGCATGTGATAGAGAGTTCCCTTGTACTGAACTGACAATACCTGATGCCGACCAGTTGGTCAGCTGGGATGAAGGTGAGATATTGAATATTATAAGTTAGTTTGTTTTTGCATCGGTACTACAAAACATTGTTTCCTCACATCTACATGTAACACCATAAATACCTAGATATGGCTTCAAAAGCTATAAATGTGGAAACAGGGTCAATCCAATTTGATCCTGGAAGTTTCCACATTGACAAAATTTTGACTATTGTGCATTGTCTCTGGTCTGTACCAAATTCTTCAGTGATCTACATGTAAATAAACCTCATTTCTCTCTTCTTTTTCTAGTGGCAGTCGGTGAAAATCCTCGCAGCCTGGAGAATATCACTTGGGTTGGCCTGCACTGGTATCAATATAACAAGCAGATGAGACCTGGAGGTTAGTGACAAAACTTCATTTAAACCTTACACCTAAGTCTCAAACTCATTTAACAACATCAAGTTTAAACAAACCAACGAAACCATACCCATGACGATGTTTGGCTGATCCGAATTAGCGTAGATTTTTAAGATTCCATTTTACCCAGGTTTTGTCTTTAGTTTAAGTTTTGATTGAGAAGATAATTATAGCAAATACTCAAGACAGTGTGTTACCACATTTCCAAACACCTCTAACCTCAAAAATACTTGGCTATGCGCTGTATTTTCAACTATCTTAGCATCTGGAAATGTGGTCAAACCTGGCCTTTTGTGCTTGCAATATATTGTATCAACCTCGCATTTGTCCTTAGGGAGATGAAACATGATTACCTCCTTTGTAGTAGTATCATAATTCCCCATATACTTGTCTTATTGTTGTTAATTATCTCCTCAGAGCTTTATTATCTAGCTCTCTGCACGCACTGCAGGCCTATGATGAGGGAGCATCATAGGCCTGCAGTGCGTGCAGAGAGCTAGATAATAAAGCTCTGAGAAGATAATTGTGCACATATGATGTATCAAAACTTATTTTTTCAGTGGGTGTCATGGTGAAGGACATTTTTCAGGAGTTGAGACTTGATGTTCCAAGCATAGAGAAACACATCACTCCTAACATGCTATGTTTGAGGGACCTTGAGGTAATGCTTCTCATTGAGAGAGAGAAATCATCGCATTAGTTCCCCTTAAAATACTGGTGGAAAGGCAATTTTTGCAGCAGCTTGAGTAAAAAAATCATGTGTTTTTACTCATTTCATACCCTGTATAGAGATGTGGGAGTTTGACGTTAAAGTTTAAGAATTCCTCACTACTGACAATCAACAGATTGAGATTCTGGTAATTCCTGACTGGCTTTTACTTAAACAAGAATTTAAGTCAAAACCAAATGACAGCCTTCACAGAGTGACATGGCCTAACTAACTGCAGAGCGGTGTCTTTGGTGTGGAGTTTTTCTGGGTAATCCTCCAACGAAAGAAAGACATCTGTTTATGCAGACAAATGCCAAGGCAGCATTAGAATATTGTATTTTTTTTTTTTCACAATGAGAGGTGTGTATTTAATTGGCTAAAGCAATATCGCTCAAAATAACATTGATTATTATTATCTCGTAGGCCTTTGTTTATGCTGTTGTGAGGACAACTGCTGCAAGAGTGCTGGAAGACAAAGACATCTTCTATGAGGATTACGAACCACAAGTTCTTCCTCAACCACTGTGTAACATTCTCAGTTTGCCTGTTCAGCAGGAATGGTGGAACTCGGCATATAACTTGTACACCGGGAAATTCAGGTACCTTGCATTCATTGTGATTGAATTGGAAATGTGTGTACATGTACTAAAGGTATCTGCGGTGGAGTGCCAATTGATACCTTCAATCAACTCTTAATTGGCACTCAGTTGACATCTCAATCAACACTTGATCACATCTCGGTTGACAGTTGGTCAAGAGGTGACTAATTTTCGCAGACAGGCCATCGAGTGTTGATCGTTACATATGAGTTGGTCAACACTCTGCCAACTATGGGGCAACTGTCAATCGAGCGTGGATTGAATGTTAACAGAGTTTCCATCAAGATGTTGATCAAGCGTTGATTGAGATGTCGATGGAGTGTAAATCGAGTGTCAACCAAGGGTTATTGATTGACACTCCACAACAGATGCCTTTAAAACACATGATCCATTGAATTCAATTTCATTCACTGTATTGTTCTCTCTAGGTATTTTGCCACAGAGCTTTAAATAAGTTATCATCTTTTAAGCCTCTAAATGGTGGTGGTTAGATTTTATGGAATGCTATTAATATTAAAATAGTGAATTGAAATAGAGTAGGTTCTTTGCAACTGGTGGTCCTGCAATTATTAGTCAATCAGAATAATATTAGTTGGCAAGTGTCATGAAAAAGCATGGCTTTGTAGTTACGGTGGCATATTATTATTCCATTGCTCATATTACATGAACAAATGCTTCTGCTATGTACTGCATGTTGTTAATTAATTGTTTGTAAACCAAGTGATTAAAAGATGGTCTTCCTCTGCAATTTCTTTGAAATTGGTAGAATTAGCAGCAATTGGCAAGAATGTGAAGTTTGATATTTGTATTAATTTTTTTACCCTTGTAGTTTGAATGAATCTGGTAAAATTCGTCGCACTGTTCAGCTTGGCATTGAAAAGATACGAGCTGTAGACCAGAGGCATGGACTGCAGGCTCAGTTGCTGATCTACCTTGCAAATGCCTTTGGATCCAAGGTCAGTGGAAGCATTATTATTCAATGTTCACTTCAATGGTTCTTGTCATTGTCATCATTCAAATTGCCGTGACCATCGCAATGATGGAGGAGAGTTTTGAATCACTCTCTCCAAGTCCCTTCAGACTTGGGTGGGGAAAGAGTCTCCAGTTAACTGATGCAAGAATCCCAGCAACATTTAAAATTGAATTAATCTGGATATTCTTACCCATGGCCATGAATTTTGTCTCAAAAGAGCGATGGTGAAGTTAACTGACATGTACTGACATCACAAATCTGTTGTTTCAGGCATTATATCTGAAGGGAAGTGGCCCAAATCCCTGGTATTATGAGGAACATTGGAGGGTTTGTTGTTCTTCCTGTTGTCCTTCCTGTTCTATGCTCGTCCTGATTAACATTTCATTTGTCCACTTGGATAAGTTTCTGCAAAACTCTGGTATTGTTTCATATTGTGTTGTTCTCATTCCATCTGTAGAGTTTGGAGAAATGGAGCATGCATTACTTCCGCCAGGCTCTCATAATCTTGGAGAAGTTAGAAAAGTAAGTCTTCTGTACTGACTGACTGACTGTCTGACTGACTGACTGACTGACTGAATGAATGACATAGTGACAGACAGACTGAATGACTGTCTGACTGACTGACTGACTGACTGACTGAATGACTGACTGACTGAATGACTGACTGACTGAATGACAGTGACAGACAGACTGACTGACTGACTGTCTGACTGACTGCTGACTGACTGTCTGACTGACTGACTGACTGAATGACATAGTGACAGACAGACTGACTGACTGTCTGACTGACAATGACAGAGTGACAGACAGAAAGACAGACAGACAGACTAACTTACTGACGGACTGACTGGAAGATAGATTAATTGATTGATTGATTGATACATACATATAGAGATTGTGATAGATTGCTTGTCTGTGTTTCTGTTAGGGATGAGAGCATTCCACACTGCGAGAAGCCCCTCTTTCCTCACATGTTTGACAGTTTGTTGGTGAGTTTAGTAGAGCTTTTTTCTAAATTATTTGATTATCTCACAGTGGAACCAGGTTAATACGGTCATCAACGGTCATATAACGGCCTGTCCGTATTAACGGGGTTGAGTCAAATTTCATGTCTGGTTTAAATTAAGTCAGTGATGTCTTAACAGATATATCAGAATTGCACTGCTAAACAACTACTTTTGACAAGCATCCGGAATGCAGATATAATTTTTTTTTCTTAAAAAAAAGAAAAAAAAGAAACCTCAAGATAACTGGATGAGTGGCCTTATGAACGGAGTAAAATAATTATTATAATGGACTATACAGGTCGGGAGGTTAGACTGTGGCCGTTGGCCGTATTATCGCGGTGGCTGTGTTAACGGAGTTTTCTTATAAGAAAATTTATGGACCGTAAGGCGGGGCTACATTTTATCTTTAAATTGAATTATGTTTTTTTTTTTCAGGAGAATGAGGTGAAATTGCAACTTCAGTCTGTCCGTCTGACAATGGGTGGTGCATCAATGAAGGAAGGCAAGCTGTTTGAAGCAATGGAACTGTTTGAACAGGTCAAAACACCTCCAGGATTGTACAACCTTGCACAGGTAAAATTTTAGAAAGGAAAGTCGAGTAAATGATCAAAACCTTTTCACTATCAACAGAGATACAATCCAAGGTTCATAATTGAAAACGAAACTCCCAACTATGTGTTCCAGAAGAAAGAAAAACAAACTCTACATATATTTACTACCCAGTGACTTTGATTTGAGTTGCTAGACGCGTTTATTTCTACAAGTTAGTCTATCCTGCAAAACCTAGCATCGAAACAGTACTGTATGACAGCACTAGCCGACAGCTTTCACGTGCATGGTCACACAGTAGGTTTTAAGATGTTCCTGCGTTGTATTGACAGACAAATCGTAATTTCTGTAGGTTTATAAGTACCTTGCTCATGTTGAAGCCTGTGCAGCCACAGAAGAGACTGACACAGAGTCCACCTCGCCAAGCAAAGAATATTACCAGAACCTACACAGAGTGCGGGAACTGCTTCAGTCATACCTGAAGATGACCAACTCAACTGATGTAAGGAATGCTTTGAAAATACAGTACTATCTTACTTAAATCGATAGAGAGATAGATAGAAGGGGGTGCAAGGAAGCTGTGAACTCGGGAATTTCCCCATCAACATCCCTCCTAACAAAAGAAGGAAAAACACTGAAACGTTTTCAGTTCCAACACACTCTCTCCAGCTCAAACATCATGAAGAATGTTAAAAACCCTCCAGGACCTGACTCATTACCAGTCAAACTCGCGTAAATAAACCACGCCCCAAATAACAGAATCCAACAACCCAAATGTTAACCTTCCTTTCACCTTCGTGGGTTTTCTTGTAACACAGTAATTAATGTGACAGGGAGCATGCTAAAAGCAACTCAGCGTTGTCTAACAGTATGGTAGATCGGGTCCCGTACAATTAGCAGACAAGCTCCTCTGTTATGAACGTCTTAACTCAACCATTTGCATGTGAACTCTTGTTATTTCCACGCTACAGATATGGTATCTTTAATTTTGTTTTCATGAAGGTTGGACGAAACGCTGTCATAGAAGAGCTTGGTGAGATAGAAGTTCTTATTAAAACTGGAATTCCACGCTCGAACTCAGCCTCAGGTAACAGGCTAAAGTAACTGTGCTGTTACGTCTGAGATATTTATCGGAAAACTGTGACGTGCCATGATAACAAAGAAGACAGAGTGAAGGGCAAAAGAGTTAAGGTCATTCCACTGAAATAGAACCTGCACTGAGATTTTTGTGAAACTTTGCCTATTGATTGTTTATATTATAGGAACTTAAATTTTGAAATAAAAATGAGGGGTCCCCATGTTCGTTTAGGAGCAAAAGCACCTTGTTTATACCCATATAAATCCTTATAATAGCACCATGATTGTAGTCACGATTGCTTGCTAAATTCACGTTTTCGACGATTGCTTTTTGTTATACACTGAGAATTGGTCCATAGTTATTTTACACAGAGAAACTTATTACTCAATTCAAAACAACAGAAAAAATGATAGGTCACACCATACTCGTTTGCGAGAAAATGACGATTTACCTCTATGGCGAGGTCCAGCTGTAAAGAAAAAGCCGCCATTTTTTAATGCGCGCGCGCTAATCACGCGTGAAATTATACGCTGTAGGTATGTGCAATGCAATACTGGGGAATAACCTTAATAGGCAATTTCCGAGTTACCTTGTGCCTCTGTTTCAAAACGAGTCCTTGTGCAAAACTTTTCCTATGAAAATGTTTTTGATTTACATGAGAATGAACGTGCAGGCGGAACACATTATCATATGATCTCACACGAAGACTCATTTTGACACCGAGGCAAAAGCCCTCTCGGAAATGGCCCATTTCCCCAAGTAGTCTCTCTCAAATAATTTTTAAACGTGGTACTCAGTCCTTCCGCAGATAGCATTACCACGCGCGTTGCGTGAATGTTTTCATGGAAGATGAAAATGCATGTAAACTAAAGCCGCTTGGGTAGTCACGTGAGCAAAATCATTGGCACAAGATTGGCTGTTTGTGAACCTTCTTGGGATTTCCGAAACCTGAATTGATCTAATAATGAGTTAAGAGGGATTACCTTGGAATAAGGCATGTATGGGGATCAACTCTCTTACTGTTAACCCTCCCTCGTAAATATTCTAGATAGGACAGAAACCAGCTGACAGTGGATCAGAAGTCAGTGCTTCAGATGGGCACAGTTGTAACTCTTGCGATCGATCTGGGTCACTCCCACTTACGCAAATGAATATATGAAAGATCATATATTCACTTGTATCTTCACTATCTACGGGTATATCACGAACTCACAACTTGACCAGCTGCCAGTTGGCTTGATAGCTCAGTTGGTAGAGCACTGCACCGGTATCGCAGAGGTCATGGGTTCGAATCCCGTTCAAGCCTGAATTTTTTTTCAGGCTTAAATTTCACAGCTGCTTAAGCTGTGTTTATATCTGCGATTATCATTGATGCCTTCATACTCTCATGTATGTTTAAAAACTCCGAAAGTTGGAGCCCGTCACCAGAACGTTCGGTAAACCCAGACTTTTTTCAGTTCTTTCAGTTGTTTTCATGTCGAAGCTTGTACTGTCTAGTTGTTGGTTTTAATTCAGGTGAAATTGTATGTTTTAAGGTAAGCATCTGGACATCCGTCAGCTTTGTTACCCAGAAAGCCGAAGCTCAACCAACGTCTCTGATGTTCAGGAGTCTGATGACAACTTCTGGGTCGAGCAGGTATGAACTTACTTAAAGTGACAGTTAGAGCAAAGTTCTCGAATTATATATATTTTTTTTACCGTTTTTCGAAAGTTTGTGAAGTACAGTTGAACCCCGGTACTCAACTTTGTAAAGACCAGGTACATGAAATTTTGCACAGTGTAGCATACCTATTATGTAATATACAAATCGAGGCAGAAATTGATAGCCAGGAGGTCATTCTCCTTTCTTTGCTTTGTAGCCACAGGACTCGAGCACAAAGGATCTGATTGCCAAACTGAGTGAAGTGACACTCAACAATGGCTATCTCCAAGAGCAAATGGCCATCAGGGACGAAGCTATGACAAGCATGTGCGAGCAAATTCAAGTTTTGCAGGTCTGTAGATAGCAAAGACTGATAAACATCTCATTCCTCCTTACAATGGTGATATGTTAACAGCAAGTCATCACAGGGGACGAGAATTTCGAAAGTCGTCAACTCGTATATATTTTTATATGTAACATCACTGAAATTCTCAGGGCCAATGTCAAAACAAGTATATGACTATTAGTATGTAAGGAGGTTGGATTTATTTGAGCTGGCGACTAAAACTTGTAAATAAAGCAAAGTGTCGTTGCGAGACAATATTAATTCAAAATATAGAGTTCTGTGGTCAGCTCTTCTTGAGCCATTCGTAAAGACGTCACAAGACCCCAACTATCAATAGCGGTAAAATGATGTCTTTATACCTGTGGTTTGCAGACTCCGCATTTAAAAGCGCCCTCACCCAAGAAAGAATTCCCAGATTACACTGTAGCTAAGGAATTGTTTTCAAGTTAATTGATCACTTGATACCATTACATATCAGGTGCATCCTGGTCCTAAAGGCTGTGATTTGATGGACGATTATATACACCTTATTAAGTGGATTAACATGTTATGTGTTGTTCTCTTGTAGAAACAAATTAGCATGTTGCAAGCATCTCAATACGGGCCTCTTAATCTGTCTGCCCCTGCAGCATCTGGCCATAGTGAAAACGAGCAGAACAAACCCATGTTCGAATCCACACCAGTGGCTACAAGACAGATGTCGTTGTCGTCAAAAGGTGTCAAACCCCTTACAGCTCCTAACATCAAGGGTCCACTGAAAATCGATTCCAGTTTCTTTGCTGGGTTGAGCACCAGCAACAGCCCTGAAAAGCGAGCAGAACAGGTTGAAGAGTTTACAGCAATGCCAACATCCCCAACATCCCCCGGTAGGACGAGACATGACTCATCCACTTCATATACTGAAGACATCCATTTTGAGCCGCTCATAGCCCTCCCTGAACAAATTGAGGTACAAACTGGCGAGGAAGATGAAGAATTAATGTTTAGCAGTAGAGCCAAACTGTATCGCTACGACAAAGAAGTTTCCGCTTGGAAAGAACGCGGGATTGGCACCATGAAGATTTTGTATAATTCAGAAAAGGGACGTAGTCGGATCTTAATGAGACGTGAAGCTGTCCACAAGATTTGTGCCAATCACTTCATTACAGATGATATGCAGCTAACAGATAAGAAGGGCACAGCTAATGCGTGGATTTGGAATACCTTTGCCGACTTTTCAGAGGAGGTGTCGAAGCCGGAACAATTGGCTGTCAAGTTCAAGAGCCAAGATGATTTCCTGCTCTTCAAAGAGAAGTTTGAGCAGTGTCAAAAGATGGCGAAGAGAGGTGCTTCTAAAGAACTAGAAACAACAGCAGTCGGCACAAGCCAGAAGAGTTCTGACCTGATGGCAAAGTTCGCTCCAAAACTTGGGTCTTGGTCGTGTTCTGTTTGTCTGGTTACCAACGAGGAACGTACGACCGTCTGCGTTGCTTGCGGTGCTGCTAAGCTATCAGATGTTACTACAAGTACTTTGGAGGCGCCTAAAACTGAGTTTCATTTACTGAGTCAAGCAACGACCAGCAGTGCGTCAAATACTGTCTTTGGTGGATATAAAGGAAATGCGTCATCAGGAAACCCATTCACGTTTAGACAGAGTGATCCGGGATCTGTTAACAGCTCGCCGTTGAAATTTGGAATAAGTGATTCAGGACCCAGGAACAGCTCACCATTTACATTTGGAAGCAACAATTTAGGACCTGTAAAGAGCGCACCATTTACATTTGCAACGAGCGATACAGGAATGACGAAAAGTTCCACATTTACATTTGTTAAGAGTGATGGAGAAACAGTAAATAGCTCACCATTCACATTTGGAAAGACTGATGCAGGAACCATAAGTACTTCTCCATTTAGATTTGGTGTTCACCCATTAGCACCTGATGATACATCTACTTCAGAGAAAGCCGCCGTTACAGCCAGACAAGTGGTTGGTGGCTCTCCCGAGTTGTTTCCAACTTCGAAGCCTCCAACAACTCAACCCTTCGTTTTGGCAGCTTTTGGAGTCCCTGCTATTGCTGGCAAGACAAACACGACATCGTTCCCTTTTGGTTCTTTAGGCTCGACTGGATCATCACTTCTATCAGTGAAGATGCCACAGAAAGCTGTCTCTGAAAACACTGCCACTACTGTTGAGAAATCTCTATTCGGTGGTAGTACACCAGAGCAGGGAAGCGCTGCTTTGTCCTTTGGTTCTTTTAACTCAGGCACTTCTCCGAGTTTTGAGCTTGATTTATCACCCCATTCAACATCCAGAACTCAGACCGATCCTTTGGTGTCTGAGAGGTTTGCGGATGTTAATCAAGTGACACCAAATGTTTCCCAGGAAGCCAGAGTTATTCAGAATCAATCTCAGCCTTCGTTTTCGTTTGGTACACCTACTGACAGGCAAGAAATGCCCGAAGAGAAATTGTTTTGGCAGCAACCTACTGGTACCTTTCAGTTTGGTCCATTAGACGCTTATGCACCCCTGGGTGGAGCCACATCTTGGACTGCAGGGGTTAATCCGTGGCACCAAGCAGCACAACATTCCTCGAAGTCTGAAACATCCCAGATTCAGAGTGCTCTGCAGACATCCGAGATGTTCTCCCAGCCACTTACACTTTCAGATTTTTCTGGCACCGAACTACTTCGACGCCTTGCAGCTGCTAAAGAACTGCAAGATTATGCAAACCAGGAGTTGCAGGTTGGAGGTTATAACTTCACACCTTACGTTGTGTATGAACCTGCCGAAGCGGCGTCCCTTCAAAGGGTAACCAAGCCTATTTCCACTGTAATAGTAGAAGAGTGTGACGACTTCGACCATGAGGCAGTTATTGAAGAATCAGAGGATTCCACGGACGAGAATTTAAGTTATACATCTACTGAGGGTGAAGAGGATGACGAGGAAAATGAAGATTCCATTGAGTCTTCCTCGCCAATGCCGCCCATACAGTCATCTCAAACTCCGCCTCCGTTTTCACCAAGTCAAGGGAAGCCACTATCCACCCCGCTGAAGCCTGTTCCAATCCATTCCACGCTTGCTGAGAATGCTGGACCTGCTAACCTTCCTCCTCATCTCACTGGTAGACGTTTTTTGACACCTAAGAGTGCTCTAAAGGCTACTAAAAAGCAAGATGAAGACTGTCTTATTGTTTATGAAGTTCGCGCCTCAATGGCCAATCGTGAAAAAGCCTCACGCCTTTTCCTTCCCTCCAATTTTTTGAACTATACAAAGCAAGAAGAATGTCCTGGATGTCTTGGTTGCCGTAGAGTAGCAAAAGAATCGACAACGTTGAGCAAAAAGGAGGATGAACAAAGCCCTGTAGTGTCCCCTTCTGAAGAGAATATCCGTAAGCCAGAGAAAAGCGAAAGTGGAAATGCCAGTCATGTGTTTGGTGAATCTTCAATCGTTGGTCAACTTACATTTTCATCTGTAAAGCCAAAAGAAAGTGACGCATTTTCTCTGACGAAGAACAAGGATGGCGCTAAACCTTTTCAAGGAGCTGGTGCGCAGCTCTTTGCTGAAATAAGTGAGGACGTCGAAAGCCAAGATGAAGACAAGCTTCATTTTGAGCCAGTCATTCCTCTTCCAGATGAGATCAAAGTTGTTACAGGTGAAGAAGGTCTGGAGGTGTTGTTCTCTGAGCGAGCCAAGCTGTACCGTTTTGATGCTGACTCTGGTCAGTGGAAAGAAAGAGGTGTTGGAGATGTAAAGCTCTTGCGTCATCCGAAATCTGGCCAAGGAAGAGTTCTTATGAGAAGAGAGCAAATCAAAAAATTATGTGCCAATCACAACATTAATTCTGGAATGCAGCTTAAAGCCAATGTTGGATCAGACCGCTCTTGGGTTTGGTACACTCCAGCTGACTATGCTGAGGGTGAAGCGAGACCGGAGAAGCTAGCCATCAAATTGAAGTCGGCAGAAATTGCAGGGAAGTTTAGGGACGTTTTTGAGGACCTTAAAGATACCTTCTCGGCTGGAATGCCCTCTGAAGTGGAACCAACTGATGACCAACGGGGAGCTGGGTGCGCCCTTTATAAAGAATTTATTTGTACATTCGCTGCTTCTTCTGATGGTTGGACTTGTGAGATGTGTTACGTTGAAAACAATGTAAAAGACTCGAAATGTATTGCATGCAACTCTGCTAAGCCTGTTGCTGGATCTCTTGGGCCTTCGTCTAAAACAGCAGGAGAAGATACGAATATTACGCCCACAAGTGTTGAATCTGTAGAGTCGAACACATTACAGGATTTCAACAAGGACTCGACCTCCGCTGGCTCAATTTTCCAATCACCCGGAGTAAAGGGATTGGCCAGTTCTCAGCTTTTTAACATTGGACGAGGAGAATCAAGTGAAGATAAACTAGATGATGAAATGTACCTGTCTCCGAGTAAGACGTCCTCTCCAAGTAAGCAAGGAGTGACTCCACAAACGCACTCAACACCACTCCTCCAAGAGAATGTTGTCACCAGTCTTCCTTTTGGCACAAATACTCCAGCCAAGTTTACATTCAGTCTACAGGTTTCTCCTGAGTCTCCCTCTCGCAAAGCTAAATCACCCATATCACCTGCGTCACCTTTGTCTCCAGAGAGTCCTGACCATGCAGAGGATGATGGGCCACATTTTGAACCAGTGATACCACTTCCTGAAAAAGTGGAATGCCGGACAGGAGAAGAGGGCCAAGAAGTTATGTTTTGTGAACGTTGCAAATTGTTTAGATATGATAGTGATACATCACAATGGAAGGAAAGAGGTGTCGGTGACATCAAGATACTTCTCAACCCAAGCTCTGGAGGATACCGGGTCTTAATGAGACGTGAGCATGTCTTTAAACTTTGCGCAAATCACATGATTTCTGTGGATATGGAGCTTAAACCCTTTCCAAATTCTGACAGAGCCTGGTTGTGGACGACACTTGCAGATTTCTCGGACGAATTAGCTGTGGCAGAGACTTTAGGCGCAAGGTTTAAGACAAGCGAGATCGCTACTGAATTTAAGGATACGTTTGACAAAGCTTTACAATCTCTTAAATCTAGAGCGGAGAGTATCACATCTTCAGCAAAACCAGAAGTCAAACAAACTGACCAGGAAACTGCCATGAAACTTGAAGATGACATTTCACTCGTGTTCGAAAGAGGAGTTACAGATGATCAAAAGGAGAGAGCTAAACGCTTAGAATTGCCAAGTAATTTTTTTGGATTTGAGGACTCGTCTTCTGGAACCGACTCCAGAGAATCAGACCCAGTTGCAAGGTGGGTAGATAGATATGTATAGATGGGTTGTGGTCTGCTAGGGTACATAATGTTAACATAAAGACACAGAACATTGTACAATTTGCGATTCTCGCTATTTCAAGCGCATTCTCAAGTCAAATATACCATCTAATGTTTGGAAAATGTTTACCTTTGGTTCTTTTTCGTCGCCAATTTTGTAGCCTCCGGAGTCCGAATCAATTACCACAGCAGTAAAGCCAGAACCATTCCTGTGGCTCATGTACCTTTCCCTTTTCCGCGACGTGTTTTACTTGTAATTTTTTCTTTCAAGAATTATTCTTTTACTGTACGTTTTACAACAGCCATTAAAACATTTTACATTTACTTTTGTTTTTACAGTCAACAAAGCCAGCCGACAGGCGATGTTTCTGAGGAAATATCAACGCCAAGCAAGTCAAACTTTCTGTTTGGTTCTCCTAGTGTGGCTTCACTGTCCTTCCACTCAGTAGCTGCATCGTCTTTGGGTAGCAGTCCATTTGGCCAGAAATACCAGCAGAAATCTCCGGGATTTACTGGTGCTGGTGCGCAGCTGTTTGCTGCTCAGAATACCGAGGATGAGGATGGCACAGCGGAGGTAGACCCTGATGGACCGCACTTTGAGCCAATTATCCCACTCCCTGACAAGATCGATGTCAAAACTGGCGAAGAAGATGAAGAAGTCATGTTTTCTCACAGAGCCAAGTTATATCGATTTGTAGCAGACGACAAGCAGTGGAAAGAACGGGGAGTTGGAGACATAAAGTTATTGAGAAATAGACAATCAGGAAAGATGAGAGTCTTGATGCGTCGAGATCAGGTGTTGAAAATTTGTGCAAATCATCAGATAACCACTGACATGAAACTACAGCCTAATGCAGGTTCAGATAGATCCTGGGTGTGGAGCACATTGGCAGACTTTTCTGAGCAGGAACGCAAAGCAGAACAACTTGCGGTCAGGTTTAAATCAGAAGACATTGCAAAGCAATTCAAAGAGAAGTTTGAAGAATGTCAAGAACTGTTGAAGGACCAGACACCAGTGAAGACAGTTCAAAAAGAGCAAGCGCAAGAAGAAGTCAAAGACGATCTTGTCACCAGGTTCAAAGCAGCTGAAGGGTCGTGGGAGTGTGACATCTGCATGGTGAGAAACGACAGTGATACAGTTGAGTGTGCAGCTTGTGGTGGTCTGAAACCAGGAGCAGAACCAAGTCAAGGCCAAAAGAAAGATACAAAAACGTTTCTATCTGGATCTGCTGCACCATCTTCTGGTTCGGCGTTTTCATTTGGATCAGCTACATCATCCACTGGTGCAGGATTTTTATTTGGTTCAGCTGGAACGGGCCAAGGTGATGCAAGGTTTTCATCGTTTGGTTCATTGGGCGAAACACAGAATTCCAAGTCAGGAATTCCGATAAGATTTGGTTCCTTTCAGCAAGAAGAACATGCGGCTGAACAGCAGACTGAGGACAACAAGGAAAGTGTTTCTCCAACAGTTGAGGAAACGCCTCGTAAAGAAGTTGAGGACGAGAAAGATGAACAGGCTCAGAATGTGCAGGATGTTGAAAGTACTACTGACCAAGCAAAGGCCGAAGATAACAACAAAGAGGAAACAAAGCTTACTGAGGAAAGGTCAGTTGTGTCCAAATTGTGGGTTAGAAACTTTTCATAACTGCTTCTGAACTCTCATCTTAATTCGGAAAAAAACCCAATTTGCATTCACTTTCGACACACTAATCCACATATGCAAACTCTAAAATAGGGCAAATCTCAGTTGGGAGAAACTATTACAATAAAACGCTTCATGTTGAACTGGAGGTGGAGTTCATTAGATTAATGTATCTGCCAAGTTGACACTACCTTCAGTGGTTAAAGTTGTCATTCAAGTGTATTAACTAGTTTCTTATTTGGTAAGACTGGTCATTGTTCCTGATAAAAGGTAGTAAAAAATAGTGTTCTAACAGATCATTCTACGATTTCTGTTTTTCCAGTGACGAGGCATCCCCACCTGACGAGCAACCCGCAAAAGATTCTTCACCGAACACAGAAGAAAAGTTTCTTTTTGGTTCCTCCAGCATCTCTTCTTTGTCGTTCCAGTCGGTAGCTGCCACGTCCCTGACCAGCAGTCCATTTGGGCAGAAAGCATCCAAATCATCTCCTGGGTTTGCAGGTGCTGGTTCCCCGCTGTTTGCCTCAAAAGCTACAGGAGACCATGATGAATCAGTGACCGAAGACGACCATGATGGACCCCACTTTGAGCCAATTATCCCACTCCCTGACAAGATCGATGTCAAAACTGGCGAAGAAGATGAAGAAGTCATGTTTTCTCACAGAGCCAAGTTATATCGATTTGTAACAGACGACAAGCAGTGGAAAGAACGAGGAGTTGGAGATATAAAGTTATTGAGAAATAGACAATCAGGAAAGATGAGAGTCTTGATGCGTCGAGATCAGGTGTTGAAAATTTGTGCAAATCATCAGATAACCACTGACATGAAACTACAGCCCAATGCAGGTTCAGATAGATCCTGGGTGTGGAGCACATTGGCAGACTTTTCTGAGCAGGAACGCAAAGCAGAACAACTTGCGGTCAGGTTTAAATCAGAAGACATTGCAAAGCAATTCAAAGATAAGTTTGAAGAATGTCAAGAACTGTTGAAGGACCAGACACCAGTGAAGACACTTCAAAAGGAGCAAGCGCAAGAAGACGTGAAAGAAGATCTTTTCACCAAGTTTAAAGGAGCTGAAGGATCATGGGACTGTGACATCTGCATGGTGAGAAACGACAGTGATAAAGTTGAGTGTGCAGCTTGTGGTGGTCTGAAACCAGGAGCACAGCCAAGACAAGACCAAAAGAAAGGTATGGAGACATTGTTGTCATTTGTAGGTTCTACACCATCTTCTGGTTCAGCGTTTTCATTTGGATCGTCCACACTATCTACTGGTACGGGGTTTTCATTCAATCAGACTAGATCTTCCGGTTCTGGGTTATCATTTGGCTCAGCGGAAGCAAGTCAAGGTGATTCAAAGTCGAGTTCCTTCGTTAGTTCGTTTAGCCAGACATCAAATTCAAGCTCGAGAGTTACAGTCCGCTTTGGTTCTTTCACGCAAAAGGGGAATTTGAGTGAACACACTCCGGAAAACCGAAATGTTGCTTCTCAGTTAGACAAGCAAACGCCTCATGAAGATGACAGTGGAGGTGACGTGGTAGAAGGTAAGGCTGCCACTGATGAAACACAGGCTGAAGATGCCAGCAGACAGGAAACGATATTACCAGCAGACCCAATCAAAGTTGATAGAGAGGAGAAACCTGTAACAGATGGTCTCCCTCTCAGCAGTGGAAAGGACCAATTTCAGCGTCAGCAAGACATTTCAAAGGAGACGGCCGCCGAATCGGATGAAGGAGGCAATGGCAATCCAAGTAAAACACCAGACGAAACCCATTTCGAAGAAAAGTCTTCGCCGAACAGCGAGAAGCAGCCAGTACAGGATAGACCCAGTGATTGTGGAACAGAGGACGCTGCATCGAAAGCGGAGAATACCACTGAATTGAACGAGCCAGGAGGCCTTAGATGAGATGAAGTGAAACAAACAGTAGATATTAATCAAGCGAAAGACGAGGGAACAACACAGAGAACGGAAGTGCAACAAATGAGGGGAATTCATGGTAGTCTGCAGAGTACAACTAAAAGCTTAAGTGTTATATCGTTAGAAAATCGCTACATCGTGTGAACCAGCAGACTGCTAGAGTTATGGTTAGTATGACCTGTGATAGGATCACATCGCTAAGACTGCTGACATTCAGCGTAGTCTCTTCCTGTTGTGTTTCTCAGAATTAAGTGAATAATATACCAAAAAGGCACACCACCAAAAGGCAGCCTTTATGCTGGTAGTTGTAGAGACGCTTTGCCAGAAATGCTTTATGTCCAATTATATGTTACCTCTCAAGTATCGGTCATGAATGCATTAATGAGAAGTTAATAGAGTTTGCATGAATAGGGACTTAGATCAAAACAATCGGTTACATTAGCACTATTACAATCAACTGCCTCTCCCCAGCGATGGGTGTTTGATTTCTCCTTACTATTCCATGACAGTTCTCTAGAGCAAGTTATGAGAATAAACGACCTTGTCAATACTAAGGAAGAGTAGAAAGTAGAATTTAGGATCTGGCCAAGGTTATCAAAGGACAGTCTTCTCAAGCATATTTTAGTTACGTATAAAATAGAATTTTGAAAGCCTCTGTTTAGTGTGCACTGCTATTGTTATAGAAAATTTATAGTTAGGTTTGTCAGTATTTTCATAGACAAAAAATCAATGCTAAATTAACATGTTGTCACTGATATCTTTTATTGATGCCCGTACTTTCTTGCTGCTGGGCAAAGTTTTAAAATAATTTTTGACACGGTTGACGAGACGAGCGCAACTAGTTTGTGACACACCGGACAGCTTCCGCGACGAAAACAGATACCTTGAACGTGTTTTTCACAAAAACAACTACAACGCTGACTTTATTAGACGAAACATTTACCGACCTACTGAAGCTGACGCAACGAACAGGAACCCAACGCCTGTTACTACAGTGACTATACCTTACGTTAAGGGTACTTCTGAGACCATCTCACGGATCCTACAGCCCTACAACATCCGTGTAACCCACAAACCTACAACTACGTTACGACACTTACTGACCAACGTGAAAGATAGGGACGAACCTAACAACAAACAGGGAGCAGTTTACAAGATCAAATGCTCCGACTGTCAGGCTTCCTTTATTGGTGAGACTGGCAGAAACCTTAACACGAGACTGACTGAACACAAACGAGCCACGAGAAATGGTGATGCCAACAATCACATTGCTGTACATCAACTGACAAACCACGACATTGACTGGGACTCTGCTCAGTGCTTAACCTACAGTACAAATTATTTTCAACGACTGACTCTGGAAAGCTGGTACACTAACCTAGAACAAACGCCACTTAGCAGATGTCAACAATTACCGGCGCCTTACAAACGACTTATCCATGACGGAAACGAAACCGACAAACGGACTTCCAAAAGACCGACTTAATTTGACTAACAATAGATGGACCAAACTTTCACTAACGATAGACGGATCGAATCCCACTAATGACTGATGACAAACTTTACACGAGTCTTTCAGCCAATACCATCATGGCTTAACTGACCAATCACGTTCAACGGACCAGACTTATAACATCATCGACTGACAAAAACTATTCACTTGACTCTGAAGATGACTTCCGCTCAGGTTGTTCTTTTCAGAACTACCCTCACCCGGACGATCACACTATACGAACTACTGATACTCCTGGGTTCAAACCATTTAGTACGAAACTTCACTGAAAAGTTACAAAATTGAAAAACAACTTTACGCTAATCCTGGATTAGCTTAATCGTGCTTTGAACGACCCGACTCGGGTAATAAGTTCTTTCATGAACCGCGATGGTCGGTTGTGATTGGTGGATTTTGATCGTCACATTTCCGGTCAAAATTTCGTCGATGTCGTTCTGTTGCTCTGTTTCTTGATACTTTAATAAAGGCAGTCGGGAGTCGAAACGTCGAGATCTACATCTCAGGTGGCTATATTTTACCCGACCACGACGAGGAACTGAAAACTGACAATTTCTCATTCTGAGAGGAAATCATATCCCGTAGGCTACGAGTAGTCCCTCTTTTGCTTAGTCCGTCGTGCGTAACGCGAAAGAAAACCGCGAGAAAAAAGATGCGCGGCCATTTTTTTCTCGCGGTTTTCTTTCGCGTCACGCACGACGGACTAAGCGAAAGAGGGACTACTCGTAGTCTACAGATCTAGAGTCAAGGGAGTCATTTTCATATTTTCCCTTCAAATTCCGAGTTACAGTTATGAATGGAATATACTCTAGTCAAACAACAACAACAACAGGCTTTTAACAAAAATATTTTTACAAAGTTAAAGGGGAAATAAAGATTTTTGTTGTTGCTTATAACACTACAGTATCCTGAAAATAGGTGTGAAAAAGCTGGGCTACAAGCCAGCTTCCCTCTCTTCATCTATTTTCACAATAGACGTCAATCGAGTTACGTTCGATTCGTTATCTTTTACAGCTGCTATCAACAGAAATGCCATAACCTCTTATTTATCAGCTCGTATCGAAAGACAACTGTGACGCTTTGTGGATCTTTGTAGAAATTTAATGACCAGAAACACGCGTGAGAACCCAGAATGTGTGACACACCCACAATACCCAAGCCAGTATGAAGTATTTCTCTCACGCCCCAAGCTTATGGTGTAAATTTCAATAAAACGTTTGTTGCCTATAGTCGAGATAAGTGTGACTCCAAGACCTACAAAAACCAACTTCCCTCCAACAAACGTCTCCCGGCCGTTTTGTTTTATCCAGCCAAGCCGATGCTTATCTCTTGTTTGCGTGGCATGAAGCGACTAGGAGTATTTCTACTCCCCTGGATAGGTTACTGGTCTATTGCAGGGTTGCCCCCAGCATTAAATCTGCCAGTACTCGTTCATACAATCATGCAACCACCGACCGGCTCCACAGTTCGTCTTATTTACTATTTATTTATTTTCTTTTGTTTTGTTTGTTTGTTTGTTCTTTTTTTGAGAGAGAGAGTCGAGCCCATGAATTCGAGCTAATACGGTTGAAACAACCAGTTTCTGGTTTGTAACTTGAGCAATTAATAATTAAAGTACTTGTCCGGTTCCGAATAAGCACTCTCTCTTCATGGCCTGCATACATTTCCCTCCCGCACACAAACACAGGAAGTCTGGCCCGAGCGGAAGCGCTAGACCGGAACAATCCCTTGCGGGCTTGCAGATGTTGTCTTTGAGAGCCGTAAAGCAATATGGCGGCTAATGCAATGGAAACCGATGAACTAGGCCATTTACCTTCGAGTACGTTACGGAGATCGAATTCTGCGCCTAATGTTAGTGCTGCTGTGGTAAGCGATCCTATTCCCATATTTCAGCCACTACAGACTGCAAGGCAGCGACGTTTCTCTACAAGTCAAATGGCTGTGAATGTTGTGAGTAAAAAATTCCGCGAGCAAATGTCAAATTTATAACTTCTTTTAGGCTTGCTTTTGTATCTCTTATCGCCGATTTGTGCTTTTCTTTCTCAGGGATCTCCTGCGTCAAGAATAGCACAGATCAAAAGGGTATAGTGTTGCTTTTCGTTTTTGTTGTAAAAATACAAGCTTAGTTTATTGCGACAAGTTTATTCAATGTTATGTTTTCTCATGCCGAGTTTTTCCTAACCTGACATTGCCTCCAGCAGACGATAACAACTTTTGAAGTATTATATTACCACAGTAACAACTTAACTTGATTTTAAGATGGTGAAATCGAAAGCCGTTAAAAGAATCATTGCTTTATCATTCAACGATTTTAGGAAGAAAGCATGGACGATGCCAGTCGTGAAAGACAAGTAGAAAGGTGAGTGTTGAAAATGCCGACCGGTTCTTATTTTCAATTAATTTAGAATGAAGACTAGTATACGGGCAGGTTCCTATGAGGAATTCTAGATAATTTGTTGAAAATGCCTGAGTTTCCTAAGACAGTGCTGGGCTTGAATGCCTTGTAGTATTAAGATCGTCTATTTTTAAACTGGTACAGGATTTCGAGATACCAGAAGCTAGCTTAGTGTCTAGTCACGAATCAGATATCTTTTGAAAGCTTTACAAGTGGTCTCATTATGCTTCCAGGATTCTTTTCGTGTTTGTATTAAGGTATCATGTTACATAGCTCTAAAGAAAATATTTTAAAAATACTTGAACCAGATGGTAAATACACGGCCGTATTATTTTGGACATCATTGACGTACAACAGTGAGATACTGAAATTGGTTATTTAAGGAACATTAAACTTCAAATTAATACAGAGTTGATGCTCCAAGTTTTTATAATCTGGACTCTAAATTGTGCCCTAATTTATAGCCTTTCAGATATTGCTGAAAATTAACTTTATCAGTTTTTGAGCAGCTCTTAGTTTTCCATAATATGGCTATTTTATGTAAAACTTATTGCTTAGTGGTTCAAACAGGCTAGACCACCTTGGTGCAAAAATAATTGAAATAATTTCCATATGAAATAAAAGTTATTTTTGACTGTATATGTCTAGACATATATACATGGAAATTGCATCGTAATGGTACTCTGAGAAACTAATTTACCATTTGCCGTTATTCTTAAAATAAAGGTTTTTAAAACTGGCTTAGTCACATTTTTCCTCTCATTTTTTTTTTTTATCGTACTTTATCATCATCTTTAACAATCCTCTCAGAAATCCAAATTGCTTTGTCTTTGTTTTATATATCCTGAGAAAGTTGTGAAAAATGAAAGGTGAATGATGAAAAGGAAAATATCTTGTACAGCACTAGCCACTGATACTTGCAGGCAAAGTCATGTGAATTTTGGATCAGCTGTAAATCTGAATATGTCTGCCACAAGGAGCCTACGCAAGCAGAAATCCTTGTTACAGTTTTCAAACCAGTTGTTGACGTCTTCATTTGAAAAAGCATTTGGCCTAAAAACAATTTGGCCTAATGGTTAGTGCACTGGAAATCTAGATTAAGCTGTGTAGGTTCAAGTCCTGGCCAGGTGAAAGACACTTTTAAGTACTTTCATGGTACCTCTCTCTACCCGGGTGTATAAATGGAGACTGGTGAGTTAAGTGCTGGGGAATATCCTCCAATGGACTTGCATCCCATCAAGGGGGGAGTAGAAAAACTTCCTGTCATTACACTAGGCTCGAATGTAGACCTAACTTTTTTACTGCACAGTTACATGTATATGTAGGTGGAATGCTTGTACATGACTGGTTTTTATTGTTCATTTTAGACAACTTTAGTTGCTATTTAAGAATTTTCTGTTTGCATCTCATTTTCTCAGTGAACTTTTTCTCACAATTGGAATACACGAGAACATGACATTAATGGTAAGTTGTTTAATTCATTGACTCAAGTGCATAGCTTATAGTCTTCTTATATGCTACTCATTTCTTCAATCCTCTACAAACTGTTAGCATTCCAACATATCTTTAATAATAAATTGAAAGCTGTAGATGAGATAAAGATACTGTTCTTTTGTGGAGACCATTATTTCAAAGCACTATAAACTCTGTAACAACTGTGAAAACTAGAATCAGAGCAATCCCTGACCAGTAATGTCAGAATAGCTGAAGTTTTTCTGGTATTGTCCTGTTCAGCATTCTAGAGCTCGCCCTGTTCAATTTTGTTAACTATTGTCAGAATAGTGTGTGGTTGCAGCTAGTTCTTACCCCAGGCAACCTTGACAAAAGTGCTTGGAGACAACCTCTGATAGTCAGGCCATACAGACAAAAAGACACAACTCCCTATTGTTTCATGTTATCTAAACCAGTTAACAGTGTACTGTAAGCAACTGAATAATTATGAGCAAGAGCCCCCTTACTTTGCATGCTACAGGAAGTATGGAAGGTAATAATGGCAAGCCACCAGCTGCCTCCCTCCTTTTCTTTCTATAGGTGTGAGATATAAATTAATATTTAACAGTGCTGAAAATGTAAGTCTTTTATTTCTCAGGATCACGACAAAAACCATGATTCAGACATGCATGAACGGCGGAACTCTTTTGATGATCACAGACATGCATTCCCATCACCGTCTTCTTTGTCATCATCACCAACAAATAATCAGAGGGTGAGAAATAAAAGTTTGTTTTATAACCTTGGAGAGACACAAAATTAGATTTAAGAAGTTATCTTACATGTAACCTCTAGTTGAGTTAACAAACATCTCTGTTTGCATGCTTAATATTTCTACCACTCCATAGGCATATCTGAGATTTCTACACTGATAGTTAACATTGAGTTCTACAAATTTACATGTACAAATTTGAAATCACAAATTTACATGTACTATACATCCATTTTTCTCTGATAGGGTGTTCTGTTTGATTTATTTTTATATTTAGTTAACTAGTAGTAATCAAAGATTATGAGAGTGCTTTTGACACTGTCACTTTAATATATATACCTTAAATAAATGGTTTTACTAGCTGACATTCAACCTCTGTCTATTGCTAAAATCAACATTTTTCATAGACAACCAAGGTTTTACAGACAGATATATCATCGTGTCAAAGTCCATGCCAGTATAAGAGGTCCCTGTACTAACTATGATTTGTTGATTCGTTGCGTGACAGCACCAGTTTCTGTAGACTCAAAATTTGTGCTCCATATTCTCACATTAACTGGTAATGTTTAAGCGTATGTAAAAGTTAATTTGAAAAAGTATATTTTATATACATTATTCTAAGCTAGAAGCACAAATATAAGCAAACATTTGCAATCGTGTGCTCGTTTATCGTCAGCATAAACAAACTCTTTGCAACTGATTCGAGTATTTCCCCTGACGAATAAAGTAGACAGTATTTACATAATTTGCCGTTCGATCGTTGGTTCAGGCACACTCTTATGGATCTTTTTCCACCGATTCCAAACAATATTTGACTGGATAGAGACTGATTTACATGTATCTGTCACAACTGGAACTAATCAACAAATGCAATCAAAATATAGCTGGTTTCCCACATTTAACATTCCAAAGCCAAGTCGATTCAAAGTTGTGTTCATTAACATACAAAATAAACCAGGACAATTCGTCCCTCAGATTTCAATATATTAAATGTTACTGTCAAAGCGTTTATATTCACCAATATCCAATGCTGAGAGTACAAAATAGCAAAGCCCACGACGACTGAATGGAAAGAAGTCAAAGAAAGATCCAGCCCAAAGACGAGCTTGCATGGCCTGCTTACTTGCTCATGTGTTTGCCACATGTCTATATCACGTGTAGTCACGTCTTAGTATTAAACAGTACCAGTTTACTGGCCGTGACATGCCCCTGCAAAAATCAGGTGGGGTGGTCATTTTGGTGTCCTTACAGGAATGTGGAATTTTTCTGCATATAACCATGCACAGGGAAACCAACTCTGAAAAGCCACAGGCCAAAATAAGGCTTGCGTTCTACGAACGCAACAACCAGTTAGATGCTACATTGTACCACAGAGCTCTGTACATATCCATGTGCCATCAGTTTTCAGTATATATACCTTTTTACAATTAGGGTTGTATTTCAAACATACCGGTAGTCTAGAGACCCAAGTGGCTTATATTTTTCCATATCCTCACTAGTAAGGACATTTAAACAACATCATTTCCTGCTTTTTCACAGTAGTTTGTGCAAACAGTCAGTTTGTCTATACAACAGAAAAACAAATTACAAGGTGGCTTGAAGATAGCATTTTTCCTTGTGTTAAATAAAATGTTATTATTCAACATGTTTTTACCACTTGAAAATGAAATTTGTTCTTTCTCTGCACCATCACGAAATATCCTCTTTGTATACTGTGGTGGGATTAAAATTGCTCTCTATAATGATTGACTTGATGGAAACTGTGTGATGTGCACATGTTGTTCAAAGTACAGTTGAACTTCCACCCTCCCCCCTGGGGGTGACTCCCCATGTATAAAATGGACAGGGGTGCTCATTGTACCTTTAAGGGGTTAAAAAAGTGATTTTGTTACCTCTTAGGGTGTTCAGTGCACATCCTTTTGGGGTATTGATGTGTTGTTTTAGAATTGGTATCTCTTAGAGTGGAAAAATTTGAAGCCATACCCACAAAACAGGATCTTGGTGCCTTTTCAAAATTTCTGAGGAGCACCCACATCCTTTTCATATGGGATTCTTGCTGTTGAGTTGAACCTCTCCTTACAGACAATTTATGATTATATTATGGACACCTTTGAGTTATGGGCAGTTCACTTAAACCCAGCAGAACCTGAAATTATTCATATAATCTCTTCCTCTATAATACAGACTCTTAGGTCTGCCCTTTGGTGTCTATATTAAAGATGTTTGACTATTATTCTTAATAATGTTTTTCAGGGGGTTAGAAATGCCAGAAGTCTTACTCCTAGTCCAGTACCCAGTCCTACTCGAACAACGTTCACGTAAGTGGAGTACAAATACATAGTTACTTTAGACAACATGTTATTTTGAGGACTTGCATTTGCCCACCCCTATCTCCATTTTCATGGTGAGTAATTTTGGCAGTGCTTCTCTTGGCAGACGGAGAAGTCTTAGTCCTGTTTATTTTCGACCAAGTACCTTAGCAGTGAAAAGAAAATGTAAGTACACACTTTTAGTTTTAAAAATAAATTTACAAAAAATAGAAATTATTAAAAGCAACTTCTAGCTACTAGTCTAATTCCTTTCAGTACCTTAATTTCTAGCTCCCTGTTTTAAGAACGAGCTTTAAGTCACGAATTATTTGAAAAGCTGGTGTCCAAAATGTGCTATAGGGCCTGCTCAAATGAACAATAAGACAACACATGAAAAATAAAACTCGACAATTTTCTTTAAAAAGTGCCATCCACAGGACACCAGACAACCCCTCTAGCTAAGAGCCTGTTTAAGTAGAGTGCAGTGTATTTATATACCATGTAATTTTCTGGCTTGTGTATTTTGATGATCTGATAGCTGATGATGTAAATCCATTTACCATAATAATTGTTATAAATTAATAGCATGTAAATGTGAGTTTCTGCCTGAAGCCTTCTCTGACCTTTTTACGTTGAGTCATTTGGTCAAAGTTGGTAATAAACTACTAACACTGCATGGTGTTTAATATGACTGTGCCTACTAAAGTTATAAGCCTTTGCTTGGAGAAAAGTTGCTGAAAAGTCTGTATTAGGAAGTGTTGTATTGAGTGTGAAGTAACTTTTCTCAAACTCATTAATAATTCATCAAGTTTAAACAAAGGAAATCATGACCGTAATGGTGTTTGGATATCTGATCTTAATTAGCATAGATTTTTATGATTTTAATTCTCCATTTTCTCCTTAGTTTTAGTTTCGATTGAGAAGATATATCAAACACTCAAGACAGTGTTTGACCACATTTCCAAACACCTTGAAGTTTGGTCAAAAATACTCCGCTACACGTCGTATTTCAACTCTCTTCTCGGTGTTTGGAAATGTGGTCAAACACTGTCTTTCATGTTTGATATATTACGTTAAACACAAAAGCCCATGGATGTTTGACCACATTTTCTTAACATCGAGAAGAGACTTGAAAACATAACGGGCAGCAGAGTATTTTTGACGAACATCAAGGTGTTTGGAAGTGTAGTTAAACACTGTCTTGAGTGTTTGATACATTTTCTTGATTGAAAATAAAACTACATGTAAGGAGAAAATGGAGTTCTAAATAAAATCTGAAAATCTAATATGCTAATGAAGATCAGATATCCAAACACCATCACGGTCATGATTTTCTTTGTTTAAATGTAACAAATTATTAAATGAGTTTGAGAAGTAAAGTGGGGCAATTTTTGAGTAAAGAATACTTTACTTCAACTTTTCAGGTCCATCAGAAGGTTTTGAGCCAGGTGTTAGTCCATCAAAACGTCTCTGTGATGTTTCACCCCTAAACTGTTCATCTGACATTCCATGCGAATCAGTTCACCTTAATTTTGATGATGACAATCACTTACATGAAGATCCTCATAGCTCCTCAGCATCTGATTCATCTTCATCATCATCATTATCTGCCACTCCCATGCTCCTTGGCGAAATACAAAGACATCCTTTGCCTATTTATCGATCAAAATTTACCCCACCAAGGTCACCTCTGGCTGGTCCATCCACAACACAAAGTCATCCCAGGAGTATAGGAACCTCCGCATCATGTTTCACATTTGCTCCTGTCAAAGATTGATGAGTGCTCATACCGAAAGGTATATATCAAATGTTATTTATTTTACTAGAAGTGTTGGTTAGTGCAGATCGAGCAGACCAGGTTCAAGCCTTGGCTGGAGACATTGTGTTGTGTTCTTGGCCAGGACACTTTACTTTCACAGTGCCTCTCTACACCCAAGGGTATAAAAGGTTACCGACACATTTACCGCTGGACATAGATAATTCTGCTGTGGACTAGTACCTACTTCATCCTGGGAAGTGGAAAATACTCTTAGGCACTTCATATATCTAGTATGTTTTTCATTTTAATGTATAAGGAACAATTTTTAGTTTTCAGCTATATAACTAATATTAATTAATAGCCACTCAGCTGTGTTCTATTCTGATTCTCTCATCATTTTCCATTGGCTGATAGACAACAATCATGTGTGCACTGCTCTTGAAACTGAGGATTATTCTTAAGTTTGGATGTTAAAATACACATAATTGTAGGCTTTTTGTGTTACGAAAGCAATTAGACTACTTGCCCTTGTTTTCTATGAGCAATAGTCAACTCGACTGCATCTTGTTGACTATTCTTTCATAACATACTCAGGCCTGTAATCTTATTGTTGAAAGTAGTGGAAAACGCATTTCATCATGCAAATGACTCTTGTGCTTTTATTAACTTCAAATTAATAACATGCATTATACAGATTTCCAGGAAATCAGCATACTTAACTTGTAATTTTATTACCTTTACAGGTTTATTTTTCTATTTCAGACAATTTACAGACAGTATTTTAGAACTTTATACCAGACAAAATGATATAATCATTTTGATAATGGCATTAGATATATATTAGGGAGATTTGCCATGTTGTACATATACATAAAGTTACTGAGCCATTTAGGTAATAACACCTAGTTCTGTATTGCTTTCATACTTATAGTGAACTTAGAAAAGGAAAAAAAAACAAATCAACCATGAATGGAATTACATTTGAATTAGTTTTTTCTCTCAGTCTTATTTGCACCACTAGTTAACCAAAACTTAACAACTTGCTGTAATTAGTTTTTAGTTTTTGTTGCATTGAATATGAAAAGCAAACATTTAAGGTCAATATGCTACTGAGGACCTAAAAATGTTTTGAGCAGACATCTGATCTTTTAAAACTAAACAAAATTATTAAGCAAACAAGCAAACACTCTTTACAACAGAAAGTGTCCTCATAGGAGAGATGGTCACCTCTGGAAGATAAAATGTTTGTCTCAATGTGGCCACGATGATAACTTACAATTTAGTGTTCCCAAGTTGAGAGATGTCTGCCTGTAAGTGTATATGGTTGTCGGATCATTGATTTCATGTGATATTCATTTGTATTGATGTCATTTCTTTTTTCTGTGACCATTACTACCCTCTATATGTTGGTTCCATTCTGTGGTACTCTACAAGTGGCATATTTCATGTTTCCAGTTACTTTGCCACTTTGCTCTCTCCCAAAAACTTCCCCTTCTCAGCAAGCGCAGGGGTTATAAGGCGAGCAATAACAAAATTTTGCAACTCTGATGAAGGTGGACAGAGGCCACCGAAAATTCAGTAAAGAAAGATCATAGATTGGATTATGAAGAAGTGTATTATAAGAGAAGGCCCTGCTATCAGTACATTAAACTAAAGTTATTAGCTTTAGTTTGGTTACAAAACTTTCACTAAGTGCAAAGAACATTAAGTTAACATACTGTAGGAGACTTGAGTTTTTTACCAATTTATCTGTTTCCCTTGTTGTTGGGTGGTAATGGTCACAAGGGATTTTGGTCTTGTCATGTGGTGGTCATCACTACATGATCTCCAAATATCTACATGTACTGGTAAGAGACAATGTTGTGTTTGACCATCAAGTGACGTTATCAGTCATGCCAGAAAAAAATATTATATCAATTGTAGATACATGGACATTTTTGAAAGTGGCTGTAGTTATTTATTTATCATTTTGTAGGCAGAGGTATAAAATTAACATAAATTGAGTAGTTTTCATTAAAAATATAGTTATAGTTTTATTATTTGGCTGCAAATAATTAGCTTGCTATAGCTGGACAGGAAAACAGAAAGCAGAAGACAAATCCTTTGTGAATTTCTTGCCCAAAAAAGTTTGGCAGACCAGTCTGTCTGAACCCAATCCTTGAATCATGGTTTACAGATTTTTGTAGTTTCCAAACACCCACATGTTTGCAACATTATGTAACAGATAATATATTTCTTTTTATGCTGTGCTAAAATTTAAGGTTTTATAATTTAAATGAAACAATTTGAATAATGTGTAGTCAATGCGTCTAACATATAATTTTATTATAACTTCCGGCATGACCAGGGGCTCAGTAAACTATTTTAAATTTACTAAAACTACTAAAAAAAGTTTGGTTCTTTTTCTTACTTTTCTGTTGATTAATTAATCCTTGAAACATGCATAATTGAGCACTATGTCTGGATCATATGATTTTAGGAGGACCAATTTGAAAAAGTGCTCAGTTTCAATCAGGAGAAAACAACTATTTAATAATAATTTTTGTTGGACGCCCCTTCTTTGAAAGCATTTGTTGTTACATAAAGTACATTGGAAACAGCATCAAACTTGATGGAAACCAACATACAAACTGAGTAGTACCCACAAAATCTGTGAAACACTGTGCAAAGGAAGGTTGTTTTCCCAATGTTTTTCTGTTTGACCTTGTTCCTCAAAACTGCCATTTGTCAATCAGTAGATTGCTGGACAGGTGGAACTAATCAGATTGTTAAGTTTTTAACGGTTACACTAAAATCCATTGGGGAAAAGTTGTTGAAACATGATCCTGATAAATTGCACACAGGATGTTTGGATTTGTAAATCCTTGTTTGGAACTAACAGTTCTAAGATGCTTTCTCAAGGCATTGATGGGAGACTGTTAAATGCCTTTTTGTTGTGTTGTATATGTATCATGGAATTCTTGAGTCAGTCAGTGGGTTGAAACTGTTGAAAACTGGTAGTAGTCTAATAAAATATTGTATTTCAGTAACTGTAGATCAGTTAATTTGCCAGTGTCTTAATGTACCTGTATTGTTTTAGTCTGCTAAAAGAGTACTACTAAGAGTAGCTTGTTAGCCAGATTTCAAATCATTTGGGGTTCCTCAGGTGTGAATATCATCAGTGCGAGTGGGAAGCCATATTAAGAGGACAGGGGTGCTCCTCGTACCTTTTAGGAGTAAAACAAGTGGTTTTGGTACCTCGTAGGGTACGTGTTTAGCCTCAAAAGGTCCACAGTGGGAACTTTGTTGGTACCTTTTAGGGTATTGAGCAGAAAAAATATGACAGGGGTTAATGTGTTGTTTTAGAATTAGTACCTCATACAGGCTCACAGGGGTGACAAACATTTCAAGCCACGCCCACAAAACAGATTTTTGGTACCTCTTAGGGTTTTTTTTCAAAATTTCCGAGGAGCAACCCTGTCGTTTTTAAATGGGGGTCCCCCCAGGTGGGAAAGCATATGCCCTAGTGGTCGTTGACAGTGAGAGATCCCAATTCACATTTTCCTGGTTTGAACTCTGGCTGGGTGCACTGTGTTGTGTGTGTGGGAAAAAAACTCTTGCAGTTACATGTACTCACTCTAGATAAAGTATTTGTCATGGAAACATGGCAAAATGCTGGGTGACTGTTTTTGCATATGCCTTCAATGGTTATTTTCAAAGTTATTACTCTTAAAAAATGTTTTGTTGCGTAAATAGTTATGGTAGTAGCGTCAGTTTTTAAAGATGATTTCCAGTCTATACTGCACAGTCTCGGTACCCTAATTTATAAACATAAAAAAACCTCACTTGCTGGAAATTACGTGAATCAATGTTATTCGTTATGATCCACATACTTTATCTTTGAGGCCTTTCAAATTCCTTTTCCAACTGTTTCATTGATTTTTACGGCTGCAAAGTTGTTTCATCAAGTGATATGAGAAAGAACGAAACCTAAAGCTTTGTGTCCATAATGGCGGTTGACACAAAACTTTGAATTCACTTCGAGTAAGTAGTTGCAAAATGTTCACATTTTGTGACGTCATGCATGAAACAAAGCCAAAAACGTGAAGAAACTCTCAAGGGTGCGCAGTACGGACTGGAAATCATCTTTAACAGTTAATTTTCTATGGCTAAGAAAACCAACCTTCAACTTTTAAGAGCAATGCGTGTATAAGGTAATGATCTTTAAATACTGTATGTCAGAGTCACATAGCCTGTATCCAAATAATAATATTTTGAAATTTGTAAATAGTGCTCACAATATTCATATACTTCATGTAACTAACCTCATACATACAATAAACACATCAAAATACCTTTGAATAGTGTCCTGAGTGTAAGTGGTTCCAAATTTAGTTGATTAGTAGCAGGGGTGGATCTAGGAGGAAGATGCAGGGGGTGCGTACCCCCCTTGAGATGAAGCCTTCTTCTTCGTGTTTGCTTTTAAAATTTGTTTACCTCACGAGTCAGTTGTGCCATTCCTTAATGGAGCACCCCCTCCTGAGAAAAATCCTGGATCCGCCCCTGAGTAGCTGTGCAACTCAGTGTTTGTGGGGTCCCTGGTTGTTTACCATTTATATGAAGGAACCAGTTCATTAACGGTTCCTGCAAGTGGTAAACAGAAGTGCCTGATGATAAGTTCCATTCAGATTGGCCATTTACCATTTACACACACAAAAGAGCATTTCACTGAAAGAGAGTAGAATGAGTTTGACCTGATCATAATTTAAAGACAGCAGTAAAAAATTGCAAATGCACATTTCCACTGGCATATTTTGGTTGGTAATTTTGGACCATCTCTCAAGACATTCTCTTTATTTTTAAAGTTTCCCAGTCTGTGGAGCCAGAATTGTCACACCATCTCCATTCTGACCAAAATTTCTGGAATTTTTGGGTAAATGGTAAACAACCCCTCACTCAGTTTGGTGGAAAATTCTGCCACTATTTCTCTTGGGGGCAAAGGGGTTAACATTGCTTATAAAACTGGCTGACTGCCTATAAAGGCTGTGACCTGGTTTAACCTGGTTCTAGTCTGTTGCACAGACATTTTGTATGGGAAGTAGGCACTGAAGCAGGTCAAAAAATAGGGAGAGAAAAACCTAATACCAATACCATTGGAGTTTTCAAGAAGGAATATGAGCAGCACTTTAAAAATTATGTAAGCCTGATCAAGGCCACGTATATCTGGTTTTTGCTGAAGCTCTGGGCAGAATAAACTATTACGTACAAGAAACAATCAATTGTAAATCTGAGTTGAGTCCTGGTAAGGCTACACGGACTCACAGATATGCAACACATGCAGAGGGTTAAAGAGGCTGTTTGCAGCTGAGGTTGTGATCAAAATTTTCCTAAATATATTTTATAATGACGATGGGCTATAACTTAAAGAATGCCAGAAATGGAAAGAGCATATTGAAAATACCAATATGGCTAAGTTTAAGGCCCCTGGCATTAAAGAGTAAGTTTATATGTCAGTTTGAATTTTCAGAAAATTTAGAGGATTTATAATGAAAATGTTGCTGAAAACCAAGGCCTTGCTCTCCAACTATCAACTTTTTCCAAACAAATCTTCTTAGGTTTTTAAAAATTCAAACCGTCATAAAATCTCATTTTTCAATGTCAGGGGCTTCAAACTTGGCCATTTTAATTATTTTAGACAGCTTTTTCCATTTCTGGCATTCTTTGAGTTACAGCCCATAATTTTATGAAAAGTAGGTCACATGGTAAAGCTGCAAAGGGCCTATTGCAACATGAACAGAGATTTCTGGTGCATGCTCCCCACGAAAATGTCTACAATTTTTATCCTGCAGTGTAATTGAAACTGTACACCACATCCTCTCTGGCTACCGCATTGACTGTCCTGAGACAAAGACAGGCAAGGTTCAGTTACATTCCAAAAAAACCTGTGTTTTCCCAGTAATCATTTCTCTTTTCAACTCACAATATTATTTCATCAAAGTAGCTGGTCAGTCAGCACTTAATGAGAAGCCTGCATGTCTGACACTAGATAATGTATGGCCCATAAACAAGAAGAGTGTAGTCAATAAGAAATACGCATGTTCATAACATCCATTTTTTTATTAGTTAAGACTGAACTTGTGCACTAGAAGGTATGATATTAATTGCATGCACACATCAATGGCTAGATTCAGACAAATTCAGAAATTTGCTGCGAGCAGAGCTATGCAAAATTTATATGACTAAAAAAGGCACACAGCAGTGTCTACAGCACAAGAGCGGTTACAGGCTTGACAAGCCTCAAATAGGTTAAAGCAGTGGACAAAATGCAACTTTTTGGTACCAAAAATTTCACATTAAGCAACATCACAGTAGTCAGGTTGATGAATGAATGCTATTTGTGATCTGAGCAGTGAAAGAATTGCACACATTCTTTTCAGCCAAATGACAACAACACTTGTAGCTAATGAATAATGGTCATCTACAATGATGTCATTGGTTCCTTAGACAGAAGGTGTCATTTCCTTACAAGAGTATGTACACTGTATGGCGGATATGGCAATCTTACTAATGTATTTATAACACAAGGCAAAGATCTGTTCCACAGAGCAGTGATTGACATGCTGTTATGCATCAGGACCCTTGGATCTTGTACCAATCAGTTCTGTGCATTATTTGACATATTTTTCCATGAACTTTTTGTGGAATTCTGAACGCAAGGTATCATTTATGAAGTCTTGCCCCTGAAAAGAGTAGGAAAATTAAATTACCAGTCAATATTGTCACCATGTAAAAGTAACATATATACCAAACTTAAAATAGCAGGTAAAATGTCTTACTTTCTTTTTCCCTTCATCTCCCTTGGCACAGTTCTTGAACACAACATCGTCATCCCATCTAATACATAAAAAATTTAAAAAAAAACACCAGGTAAGAAGGCATATGAAAGTGCTGGAAAAAATTGTTCTTAATATGTATCAGGACATGTGATCTGTCAAATCTCTCTTTTGGCCCAACATTATTACAAATTTAGTCAAACAATTAGCATTTTATGTCATCAGCATACACAAAAAGTCCATAGCCACACAAGAAGTAATACGAATGCTAAATGTAATGTACAATGGGGTAATTTTCAATGCACGATTATCCTTATGATTTGTTTCACATGTTTCTAAGTAAATATCATTAATTTAGGTTTCTTCTCTCATTTTGGTGCTCATAATGTATGATCTTTGTGTAACATTACTGTAGTCAGACCATTTTCAAGATTTGGTAGAAATATGCAATGACCAAGAGTTGGTCATCACCACAGTTATTTTTATTCCTGTTTAAAATTGAACACAGTACTCAAAGCTTTACTGCTATTTGAATGTGCACTCTGTGATATGAAATGGTTCTTTACATCACAATATTATAACTATTATATAGTTAAGGCACATGACAGAAACACTTTTAATTGTAGCCCACCTTCTTTTTACTTTAAAATTGTTCTGTGTATTCAGTAAAGGATTTCCAGTCATGATATTTTCCATTCTTATTCTTTCCTCTTCTTCTTTCTTCTCTCTTTCCTGATAAGCAAGATGCAGCAGTTAGAGATTTAGACATGTCTGTTTTAATTGATAAAAGAAGCGGGGAACGTATATCAAAGGCCAAGCCTAAATTATGTAATGCATTAAGTCTGCTCCTCAACCTGTAGCTTTTCAACACTGACTTCTAATAACGTTTTGCTTCATGAAAACAGCTATAAGAATCCGAGAGGAGGACTTATTGCAGCCTCAAGTGAGGAACCACATGATCAGAGATGCCAACCTGAAAAAAATTGAAATTTGGGAGAACACCACAAAAATGCATCAAATATTCCAAAATGTTGCCCTGAAAAAGGCCAAAAATCAGCCAAAATAAGCATTTTCTTTTGTATCCAGGAGATTTGGTGACCTGTACAGGAGACCAGGAGATTCAGTCTGTATCTGGAAGATCTCCAGATAATCTGGGAGAGCTGGCATAGATGCATGATAGAAATCCAAGATTGCATGTATAAGAAAGGACATCTTGAGCCAGAATATGTGAGAGAAAAACAACCGAGAATCTAAGCATGGAAGAGTAACGTGGGAAAAGTTAATGAACCCAAAGCAAGCCAAGTGCTAACAAGAGAAATCAAACCTTTCTAGCCTCTTCTTGTGCACGTTCTTTTTTAATTCTTTGCAGTTCAGCAAGAAGTTCTGCAGTGTCATCTTCATCATCACTAAAACAAAATATACATGTACATTGTAACTTATTATCAACAAATACATAGATATTTGCTTGTTCTGCACTTCAACAAAGACAAAAGACAGACCTATTCCACAACCAAATATACCTCACTGAAAAGGTCTGGAAAAGACCATGTGTTCTCTGTTTTAAACTCTGCACATGTATACATGTACATGCATAAGCAAGATGCTACAAGTTCAAAAATGTTGCACATAATCAAAGAGAAAAAACAAACTACACAATATTGTTTTCAAGTTAGTTAAGCAGCTGTTATCCAGACTTATAAAAGCATGGTATTAGTGAGTTACATGTATGTTCAGGTTATCCCATCCCCTCTCAGTACAAATATATTGCATCTAAGATAAAATTTTTCACTACAAAGAGAAAATTCCTTTGTCCATTGGATATACACGTTCTGTACGTTGAGCTTTAAGGTCATTCCTCACATTTGCATTGCGCATCCTTACTGCGCATAATTTATGGCGTCATTAGCGCGCGTTCGTGCACGTGCATATTGAAAACATGATGGATTTGCCGTGATATTGAGCTCTGTCAGTTGAAAAATAGCTCTAGCTCACCAACGAACACGGGCACCCCAATTTTTTTTCCAGTCATTGTAATCAACTAATCATAAGCTTTGCGTGAGAAAAGACTCAGTGATTTAATTTCTATCGCTGGAAATTGAATAAATAAGAAAAATAGCAGATACACTGTGGTCTTTTCTATTTTGCAGTCAGTAACCACGTCAAGAAATTTGGTTCAAATTTTTAATCAACGATTTAGCTTTCTGTCTGAATCAAACTTAAAATGTTTATTTGTGTCCAACACAATGTATTGACTGTAGTTTAATGCGTGTTCTCATGATTCTGGGTTCACAAAGATTTTACAATTACTGGGAATGCATTCTTATAATAAGCATTAAATAATGCTAAAATGGGACATTTTCAATGCCTCACTACTCCTTAATGAGCATGGGCACCCCCTTTTTTATTTCAAAATTGAAGTTATCATATGATAAATATTCAGTGGACAAAGTTTGAACAAAAATCTATTGTCCCTTTTTTTTTCGGAGGAATTACCTTAAGAGATGCCGAACAAGAAAACATTATTTTGTGACTACACACAAACGTTTCTTTCTATAAATCACAAAATAAATCTAACAGTTAGATTATAAGTTACTTATAAATCCTACATTCAATGGGAACGAAAAAAATACAAACTACCAACACACCTTTCATCAGAGTCATCGTCATCATCATCATCAACTGGATCATCAGCATCCAGGTTTGAGGGAGGGGGTTGATCTAGCCGGGGTCTTTTTGTCTGTTCAGCAGTTGATCTGCTTCCTTTCTCCTTGGTTCTTTCGCGGGCTGCCTGACGTTCACGTTCTTCCAAATCTTTGCGGAAGTCTTTGCTACGCAGTTCTTCAACAGTATCTTGACCTTTTTGTCTATGGGTTGAGATGTCTTACATGTAAACTAGAGTAAAGCACTCTATGACCAGTCCATTACTCTATTAATGAACCCTCTCCTTTAATCCCTTAAAAAATCTACATTTCAGGAGTGGTTCAGAGTTCAATTTGTGTGTTTATACGGATTTTTTTTTAAATAAAATAACATAAAATTAAAAGACTGGATACTGTTAATTGTGATCATCACGTCGTTCAAGTCCAACAGTCTGAGAGTGTATTCAAATACCTACATTCAAAAATAGGCTACAAAATAAAGGCACATCAACGACAGAAATTTGTCATCAACCTACCTGTGTTTTAGTTTTGTGTGTGAAGGCAAGTCGCGACTCGAGTACTGTTTTGACAACGCTGAAAGATCTCCTTCGCCCTTTCCGCGGCCCCCTTTTGCGGTGTCCCATGTCGGTCTAGCCGCGGTTGTCATATTTCCACGCTTTCTTCGCTACTAAATATCTCTTATGCTCTTCTGTAGTCACCAATTTACTGAAAAGAAATGTGTAAACTGCTCTTCGCTTTCACGAGTTTTCGAATTCAATATGGCGTCCCTCGATTAATGACCGCTGACCAAATATTAACCTTTCGTTTGTCGTGTACAAACCACTGGTTTGTACCTCGGTATCTGGCTGTCCCTCGCATGACACCCCGCAATGAATATTTCCTTCAAAAATTACGAGAGTGGGTGATTATTCACGATATTTCAAGGAAGTGACCATATTGATAGAGTAGGTAGGAGAATTTGTTCTCAGGGCCCCTTGTTCCCTCTTTGACTTCATTGCCACTAGACGATAGTTGTGTCACTGATGTTCTTACCATTTTTGAGGTTTACTGTGATCAATTACTGAAGAGATGCACGGCAACAAGGAATCTTTTATTACATGATAGAACACAAAAAGGTTAATGACATCATCTAGATACTTCTGTCCTCAAATTGATCATAAGAACCAATCAAAAAGCACTTCATTCTCTCCCACTTGTTCACACAATATTAAAGATATTTATAATCCACAAAATATGTTTGCTCACACTAGTTTGGTTGATTGGTTTAAACGGATCATGTGACTGAAATGTGCAAAAAAAAAAAAAAAATGGAAGGATAATGAACACAACAGCCTCCAGTTGACTTTAAAAGTACACTCTGCCATTTTTTTTTTTTTTGTCCCGGGATATATTTATCATTCCTTGAAGCTCATGTTTTCCTTAAGCTTCACTCAAAGAAAACTGTTCACTTCTTGGAACAAATAATGACCAAAGACAAATATCCAAACACACTGTTTATCTATGTATTGTTATTAGAAATTCGTCAACTATCATTTAATTAATAGGTCAATGGTAACATACAGTCTAAACATTAATTACAATGTTAACTGCTGAATGGTATCCTTTCTTGTGTCAATGATATAATTTTCTTATTATAATATTTACTTCCACTGTATTCATGGAAATACAGTTTTTTTTTTTGGAAATACAGATGATTACAGTGACTTGCCCTAAATCTCGGGCGAGCAATATCACATGTAAGAATATTATCATGTGAATCTAGTAGCTAACATGTTTATTTTATGTTCAGAAATTAAAATTATGTACTTGTGATCTGTTCACTGACTGTCAAACCTGCCCTAGCTCAATAAGTTGTACGATGCAGCTTTGTTTTTGTTTTTTTCTTTAATGTGCAATCAATAAATAACTCAAAACCTCATTTTGTAATAAATTACAACTGATGTAACAATATAAACTTGTGTATATTTGAACAAATTTCCTAACAACCTGTATTGATCCACTCTTCAATATAAAAATATTGTGGATACATCATATTGTATGTTATAAATAGTATATTATGAAATACAGTAGCCTGCAGTACAGGCACTGCTGCTGATCAAGCACTCAAAAACAGAGTTTTTTGCATATGTTATTTCTCAAAAACGAAGAGCAAACCAGGGGAGAAAAATACCGGGTGACGTTTTTCTATCATTAAAATTCAGGTACTTTTGAGGAAAAAACACACAAAATTGTCACTTAGCATGGTTTGCACTCATCCCTTCAATTATTATTTACATACATGGCTAACTTGGAGTCTTGACAAAATTTAGAGTGTTGGAATGAGAGAACCAAACCCCGTACAATGCACTTTCTGTCACTCCCCAAGCCGACCCTGTTTTCTAAATTCAAGATGGCACTCGCCTGATCAAAATGCATTTGCTCACTAACCACACTAACATAACAGCTGAGAGGTAAAAGAGTATTTAAATAATGATCACCAATCTATTGTAATAGTCAGGTGATATGAATAAAATAAATCATCAACCATTTTTTTTTTTAATTTTGAGGGTCTCGTGAAAATCATCTATGATTAGTGTGGTTCCTTTCTTAAAGTTGTTATTGCTCTCATTGACTGCTTCAAAGAACTAGTTGAAAACATTTCCAAAAATTTCTCTAATCCCAACAAGTCACCTATATTCACTGTATAGTTCCAGAAAATAACCATACTATGAAAACCTCCCTGTCCCTCTAGAAATTCCAGTTGTGGTTCATACTTAAATTTCCTTTGAAATATTTTGGGTTTTGAGACCTTCTTCCCTTGGAATCTCCAATAACCTTCCTTGGATTTAGCCTCCTACGCAGATGCTCTTTGGGGTCATCAGGAGGAAGATAATTTGCGTGACAAGCCCAAGGAGCGTCTGGAGGCTCCCTTGGATTGGGCATGGATATTTTCTAGAGATATGTGGAGGGTTATTGGGAATTCCAAAGGGAAGGGGTATTTCAAAAGCCAAACATTTTAACAGAAATTAAAGTATGAACCAAAATTGGAATTTCCAGAAGAAAAGGAAGAGGGGGTTTATGTTAATTCAAAAATCTCTCCATGGAAGGGGAATGGATATTTATTCTGGAACAAGACAATTCCAAAAAATCATAGCTGCTCAGGACAAGGCAAGTGCATTCGCAGTTGCTACTTTGATATGCTTTGCTCCCCCCACCCCCCCTCCCACCCCATGATATTTTTTCTGGATTTCTCCTCAGCGAGAGGGGGTACACATGTAAAAGGCTGGACGGGATGAGAGGCATGGGGGAAGGCAAGATCCTCTTTCGACTGCAAATTTTCACAAAATTCACATCATCATGCCAAGAATACTTTTAAAACTTATAAATATAATCATAAATTCACGAAACACATTTCTCACTTATCTACTTTTCACACGTCCCACACCATTTTTGTCCTCATCATGTGCAAAATATAATCCCTTCCTTACCCTCCAATGTTAATTAAGTTTGAGCAGCCATTAGTAGCTGTCTCTGTATTTTTACGGGTGTAGCAACATAGGGAAGGTGGCGCTGAAAACAAATCACAGCTACAAAATAGCTCTGACGTACTGTATCACACTTCACTACTGGCAGATTGACCTTCAAATCTTCATCCATAGAGGCCTTCCAAAATCCCTTTCAAAACAACATTTGGCAAAGGATTCACGTCACAGTTGTCTTTAAAAGGGTCTTTAGTGAAACACATCAATGGCTGATGAGTTAGTCTAGGCCCTTCATCTTCGTATCTATCCAATTCGTCCATCGAACTCCCTCTTGATGAATCCAAATTATTGTGAACATGTTGCGGCAGACTAGTGTCCAAGAATTGCGTCAAGAGGTCATGAACTTCGCTAATTTCAATGAAGGAAACAAGATTTTTCAGGTACTGTTCCAGAGCTTCTCTCCTTGACTCTAGAAACCGAGGATTTGTATTGAGAGGTTTCGGCATTTTCTTTGATGGAAAATGTAGATGATGTCGCGTATCATGCTCAAGTAATTTTCCCACTTGTTTGTGAAAATCGTAGAACTCGCTGTAGCGTCTCTCTGTTATGACTTCACGTCCGTTGGGCAATGTGATGTGAATTTCATATACTGTATATTCCTTGTCATCTTTGACTTTTCTGAACGAAGGAATCGACAAACCAAGCATCCTTTACGGTGGCCGGATATCGTATTTTGACGACGCTCCGAGAGGCTCGGCACGTTTCATGGTTCACGCGGTGCAGCAAAAATATACGCCCCCCACCCCCTCCCCCCGACCGAGTACAATGTGAGGCCTACCAAACTCGTTCCCAGGGTCTATCTCTTCCTCCTTTACGGCAAAAGATAAGACCCTGGGAACGAGATTGGAATATTATAGATTCTTCCTCGAATAAAAGTCTTTAAAAAATATTCGAACTAAACTGGGGTAAATTTTTACCCATACCATAATTAAAATAATTTGCAAAACTCTTTTCTTGTATCCACTTATGGCAGGACATGGAGATCAAAATGATTAAACTATTTGCAGTATGCGGTCGCCGAATTTAGGACAGCGGGCTCAGATTACATTTCGAAGGAAGGTTTGGGCGGTAGTGTTATGTGGACATGGTAGGGGCCTGTGATTTTATTTTATGTTGAGAAGATCCTCGCTTTGCAAGTGTTCAGGTTACGAATAAGAGAAATGACATGTTCTTTTATTCATGTTATATGTTGTAGCACAGGTTAAAGTCTTCCCAGCGCGAGAAAGTGAGGCAGTTTATCTCCTTCACTGAGACGAACGAGAAGACCGCAATAAACTGTCTCAGTCAAAATGATTGGAGGTTGGACGTGGCGTCAGATAGTTATTTTCAAAATCCAGAAAGATATTACATCGATACGAAACCTTTAATAGACAAGAAAAAGCTGTCACACTTGTTTGATCGTTACAAAGGTATGCATAGACATGCTTTGGAACTTCCTTGCTTATTATTTTGTTTGTATCGATTTTATATATAAGCTTATCGCTCTGGATGTGCTCCCTGGTTTGAAGGTTTATTCAATGTTTAATTGATAGTTAAGTAGCTTATCGCATTCTTTACGTTGCGTTGTTTAACTTCAACATCCTTTGTTTTGTAAACGTTAGTTTTTAAATTGACGTGAACATTTCCGGTTAGTTTTTATTAACATGACTAGCAAAAGATACATTTTACTATGTACAGTGAGATTTGCATTCAATGTCAATTCTGTTTTTTAAACCTCTTTGTCGTGTTTGACTGCATATTGGTCACAGCAAGGTTCCCTGGTGGCTTGCCCAGGAAATGTTGCACTAATCAGCTTTGAGAACCCCAATTGTTGTGATGTTGAACTTTTGATAATGGTTAACTTAGGTGTGTCACGGATATGGCGGATAGCATCAAAAAGTTTCAATAACAATCCATCAAATATTTTGCTCACACATGATTGGTCTAAATGTGGTACATGACAGAGTATTCCCCAGCTAAACCTGGGAAATACCTGAGTGATATCCCCCAGTTTTCAAAACTGTGAAGGACGATTAATGCACTAGCCTCCATTTGACTCTAAAACATGCTTGTATATTTGTGCTTAAACATTATCTGTTCCTTGAAGGTCACAGTTTTCCTCAAGCTTCGCTCTCAGAAAACTGTTTGCTTCTCAGAACAGACAAATATGCGTATTTGTGTGCCAAATGGAAGCCATTGTTTATTTAAAGCAGTCTTTCAAGATGGAATGTGTTTATCATCGGACAAATAACTGAAACACTTTGCTGGGAAGGAAATTATAATAAATAAGAATTAGTTAGATCATAAATTTTTGTGTGAAACCACTGTTAAGAATGTATGTACAAATGATATATCAAATATGTTGATATATAATATATGACATCATTTTTAGGTAAAAAAACTATCTAGTTTTTCAGTTTGTCATTATACCCCTACACGGTGAATTCTTTCGGAAAAATAAGCTATAAAACTATAAAAAATATATTACAAACATAAGCTTTCGGCTATCAGTCTATAGCCTTTAACAAATGAAGAATGTAGCGCGCAAGCGAAAATATATACGAATGGGGTGCGAAAAATTGAGAATAAAAACAAGCGTGAAAAAAGCAAGAAGATAAAAATGTAAATGAGGCCTGATTACAATAAAATAGAGTATTGCCTAGGCAATGGTTTTGAGTTGTTGTCCGCGTCGACGGTTTTTGCTGTGTGCCAAGATTCTAGTGTTTTTCGAACGCGGTAATTGCCTTTGTCAATGACACAAGCATTGTCGAAATCAATGGAGTGATTGTTTTGCCACGCATGGTTGGCAACATTAGAGCCATTTGAATAGTTCTTCAAGTTTCGTTGATGTTCCTTTTTTCGGGTTTGGAAGCATCTTCCGGTTTCTCCTATATAATTCCAAGGGCAGTCTTTACATGGAATTTTGTAAACAACATTACATTGAAAATCTGAGGGTTGTCTGAACTTTGGTGACGGGAATTCTTGTTGAAGGGTTTTAAGTGGTTTGTTGACAACTCGGATATCATTTTTGCGGAGTAATCCTGTGAGGGGCTCGGTTAGGCCGCTGATGTAAGGGAGACATGCAAAACCCTGGTACGTATTAGATGGATCAGCCCATTTGAAGAACATAGAAACCAGTTCTTCTGGTGGAGGAACTGAAGATGGGGGTGGCTTCTTATTGAGGATGTTAGAAATAACAGCCGGTGGGTAACCATTAGCTTATCTTGTGAGGGGCTCAGTTAGGCTGCTGATGTAAGGGAGACATGCAAAACCCTGGTACGTATTAGATGGATCAGCCCATTTGAAGAACATAGAAACCAGTTCTTCTGGTGGAGGAACTGAAGATGGGGGTGGCTTCTTATTGAGGATGTTAGAAATAACAGCCGGTGGGTAACCATTAGCTTATCTTGTGAGGGGCTCAGTTAGGCCGCTGATGTAAGGGAGACATGCAAAACCCTGGTACGTATTAGATGGATCAGCCCATTTGAAGAACATAGAAACCAGTTCTTCTGGTGGAGGAACTGAAGATGGGGGTGGCTTCTTATTGAGGATGTTAGAAATAACAGCCGGTGGGTAACCATTAGCTTATCTTGTGAGGGGCTCAGTTAGGCCGCTGATGTAAGGGAGACATGCAAAACCCTGGTACGTATTAGATGGATCAGCCCATTTGAAGAACATAGAAACCAGTTCTTCTGGTGGAGGAACTGAAGATGGGGGTGGCTTCTTATTGAGGATGTTAGAAATAACAGCCAGTAGACTGATAGCTGAAAGCTTATGTTTTTAATATATTTTTAACCAGAGAACGTTCTTATTCCAATAGGCTATAGACTGATAGCCGAAAGCTTATGTTTTTAATATATTTTTAACCAGAGAACGTTCTTATTCCAATATTGGAAAAAGTAAGCCCATAAAACTGCCATAAAAATTCACAAGTACAGGCAGATAATTCTGGACAGTCCCTGATCCCCTGGAGACCAGTGCTTGTAAAATATTGAGCCAGTAACAGAGAAAGTCTGAAGTTACACAGGAATTTCCAGAGGGGGTGAATAGGGGGTTCAAACTGAAAACCTTTCTGGGGGATGGGTACATTTATCTTGTGATCAATATTACCCTTGATACAATTGGTATTTTCCTTTGTTTCATGTACTTTCTATGTCAATAAAATTTTTATCACCATTCACCAGAACAAAGGAAAATACTAAATTGTTCCAAAAGTAAAATTGAACCACGGCATATATTTTCTGGAAACATACATTTAAAAAAAAATGATGTGGAGGATAATGCACAATATTTGCACGACTGCTGATTTGGCACAAAGTTTCAACATGCTGGATCAAACTGTCAGTCAACGACAGCGTAGCATGGGGTTTACGTGTACAGTGGAACACTGTTCATCCGGTCACCAACGGGCCACAAAAATCTGGCCATATTGACTGACTGAGCTTTAGTTCAGGCCAGGATAAAGTGGCCGTGATAACGAAGTGGCCAATATTATCAAGATGGTTATAAGTTGGGGTTACACTGTACAGTGGAACCCTACTGTATGGATACCTGCTTTAATATGGTTACACTCTTATTATGGACAGTTCTGTTTGTCCCTTTGGTGTTCTTGTTAACTAGGTTCTACTGTTGGTTGTCAAATCTACTGCAAGATGTTCTACTCTTGTTTTTACACTCTAGTGATCTGCAAGGATATGTTTGATTCTAATGTGATACTTTATTTTCAACCTTGCCTTCCTCTGTTGCCCCTACCTTCTGTTGTATAGATCTATATTTGGACTTTTCTCCTTAATTCTTGTTTCACTTGACACATAGATGTCTATAGTCTATAGATGTTATTTTGAATATTCCTGTTGGCTATATTTCTCACACATCATGCATTTTTTATTAGACGTGTAAAATTACATGGAACTCTTTTTGCACTAGATCCAACTGATGATGATAAAATCATGGCAGAAGGGATCGGCCGATTCTGTGAAGACCTCAAGTTAGATCCTACCAACCTAAGAGTACTTTTAATTGCTTGGAAATTTAAAGCTGCAACACAATGCGAGTTTACAAGGAAAGAGTTTACGGATGGCATGTTAGAACTAGGGTAAGCTGTAATTAGAAATATTAGAAATATTTGATTGATACTCTAGATCCAATACTCTAGATCCAGATATTGCTAAGTTTTTCTACAGTCATTTTGTTTGCTTGAAGAGGGCTGTCCCATTCTCACCACTTGGTCAAGTCATTAACATTAAGGTTCAAGTACTACAAGTGCTACAACTCATACAAGTTTATCATTTGTGTGATATTGGTTCAAGTGGTGATTATGTGATACATTTCAGTGAAATAAAATGAAATGAAATAGTACTTGGTGATATTTCATGTCTCATTGTGGACACTTGCTTTGATAAATAAGGGGCCTTGTCAATTCATATGGTTTTACAAGAGTCATGCGACTCCTGATCAGAACCTTCATCTCATTATGGACACTTGAAGTTTTTTAGTTAGCACTGTAGATATCATGAGTGGCCCTAGTCAAATGGCACGACCCATACAAGACCTGCAACAGGTTAACCTACATCTCAATATAGACACTTGAGTTTTTTAGCACAATTTTGATGTTATATTCACATCATACTTTTTGGCCTAGTGTGGTGATGTTTCACATATAGATTCTGAACTTCCCTAATAAAAGCCTTGGCTTGGTAATGTACAGAATGATGTACTTAGTAAGCTGTGAAGAATCAGTGAAAATATCATGTGATGGTTCTGAGAATAATTTGGAATTCTCTACCTATTTCTTTTAGGTAAAAGTGTTTAACATACAAAATCATGTTGTCATTGTTTTCTGTTACAGTTGTGATTCAATTGACAAACTCCGAAGCAAGCTTCCCAACCTGGAGGCAGACCTCAGAGACACTGTCAAATTTAAAGATTTATACCAGTTCACTTTTAATTTTGCTAAAAATCCAGGCCAGAAAAGCTTAGGTAAGATTCATTGATAGTAATTCATTATTCCATGAAATGAAACAAAGATTTGTCTGAAATATTTGATTGGAGAAATATTAAATTCTTTTTCCTGGTTTCCCTGTACCATAATTGCAATATTTTTTAACAAACCTTTCGGTAACTTTTATCTGTCAGCAGATTATATCTCAGTTTTAAAGATGATTTTAAAACTGAAATCCAGGACAAGAAGTGTCTGGTTGGGAATTTTGTTAGGTCATATGGGATATTTTTAAGTCTAAGTTGTTTTATTGTTTATCCATCAAAAAGACTCAACATATAATTTATAGGTAATGCTTGTTGTCATTATATTACAGTGTAGTTTTCTATTCTATGCCCCACTGAATGAAAGTTAAGAAGATGTTGCTCCCAATAGTCTTGCATTTGTCAGACCAAACTGAACTTAACTCATCAAAAGAGCAAATTTAATGGGTAATAGACCATTCTACAGTTCTTTGAAATGTAACCTAACCTCTGCGGGGAAGCAAGGTTTGGGTGGACCATTGGAGATTAGAAACTAGTTGGCATGATGACAATAATTTACATTTGAAAAGTAACAAGGTTTGTATCATAACAAAGTCAACTCTAGCCTTACTTCTGAAAAGGCCTGACAAATAAAGTCATGGACTTGTGAATCTTAGTAAATACAATTTGACTTTGCAGATTTAGAGATGTCCATTGCTTATTGGAATATAGTCCTTAGAGGGAAATTTAAATTCCTTGATATTTGGTGCGAGTTTCTCCGGGTAAGTTAAATGTGTTTTTGAACCAATGAATGAAAGATAAATTTACTCATCTACTAGTTTTATTTTCAATTAATAAACTCATATGAGTTTCCACATTCAGTCACAAAATCGTCCAATACATCAACCAACATGATTCATTTTGAAATGGAGAAACATTCGTCAGTAATACCAACTAAATCTTGAGAGAGGTGCAGACATGACAAGGTCAAGGGTGGATCCAAGATTTTTCAAGGTGGCTGGGGGTGGTGGGGGGTGTAGTGGCTAGTACCTTGGGGTGACGGAATCAACAAAGTGTGCCCCCAAAATGGTGCAATTTGACAATTGGAACCAAATTGAAAAGTGTTACACCAGAAATACGTCTAGCAATGCCACAAAGTAGAAATTACAGTGAGGTACTTCTCCGGAGTGTTTGGCTTTATTTCTGTCATTGATAATGTTGGCAATCTTTTTCAATTTTTTAAAATTATTTTTTGCTTCTCCAAAAGTGGGCTGGCTAGCCACCCAGTCCACCTCTTCCCATCCCTAAACCAGGGCTTAAATGAAGGTTAAACAAGCGAGGTTACTCTGTTAGCAAGTTCTCTGGTTACGACTCCTAAAAAGTAATTTGCCTTGCCTTGTATTAACCAAATGGCACTCATGTAACCATGAAACAATTCAGGTCAACTGATACTTTTGTTTGCAACAAAGCACAAGTTTAAATGATGCTTGCATAAACTATCGTTAAGATTAAGTTAAGATTAAGAAAATAAGTAACAGTGAAGTGTTTTGTAACTTCAGTTCCTGCCATTTTATCAGTGCCTATTGTATGCATGGTATGTAACCTGTAGTAGTTGAGCCAATTGACATATGTTTTTAAAGTCAGGTACACCTCTACATCTAGCAAATTGACATCAGTTTTTCCTGCATCTGTCTTGTTACTGATCATGAATATTCTCATTTCATGATCAATAACAGGACAGACACATGAAAAACTGATGTCAATTTGTTTTTGTACAATAAACAAAATTATGGCTGGGCATCAATTTTAAATTCATGTATCTGTCTGCTTATTGACAAAATGAAAATTAGCCAATGAGCATGCGAGAATTTCTGCAGTTATTGTAAAATATGAAATGATGTTTATATAAATTTATATTCACAGATACATCATAAAAAGGCTATATCCAAAGATACGTGGAACCTTTTGCTAGACTTCAGTAACATGATCGAGGATGACATGAGCAATTATGATGAAGAAGGTGACTGAAATTACATGTATTATTATTTATATCTGACTAATCTATACAGTGTATCAACCCCTGATATTAAAAGAAATTTATGATAATTTTTAAGTTATTAACTGACTGGGAGGGCTGGATGGGAAAACATTACTTTGGCTCATGGTAATGGTTGCACTGACATACTTAACAGTTCGCTGCATGATTGTATGGACACCGTTATGATCAACATTGATTTTGAATAATAATGACCTTCTGGATTCCTGTTGCTTTTTTTTTCAGGAGCATGGCCAGTATTAATAGATGAATTTGTAGAGTATGCTAAACCTAAAGTCACAGGAAAGCAAACAACTGTATGATACAACCCTGCTTGCACTAGGAATATTGCGACTGGAACATGGTCTGTCTGTGGTCATCTTTTTACAACACATCAATTGACAAACTTGGAACTTTGTCATTATTTTTCATGAAGATCTCAGTGACGACTGTCTAGAATTTAAGTGCAATATCATCATAAACAAAAAGCCTTTATTGCTGGACTGTAAAAGGATGTTTTCTTTCTATGACAACCTAATATTAATGACTGTCAATAGACTCATAATACCCTGAGGATGTACATAATGGTAATAAAACCAATATTTTCATACCAATTTCTTGTTACAATATTGTTACGTAGATAAGGTGGCTGTCTTCTTATACAATCCCTTTTCCCTTTGTAGATTTGTTATCTATTAGTCAGATTTTTCCTCCCTTTATAGCCACTCTTTGTAAAGTTTTTAGTTAAATTAAAATCAGAGGTAGTCCATATCCCTGCAACTATAACTGAATACTACTACCTCTGTGAACACTGAAAATTAAGATTGAAGTGTTAAACAGAATTAAAGCAATTTTTCTACCTCTTAGTGTTTGCTTGGCATATTTGTTGTCGTTGTTGTTGTCACACCAGAAACAAAAACTGGTACACTGTGAAGTAAATGTTGTTTTTCTCGTTTACAATGTTTTAAGATAAGTCACTGGCATCGCTAGTTACATCTAACAATAGACCTTGCCAAAGTTTTGACAGTTGACAAACACGCAAATAGGAGAGGAGACTCTCTCTAAGAACTTTGCAGTTATAGTTATAGTCATGCTCAACTTCATGCTTAAGTTTTGAGTGTTGCAGATAATTTTTTTTGGTTTCTGAGCTTGGCTTTCACATCTGGACTTGTGGACATAACATGGTATTCATGTATGAACTTCAGGGCTGTCGTAATTTGGCTAAGACTGTTCAAAGCCTTGGGCTAAATATTTTCTTTGATTGATTAAAGTGTGAAAAGAGAACCTGCCAATTACCCCTTCATGCTCCTTTCTTGCTTTTTGTCATGAGAAAAACAGAAGCTGGAAATACTCTGCAATCTATTGAATGATCGTCAGAATAGACACTTTCCTGAAATATCTAAATTCATCAACTGGGGAGCAGGGATGGCGCAGTGGTGAGAGTGCTCGCCTCCCACTAATGTGGCCCGGGTTCAATTGTGGCCTGTTGCCACATGTGGCAACAGGCCGCAATTGAATCCATGTTAGTTCTCCGCATTTTAAGTCAAAAGCTACACTAGGTGACCGTTCTTTTACCTGTGCTGCACTGAAACTTTAGAATGCGCTACCATTTGACATAATTATAAGAAGCGCCAGCACTGTTAGTATTTTTAAAGCCAAGCTAAAGAGTCACCTTTTCCGTCATGCATTTTTATCATAGTTGTTTTTATTATTGTAAGTTTACTTTTAATTGTAATTTAAGCTTTTTAAAATCATTGTAAGTTTACTTTTAATTGTAATTTTAGCTTTTTAGCCTTTTTCTTCTGTTTTTAATCTTGTCATGTGCATTTGAACATTTTATGAAATTTGCGCATTATAAATATTATTATTATTATTATTATCATTATTATTATTATTATGTGGGTTGAGTTTGTTGTTGATTCTCACGTTGCTCCGAGGGTGTTTTTTCTTCAGGTTCTCTGGTTTCCCTCCCTCCATAAAAACCTCCAATTCGACGGGGACAGAGGACCCGCATGAAAATCAGCTGCTAAGGCCGATGTGGCTTCCTCTCTAAATGTTATAATTTATTTGTTTTTATTTTAATTTTACCTTGCTGTATTGTGAAGTGTATTAAGGGCCCATTAACTGATTTATGTGCACGCTTGCGCTCGTTGCTAAGGAGGTGAAATTTCACTTCCGGTTACTTACGTCAGCCTGAGCGAAGAAAATAAAAATAACTCAATAACTTCCAAATTCGCTCACATTTTAGATGTTTTTCTTTGTGTTTCACAAAATTCAAAGTAAGAAAAGTATAAGCAAAGAAAAAATAAGAGAAAGATGGAAAAACAAGAGAAATAGAAAGAGAAAAACTTACTCTGTGTGGCTTTGTTTGATCTTACCGAAGTGAGCTGGTAGTGTAAATTGCGCACGCGCTGATAGGGTAATTTCCAATATATATAGGGCGCACTTCCGGTTTCTTTAAATGCTAAAGGAAACACGGTTTTTCCTTAAATCCAGCCTTTTTTGACGGATTTCGATTAAAGCCAACGTTGGAAAGATAGCTATGCATTTCTTTTTCAAAATCATGCTTTTTTCAGAAAATTACGAACTTTTTAATATTTTGAAATTCTCTCAAAATCTGACCTTTTAGAAATGAAACAAAATCTATGCATAGCGTAATGAGGATTTAAATTAAAATATTAAATCAATGAAAAAAATTGCGATTAAGTAATTTGCCTGGGAGCCTTTGCATTTTTTCAGAATGAGTCACATGACCATGGGCGTGGCCTGATGACGTCATCACTAGTGTTGCTGATCATGAAAAAGTTAAAATACATGAAATAACTCTGAAGTAACTAAAAATGACGAGGTTATATGAGAATAAATATTCCCTAGCAACGGCTCGAAAAAATCAGTTAATGGGCCCTTAAGACTAAAACATTAATGATACCCTTTGTGCCTGGTCCACTCTTGATAGCATTTGAGCAAGCCTTTCAGAGGGTCTAGAAAACTCTGGCGGTTAAGCAGGTTAAGCCAATTTTGAGCGCTGGTTTACGTGTACACCCACATTCATCTGGCAGTTTACAGTTAAGAAATTATCGTGCAGTTGCGTAAATCATAAATTTTGCGATTTTTTTTTTTTGCGTGGTTTTGTTATAAACATTTCAAGCAATGTTTGTATTTGTGAAAGGCCTATCAGACGTCAATACTTTTTGTTCGCAGGTTACTGTATGGAATTAGAACAAAACAATATGATCTAGATCATAGTCTCCTGGTTTTGAACTCATTCTGTTCTTAAGATCTTGTGGTGTTTGTGAGGAGAAAACGATTATTAACCTAACACATCAAAAACCTTTATTGCCTATTTTCAAGAGATTGCTTATGATGATAATTGTCCTACTAGAAGGAAGGTTTCAGTTTTTTTGGAGAAAACGAGAGTGGTCTGCGGTTTTGAAGGAACAAAATATGGCCTTTTGCAGAATGTATGACCCCCTATAACACCCTTCCTATTAGTTGGCTTAGGAGTAACCAAGTACACAAACACTTCATCTCCAGTTCGTATAGTGTGATTGTCTGGCTGAGTGTAGCTCTGAAAAGAACTGTTGTTTGTCCCCAACAACAACAGTTCTTTTCAGAACTACACTCACCCAGACGATTACTATACAAACTACTGATACTCCTGGGTTCAAACCATTTACTATACTTCATCTCCAGGTTGTTGATATCTATTTATTGTCACCCAACTATGTGTGGATCATTATATCTTAACTCGATGTCTATTTTTACAAGTATCTTACTATTTAATATTCACTTCTTTCAAAACAGAAAAACTTAGCATTTGACTTGCTATGTAAAAATCAGAAATCTCAAAGCTTCCAATTTTGAATTCATATAAATAGAAAACCAGCAGTTGTTTGAGTACAGTTTGCTGACTGGATTCCCAGGATATCATCTTCCAATTCTTTGTACAACCCACTCTTGCTGGCATAATGGACATCTGTTATTTTGCACAACCCACAGTGACATACAGCAGTTATGAAATGAGTGATTACACTCTCCCCAAACAACTGAAATTTAGAACAAAAAAGTTTTCAAAATCATCATTCACTTGCTCCCATTCATTATACAATGATTCCAGCCACTTCATTGAGGAGAGCTACCCATGTCTCTGGACCTGCCTGATAAATGCATTGTAAGACGACCAGGTGTGGCTTACAAGAAGTACTATATTAGGGGTGGTAAATGGTCTATAAAAAAACCATGGATCTCACAAAATTTTCATTGAAGTTCACAGGTCTCACCCTCTCATTTTTTAGCAGTTATGTGCATCTTGCAGTCTTGATTTTTTCATAAAGGTTTCTCACAGTCTCGATTTTTTGCAAGGCTAAGAAAGTCTTGAACTACCTATTTGTTTATTCCGTTTTTTTTTTTTTTGTTTTGTTTTGTTTTTTTTTTGTTTTTACAAATGACATCTGAATGTCTTAGAACCTGAAAGGTCTCACACACTCTGAAGTCTCCGGTCTCCCAGATGAAGAAGTCAAAATGTCTCGGACTCGCCAAAAGAAACGCTAGTCTTGTCTTCTGACAAAGTCTTGCATTAACCATTCACCACCCCTTAATATTTTCTGTGAACACCAGTAACATGGTATATAGACTGACTGGTGTACTGTCACATATCAATGAAGTGCAAATGAGAGTTTCTCTTTGTAATAAGTATTTTTTTTATTTTTGTAATAATTTTTGGCAAGAAACTTGGAGCAATTATTCCAATTCTCTTCATATGGCATGCACTGGTGTTTCTGCCATGATTCCATGGGGGTTTTAGATTGAAGGAGGGGTGTTTGGTTGGCTGTAAGTGCTTAATTGACGATATACAGTATGTTAAAAACAGCTGTTTACCAACACATTCCTCTTGTTTGTTGTCGGACTGGCATCGAAGGCAAGCATCTATGAGAAAGGAAAGCATTGGCAGTACATGTAAGTACAGTATTTGGTGCTACCCATGACAAATAAAGTTGGATTAATTGTCATGATTGATTGATTGATTGATTGATTGACTGACTGACTTATTGAGTGCCTGATTGATTGATTGATTGATTGATTGAATTGATTGATTGATTGATTGATTTGCTGACTGACTGACTGACTGACTAACTGACTGACTGACCGATCAGTCAACCAATTGATTGATTGATTGATTGATTGGTTAATTGATTGATTGACTAACTGACTGGCTGGTTAACTGACTGACTGATTGATGGATGGAAATCATCTGTAGCCAATCGAACATGCTTATATCAGGGTGATTTTTTTTTTAATTAAAGCTAAAGCTCAAGCTTTTCACCACTCATTTCCACATATTTACTTACACTTTCAACCAGAAGCAAGTATTTCTTATCGTTTATACTGCCAGTATAATCTAAATCAGCAACATAAGTCTTCTAATGAAAACACCAATTGTAAACGAGGAACAATAAATCAGCTTATACAAGTTAGAACGATTTAGAAAGCAAAAACTGACCCATCACTTGCACACGGCAAATAGCACATGTATCACATTCTACGTCCCAAGACCACATGGCCACGGCATTCCACTTTTTCAGAGTAAACATCTTTTGTACTCCTTGTTCTTTAGAAGGTGTGCTTTCCTCCATGGTCACATCCTGTTCTTCAAGCGAAGTTTCGGCGGCCATTTTGACTATCCCATAAGCCACCTCACTCACTGCCTTGACAACGGAAAAAGTTTCTAGTACTTCGTTCTCAGGGGACCCCACACGAAGGAGTCTTGGTCACGAAATAGAAAAACTTTAATAAAATCACTTTCACTTTACATTTTTGCATTTTTCTTTTGTTTTCTCATATCTGCAACATAAATTTGTGATATCCTATTGTTGGCATCAACATTTTGAATCACTTCATACGAGAGATCATAACGGATCTTGTAAAGCGTGCAACGCTTGACTTCCTGGGACACGGGGTAAGTGGCACTTGTTTGCTCGGATTGAGGTCATTAATCTACATTTCAACATGGCACAGCCCCAAGGGTACGGCTATCCGCCTCCTGTAGAAAATAGTGGACCTCCAAATCAATACGGTGGTTATCCACCGCCTCAGCAAGGTTATCCACCACCTCAGCAAGGTTATCCGCCGCCTCAAGCTGGTTATCCACCGCCACAGGCTGGTTATCCACCGCCACAACAACCTGGATATGCTCCGACACAACCAGGCTATGCACCTCCTGTCAACCAACAACCTGGTAAATTTCGATATTTTTCGCGGGTTTCATTAGGCTTATTGTATTATTCACGCCTTATTATTAGGAAAATCCCGCCAAACTTCTACTGTTAATCTTGTTAACCTACTTTTGTATGCGATCACAGCACAGGAACTTCGGCATGGAACGTGCTGATAACACGGAAAATACCGCTTCTTTCGAATTCTTTTAAAATTGTTTTTAGAATATTTTGCGAAGAAAAACTGTTGTCGTCGTTTTTCTTTATCATTTAAAAATGATAAGCTTGTATAATTTTGCTTTCTGGCTAAGTGGTGAATCACCTTTTAGTGCTTCAAATTTAACATTGCGTCGCTTAAACTGTATGTTTGCTTTGTTACGTTGTTTTCAAATGCAGAGATTGGGAACATTTCCTCGATTAAAATTTTAGCCTAACTTTTTTTAGGTGAAAAGCTGTTAAAACTATGTGCACTAAACATCGCTCATCAGTCTGATAATGATCTTAATGATCGAAGACGTTTAGTGTGCGTCGTTTTAACAGCTTTTTACCCAAAAAATTATATAAGCTTAAATGTAGAGTCGTGCGTACGTATCGCGACTATTCTTCCGGTGTTAGGGTATGCTGCCCCAGGACAAAGCCAGTGGATGCAAGCTCCTCCAGCGCCAGCAAACTGTCCACCTGGTTTGGAATACCTCACCCAAATCGATCAGCTTTTGGTAAAACAGCAAGTCGAACTACTGGAAGGTGAGAATTAATTAGCTCTGAACATTTGTAGAGACATGGCATCAGTCTTACTATATATTATAAAGCTTATCGGAAAGATATTACTTCCCGCTAAATATATTGTATTATTATTATCAGATGCTGCATTTTATTCTTAATATTTTTCGCAGCTTTCACGGGCTTCGAGACGAACAATAAGTACAAGATTTTAAACAGCATGGGGCAGCAAGTGTTTTTTGCTGCGGAAGGTAAGTGTGTTCGATTTTATTAATAACAATGATGTATTTTTGCCACATTGTGTAGATCATGAGTTCAGCTGCCACACGTTTTGACACATTCAATGCATGTAGCTGTTTTTAACATGATAAACTTTAATTTAAAAATGTTTTCTTGAATTCCTTGGACTTTTTAACAAATTTGACAAATACATTACCTTTTTTTACTTGGTGAAAACTTGCGTAGTTCATTGAGGTAAGTGCAGACTGTGTGTGAGAATGAAGTTATTTTTTTCCCGCGCGTTTTCAGGTGGAACTGATTGAATCTATAAACAGGAACACTCAGTAACAGTGTTCCTGTTTAGGCCTTCTTTCGGCTCTATCAGATAATCCTTGGAACAATTTTTCCTCATTCTTTACAAGTAACTCACAGCAATCATGTCTGTCGTTGATAATAAATAATATTTCCTTGTTGCATCACTAAAATAATTAAGTCTAGTAGCTGATAAACATTCACATCAAAAGCGTGAATTACTGGAAATTTAATACAGATTGGAGAATACCAAACCTTATATTAAGAGGGTCGTAGAGGGGTATTCTCGTGACGCGTGATCAGCTGATTTTATTTCCTGTGAAACGTGAATTTAGGAAATAATTAGTTCGTGGTCCATCACCTGAAGGTTTTGCTTGACCCATGAGGAACTTGAATTATTCACTGATATTCGTGATTTCACCACCCTATCCTACGTTATTTTGAGACACGAATCCTCCGAATGGTTAGAGTCGTCTATCGAGAATGACTTAGACATGCGATTTGCAATATGGAGCCTTAACTTAGTCTTTGATGATTTTCCTTTCTTCAAAAACTCTCTCTAGTGTGAGAACAGGTTATTAAAAAGAGTATCTTACTTGCTTATTTTCGTGATTCGGGAAAACAAAATTTTTATATGTGTGATCCATGATCCTCAATTTTTTTTGTTCGTGAACCATGCCAGAGACCCCCCCCCCCCCCCCCTGTACAACCCTCTATTAACATTAAGTTTCCATAAGAACGGGAACATTTTAATTTGTTATCTTGTCTTTGATCTGATGGATGTTTGATGACATCAAAGCTAATAAAATAAGTGTGATTTATGATAAGAAGACATTTTATAAGATGCAGGCTTTATGGTAGGGTTAAGATTTTATGTTCAAGACCCAAAAAGATTTACTTACTAGGTTAAGGAGAGTTATGTAAACAGAGTGATCAAAATAATGTCTGTTACATCCTGACATGACAAGACCCAGGGTTTTTGAAGGACCCTTCTTCCTCCCTATAACATGAAGTCAGTGTCTGAACTCAGTGTCTGTAGTCTTCAGTCTGCATTTTAATCCTGGTCTGCAGTCTACAGTCTACAGTCTGTGTTTTACTCTAACCGCTCGGATATCACGTTAATCCAGTGCAAGTAGCCCTCTGGCAGTGTTTTATTAAAGTCTAGTAACAGTTTGCTTGTAAAATATTCTAAAATATTGTATTGTATTGCATTGCATTGCATTGCATTGTGTTGTGTTGTGTTGCGTTGCATTGCGTTGCGTTGCATTGTGTTGTGTTGTATTGTATTGAACTGTAGGTAGAGTGAGTATATGCCATTTTGTAAGTAGATTATAAAGTACAATCTAAGTAATTATGTGTTTTTGCAATAAAAATAAAAAAATGTTCACTTGTCCCACTCTGTTATTGTGTAGAGAATACAAACTGGATCATGTTTACTAAAGGTATCCGTGGTTGAGTGTTGCTCGATACCCTCAATCGATACCCTTGATCAACATCTCAATCGGTACTCAATCAACATCACGATGGATACTCGGTTGACACTTGATTGACACTTGATCAACAGTCGGTCAATACAATGTAGTCAGCCACATGTTGACTGACTCATAGGCGTTGATCAAAAATTAACTGACTGTCGATCGAGATGTTGATGGAGTGTCGATCGATTGAGTGTCAACCGAGGAGGTGTCGGTGAAGTGTTGATTGAGTATCATTCAAGTGTCCATCAAAGGTCAATCAGGGGAATTGAGTGAGGGTATCGATCAACACTCGATCCTGTATGCCTTTAGTGCACCTGATCCTACAAGCTTAACATGGCTATTTCATACACCACTTTTTTTTTTTTTTTTTTTTAGACACAGATTGTTGTACTCGGCAATGCTGTGGTCCAGGCAGACCTTTTGAAATGAAAATCTTAGACAATCTCCAGCGGGAAGTTATCCATCTGACACGCCCACTGCGTTGCTCATCTTGTTTCTTTCCATGCTGCCTTCAAGAGATTGAAGTACAGTCACCCCCTGGGACTGTTCTTGGTTACTGTGCTCAAGAGTAAGAAAAAAAACTTCTTATGTAAACTGTCCTGTACACATTATAACTAAGTTTGAAATGAAATGTGACCTCTTAACATTAAATTCCCTGGTACCTGTTAACACACCTATACCTTATTATATAAAATTGTACAGCAGAATATTTTCTATCCCTGATGATCAGCCATGGATCGGTGAAAACTTGGAACATAATTTGACTTTTAATAATTTTTTACAGTAGTTTAAGGTGTCACTCAAAAGAACACTAGATTATCCAGTATGGTACTGAAGGACAACATTTGAAATGCTTAGTGACACAAGCTAATAAAACCATTTTGTTAGGCACAAAGAGTCTATTTCCGTCCCCAAAATAAATATCTTGATCATTGATGTGTTGTTCCATACAATATTCCTACCCCTCCCGCGGAAGGTTTTTTGGTTACAACCCTCCCACACCTCCAGAAATTCCAGTTCGGCTTCATAATTTCTTTTAAAAATTTTGGTTTTTGAAACCCCCCTCCCCTTCAGAATTTTCAGTAACCTTCTTTGGGGTGGGTATGGATATTTTCTGAAAATGCACAATATTCCAATCATATTTAATAACAGTGTAACTGATTATTTTGTAAGTAAGCCATATAAATGAACTTTTTTTGTATCATTTTCAGGTGGTCGATTTGTATTCCAAAGTTTGAAATTCAAAATGCTCAGAGGGAAACAGTGTTACGCATTGAGGGACCTTTTTGTCAGTGTAACATCTGTGGAGATGTTGAATTCCAGGTGAGGCTCTAAAATGTTGTGGCAGTCTCTCTATAATTTACTTTATTTCTTTCTTAGCCAAAACTAGTAAATTTTTAATAAAAGTTTTCAGTATATTTACAAACACTACAGTAACTTGACCTTCCACTTCAAGATCATTGTTCTATTTACTCCTTAGTTTGGGGCCTTTTCAGGGGGGGGGGGGGGGAGGTGGTTGGGCATGTAAATCTAATATCAGTGTGACAGTTAGGCATATTGAATATAATAATCATGACATACTTGATTACTGGTAGTAATAAATTTGAATGTCAATCGAACTTTTTTTTTTGCACTTGTAAGGTACTCTCTGCAGATGGCCAAAACCAGGTTGGAAAGATTTCCAAACAGTGGAGTGGCCTTGCCAAGGAAGCGTTCACTGACGCCGATAACTTTGGCATCACATGTAAGTCCCCTCGATTACTTATTTCATGAAATTCATCATCTATTAGTAATAAACTATTTGCGATATATTAAAATTCAGCTTGGCAGTGGGGCTCAGAGGACACAAACAAAGGAAATATTGAATGACATGTTTATTCATTTCTTTTGTTTGTGTCCTCGAGACCTCACTTTCAAGCTGAATTTTAATATATTGAAAGTGACCTATTTCATCTCACAAAATTTAATTAAATCACTTCATTGGATGCTTACAGTGGAGTATCTTAAGGACTGTTCTGGAAAGCACTGTATAAGCAGTTTGTTTGGAGTAAAGAAACCTCGTTTACTCAGTGTTTGGGTCATAAACGTTGTTTGTAATATAATATAATTCTGCTGGCCCAATAAAGCATTATATATATTTTTATGTTTTTGAGGGGTAGTACAAGGGTGGCATTTTGTCCTATCATTTCTGAACAAAACATCAATTAGCCTTTACAGCTTACTGTGTGAGAATATCAAAAGTAACTGATTGAAAGTTATCTTCCAAAGTTGGGGTCACTCATTCTTAAGAAATTAAAAATGATTTTGATGGGAGATGAAAGGGAGTCCATTCCCTTTGCAAGATTTTATTTTAGAAACAGTTACATGTATTGGTTAGAGGATTACATGCAGGGTTTGGATCTTGGAACAGAGCCTCCCCGAATAAAACTTTGTTGAGTTACCCTCAAGGGTACAGGAGGACTACCCAAAAGATTTTACAATAAGATGATTAGAATCAATGGTGGTGACAGGTTTGAGAAAAAATGTTACCTGTGCATGATTTTACTTAAGTTCTCAAAACTAATTAATCTGAAATGTTTTTAATTAACGCTACTATTTTCAAATACATAGTTTTATGCAATGTTTTAAGGGTTAAGTGAAAAAATGAAAACCCAAAACATTCATGATGATACAATCTGGCAGGGGAAGGGAACTTGCATATAAAAGCACTTGGGTGCTCATCATACCTTTTAGGGGAAACAAAAGTGGTTTTGGTGCCTCGTTGGGTCCACAGCAGAAGCTTTTGCGGTATCTTTGAGGGTATTGAGCCAAACAAATATGACAGGACATAATGTGTTGTTTTAGAACTGGTATCTCTTAGGAGTCAAAAAATTCCAAGCCAAGCCCACAAAATGAGATCTTGGTACCTTGTGGGAGTGTCCCCCAGAGATTTTGATGGGCTCCATTACCAGCCACTTTTCTGGAACGTAGACTTGAAAGAGTTTCGAAAATCAAGCCTATCATTTTGAACATGATATTTAAAGCCTTAAGCCTTCCTGTGAATTTTGTCAAGTACATCTTTCATTAATTCCTAGTCTTTGTTTTTCTGTTATTTTAGTTCCTATGGACCTTGATGTAACAACAAAAGCTGTTGTTCTTGGTGCTTGTTTCCTTATTGTAAGTACACTTTTTCACGACATAATACTTTCATAAGTGTGCAAGACAAGCAGGAAGCATGAAGCAAGCAAGACATAGAGTCGGCCATGGGGCAGGGAGGGGGACGAGGACTCCTATGTGAAGAGTTTGGGGATGTTCAGCGAAAAATTTGAATGAAACCCTTAAGAGAGACCAATGTGGACATAGTTCAAACTTTATTTGATGCCTCTAAGATACTGCTTTGAAACGGACAGCATTTTTTTTTATTGTTTCTTTGAGAGCAACCCCAAAAGATACCTTGACATCTGAAAATCGTGGGTTTTCACACCTTAAGTGAGACCAAAATTTGCCATGACATCCCCAAGGGAAACAACGAGCGTGGGAGTCTCTCCTCCCCCCGGGAGAGTCTGGTGCCTGTGGTTAGACTATTCTCATCCCCAGAGCCCCTGTCCCTCTTAATGGGCAGACCTTGGCTTATAAAAGAGTGACTCTGGAAACATGATCTGCTTAGGTTCTAAAAATGTATTCGTGGGTATACAGCACATAAAGATCTTCACAGATTTTGAAAAAGGAAATAGTTACAAAACAAATTAAAATTCTGACCTCAAGTATGTTCATTTTTATGTTCTGTTATGGAAGATTTCACTGAAAATTCTTCATGCAAGCCAAGTTTTAAGTTCCTGGAGGTCTGAAGGTAAATTAGTTGAACGGTTTAGTTAGAGATCAACCAGGGGATATTTCCAGAAAGGAAATTATCATTGAATCAGTGAAAATCTTGCTCCAAGAATCAGGCCCATCAAATCGTGTATCTCCAGAGCCACCCCACGAGCGAGAGGGACAGGTGGCTCTGGGGACGAGAATCATTGGCTGGAGCGCAGCTTAGCCAGGTGTCCTGCCAGGAGGTCACAATGCAGTCTTGTTTTCTAACTTCCTTTACATAAGGCTACACAATTTATTGAACGCTGTCTATTCGACAACCCGCGGTGTGCAACGTATTTTAAACAGTTCTTGATTATTTTTAATAGTTATTAAGTCTTACCGTAATAATAGAGGAGTTCACGCTCTAAGGGGCATTATGGGTAATCAGGGCAAATTTACAAAGAAGCAAAGCCATAAAACAAATGTTTGTCTTTATATTTCCGTTCTGATTTCACATTTGGAGACGAAACATATACTGTAGACGGAAAAACCCCTTTTCTAGGTTTACCAGAGCGTTTTTGAGCCGATGGAGCAGTTGTTGTGGGCGTAGGAATTTTTTTTACCTTTAAAACCGAATGTGATCAAGTCTTGGCCGCTCAAGCCACAAAAATAACATCACCGTTACTCTGATAAGTAGGCTAATGCCTAGCTCAATCGACTCAAAAACGCTAGTAAATGTAGAAAAGGGGTTTTTCTGTCTACAGTGTATGTTTCGTCTCCAGATGTGAAATCAGAAAGAAAATATAAAGACAAGCATTTGTTTTACGGCTTTGCTTCTTTGTAAATTTGCCCCGATTACCCATAATGCCCCATGGAGCGTGAACTCCTGTATTGAGACTAAAGTTGCTGTCGTTTGATTTCACTTCAGGATTTCATGTTCTTTGAGCAAGCACAGGGCCACGACGATCATAATTAATTCAATCTCGAAATGTTATATATCACTCTTACAACGCAAGTACTATGTTGATCATCTCTCATCAAATGTTAAGTTTGTGACATTAGTATAAATAGAGACAAACAGAAGTTTAGATGCCCCTGAAGAGTAGGTTGAACCTTATAAGAAGATATGATGGCGACCGATCGCTAGAGAAGCTTGAAATGTAGGTTTTGTGTTTTAAATTGCTTTACTATTTTGCCATTAAATTGTAGTAAAGTATCGCAAAGTAAATTAAGTATATAGAAACTAGAGAGATGCGTAGGAACACAGGCAGAAGTTTTTTAACTCGTCCCCAGTCTTCTCTCGTTAAAAAAAATTATAAGACGCGAAGGTTAAGATGAAAACAAAGGAGTTCATGTTTTGTCCGTCGTATTGTCCACGGCGTCAGTTCTCCGTTAAACAAAAAACAACTGTGGACGAGTTAAAACCTTTCGTTTCGCCCATTACTCCAGAAGAAGAATACTATAGACACGGTATGTTGCGTTAGTCCCCCGGGGGGGGGGGGGTACTCCCAGAAAGTTGGGTGAGGGTGTACGGCCCATTTCCCAAAACCCATGCCCCAATTATGACCAAAATGTGCGATTTTTGCTACCCTATTTATGACCTCGCCAAAAATTTGACACCCTATTTATGACCGTTGCGGCTGACAGAGTTGCCCTAAACGTAAGTTATGAAGGGCTTTTGTTGACGGTCTTATTGATAATGATGAAAAAGTAGCTTCTTCCAAGAAACATACCTAATTAAAGACTAGAGTGCTAAAACCATACCCAATTTAAGACCAAAATGGCCAAAATTAATACCCTATTTATGACCAAAACGGCTGGAAAACCCTACTCTTTGGGGCCGCACATACCTATATAGCCCATATAAGGGAGTACGCCCCCCCCCCCGGGGGTTAGTCTGCATACGACAGATACGAGCCAGGTGGCCCATCAGTCCGGCGCTTATATCTCCGGTTCTGTAGCATGAAGCGACCAGGAGTATTTTTACTCTCTCCTGGATGGGATGCTAGTCCATCGCAGGGTTAAAGTTATACGTTTAGTACACGTAGAGTATATTCGTTTACAGACGTTTAGCCACGTACGTGAAGAAAGCGCGAAATCCAAAGATGCGAGTTGTATAACTGGTCAGTTCAAGTACGTACTGTAAGAGTTTTAGAGTTTTAATTGTCGTTACACATTACTGCCCTACAATGCGCTGTAAATTTTCGTTTTAATTTCGTAATTTTCGTAATTTCTACGAAAAGTAGTTTTGAAATGACTTTGTCTTCAGGTTACTAGCAGGGTGTAGTACAGGCGGCATTTGCAACCTCGTTCCCAGGGTCTCTCATCTTACCGCCCCCTGGAGCGGGGGAACCCTCCAGCGGGGGGGGGGGGGGGGTTAAGATGAGAGGCCCTGGGAACGAGGTTGCGGCATTTGCTGAGTAGTGGCAAGTTTTACTTTCCAATTTGTATTCAGTGGCGGATCCAGACCTTGAGCTAAGAGGGGGGGGGGGGTTGGTGTGTGGTTTTTTGCTTGCCCTGCCGGCTTTTCTTCCTTCTGCGATTTTTTTATACCCAACATAAGGGACGCGGGCCCCCCGGGCCTCTCCCCTAGATCCACCACTGGTATATAAAACTAAAAACGAGCAAAATGTATTCATAATATCTCCAAATTTCTTGATTACTTAATAGGGGTTGGCTGCTTAGTAGGGGTTCGTGTGCTTTGAATATTTTTCACCATCGGGTTAATATGTAATGACATCAAGACAATCACAACAAAGGTGTGTTTAAATGTTTTTATTAGTCGTCAAATTCTATTTGGGACTCACATTTTTCATCGTCTTTTGTTAAAGCCCAAAACAAAGCCGGCCGCTTAAGAAAGGTGGCCGGTTAATAGGGTGTCTTATTTGCAGCATTTTACTTTTAATAATTTCGGGACTTTGATATCTGGCCGCTTAATAACGGGTGGCCCCTTAATCAGGCTGAGGTGGCCGCCTAATAGAGAATCCACTGTACAGTCGACCCCCAAGCGGCCACCCCCCCCCCCCCCCTATAGGCGGCCAGTAATCAAAGTCCCGATAAGGCCTTTTCTATTGTTTTTACCTCTATTAAGTGGCCGCCAGCCCCCTTTAACCGTAACCCTAACCTTGAGGCTACTATCCATTTCCCCGAGGGTTGCCGTTTAATCGGGGTTGAACTGTATAATGTTTTTAACGCAAATTGACGTCGGTTGTATGTGTTTCCTTTTCATGATTATGTCATAACGTTCGCCTGGTATTTTAAAACGAAATACAATGCAGTGAAACCTGTATTAAGCGGACCCCATATTCAGTGGACACCCTCTATTACAAGCGGACATCAGCTTGAGTCCCTAAATTTTCTTCCCACATTTACTGTAAAATAAACCTGCATTCAGCGGTCACCTCTGTTTAGCGGACGCGGACACCGATATTAAGCCATTTTGGTGCACAAAACCTACAATGAGCGGACACTTCAAAGGCATCAGTTTTACCTCTAAAAGTTCACCTGAGACTCCTTTAACATTGTTCAGCGATGTCGTTTTAAAGCTAAGTAATTATTCCAGATTGATGCATTGACTGACTGGAAATTGTGCTATGAGCAGTCTTTGATCTCACCTCTGATCTCACACTATGTTACAAAAGGTTTAATAATTAACTGTTGTTGCACAACATGTTAGAACCTGTTTTGAGCGGGCAGACACTAATGAGGGTCTAAAGGGTGTCCGCTTAATACAGTTTTCACTGTATAGCAGTTTTGGCTTTGTCAGGTAACTAACTCTAGTTGCACTACAAATACAATCCAACAAACGTCGGTATAGGACTTGTTGGTATTAATGAGTAAAACAACACACATTGTCATTAAATGTTCTATTTATTCTGGGTTGTAACAAAACAAAAGACGCTATCACGGCTTCTTCAGCTGTCGTGTATCTAGCTATGAAGCTTTCAGTTTCAACTGCGTCACTACTACGTCACTCTAGGTCAAGATAAAAGATATCGTGATGGCGTCAACTCTATCGCTATCTTTCTGCTTCTTAACTATGCTACACTAGTTGTTCTGCAGGGAATTACTTCCCATATTTTACCCTTTATCTCATCCCCCCCCCCCCCCCTATATTTTACCCTTTCTCTAATAACGGCTTATACCGTTGAAATATAACTAGTCAGGCATGACTATGGTGACCATTTATAACTCGCCTACCATCATGCGATGATAGCTAGCTAAAGGCCGCTAATGTTCAATTCACAGTCGATTTTTTTTCCTCCCCACCTTCTAAATAAAGACCAAACATTCCCAATAGGCCATTTTCTCCAGGCCGGTACCTCTTCCCAAAACATTCTTGAGATCTATCAACTGGTGCCTTTCCCGCCAAAATGAGGCGCGCGGATCACGTGTCGTAATTGACCACTGAAGCATGAATTCTTAGCACCCAACATAATACAGGAAGTCGTCTGCTGAACTCCTCGCGCGCGAGGGACATATTTACATGTAACGCTATGCGAGTTCATGTCTACTCCACCGTAAACCAACAAGGACATCACTAGCAATGGCCGACAACGAGAAATCGAGTCCACTGCGGCTCCTTGTAGCGCTTGCTATCGTGCTCTTGGTCGTGTATTGCGTATCATTAAGCGTATTCTTGGTTTATTTGATGCGAGATTACAGTCTGTTAAAAGAGGACGTCAAAGATTTACGCGGACGAATTGTTACGTTGGAGGCAGATAGAGTTGCAGCTGGGGCGACACCGACAGTATCGCCCTCGGGTGAAAGGAAACGACGTGAAAACAAAGAATTAAACCATCAGGTAATGCAGTAAACATATGAGTACTTAGAGAATACTTCATACGCGATCACATGTTTTGTTTTAACGATAGCGTGTTTGATGACTGATGCAAATTTCATACCACAGAAATGTTATACTTCACTGCGTGTTGATAAATCTGCATACAGCTATTGTTTCCATTGTTGATCTTTGTACTTGTTGTCTTCTCCAAATAGAACTTTTACCAAGGTCCTTTAAGATCTGTTACACAAACGGCAGAATACTCTTCACTAACAGTCCTGGTTTATTCCTATAAATGGAGTGTCTTTGATCCATGATAATGTTGTAAACAGACTATGTCTTGATGCACGTTCTTTATTCCGTCCGCTTCCTTGTCGTGTCGATTTGCATAATTAGTATTGATCGTGTACCCCAAGGTCACCGACAACACACACCCCACCCCACCCTGCATTCAAGAATTTGCTCCTCTTCTTTGTTACCACCTCTAACAATTAATGACGCTTTTCTTCCAACGGGGTAATTTTATAATTCCCAAATATCTGACCGCTAAATCAACCCAAAGATCACCCGATAGTTCTCTGATCATCTTGTCCGTAAATCCACATCAAAACTTTGACCTTTCAACCAGATTTATTGTAGCGATTGTAGCCATGGTGATCGTTCCGACAACCAACCGAGTGTTTCATCCTGTCAATTTTCCAGGTTACTTGCATCCCGCAACCTATAAAGTGATCCTTGAAATTTTTCTTCGCAAAGGATACGATTCCCTGGAAAATTAAAATGAGGAAAAACTAGAAATGTTATCCGGCAGAATGGGGTGAGGGAGAGAGAGGGGGAGACAATACTTTCATGGCTTTTTGCTGCATTATGCTCAAGCCAGTGAGACAAGACAAGAGGATTAAACGCAGCTCAGCTTTACAAACTCCCGATAAAAATTTCAAATTTTCATATAGACAAACAAGACATTCACGAAAAATAAATAAAAATATTGCTGTAACTAAATTTTGATGCTTTTTCCAAGACACAAGGCTATTTTGAAAACGTCTACCCAATGCCTTGCCAATGAACAGTCTCCTCTTTTTCTCTTTCTCAGCAGATAAAGATTGATGATGTCAAGAACATATTCTCTGGAAGAATCAGACGAAATTCTCAGTCTGGTAGCGCCTGTACCACAGTGTGTCCAAGGGGACGGACCGGATCTCCCGGGCCGCGGGGACCGCCGGGGCCTGAAGGTAAGGGTGAAATTGGCCAGTTGTTTGATCCTAGACGGAATTAATATGGTATAGATTTCTCTCGTCACTTTTGTCCTTGTGTTTTACTTTTTTAGGTCCAAAGGGAAGAAGAGGTCGAAAAGGAAATCCAGGTTATTATTATAGTTCTAGACTTCATTACCACTAGTACCTTTCTATGGAGAAGCTCGTCAGGAAATCTTTCCCAGCACGAGGAGGAAAAATTGCGTAAAGATGTCCGTTACTTAGCGAATTAAGGTGGCTTCATAGCATACATACTCCACCTTTAAAAAAAAAGCAATGTCCTTTCTCACAGGCCTTTCTCACAAGAACCAATGGAGTTACTGATCAGATAAAAGTTGCTAACATTGTCGTCCATTAAAGTTCATAAGACAGTAATGAACGTAAAGAACCCGGTCCTTTTCATAGCCGTTACTTCGATCGTCACGCAACGTGTCCACCCAATTAGATAAGAATGTTGCGTGATGGTAGCAAAGAGCGCTCTTTTTACGTCGACTTGTTTGCTGAGATCCCTGAGTTTTTCTGTTTGCATAGCAAAATCAGTTCGATATTGTAGCAGCTTGTAGTGTAACGTATCGCCATGTTTTAATTCAAGGTACCACTGGTCAAAAAGGGGACGCGGGTCCGCCGGGTACCGCGGGGCCTCCCGGGCCAGATGGTCCCGCGGGAACTCCGGGTGCACCTGGCTTAATGGGAGAACCCGGATTAAAAGGTAAGACCAGCTGCATGGTTTGTTATGGAAACAGTAAAGACCCAGTAAAGAGTCTGGACTAGAAAATGATCAAGATAAAGGGACCAGAGACCAAAAAACAAATATAATACTCTCGTGCAATCCTGATCATGCTATCTGTGAATAGTTAGAATGGGAACTAATGAAATTCGCGTATTTCCAAAAGATTGCTATCCATGTCTACTAAAAGAAGATATCATAAAGGTTTACTAACGTTCGTTTTCTGGTTGTGTTTAGGAGAACGCGGACCGCCAGGCCCGATGGTTAGTCTATTTATTTATTTATCTTGTTATTGTATCGATGACTAAGCGATCAAGTTATATCACCCACTAACACGAATCCCTTAGTCTGTTCAAAGACCGTCTATTTTCTGTGGCACCCTTGCTTTTCAGCTTCTCGCGAAGGAAACGAAAAAACTGTTGTAGACAGAGAACGAGTCCTTACGAAAGTTAACACAAGTAAACATTTCATAGCTTGTCACCTGCCTTAACGTTAATGTATCGAAGCAAAAATCAATAAAAAGCTCAGTTTTACGAAATTCACGAATTTTTTGTCGGATCGTGTTCTCTGAACTTCTCGGGTTAAACTTCTTTCTCTTCCTTTCTTGCGTTACTCTCTCTCTCTCTCTTCGGCTTTGTCTCACTCTATCTTTTCTCTTGCTTTTCTCTCTAATATCACTTAAATTGTTTTTTTTTTTATACTTAATGTTCAGCAATTCTTTTTCTTAGGCAAGAGAAAGCGCTCATTTGGTGGGTAACGGGAAAAGAGTGGTTCATGCTGGTAAGGTGTTCCTTTGTCTATTCGTTCATTCATTTACCAATATTTTTTTAAGTTGTAATTTGTAGTGTTGTACAACAAATCATCAACATCCGTCCGAAAGTCCACTTATAATTTACGAGCGCTTTTCCGGTAATCACAAGTTACTCGACTCTGTACTGTAATGCTCTTCTAGAAACTATCGTCGAATATTTGACTGAAAATTTGACCATTTATGAAACACAGAAAGCAGAAACATGGAAGCAAAGTCTTCTGTGTTTGTAAGTCATGGACGAAACGCTGAAATCACCCTCGTTTCCTTGTTCATGGAGGTAAGGTCCAAAGTAAGCTAGTATTCACTTCTCAAGCTTCTTTCGCAGGCACTGTACATCGATGGAGCGAAAGCCATGTTAATGGAAGCATCCTTTTCAGAAGGCACGTGGGTGAACTTGTGATCGGTCGTTCTGGAATGTACTATGTTTACAGCCAGATGTATTATCACGACTGCAGTAGCTATTCCATGAACCACTACACTTTGCTGAACGGTAACAAGATTCTTGGCAGCATCTCCAGCGTGGCGGAATGTAATAAACACTACTACACGAATTACCAGGGAGGCCTGTTTCATCTGAATCGAGGCGACATTCTCAAGGTTGAAGTTTACCGGAGCAAGGTATACTACATGGAAGCTCCTTACAGCTATTTTGGAGTATTTATGTTGTATCCTGACCAACTTCCGGTTGGTGTACCGCTACCTTAATTAAAGGGAATTAAAACTTCTTCCTTCGCAGTTTAGCCTGCGTGCACATGTGAGTTTAGTTGTCTGCAGGCAGGCTAACAAAGGTAACCAAACCTCGACAAACTGTTAACTGATAAAGTTTTGTTTTGTTTCGTTTTGTTGTTGTTTTTTTATGTGCCTTTTTAGCTTCAAACACAGCCTGAATTCTTCAAACTCGTCTTTTGTAATCCATCTAGATCTTTGTTAATGTTAACCATCCTATTTTCTTTTTGTTTTATCGTTACCTCTATGGTGATTTTCTACGGTAACAGCAGACAGTTAGTTTCGCCGTTTCCTTGATTGGAAGATTTCTTCGTTGCGTGACTTGAATCGTGAAACATTTACCCCAAATGAAATATCGCCAGCGAAGGAGATCCCGGAGGGATTCCCATATGAAAACGTCGGGGATGATCGTCTGAAAATTAAACCCCCAAAGGAAACCAATCTGGACGTGGTTCAAGCTTTATTTGACTTCTAAAAGATACAACTTTAAATGGCAAAAGCGTTTGATCACTGTTGGTTCTCGTCAACTCAAGTTGACTAATTTTGTTCTTGATAATTTAACTGGTGATTTAGCCTGCGCATGCGTAGCAGTCGTTTCCTTCCCAGGCGCGCGGGGCGCGTGCGGAAATCTTGGTGGGCACGCAACGGCTTAGAGCTCGAAAGTAACTTTCGCGCCCTTAGCCTTTACGTGCCTCTCAAACTTTTCGCTCGAGTCGCGCAATTGGGGAGAAAATAACTGCTACATAGGCTAGTAATTTAAAATAGTTGCTTGACCTTATGGGAATGTAAGAAGTTCATTAAGCCAGTTTTAAAATTAGTGGGTATTCATAAGCACTTTTAGAAGTGTTAAACACGGATATTAAATCATTTGTACGTTTCAACGCGTTAATACTCTCCGTAGACTCTCCGTAGACTCTCCGTAGTCGTACATCATTGGAATCGTCACGCAACGAGGAGAACACGTGACGAGAGATTAGTTCGCGCTTTTACTTAACAATTGTTGGATTTCATTATATGATATTTTTAAAACGTGTGACAGTGAACATTTTTTGAGACATTTCATGGGTAGAAGTCAAGGTAACGCAAGCTTACGTGTTGACCACTTTCCAGCTTGTAATTTAACCAAAAGAGGCCTCGATTGACCGTATAGAAGTTTCCTCTAAGTTTATTTTCGGTATCCGAAAAGTCAAATAAATGATGCATTTAAACCAGTGCTTAAGTCAAAAACTAATCGTCGCCAATAGGTAGAATCCAAGTAAAATAATGTAATCAAATAATTACAGAATTTAACGATAGCTTTGTATATTGTGATTTATCCCATGTTGAACAGCCAATCAAAAGCTGGAAAGCCGTTGCATGCATACCAGTTTAATCGTATCTCGCGTGTTGCGTATCGCGATGCTTCTGGGTCAGTGATGGAGAAAACTAGTTTGTAATGTGCTCATGTGCAGTACCCTACGTATATCACTCGCCTTTACGTGGCATGTTGTACCGCAAGAAAAATTACAGTGCTAGTCTACGTAGTATGTAGTTATACAGGTCTGCGGATCCTAAAACGAGTCATACACGTAGCCTCAACATTGTATACGGAATTGTTGAAAAAGGACTATTTCAATAAAAGATATACCTTTACCTCTCACTGCCAGTCGTTATTTTGGGCACCTCGACTTTCGTACTCTTCTCTTTCATTCTAGTTTTTACACTTCATCCTCAGTTAGAACCTGTTTGAGTCACGTGTGCCTTTTCCTCGACTTTTTAAGCCCTTGTTCTTGAAACTTGTTCTTCTCTTTTCAGTTTTCTGCAATCAATGAGAACGTTAGAAAACTTTAATTTCCATTTGCATTGTTCTCTGCATTCGTATTTTAACTTGAATGGATGCAACGAGGAAATTCTGCCCCCCGTTTTTCTTTGTCGAGGGTATAAGGAGAAATTAAAAAGCGCTCTGAGTGGAAAGAAAAGGAGAGTTTCAATTGAGAAATAGATTGCAATTTGTTTTATTGACCTCCATTTCATCTTGAACCAAATCAAGAGGTTCTTCTGCACTTCTGAGCATGTACGGTATTCAAAAAGCAAAAGTCATCCAGGAGGGAACGAGGAAGTAACGAGACCCACACTACAACATATTCACATCAAGGCAGACCTTCATAATAAAACAAAAGCAAAAAAAGGCATGAAGACGTTAGAACTATACGGTTCGTCTCTGCCTCTGCAAAAATCACCAAGCATGCGAAGACAAATTTACAGATTGCTCTTGTTGCAGACATTGTTTAGGCGGTAGTCCATCGGCTCCCGTGCAGGTCACAACTCCAACACGTGAAAGCCCTCGGCTGGTGTGACCGTTTTTTCCGAGAAACTCACAAAATATACATGTTTACTGAAGCGTGAGACAATAATAAATCAAACAGTTCTAAGAATTGGCGCGCTAGGATCAAAACAACTTCTGCACTTCGCGACTTCGCGTCAAACACATCCGGCAGACATGGAGAAACGCGATCACTCGCGTGCTCGCAGCAACTTGATCTCGTTTGTGGTTCTCGTGGCCGCAATTTACGTCATACTCGTCACAGTTTTTATAGCGACTCTGTATCGTTTCACGGTGAAGCAGTCGGCTAGAATTCAAACTCTGGAAACGATCGCAGACGATCTTGCAGCGCGTGTTTACAAGCTGGAGACCAGGTTCACAGCTCAGGGGACGCAAGAGAGTGAAGAGGGTGGGACTAATCAAGAACGACAGGAAAGGACAGAAAAACGTCTAAAAAACAAGGTAACTAATGCCTGCAATGTAATAAGTGGCGTGTGTTGTCAAAATTTTGCATAATGTAGCTGAGTGCAACGTCGATTAACTGTTATTACATGCGTAGTTGTTGGTTTTTGTAGCAGATGCACCCGTATCCGCCCCAAACACGAAATAAGCGGCAGTTCCAAGGTTTCAAGCTGCAAACTGAAGGTGGGTTGTGATTATTGTTAAGCTGCACGTCGTTTTCCGTCAGCAAACACACTTCATTGTTATTGTGTCTGGTTTCAAGACATCCACGTTATGGGAATTGGCAGCAGCTTGTGGAATTGATAATGAACCGAACAAACAGAGAGCGCTGAATGATTACTTTTTAAAGTAATTAAAACTACTCAAACATTTTAGCAGAAAATTTTCTCAGAGTTCTTTAATAAGCAAAGCTACCATTAATTTCAGAATTGGGCGTTCAGGAGACATAATCTCACCTCTTATAATTACTCTCATTGTAATTCAATATTAATGGACACAGTTGGGAGCATAGAGGAACTGATAATCATAAAATAAAACACGTTTGCTAGCTTACACAGTCTTTTCAGCTTTTTAAAATTACAACGAACAAAAAGAACAAGGGAATTCATTGCTTACAATATTGTTCATTTTAATCAGGATGTCGGCTGAAATGAGTATACTGAAATTTTTCTATCTTACTTCCGCATATTTTTCGGTTAGTGAATTGAATTGTAACTTCATTTCAGTATTAATGTATTTCTTGGAAATTTCAGTAGCCTTTGTGATTGCTAACTTCTTCCTGTTGATTTTTCGACTTTCTTTGTGCTCACTTCAAAGCCTTTCCACAATCCACGTGTGTTTAGTCAGTTTCTCCTTCCGCAGGGGGGAAGCCATTGCTATTGGCTGAGCAATATACGAAATCCAATATAGAGACGTTTTTGACATGAAGATGTCAAAAGTCAATCAAAGACTTAATCAAGAGTATCATGAAAGACGCGTTTCAATATAACGCAGTTCATTTTCATTCCGAGCAATAACTCGTACAATTTACTATAGATTATCTATGATTGGGTACACGATAAGCGATTTTGCAGCAACAATGGAGACTGGCCTATCGTTTGTCGACCCTTACTGATTTTGTTGCTATATTATCATAAGGGCTTCAAAAAAACACGGCAAGAACTTCATGGTAGGACACATACAGTCGCCTTACCCGTCGCCCCATAAATGCTAATCGCAAGCAAACTGCAGGGCGACTATATGAGTAGCCCTCCATGAGTTATAAACCGAGAAAACAGGTTGCTTTTCAATTACTTTGCATGACAAAAGACTGACGTTCCTGCAGGCAAAACACCCAAGCGTGAAGATAATAACGACTTCGCTCGTCAATGATACACAGCCTCCACCCGACGGGTGTAATTCATTGTAGTTACGGCCGCCCGGAATCAAGCATTATAAATCATACTAAAAGACATGCCTTATTTCTTTGCACATATCCGATGCAAAAGAGGTGAGAAAAGAAAAGGCATTGAGTGGTGCATGATGTTGTGTTTATGATGTGAAGTTTATATGAAATAATTCATATATGAACTGCGGTTGTAGATGAAAGTTGTTGTGTGTTCTTAATGTTATGTTTATGTTATAGCCTATTGCCAAAACATGAGAGGACTGGGAAAGAGTGTGGTTGTTTTCCGTTTGTTTGAAAAACTAAGATATTCAAATGAAGCATCAACTAAATTTGAGAGTCTTAAGCAAGAATAGAAGTATTAAGAGGAGGAAAATGGCAAAATGATAGCTCTTCAAATATCACCTAAAATAGAGAGTTTGTATGGACTGGGTAGACAGGCCGCAAAATTTTTAAGGGTTTGTATGGAATTTTGCAACTTTTGCAAGGCTCCCATTTGGAAAATTTGCCGCTGAAAACTCTCAAACTTGACTGGGTAGCTTTTCATTTAGTAACATTTTAGTTGAAATGTTTAGATTTTCAATCTAATCAATATAAGAAACTCGTCCCAGTCCTCTCACGTTTTTGCAATGGGCTATGTCTGTTTTTGTTATTATTTAAATTTGTAAACTGCTTCTAATGTAGTTGTACAGAGGTATGTTTTAACATCTACAAAGTAGCAACAGCTTCTTCAAAGATTGGCGGTTTGATCGAATTTATATCCTAAAACATGTTTTCTCGTTTTCTCGGTAGGTTGCAAAGGCAAAAAAGGTAAATTGAGAGACTGAATTAACACACACTGTTTGTTTTAAACACCCGACCCAGAATTTCAGTCAAGGTCAAACGCCATCTCCGTACCAGTCTCCCTAGGCTCCAAAAAACTTGGGCTGACTGAGCGACGGTAACCTGGGTACTTAGGGCAGTCACAAGAGACTACGATAGATCGTAACAAAACGAAAAGAAGGCGTCCATCGGTTAAGCTACTGAATAGTTTTGCGGCAATGTCCGAGCCAGAGAACTGTTGTGCTCAGTTTTTGGCCTTTATGAAATAATTCCAATTGATTGTAGGCTTAAAAGTCGAGAAATTTCGAGCTATTCACACAAACGACTTATTAAATTTTTCATTTTATTCGCTCTCATAGGGGAAAAGGGTGACCAGGGCACTACTGGTAATCCAGGACCTCCCGGCCCAATTGGACCGCCAGGACTTCGCGGTGAAACTGGGCCGAGTGGCGCCGAAGGAAAAGAAGGTCAGTTGTTATATTTCTCAGGCTGTTATTTTTTTATTTCAGAGGATTTCGTTCACGATATTCGTGATGAAGTAGAATCATGAGCAAGGATATCAGTATAAAATAGTTCATTAATGTGAGTATATTCTCATTCATCTCAAACAAACGAGTTTTTTTGCTTTTTGGATGCTCTGTACGTTCGCAGTGGAACAAAATTGCTCAAAAAAATGTTCAAAAGTTGTTGTTTAAAGTGGTCAATGCGCTTAGCTACACCGAAAGGAAAATCATATATCAACGCAACTGAACATAATAGGCTTAAAACACAAAAGGCGCCGTTAAGGCTCCATTGCCCAGTTTTCAAATTATCGCGAAAAAGAATAACCTTGTCTTTGAAGCCATTTTCTTGTTTTCGGCAAATTTCTGTCGTTCGACCGCTGTCAAGTTCCCATCGATCATTTTAGAGGCGAGGATTATCAGTTTTAAGAGGTAACTGAACAAGATTGAACGAAAGGACTAACCTTACTTTATAAAGGATCTAATTCCGATTTGAAATGAATTTAACACTGTGAAGCTACTTTTCCACCAGGTTAATCTCATATTCATTATTTCCTCCGAACGCAACGGTCTTTAGACAAGAAACTTTCATTAGGCAGATTTTCTTACTCATTTTGGAGGACATAAATTTTTTGGTGGTGTATCTCATCTCCGACGTAGTACAGTGTACTTCTTAAAGTTACGTGAAAGAAATTTGGAACAAAGTGTTTTTTCTTCTTTTTTTTAGGTAAACAAGGCCCTGTTGGTCCCCAGGGTCCTCAGGGAGGTAAGGGAGACGAGGGCGAAATGGGACCGAAAGGAACTATGGGACTTCCAGGGCCGCAAGGCTTACCAGGTTTGATTTGTGTTTTAGTGTTTTCTAGCCTGTCACATTCACATGGTAGTAAGATGCCACGTCAAAGTAAGTCCAGTAACTAACCTGCCCCTGCAAAATTTAGTGAATTAAATCGAAAAATAATGTAATAAACAAAATGAAGGAATTTTTCCATCTCAACTCCAACCCATCAACACTTAATCACTCCCTTAATTTCTAATTTCTCAGTACGTCTAATTTACTATAGCCATTATTTCTACCACAATCCATACTCTATCCACGGTTTTCTTTCAGTATTACCCTATTTACGAGCCTGATATCAAAATTTTACTGAAATATTTTTACACACTTTTCTACAGGACCGCCTGGCCCAGCTGGTGCACTCGTAAGTATACGTACATACATACATACATACATCATTTATTTGTTTACGCAGGTTGGTATATAGGCAGCGTAAGCTGATGTGGACCTGCGGTTAATTAGGAGTATATCGCGTAATGTTTTATTGCTTAATCAATAGAGTTTAAATAGGTAGGAAAGTGTGATCGTCCCGGTGTAGGGGGCTCTCAAAAAGGCGATTTTTAGCAACAGAAGTTTCAACGTCAGTTATGTTTAGACTCGGATGACTAGCCTCCGCCTTCTACGTCGGTTTGGTTTACTTGAAGTGCGGCAAACCACTTTGGATGGAATAAACTGAATTTAGTTTTACCCAGTAGCAACGAGAAACACTTCTAACCTTAAACATAGTTTAATGGGTTGACCCATTAGGTTCCTTTGCTGCTGTTTCTAACCTGTGCCGTTGCTAGTGAAGAAGCTAATTTTATTTGTTTCTGCCTTATTTTGCATTTTAGATAAGCGAGAGCATCCACTTGGTGGGAAAAGGCCATGAAATAGAACAAGCTCGTAAGTCCTGAGAAAGCATGATTCACTTACCTAGAACCAAGAGTGATTAGCACCTACTTTCTCCTTGCAATATTATACTTTGCCAGACAGACAGGTGACGAGCAGAGACAAAATCATCAACTGGAGGATATGGTCTTGACATCAATGCCACCAGTTTTTTCAAACTAACTATGGACGTCGACCGAGAGAGAACACTTTTAGCGTATCCCATAGTCTTTCCATAGCCATGGTTTCTATTTTAATTTATCTATGATTTTTCTCAGTCTAGGTTCCAGACCACTAATAAGAACGATATGAATAGTTGTTCAAAAATTGCAACGCTTACGTTGCCCAGGATACGAAATGTCAAGTTTAGTATGAAACTGCGTTGGTGTACAATGTTTATCACGGCTGTTTGTGTTTTATTTTCAATCAAGGAACGAACAAGAGTTTAATTTACCTAGTTGTTAAACTTTCTTTGTGTCAGTTAAAATCGATTCATGTCTGGTTGTCTTTCAGATCACCACCTCATCACCAACTGGAAAATGAGTCACAGGGTAGGCAGTATCTTGTACCATGAGTCCACAGGCACCGTGGAAATCAAAAGACAAGGATATTATTTCATATACAGCCAAATGTATTATTACGACGGCGAAACACATCAGATGGCTCATAACACTTACATCAACAACAAAAAGGTCATGGAGAGCTTATCAAGCGTGATTAACGAAACGAAAAAGTATAACACTAAGTATCATGGCGGAGTGTTTATGCTTCGAGTTAACGACACCATCTCTGTTCGTGTTCCGTACACGAGTCGCTACAATATGGACAGCTTGAAAAGCTTCTTTGGTGCATTTTTGATTCACCCGACTGATGATTAACAGGCCATTTCTGAGTTACCTTGTACTAGTTCCACCTCTGTTTTAAAACGAGTCTAAGTGCATAACCCTGGGGTGGATCTAAGGGGATTCGGGGGGGGCTCGGCAACCCCCCTAATGTAAAACTAATGACTTAACTTGGCTTCAGACTGCCGGAAAACCAATTTTCGAGGAGCTCAAGATTTTAAAAATTTTCCGGGGTTGCATGCCCCTGAATCTTCCTACGGGGGAACGCCTTGGGCGGTCCGCATCTCGAACCCCCTTTCCTAAGAGTGCGTTTCTTTGAGGGTGATCTGGATCAGGATCAGTGATCCAAGGTCACTCGGATCATGGTGCATCAAAGGAACCGATGAATCCACTCTGGTCATGGATTCATCGGTTCCTTTGATGCGCTATGATTTGAGTGATCTTGGATCACTGATCCTGATCCAGATCACCCGAAAGGAACGCACCCGAAAATCCTGTACGTATTCACCCCAGAAACCTCTCATATAAAAATGAGTTTGATTTTCATGAAAATGAACCTGTAGGCGGCACACATTTCCATATGAATGGTTTCACACGAAGACTCGTTTTGAAACAGAGGCAAAAGGCAACTAGGAAGTGGCCTACTGGACATACAGGGGTGATTTGTAAATGAAAGCTGTTAGTCATTTAAAGCCGGAGCAATTTGTCTGCATTGATTTTGAATGACAAAGATTTGTCCGACCTCATTAACAAAATGTGCAGTCTGTCATTTTTCCTTAATTTAGCGTGATAAATAGCCGTCTCCCTTCGCGCGGTTTAATTTGATCCGAAAAATTCCATTCTGATGACGTACACTACCAAGATTCCAGCCTCGTTCCTAATGACCTTAGAGATAATAATGAGGTGGGCTCCAATAGCCCTTTTCACGGTTAGCTTTCTCATTTGCATTGCAATGTAATCTAACGTGGATGTGAGGCAATTTCGGGCTATTTTGCAGTTTTAACCCAAAACTGCCTCGCATCGACGTTAGATTACATTGTAATGCAAATGAGAAAAACTAACCGTGAAAAGGGCTATTGGTCGTTACTCGCGCGAAAGTCACAACTGAGCCGTGATAACCAGTCAGGCGCAACATGGAGCTCCCTAGAGCAAAATGATCATCATGAATTGCTGCGGGTCGAATTGAAAAAAAATTGGGGGTGGGGAGGGGGGGTGGAAGAGTACTTCTGTTGTGATTTACGCTCATTTGTTTATTGTCAGTTTAATTGGTTTTGATCGGTCAGCTTAGGTAGAGGAAGCTTTTTGAGTCATTAGCGCCATTCTTTGTCTTTAAGTAAGTTAATAAGCCACGTGCAATTATAATAGTTTCATCAAGTAAAAACGGAGATCATGGATCTCCTTTCATCACAATAATATGCTGTAAATAATATTGCACTGCTGCTACAACGCTTACGAGAAATGCACTGACATACCTAACACTGCTGGAGGCCTGGATCCAGTGCAGACCTCTCAGTACACATGTAGCCAATATCAGCGAAGTTCATATAATATACCAGTGCACTGTAAAAAATTAAGTCAAAATATGGTTAATTAAAGTCTTTAGTGATGAAATGTGAGTCAAATTCAACTGGTGTCTGATTTAGACAGGTTTCTTTTCTAGAATCTGAATGAGCTTGCTGGTTGGTTTTTGCAGGCTTAAAGGACTCTGGTCAGCCTGCGCCATTTTCGTTGCTATCGAAATTCTTGATATTACAGGGTGAAGCGCAATCTTTCTGCTATACTGTAAGTTGCGTTTTTGAAAATAAGTAATTATCGTTAGTAGTTTTATAGTGATTTCCTTCGTTTTGACAAGCTCCGAATAAAATATAATGGCCGAACTCTCGCATGTACACAAAACCAAACATGTGGCTGACTAGAGCTCTTTCAAAAACACAACGCGATTAAGCGGCTCGGGTTCGAACCCTGGCTTAGCCTGCGTGCAGGCTCACCTTGGAGTCACACGCGTGAACTGGCAAGCGAAGAGATCCGGCGGGGTGGATCCGGCGGGGCGGCGTTGGCTAGCCCTGGCCAGGGTTTTTGTGTCGTGTTTTTGGGCAAGACATTACCCACCCGGTGGGACACCCATATGAAAATGTCGGGAGTGTTCGTCTGAAAATTTGACTTAAACCCCTAAAGGATACCAATCTGGGCCTTGCTCGAGCTGTATTTGAGCCGTAAAAGATATCACTCAAACTAGTAAACCTGAGTCGAGGGACCGGCGAAAATCGAGCCTAAAAATGGACATAAGAGCCCTTTTTAATACTATTTCTTCAAGTGCACCTTAAAAGAAACTTTGACGTGGCGTTTCGTGGAGACCAAAACCCTTTATTTTATACCCCTTAGCATTACCGGCCTTTTCATATGGGAGGTCCTCCTCGGGACTTCACAACTATCGTGCCTGTCTTCATGCAGTTAGGGGAAACCTTACAGAATACTGAGGTGTGCCCTGAGGCTGACTAGTATTCCCCCCCGGGAGGAGAAGCAGCAACGCTCCTGGGAGCTATAAGCCAAGGAAACCTTCGACAGTGTGACTAGTGGCCCTAGGATCGAAAATTATTAAAAACAAAAACAAAAACAAAAAAAACAGCGATGCGGGGAAGATATATTGTTGTAGTACCAAGTTCTCAGAACTAACCTTAAAAAAAATTATGGGAGTAGGAGCCCACGATCCGGAGCCTGCATCGCCCATCATCGCTAACCCTTGGAGTCAACCATATGGAGGGTCCCAGTCATAGGCTCGATCCTGATGGGAGTTGGTAAGGGGAATTAATACACTCCGGCACAGCGACGTCAGATTTTCTCACTCAAGGACGGAGCTGCAGTTTCAGGGACATTACCTAGTCCCCTTAGACACCGTTTTCTCCCAGAACCAAATTTAGAACTGCATTCTCAAAAATGAACAATTGTCGTGACATTGAGTGATTCAAATCGTTTCCTTGCTTTCCGATTTCGCAGCGCTGTACTTGCAGTATACCTAAAACTTTCAATTTTTCTCTGGCTGTCAATCAGCTAGGCACATGCGCAAAGATGGCCTTGTTTTCCGAGAAAAGTCTATGAAATCTCAATGAAGCGTGGAAAATTTGAAGACAGTGCTTTGCGCCGGACTGCGGAGGCCGGCTATCAAAACAAAAGCATGAGTTTGGGACTAAGAGTTTCCTCGTAAAACACACTTAACCGATGGACCAACGGAGGAAAACATGTGCGCGTCGCACTTTTACCAACTTTGCGATTCTAACGGCTGCATTGTACATCATAATCGTGACGGTTTTAGTAGTAAATCTGCATCGTCTCGTGGTGTCGCAGTTTGCAAGAATTCAAACACTAGAAACTGTCGCAGACAAGCTGGCCGCGCGCGTTGACAAGTTGGAAAACAGCTTCACAGCTCAGAAGACGGATGAGGAATCTGTGGGTGAAACTGATGGCGTTTTGGAGGAAAAATCTGCCCGTCTGAAAAACAAGGTTAGCTGTTTTGACGGTGCAAACTAAGCAGAGGAGTTAAGCTTAATTGCGTATTCAAATATTGCGTCAATTTGCTTATCAATGTTCTAAGAACCGATGCATTCATTAGGAAGTAGGAACAATGGAGGATTGTTGTTTGCTTCTTTTTCGCAGCTCGCTTTATCCGATCTTCCTCAAGGGAGGAACAAAAGACAGTTTGAAGGCTACTGCCCCTGTTTACAAGGTAATCTTATTGGTGCCAAGAATAACACTCAATTGACAGGACACGGTTAAGAGATTCCAAAGACACAAATTTTAAAACAATTGGTTTACATCCAAAAAGATCCGCGTAGAACAGGTCAGGAGTAGGGTGAAATACAACTTGTCTGCGAGTGAAAGAATACAATTATCTCTACAGGGCAAAGAAAGATTTTAATGAATGCACTTTGGTCTTTTGAGTTTGTTTACTTCCGTGTTGGTGCCCATGAGTCGTGAATTTGTAAACTGATCAGTTTTTACAAGAACCGAAAAAATAAACATTCATTCGTCACTCGGTATCTTGAAACTGGACTCCAAGCGATTGTGGAAACAACTACAATACAACACAATAGCTCAAAACGTTTCTGCTATTTCGGTGTCAGTATAATTCGTGACCTTTAGTCGAGGCAATAATAATGTTGTCGCTGACATAAATCAACTTAAGATGTTTACTTTTGCGTACTTTTGTTTCTCGGTAACGATTGTTTTGGCCACATCAGTTCCAAATTATTCTTCTGTAGCTTAGAATCTCACCGGTATAAGAGTTTGGCGTAAATTAATAGATGCAACTAGATACAAGTAATTTGTTGACGTGCGAAACCCACAGTTCCAGCGGAAAAGGTGTCTGGCTGGGAAAGTGCGTGATAAACGTTCGAACAATACAGAAGAAAGTTCCAATTTTAAATACTTGATGACAGCTATAGCTTCCTGATGTGAAAAATGCTTGAGTATTTGACCTCAATAGGAACAGCTTAGGAACAAAAGGAGGAGAATGTCATGATATTTGATATCTAATGCGTATTGAAATCGAATTAACAAGTTTTAAGATTTGCATAGAATATATGATTTGTCATTCGATCTCTGTTTTGCCGAGATCGAGATTCAACCGATCATCAAAACTTCCAGCATTCTTGTTCAATTGCATTTTTTTACAGTCTGCAAGAATTTAATAGCGTTTCCGATCTGATTGTAGAAATTAAACGCACTATTCTGCTTTTACTCCAAAGTTTCTCATCCAAAACGACCAAATGATAAACACGTGTTGATTGCGTGACCGGCGAGTGACCTTCAAAACAATGACTCATGGACAAAGGACTCTTGGAATATAAGGATTCGCGGAACGAATGCCACACTGCAGTGCTTCTAGTGCTTAACGCTCGAACTAGTTAAGTTTTGTCTTTCATCACGATTAGAATTCTTTCATTTTGAATGAATCAAAATGCAAATGTTTTAAAAATGAGAGGCAACTACCATATCATATGCATGCTAAACAGAGTGTTTCTGACCAAAGGGATACCCTGTGAGAGAGAAATTTCCTTCTCTTTCTACTCAGTGAAGACAAAAGGAACCTCTCCTTGCAACCACTCGATCATGTTATCAGCCGCCATTCAATCCCAGAGATGAATAAATTAAGTTTTAACTGGTTTAAACTTACATAAATGTATTCATGACAGAATTAGGATTCAAAATGCTGTCCTTGGGCTGGTCAAGTAAGCATCAAAATTTTAAACGTCTGTTCAACGAAAAACTGGCAATGTTTGATTTCCGGCTGTTTGCACAGTGCCAGAAAATATTGCTTACATTACTTTACCTTTGCAAGCTACTCAGTGTGTCAAAGGAGCTGGATATGAGTGTTGACAGGCAGGTTATTACGTTTGAATTATCCAAAACAGTTTGTTTTTCAGCAGTTTATCCGCTTGAAAGGTCTTGTTTTTGTAATCTTGTTTTTGTGCAGTTTAGGTTGGATAAGAAAAGAAAAGTAAATGCTAAATTTTCCTAAGACCTTTGCAACATTTCTTGAGAAATTAACAACGGAAAAATTGGAATTCAAGTACTTCACCGTAAGAACCGTAAATTCAATTTCTAGCACTCTGACAATCTCTAATCTTGTACATAATTTTCATAATTTTTCATTTTCCTTGCAGGCCCTAAAGGAGAACCGGGCCCTCCAGGGCCGAAAGGAAATTCAGGTACATGACGTACTGCTTGGCTGATTATTAACTCTGCTAGTAATATAGCGCGCGGGCTCGTGTGTGTGTACGTTGACAACGCATTTACATGTCTCCTCTTCAAATAGTCAAGAATACGGGTAGTCTGTCTTTCGCTTAGTCCGTTCTGCGTGACACGAAAGAAAACCGCGAGAAAAAAATGGCTCGCGAAATCCTGGCGGTGAGAAGCGCTTCTCGTTCCCAGGATTTCGCGCGGCCATTTTTTCGTCGCGGTTTATTTACGGTCTCACTCGACGGGTTAAGCGAAAGAGGGAATACTCGTAGTCTACAAATAGTATTTCAAGGAGTTTTAAACTGAGTTTTTCAGCTCACACATGCACAAACTTTGTCGCTATAAGGTTTCTTTCACGATAGACTTTTTTTTTAAATACTGGGAATATCAGGTCATGGGCTCCTGGGAATATACATTTCCAATGTTCATCATTGCTTAATAGACCAATTTCGATATATTAAAATTCAGCCTAACACAATAGACCTCAGCACGAGGCTCTGGGGAAAAAACCCCACAAACTCTGTAGTTATTCCCCAGAGCTACGTACTGGGGTCTATTGTTTTAGGCTGAATTTTAATATATCGAAATTAGTCTATATAGAGCATCTTCACTCACGTGGCTAGCAGCCATGCAAATTATTGAATCAAAAGAAAGTGTTTACATAAGAAAAGAGTTCAACTCCCACAGGCTTGGCTAGGGACGGCAACATGGCCGCCGTTTCATTGTTTTCGGACACCAATATGGCTGCCGTGACGTCATGTGAAAGCACTCTATTCACAATGACGTCAATCTGTTGTGGGTCACGTGATATGACCGTATATTGTGTTGACGTCACGAACGTGGATCGTGTGGAAGTCGGAAACTTCGATAAACTGTCCGGCTCTTTAAGTTGTCGCTAGTACAGCTATGCAATGCGCTTAAGCAGGAAATGAAAATTTCACCGAGACATGTCGGAACTATCTTTAGCACGTGCATCTTCGAAAGGGAAGATTTTTTAATGAAGTTGATGAACGCAAACTCGATATGCTTATTCGCCCCGGATACAAACGCACATAACATTATGTGTGAGCACAACGAGCGACTAGTGTAACTAGCGATGTTATTTGAAAAATAAGAAATTGTAGCTCTGGCGTGCAATAATGCTGAAATTCCCTTCCACAAGTCATCAGGCTGGAGCTTATCAGGCCGGTTTCTGTAGCGTGAAGCGACTAGGAGTATTTCTACTCCCCCTTGGATGGGATGCTAGTTCATCGCAGGGTTACCCCCTCCCCCCTCCCCGAGCATTAAGTTCGCCGGTACCCATTTATATACCAACAGTGAAACACATGTTTCCCAATAATCTACGTTTACGCCACCGAGGTTTTGATGAGATTCGGTGGCACAAGGCGTCCTTGATAATCGATATTCAGCAAACATATTTTATTCATGTAATTTTCTAACCCGTTTCTATTTCTTTTTTCGTAGGTCGGCGAGGTAAAAAAGGTAAACGAGGTTAGTTTGTGTTTTGTAAGGTAATGAGGCTTGAATTCTCGCCATTTTTTTCCTTGCCATACTTCCTCGGGCTAGATAGGTAAAGTTCAATTCTGAATTTATCAAACATATCATGTAGTTTGCCAGTCTATAAGAATTTAAGATTGTATCTGTTTAGCCTTTTTGGCTTGCTTAACGTAGTGCGTATGCTGTGGTTTGTTCAGTGATTGGCAGAGAATTAGCAAACCACAGTGCAAAAAGAAACACATTTCTGGTGATAATGGTGCTTTATGGTTAATCACCAACTGGCACCTTTTCCTCAGGGCACAATGGAGATCCAGGCCCTCCCGGCGAAAAAGGCGAAAAAGGCGAAAAAGGCGAAAAAGGCGAAATAGGCTCTGTGGGCCCTCCAGGAATACAGGGACCCAAAGGAACAAAAGGTGAGCTTTCCACATAAGGTTATAAGGTGGTCATGTGACTGAACGTCACGTTTCAGAAATTGAAAGCAAACAGTCTCAAAACTCTCGAAAATTAACGCGAAACCGAAGGAAAAAAAATAATCTTTTCATGTGAGCCTGTTACGATGCCGATTGGTTTTGGCTGTAGATTGTCAAAATTTTAGGCTGAAAATACATCTCGCTTACTTTGTTTAGTTTAACATGAACAAGGAAGTTTATGAGCAAAAAATACAGAGCTAAGAAATCATGAGACACCAAAGTGAACATACTACTACTCTTGAAAGTCATTATAAAAGCAGGAAAACTGCCATTCCTAATAAATAACGTAAAGTCACTTACTTCAACTCAGTTTTACAATCCTGGTTGGAGTCCCCCTGACGTGGCATTTACTTCACTGCACGTTCTTCACGCTAGAATCAAACCAAGTAATACTTAAGTATTATGTCATGACTCTCTTTTTTATGTTTGTATTCCAGGAGACACAGGGCCCTCAGGTCCCGAGGGAGTAGGCGGTAAAAATGGCTCTCAGGGCCCCCCTGGCGTCAAGGGAGACATGGGAACCAAAGGCGACATAGGTAGGAACTTGCGCTTATATTAACCCTATTGCACCTGAAATTTCTTCGTTCGCAAGCCTACCAAGGGGGATGTGGGAAAGTGTCCCCCTTCGTGCAATATGAGGATTCAAAAACTGTTAACTAAGATTCTGCATGGAATCAATTGTTCGTAAAAGCTAAAAACTTACTAAACAGAAAATAAGGTTTGAAAACCGCCGGATTTTAGTTAGAAAAAGAAAACCCCTTGAAGACGTGATTTACGAAAAGTTGCGAAGTTTAGTTTGAAATTAGCACGAACAGTTTGTGCCTCCCCGAGGCATGCGAACATTGTCAGAGAGCAATTGGCACTGGAAGGTAACAAAGTATCATTTTCAGATTGGGGAACTTATTCATATTTTATAAATGAATGTACAGTACAGAGCGGGAACATTAGCACAAGACAAAATAGGCAAAGACAGGACAGCAGTCATGGCACTGAAAGCTCTTATCTTGTTTGTTTTGTTTTTGTTTTGTTTTTTTAATAGGACCTCCTGGGCCGCCCGGAGCGTCGGTGAGTAATCTACCGGCTGACTTTTGTACAAGTGTAGTGGTAAGGAATTAGCGCATAATTTTACAAGAAATCAGCGAAAAGCGTTACTATCGTAAAGGCGGTTAGCCTAGGATCTGATCTCAGATAGGGCTCAGATATGAAACCCAGAAGGGTAAGGAAAAGATATTTGGCCTTGTAAAGAAGGATTCGAACCCACTGCCTTTGGAATTGGTGTTCCCTTTTCGTAATGGCGTTCGAGCTACGAGCAGTCGGAAATTGCCGGGCATAGATGGTAAAAGACATTGAATTTATAACGGTGACGATCATTCATTCATTCACACTGTATAATTACAAGGTCTTAACTTTTAACTAATATATTTTTTTTATTGCCATCTAGATGAGTGAGAGCATCCACCTTGTTGGCGATGGACAAAAAATTCAAAACCCAAGTAATTTGCTTTTTTTTTTTATGGCATCCTTGAAATGACTTAGTCTTTCTGGTCGAGTAAAGACGTGCATGATTCGGAAACTAATCACTAATCAAGTGCAAATATTCGTCAGCAGGCTTCCACCGCATTACAAACTGGGCATTGAAGCACAGGGAGGGCAGCATCTTGTACCACTCACCAACCGGGCACATTGAGGTGAAGAGAAAGGGCTATTACTACATTTACAGCCAAATGTATTACTATGATGGCACCACCATACAGATGGGTCACAACACCTACATCAATCATGAAAAGGTCATGGAAAGTTCAGGGAGCGTTATTAGTGCCGAAAGGAAGTACAACACCAAGTATCATGGCGGGGTATTCTTACTTCAGGAAAATGACACCATCTCCGTTCATATTCCATACACTGTGCACTATTTCATGGATAGTGAGGGCAGCTTTTTCGGAGCCTTTTTGTTACACCATATCGATTAGATTAGATGATGGTCACACGCGGGAATTTAACCTCCTGAAAAGTTAAGGGGCTCCCTCCCTTGGTATATCCTTATGGGAGTACTGTAAATGACTTGTTACTCTTTTCGATCGTTCATTTAGACCAGACTTAAGGCTTCCACGGATGTTTTGCGATAAAGGTCGATGTCTCGTTTTAGGCAAAGGCCATCATAGAACATAGTCTTTTGCTTTAGGTTAGAATTATGTTGTTTAGGGTACTCAACTCCAACAACCGAACGCATTCTGTTTAGCGCCCTAACTCAAAAATAATATCTTAGAGCGATATTATCCTTGTAAGTATATTTGAAGGTTGTAACATTTCAAGGGTGACATGGTCGTACAGCACTATGATATCGGGTTGTCTGTAGTGGCAAGAGGATTTTTCTAGCTTTCTAAACGGTATGATACGTAGATAAACTGTTGATGTTTTAGGTGTCAAGTCAGTTGACGATGTTATGTCCAGTTGGCCTGTGGTCTCGATGCTGCCTGATCTGTGCTCCACGCCGTTTCCACGACACTTTACTGGCTCATTTCATTAATTTCATTCATTTATCTATCAAAAGCTTATGTCAAACACATCATGACCTATGATATTTTGTATCATTGCTCATGAAATACCTGCTTTTCAAATTGTATTCAAAGCGTAGGGAAAATTTCCCCTGATGTTCTTGGTATTGTTGTTGTTGTTGTTGATCATGATAATGACGACGATGCAAATATCGAAAATAGCAGCGTACCAACCAATGGGATGCGAGCATTAACTGATAACAGAATGATAAGAGATGTGATTTATTTCTTGAAAAACAAATAGTTTTAGGATGAATTGTTTATGAATAGGCGATGGACTGTAGGCACATGACTGACTGTAAAACCTACAATGGGATTAAATGATTGGTTCATTAACTAATTCAATAGTCGTATGCACTGTATTTGACTAAATGATTGATTAACAGAGTGCAGACGGAAAACACTAGATTAACTTTCAATCAATTGCTAGGGTGAAATATTAAGCACACAATGTACTGTTTTCTGATTTTATTGGGGATAACCAATGCTGAACGTGTTTTAGTGCCAACCTGACTCAGTGACTTTCCAATCCTGTCATGCCGTTGCTTTCAATCTGTGATCATAACTATTCGCAGCGAATTCCTCTCACCCAGAATGGGTTTGTTTCTTCACAGTAGCAAGACGTACAGTTAGGAACTGGCTTGTAAAGTACAGATCAGGCAGAATTCAACACCATAATGGCATTGTGCAAGTACAAATATCTGGATTTTACTACGTGTATTCCCAGATGTTCTACCATGACGGCACACCACTTCAAATGAGTCATCAGTTGTGCGTCAACTCAGACAAATTCTTGGAGAGTACATCTGCTGTTGTCAGTGAAGCTAGAAAATATAACACCAATTACAATGGCGGCGTAGTCTTACTAAACGCGACGGATCGCATTTCTGTCCGAACTCCTTTCTCGACTCGTTATTACATGAATCCGAGTTCAAGTTATTTTGGCGCATTCCTGCTTCATCCTACAACACGTTGACCTTTCCTGTCCCGAAATTGAACGCATTGTCTTCTAAGTTTGTTCTAGGAAGTTGGTGATATATCAAGGCTGCTACGTTCCGGCTAAGCTCGTCTCCCACCGACTACAGTTTTTCGTTATCCCTTGCCACCTTTCTGCCCGATCAATGCTGTAACAGGAAGTAACTTGTTGATCACTGTTGGGTTAAATACGGTTAAAGTGGTATTTAACTTCCTTAACACTGTTTGCAAGGCAAAATACCTCTTCACTTAGCAATTAACTGCTAGGAAACTGGCCGTGGTTGTAGGATCCTTGAACAGTTTAACCAAGCCCAAAAAAAAAAAAAAGATTTCTTGTTTGCGCAACTTTAGACCCTATTCATAAATGACTAGCACCGTGTCTTGCCCTTTAAACGCACGAGCTTCACACGTGCAGTTTTAATGCAAAATTTAATTTGCAGAGGACTGAGTGACAAAGACATTTGTTCACGAAAACGAGGCTGAAAAAGGCAGAACTGTCTTTATCCGTGCATGCAAACACTGATATCAAACTCTGCAACGATTGGACCAAAACACTCGACCTGCCAAAGATGGCCAAAAAAATTGAAGGAGATGGTAAAGTGTCGTTAATTGACTTGAAATCATAACCTTAAAAAAACATCATATGGCGGCCATTTATGAAGACAGGTCAGAGTTATAACACAGAGCATCTCTAGTTTAGCTTACATGAAGCCCTTTGGTATCCAAAGGTTGTAAGATAGCATTTACTAAATGTGAGTATTGCTGATTCGCGTTAGACGGACAGCTGCTGTGCAAGTTAACTTAGCCTTTTAGTTTGTTATATTGAAAAATGCTATTATTCAGGCTAATAACTTTAATGTCTTTCATTTGTGTTGTTCAAGTTAAATTTTATAGCCATTTGACAATAGATGTGTTTAAGTATCGCTAAATGTATAAAACTGCGTTGTAATATTTTAATTAATATGAATATAAGCTGTAACTTTTCCTTTGCTGCGATCGAAATAAAATTATTGTAGTGAACTGTCGGTGTCGGAATGTTCTTCCGGATCATTAGAGATAAATATGGTAGAAAACTGGTGAAGTGGACATGAGTATGTATGGTCCAGAACGACATAAAACTAATCTGTACCTCACAATCAACCAGACAAAGACGGTGTTATACGGTAGCGTTCAATTTGAGTAGCCAAAGCTTGGACTCGTGATCGACCGACAAACGAAAGCAACACTTATTAATTACTAAATTCCCCTTTTCAAGATTTAGCACTGCTTTAAACGGAGTCACGCCAAGATTACGTTCGTTGACCACAATAGCTCTCATCCAATGGAGACAGTTCACGAGCTCATCACGGGGAACCATCTGGCTTGTCACGTGCAAACGTTTTGTGTGTCATCAGATCATACCGGGCAAAATTTGCCCCGACGATTCATTATGTGAAGAAACAAAATCTGAAAAAGTTACGGCAAAATTTTGAAGAGAAATAAGTAAAATTAATATCCAAAGTAGAAATCTTCACGAACATAAGCGATTGTTATTGCTGACTTAGTGATGGACATCTTATCGTGGAAATCGTTTTTACGGCCTGATTTGCAGTACACCACCTTGAGAAGGTTTCACTGAGTGATGACGGAAGTTCTATCCAAATAAAACCCTTCCGACTTACATCATTCGGCAATATCAACTTCAACTTTTGAACACTAACTTTGATTTCGGACTTTCGGCTTTGGCTTTGGTACAAATACGATCATTATATCATATCATGGTCAAAGTTTCTCCAAGGTACGTGAAAATTGGACTTAGGAAACGTAGTCCTCAAACTGACGCCCAATTCGATGGCGACCTGAGTTTTCCATATCCTGTTAATTTTTGGTTTAAAATAAAATATCCCAGTTTTAAAAGTCAACAGTTCTCCTTCTTGATATGCCGGAATATCTGTTCTTATGTCCCATATCCCATTAATTTTCCCCCAAAATATCTTAGTGGTATCCCATAACTTTTTTACCTAAATATCTCGTATCTCGAAAAGCCCTAATAGGGCCTTTAAATTACAGATATATTCCATGTAGAAAGTAAAGTGGATCCGTTTGTAATTTCCCCCTATTTTCTTGGTAAACAATAGCACGCCAATAACATTTGGCTTAGAGCCAGATGGGTTTTCATGTGACTTTATCCCGGTTTTCCGGGAATTTTCCCTCACAGTTCGGTCATCATTGTCTGTTAAGCGGTCTGTTCTTGACGTTCTTGTCCTATCCCACCGGCCATGCAAGAAAAAGAAAAGCAAAGAGGAGGCCAACTTCTCCCTGTTTTACTTGTTTGCATGTTGTTAGCCTGCGCGGGTCTTGTGTTTGCTGTTTACACCCACAAAGAACTCTGCTGGCTGAAAACCCAAATCCGCGAACATGAGAAGCTTATCCAGACCTTACAACTCGGTAACAATGCGCGAGATATCCAGGTATGAGGTTTCTTTTCCGGTTTACAAGCGTCTGTGATTTTAAGAAAATTTCGGTATTGCCACGGACATACGAATTGTTTTTTAATGTCAGTTTTGTGTATGTTTCAGGGGTCAGAGGAAGTTCGTGTCCGGAGAAGCGCTCAAACTTCTTGTACTTGCGTCGGTTAGTGGCCCAGAATTTTTTGTACGGTAACAATTCTTATCCAGTTGACCTGTCTTAGGAGAGAGTTATGACGATTTCAGTTATCACATAACCAATTCTCGAAGAGTATATTTGCACCTTGTTCGCTGGAAATTCCCCTGGGTTTACTTCTAGCTACTTCTTATAACAATAATCTTCTGTAGCCTCCCACGCAGACGCTAAAGGGAGATGAGATTGCGTGACGAACCCAAGATTACAAGTAGCGTGACCAATAGCCTGCAGAACAGGCGGATTAGCGGGGTAGAGAGCGAAACGCTAGAGCGAAACGCGATACACGAGCGCCGAGCGCGAGACGATTGTTATCAATTTTTTTCGTCCGGCGCTTCGCGCTCGTGGTCGCGCTCCGCGCTCGTTTATCGCGTCTCGCTCACTGCCCCGCTAATCCGCATGTTCTGCAGGCTACGTGACCAGGGTAATTTTTTAATTTTGTTTCCGTTTTCCTCATCTTTGAATTCTAGGAGCCCCAGGAAGACCAGGCCGGAGGGGGAAGCCTGGAAAGCCCGGTCATGCTGGCCAACGAGGCCCTCCAGGTAAATGAATTCATAGCTTAAAGTTGTAAAGTTGTCCTGATTTACTGAAACAAACTGGTAGAACCAACATGATCAAAAATTGACCCTGAAGGAACAATTGACGCTTCTAGCATGGATTGACTGAATCACAGGATATTTTGCAAGGAACAGGGTCTTCTTCAAAAGACATCTTGGATTTGTCTTATAGGTCATGGAATACCGTTCCTAACCATCAAGAGTTTTCATCACTATGAGTTAGGTTTTCTCAGGCCAACTGGTTAAAGAGAAGTCCAGGATTTAATTCAGCAACAGTTCTTATTTCCCAATGATTTTTCCTGAGGGAAGTGGTTGTGGTGTCAGAAGTGCGTTTTAAAAATATATTCTCCGCCATTTCAATCAGTTATCCAGTTGGCCCCGTCTCCCAGACACAGTGAGGTGTGAGGTAAATTTCCCGCCGACCTCCAGTTAAACACTGACCGAGGATGAAGACCTGTACGAGCGAAGGATTTGGGGGGAAATGTTTTCTTCCTGGATAGCTTGAGTATTATAAGCCGTTCTGTATTCTTGAGGGAAAAAACTCAAGCCGGTGACGTCTTCATCCTCCGTTCTTTGTTTTCGTTTGTTTTTTTTTTTTCTTTTTTTTCTTTCATAAAGCGCTCGTTGATGTCCTCCTCGAAATCACAGCGTGAAGACTGTGATGCTTTCATTTGACAATTGTTTTACTGCATCATCTCACTTGTTATTGTATTTCGGGCTTCTAGGATTCCCAGGGATGCGAGGCTTTCCGGGAATGTCAGGAGAACCCGGTCCCGTTGGTCCCCCGGGCCCTCCAGGTAATGACTTCACAGTTTGTAATGAAATTCATGAACAATAATAATCACAGCTGATGAAAGGTCTTCCCAGCCTCGTCAAGTTAATTCTAAGCGATTATACCACAATTAAGACCAATAATTGACCATAAATGTTTATCGATTTTGAATTTTTGCAAAAAACGGCCATTCAGTTCAGTTATTTTGGCCTCTGAATTTTGCTAAAAGGTTTGTCTTTCAGTTACTTTTCTAGTTCATTTTCAACTTCAGATAATCAATTTACACTTCTTCTGCTTCTTCAGTTGACTTTCGTATTTTCTGTATCTGTATTTTGCATTTTTATCTACTTCGTGTCTTGGTTGTCTTGAGCGCTTCCCGGGGGAATTGCATGTTCTAGTCTGTAGTTCTGTTTCATAGGATAATATTGTCTCTGGTCTAATACTTCATTACTTCATCTTTCATTTGCAGGAGAAAGAGGCTTCCAAGGTCCTGTTGGTCCGCCTGGCCCTCCAGGTAATGACATAATAGTTTATAACAAAATTAATGAAAATAATCATCAAACGAATGTTCTAATCACAACTGGAAGTATTCCTTCCTTCCTTCCGATATCCGTACCGTTGTTCATTGTCAAACGGACTTTCGTCTTGAAATTTATTTTCGACTTCTTCTCAGCCCATAATTCGGGCATTAAATTGTGAGGTCAGTATCAAATCAACATAAGAATCACATTTACAAGAAAGGACAAACGCGCGTATGCGCTGTTATTATTCCAGATAGCTCCGAGTTGAGGAGCAAAGAGGTAGTCATTCCTCCCTTTAATCCTAGAAAGCATGCGGGAATACTCCCCTTATTATGATAAAGTGTTCTTTTTCTTTTCGCCAGACAACGCTGCTTGACAACCTTAATCCTTCTTTGATCAGCTTGTTTCTGTTTTTTAAATATTTGAATATGTTAGTGGGACGTCTTTGACTTGTAGGACGTGTACAAGGGACAAATAAACACAACTTGTTGGGAATTCAAGGAGAGCCCGGACCTCCAGGTGATGACCACGGCGGTAGCAAGTAGTAGGCTAACCAAGGCACTTGCCTCTGTCATTTTATCATTTTTGTTGTTTATAGTCACCATAAACACTCTAAATACCAAGGAAGAGAATTTATCCACGGACATTGCCATTGTCTGGCAACGGCCCTGATGACTTGATAGTTTACATTGAAATTAATATTTTGAGAATAATAGTTACACGATAATGGTTATCACAAAGAATAGACTGTCAAGCAGAGAGCTGATCGGATATTTCCTTGATTTATAAACAAACTCTTAGACTGCAAGAAAACGCGTGCTTGTACTGATTTATTTTTTCCAGGGTGAATTGTGCGGCGGGGTAGGAAGGGATTCCCGCGGGTTAAGTGCGATTCACCCATCCTCGATAGACCTCAGTAATCTGTATTCTTCACAGTCCTACTGAAAATTCAAGCTCAAGACTTTTCCAACCACTGCACTGTTTATTACTTATTTATTCGTTTATTATTGTTTATTGGAGTCATTTAAGACTAAGGCCTCTGTACATTTTAATGATTAGTGTGATATCTTGCGATTTTACCGACTAAATGAAATGTAGATGAAGATTATCCTCACTGAAGTCGCTGAGTCTTTGGTGTTTTCATTTGATGATGTCTCATTTTTAATGGGTTTTTTTTATTATTTTATCTGCATGTGACTTCCAGGATTCCCAGGGGCACCAGGCTCGCAGGGAATGCCGGGGGAACCGGGTCCTGCTGGTCCCCCAGGCCCTCCAGGTAATGACTTATAGTTTACAGCGAAAATAAAGACGAAACAAAGAAACAAACATTCCGTTAAGTAATCATTTTTCATCAATGTAATTTAGGATTTCCAGGACCTGCTGGTATGCCTGGACCGCAAGGTGTCAAGGGAAATCGCGGTGACATTGGTGGTTCAGGTCAGATAGTCTTCAGTGTGTTACTGTATGTATCCAGTATTTTCAGAGATAAGAGGCAGACCGTATTCGCAGAGGCATTTTTTTTATATTTTGCAGATTCGCCATGGGGCAGGTGGGGGTACTAAAGAACACTAGGTCCCCTAAAAGTGTTACAGTGCTTTCATTTGATTAACTTGTCTATGTTATAATATGTTTTTACTACGCATGTGCGATTTTCAGGAGTTGCAGGAACAACACGCAAACACAATTCGTTAGGATTACCCGGAGAACGCGGTCCTGCTGGCCCGCCCGGCCCGCCCGGCCCGCCCGGCCAGCCCGGCCCTCCAGGTAATGACTTAATAGTTTACAATGAAATGAATGAGAGTACTTCGCTAGAAAAACGTTCTTCAGAAGTATATACAGTTGTTTCATTGTGGACATTTTCAAGCCATGTGATTACAATACAATTCACTAATCGATGATGTCTTCCATCAATGCGGTTTAGGTTATCCCGGACCTGCTGGTATGCCCGGGCCGCGAGGCTTCAAGGGAAGCCGTGGTTTTGATGGTAAGATAGAAACTTTATTGTTTTTTTTCCTACTCTTTTCAGTGATATCTCCATTTCTATCTTTAGTGTATGGATCAGATCAGCGGTAGAAGGTTGTACGGGCAAACACTCAATATTAGCAATTGCCCTTGCGTGCATTACTAGTGGCCCGAGATTTGATTTAGTCGGAAGTCCTTAAAAATATCTGTTATGAGGAGAAACTAACGCTCACTGCAGTTGTGCGTTCAAATTTATTCTAAACCATTTCTCATTTGCCGTTAACGTCATAGTGACAACTTTCAACACGCATTTAGGAGCATCTAAGTAGGGACAGAAACTCGTATATTTTTCAGCATATATTTTTTTCAACGTATATTTTACGACAATCTGAGGCATGCCGCAAACTTTGTTCTATATTTCATCACAATCGCTTGCGTAAACAAAAGGCAGAAGACTAATTTTAAGCTCAAAACTCTAACTGTACACGAAAAAAGGACCCGTGGGTGTATTTGTTTTCTCAGATTAGTATAAATCTACTGGGGTTCTATCACGAATGCCGTTCTCTGAATGGCTATCTATTAAACAATTAGATTATGAGCTCCAGATTTCTATCGTGCGATAGTGCGCCCGAGTCACTTATCACGCATAGAAATCGAGAGCGAATAATCTAATTGTTTTAGTATAAATCTACTAGTCGCTCAAAGTAAACTTTATCTAAATCCTCTTCACAGACACCTCGAAAACGCATCGAAGCGGTCGTCATTTTGTTAACAAGCGCACACTGCTACGCTACTCACTATCTATCACAGGATAGATAGTGAGTAGCGTAGCCAATCAGAGAACGGCATTCTTGATAGAACGCTAGTAGATTTATACTAGTCTGTTGTTGATAGTGAGGCAAGTAGCCTAGCAGTGTGCGCTTGTTAAAAAAAAAACTGGCGGCCATTTTTTTGCGTTTTTGAAGTGCCTATGAAGAGGATTTAGATAAAGTTTTGAACGATTAGTAGATTTACACTAAACAATCAGATTATTCGCCCTCGACTTCTATGCGTAATTGTTGACTCGGGCTACGTCCTCTTCAACTATCGCGCGACAGAGATCTCGAGCTCATAATCTATTTGTTGAATGGTGTTATGAGAAAATTCGCCGTTACACAGGCATTTCTTTATTATTGGAATATTATAGGAAAAAACCTAACGGTAGCCTCTTTTCAGTTAACAGCTAGAAATCTTAAGTTTTGTTCTTCTTTGTACTTTGCCGATTCTTTGTACACCTGAGCGTGTGCAACGCTGTTTCACTAACTTTCATTTAGAAACAAGTAGTTCGTTATCGGGTCATTTGAGTTTCTTTTATTATTACAATCTACTTTCCGTTCCCCCAGAAACTAGCCAGCTGAACTACTTTTCACTAATGAAGTTTTATTAGTTTTCTCGGAAGTTAGCCAGCTGAACTACTTTTCACTACTGGAGTTTTAATGCTTTCTATTCATAGGATAATTTTTCCTTGCTGTCGGTAACACCAATTCAGAATTTCAAATTTAAGTATCTCACTTTTAATTTCCTAAGTTGGTCTATCTTAATCTCAGCCTGTGTAATTTTAATCCTAGCACTCTATTTTAATTTTGGAAGCCTCGTGGTGTTGATTAGAATTCGCTATCTTAATTAAGTACTTTCCGCTCGTATTGTATACTTGAAGTTACATTAGCATATTGGAAACACTTGTCGTGTAAAGGATGATATATAAGCAAGTACGTTTGTAAAGCTTTTTCGATTACATCGATTACATCGATTACATCGATTACATCGGCTACATCGTTACGATTTTACAGCGGCTACTCCGCCGAGTATGTCAGTTTCACCCTCGACGTTAGAGTGCAGAATAAACTACTGTTAGACCAAGTTATGTCTCTTCCTTGACGTCCGTAGTGAAGACCATTGAAGTAGATCCTCGTGTACCAGGAAATTGTGACGAATTTCCGTTCCCGCAGCAAAGCAGTGCTCTCCAGAGTTAGATTCCCCCAGTTGTCAGTTCAAGTGTCCGTTCAGTCCGAAATTTACAGTGTTGCAGGAAAAACCTATCGTCACAGTGATTGGAGAAGAGTGGTACTTTGTGGATCTTCCAAGGACGTTATCAAGGCGCCAGAGCAGATTCAAGTTCACCAAAGACGCTAGTTGTTGTAATCCCTTGAGTGCGAACAAAGGATAAAAGCCGCTCAAGTAACGTGAGTACAAAATCAATTCTTTGTCCTCATATATGAAGGCCGTGAAGAAAGTTTTTAGGAAGAAACTTTCGCCGTATAATTTATGAAGTAGGAAATCAGCCGTTCCCGTAGTTAAAGCCAGTACGCCTAAGGTAAATAAAGAAGTACAAGCTTCGTTGTCAGAAGAAGAGAATTGTACACTGTTGTGTGAATTACCGTATTATCGAAGTGTCGTCCACGAGTCGTCGACGCACGCGTTAGATTTAAACGAAGAAATCCAGTCAAGCAAACCCAGCGACGGCCCACGTTTGTCCACCGCATTTTCCAGTCCAAGTCAGGCCGATAGTACGAACAGAGAAGCCATAAATATCAGTATAGATCAACGCCAAGAGTCGTCCATTGTTCAACCGAGTTCATCAAAACAAGCCACTCCCTGTGGACCGCGTGTAACAAGCGATAGCAGTTCCTTAGAAGACTTCACTCCAATTGACTCCAGGAAGTTACAGATTGGCCCTCAGATTGCTTTAGAAGTCGAAGAAATCAGCGAACCCGAAAACGAAGAGCCAGATCTAGAGCAGAACTCGAGTTTAGCACATCACTCAAACCTGTTAATTAATTCACAGTTGACTGATCACAGTCAAGTAGGAGATAGTATAAATTATAAAAAAACAAAACAAAACAAAACAAAGACTCGCAGCGACTCTGTCCCTAGCGCCGACTTCAGATACACAGAAACGGAAAGCGAGCGAGAAGATTCAGAGGATAGCGAACACGAAGAAAATCAAAACAATAACAAAGAAAAGAGAATAGAAAGCGAGAGAAATCAACCCGACCTATCAGTCATCATGGAAGCTGAAACACTTAGAGAATTAAGAGAACAAATGGCTACTCTACATACCCAGTTGAGGTTACAACAGAGGATCCAACAGCAAACAGCCAGTGCATTGGAGCAAGCACCAATTCCAGAAACAGTCAGCACGCGAAGACCAGCCCCTTTCCATGGTTATGACTCTGAAGATGTGAACCGATGGTTGGATAAAATAGAAAATTACCTAACTCTTCGCCGCATAGACCTAACCAGTAGAACAGCGCAGGCGGAGCTGGTAATGAATCTAGCCGGACCCGCAGAAGATTTCTATTACTCCTTACCCCTTGATCAGAAGTCCACGTACGCCGACCTGAGGGATTCTTTGAGAGAGTGGTTTGCAAATGATAACCAGAGCTGGATAATTTGGCAGGCAGTTACCACTCGCCAACAGGGAGCAATAGAACCTTTGGACACATATCTAACTGACTTAACAAACAAGTTCAGGCGGTTGAGCATTACTGACGCGGAAAAGATGCGTTACTTTGTCCAAGGGTTACGGCCAGAAGTCAGGGAGACAGTACTGTTAAGACAACCCAAGTCATTCCGCGAGGCTGAAGAAATAGCAAGGCTGACTTGTGCAGTGAAAAACACCATGGGTTCTCCTGTAACTGGCGTGGCGCGACAACCGAGTCATCCCACTGGGATAACTGAAGCAAGCGCGACCAGCCGTGCGCTCCTAGCAAAAATGGAAGAGATAAGCGAAAAACTTCAAAAAATTAAGGAACCCGCTAAAGCAGAGGATACGTTAACTGACGCTAAACTCCTTGCCAAGCTTGATGCATGGATCGCGGGCCTCCCGGCTAACTCAGGTATACAGCAACCGTCGCAATTACAAGCAAAATTAAATGAACTTGTAGAGAAAACGCCATCCAAGGGTGACAATACAGCGATTCTGGCAGCATATGCAGAACCAAACAGGAGAGAAAATCCAGATTTCATGCGCGAACTTCGACGAATGGAAGATAAATTAGAAGAACTTTCTCGCCAAATGGATGCTCGGATTAAAGGGCTGGCTCGACGAAATCCGCCAAATCAGGTTGATCAGCCGAGACAGCGAACACGAGAAGGTCGACCCATCTGTTATACTTGCGGAAGAGTTGGACATATTCAACAAAATTGTAACCAGAGATCTTCACGCGAAACCAGTAACTACGACCGATTCCAGCCGAACCAGCAGCGACGTCAAACAAGTGAAAATTATCCTTCCCGCTCGGGCTACAATCAATCCCAACGACGGAGCGAATTGCCTTCTCAGTTCGATGCAAGTGGCCCGCGAATGGCCGTGCTCGATGATGGAGATTACGAGGATAGTTTCGTCGCTCCGCTAGAACAAAATACAATTCACCAGACAATTCCAAAAGAAGGAGGCGAGTTTCCAAGAATAAACTGGAGCGATGTCGGATCGCAAATTGGCAAGGAACTATCTCAGCAGTTGCCAAATACGTCTCACTTGGTCCCAGAAGTGTTCCAGCCAGGTCAAGGAAAGGAAAACCAGTCGCCAACTGTGGTTATTAAAGTATCAAAACCAAACTCCGAAAGTGGTCAACGAACAATGGCGCCGAATAATGAAAACAAAGCAACTGGTGAAGTAACAACCGCTGCCCGTCCCGAGCGCGAGTTACCTGGAAACCTGGAAACTAAGCCCAAACCGGAAATCCGTCAGCCCCTGGTCACTAGTCCGCTGAAACCGAACAAACTCAGTGGAGACCAAAGGAATAACCTACCACAGAGTCAGAAAAACCATGATGTCCCATTTCCTAACGCTGTACGCCGTACCAAAACCAGAATTTCAGCGGATACAGATGTTATTGTTGACCTATGCACGAACGAGAACATCCGGAATCCCTCGGACCCAGATCTCTCTCAGCCACGACATAGTACTTCCGCCGGAAGAGAATCCACTGAAGTCAATAATGACAGCTTGCCTAACCATAAGCCAGATCCTGCCCAGACAGAACGTGAAACTTCACCTTTAACCGATGAACAGTGTAACATTACAAATAATCAAGCCAAGCCACGTGACCTAAGAGTCACTGCCCAGCTAAATGGCCAAGACATTACGTTACTCGTAGATACCGGAGCAGGCATGACAGTAATCGATGAACAGTTTACACGAGACATCTATAAAGGTCAACTACCCAAGTTGGGCTTCCCAGGTAACCCAAGCAATCAGCAACCACCAGAATTGCAAACAAAGTTGGAGAAACTCTTAGGAAAAGTATCAGGAAAATTTGACGGCAGTCACGCCAGAGATGGAAATACAGGTAGCATCGCCGCGTTTTCAGAAGCCAACAATAGAGAGATGCCGGAATTGCTGAAAGAAATTCGCCGAATGGAAAACGGTTTAGAAAATCTGAACCGACGAGTAAATCGCATGGACCGCCTCGCCCGACGTAACCGCACCGTGTGCTATAGGTGTGGACGCATTGGCCATATCCAATATAACTGTTACTATTATTACCAGCCAGAAAGCCCGTACCAGAACCAAGAAGGGAGCCAAGAGTACCATGCGAATTACAATCAGGAAGAAAATCAGTGTCTGGCAACTCATCCCTCGGCCCATTTGTCCGTATTAGATGCTCAGTATGCCCAGCGAGTTCTAAATTACCATGACAACAAAGTAAGGAGTTCAGGATCAGCTGAACAAAGCTCCCGTCAGCCAGTACGCACTTGCAAACTAACATTTGAAGGAGAAGAAAACTCGTCAGATCGTGTGTTAACCGCGCTACCAAAGCAGGAGAAGACAAACAGCCAGGAAAAAGCAACAAGTACAACACAGTCACAACAAGAAGTGAAGCTGACAAGAGCCAATAAGCGACAACCACAATCTCGCATAAGCAAGTATCTTTGCCCGCAACAAAACACCGTCAATCGAAGTCAGCAGCTCAGCCAAGCAACGATTTCTCGTCTGGTAAAAAGGATTTCAAGCTAAAGTGCAGTGATCTAACTACAGAAGGTGAAATAGCAGGCCAAGCAGTTCAGTTACTCGTGGATACTGGAGCGTGCGTATCGGCCATACACGAACAGTTTTTCACGAAGATTTATGGTCAATTTCCGCCTAATATGAGCGAAGGTTCCTTATCGGCTGTCCAGACAGTAAGCGGAGAGAAAGTCCCAGTGTTAGGAAAGATTACGATACCTTTACAGTTGCAAGCAAGAGAATATACCTGTGAGTTTCATGTCATGCAGAACCTGACCTACGATGCTATCCTTGGTCGAGATTTTCTACAAAAGAACGGAGCCCTTATTGATCTAGTAGATGGTACTCTTTCCTTCAAAGGAACAGGATACGTTGGAGAACAAGCCAGCACAAAGACTGTGCCAGTGATGGGAACCTTCCTTTCCCAGCAGAAGTTGAATGAAAAGAACACCGTGGTCAGTGATGCAAATCTAGCGCCTTTACCAGAGATTTTAAAGTCCAAATTTGTTCAACGTAATGAAAAGAACAAACTGATGTTTTCTCACCAGTCACTCCTACTTTTGCTGCTCATTGTCCTATACCTACTGACTGCTTCATGCACGCCACCCACGGAAAACAACGACAAGTCCGTTATTCAGAAACTACCCAAGTTCTTCTTCCAGGAAACCCCCAATGATATCCTTCAAGGTGGTCACGAAATTTGTACCCCACTTAGCCTAGCGAATTACAAGAGATCTGACCAGAGTGAAGCCCAAAATGAAAGAAATGTACCGAGAGTTAAAACATTGAAGTCAGCCGTATCGCTCTTTGGAACCGGTGATGTTCAGAAAACCTTAAAGGCCATATCTTCAAGCAAAGAAAACAGTTCTAGGTTACCACAAGAGATTCATGTCTACCGAAATGTAAAGAATTAAGAGAGCCAGTTTACCATTGACCAGGAATTTTGAGAGAGGAAGAGGTGTTGATGACATTGAAGAAGTAACGCATTATTGACGCATATAGACAAACAGATTAATGAGAAATATATCCTCACAGAAATGAGATTATAGGAGGGATTTCAGTGTCGAAGTAGACAAGTAGACAGTTTTCCCAAAAGAGACAAGCCAATGGAAAGAAATTTGATAAGGAATATTAAAGTACCAAGAAAGATTTTTACGAATTTTCTGGAGACCATTTTAACGCTTATAAACCATGTTCAGATAGTCAAGTTGAGTTGTACATTCCTTTTATACGTCTTGCTCGACCAGGAGGTCTCGATTTTAAGGTGGGAGGAATGTTATGAGAAAATTCGCCGTTACACAGGCATTTCTTTATTATTGGAATATTATAGGAAAAAACCTAACGGTAGCCTCTTTTCAGTTAACAGCTAGAAATCTTAAGTTTTGTTCTTCTTTGTACTTTGCCGATTCTTTGTACACCTGAGCGTGTGCAACGCTGTTTCACTAACTTTCATTTAGAAACAAGTAGTTCGTTATCGGGTCATTTGAGTTTCTTTTATTATTACAATCTACTTTCCGTTCCCCCAGAAACTAGCCAGCTGAACTACTTTTCACTAATGAAGTTTTATTAGTTTTCTCGGAAGTTAGCCAGCTGAACTACTTTTCACTACTGGAGTTTTAATGCTTTCTATTCATAGGATAATTTTTCCTTGCTGTCGGTAACACCAATTCAGAATTTCAAATTTAAGTATCTCACTTTTAATTTCCTAAGTTGGTCTATCTTAATCTCAGCCTGTGTAATTTTAATCCTAGCACTCTATTTTAATTTTGGAAGCCTCGTGGTGTTGATTAGAATTCGCTATCTTAATTAAGTACTTTCCGCTCGTATTGTATACTTGAAGTTACATTAGCATATTGGAAACACTTGTCGTGTAAAGGATGATATATAAGCAAGTACGTTTGTAAAGCTTTTTCGATTACATCGATTACATCGATTACATCGGCTACATCGTTACGATTTTACAGCGGCTACTCCGCCGAGTATGTCAGTTTCACCCTCGACGTTAGAGTGCAGAATAAACTACTGTTGGACCAAGTTATGTCTCTTCCTTGACGTCCGTAGTGAAGACCATTGAAGTAGATCCTCGTGTACCAGGAAATCGTGACGAATTTCCGTTCCCGCAGCCAAGCAGTGCTCTCCAGAGTTAGATTCCCCCAGTTGTCAGTTCAAGTGTCCGTTCAGTCCGAAATTTACAGTGTTGCAGGAAAAACCTATCGTCACACTAGCTTACCGAGAAAACTTATCGTCACAATGGATGGGTAGGGTTGGAAGGGAGTCTTTACCTCCCCCGGATAGCTTGCAGTATTCCCATTTCCACTGGTGATCTCAATTTGAGTTGGTAACTTCTTCAGTCACTGTTTCTATGCTTGTCTGTGATTCCTATGGTGTTTTTATTGGATAATCCTGTCTCCGTTTTCATATGTTCTTATTGAATCTCGGACTTCCAGGACTCTCAGGACTCCCAGGGGTACAAGGCCCACCGGGAATGCCCGGGGAACCCGGTCCTGTTGGTTCCCCGGGCCGTCCAGGTAATGACTTAATAATTTACAATGGCATTAATGGAAATAATAACACGTGAAAATATTTAGCATAACTGGAAAGGTTCCTCGGAAATCCGTTCAGTTGTTTTCTTCATCTTCAACTTCAACCTTTTCACTCTCAAGATCTGACCGTTAATTCTCCTTATTCACTACCATATTTTTAGTAAGGTGTTGCTGTTAATACCCTCGAATTTTCAACTGGAATCCACATTTTAAAAAGTTGGACATTCATACTCAGATTCAACTTTTGTATATTGTTTCGATGGGCGACTCAAACTATTGAACTTTTCGGACGTACTCTCAAAGGGTTCTTGTATTAAGGTGGCTCAAAACAATTTTTTTTCCCAGCACTTAGATTTTGATGGGTCGTTATAACCGCTCTTTATCAGTTGATGCTACAATCATGGTATCAAAAAACTGCCCAATCATTTGTGAACACGTTGTTATCACTTTCGTGACATAATAGGTTAACATAGCAACAGTATGACCTGCTAAAAACATCCTTGATTACAGCTTTAGGGCTTATAATTCAAAAGTCCCTAAAGCTGTAATTAAGGGTGTTTTTAGCAGGTTATACTGTTGCTACGGCGACCTATTTTGTCGCGAAAATGATAACAACGTGTTCACCAATGATTGGGCAGTTTTTTGATACCATGATTGTAGCATCAACTGATAAAGAGTGGCTATAATGACCCATCAAAATCCAAGCGTTGGAAACTGTTTTAAGCCACCTTAAGCTATGTTTACTTTTTTACTGATAGGAACAGCTGGCCTTCTTGGATCTGCGGTAAGTGTTACTCCAACTGATCAACTTGTCTGCCAACTACGTTTGACACAGTTTTATTTGTTCTCTGTTTGCCTTTTTTGATGTAACAGAGCCGTGACAGCATCCATCTCATTGGCAACGGACTGAAAATACGCCAAGGTAATGAAATGCTTGTTTGGAAACAGTATAAAGATACTCGGCGCCTATTTATGACTTAATTATTAATTACATTTGCTTTTCATTTAGCACATTATTTACGCACACCTTCTACCACACGCTTAATGCAATGAAACCCACTGTTCTCATTATAGTCTAGGTAAAAAATAAGAACCCGGCCATAAGAAAACTATTGGAAATTCGACAAGTCCTTTTGAAATATCCTTGTTTCGAACTGCGTTCATAAATAAATATCCAATAAGATAATATAGTCTGATTCTGTCAGCTGCGCTTTTACGCCAGTATTAGACGAAAAAAAAGCTTTTGAGTTCGAAAAGGCAAATGGCAGAACAGAAATTAGGTTCTATAATGAAGGAGCAAAGAAATGCGTTTCTTATTCACTAGAGTATAGTTCGCGACCGGAGGTCAACTCTCCAAGCTGCAGTTTGACCCTGTTCTATTCAGTTCTAGGTAAGTTTGCCACGCAAAGTTTTTCTCTTCTCGATACCTAGTACATTAGTTAAGATGTCCCCAATTAGTAAGCTCCATGTAGCCACTCTCCAGACATAATTTAAGTTGTTGATTGATTGACTGATCACAGATAATGGTTTTAACTGACACCATGTGATCTTGTTGGCAGTTAACAGTCAACGCGTAAGCAACTGGACGCTGAAGCACAGGGAAGGCAGTATCCTGTACAACCCATCCAGCGGACACATACAGGTGAAGAAAGCCGGTTACTACTTCATATACAGTCAAATGTTTTACTACGATGGATCATCCACCTACATGGCTCACGCCACATTCATCAATGACGCCAAGGTCATGGGGAGTATCGGCAGTGTGATTGATTCAAAGAGGTTTCTGGACACCAAGTTTCATGGCGGGGTATTCTCACTTCGGGAAAACGACACCATCTCCGTTCACGTCTCATACCATAGTACGTATTACATGACTTTTGGGGAAAGCTTTTTTGGCGCGTTTTGGATCGGAGGTCCGGGAACACCAGGTAAACAGATGAAAAAAAATTAATGCTGCTTGAAGACCTTATCGAATAAGACTGGAACTGGAACAACCGGACGACAACTCAAACCTCTCAACTTTGCTAAATTTGCATCACTTGACGAAAATTCCCAGAATTGACTGACTGACCAACTGACAGACTGTCTGTCCCATGGTTTGGGTGACTGAGTGACAGATTGACTGACTGACTGATCGATTTGAAATCTGGAGGGCCCTGGTTCAAGTCCTCCACCCTACCGCTATCTGGGTTTGTTCTCGGTAGTCCCGAGTTCAACTCCTCGACCGCGTTGTGTAAATAACCAACTGGTCAGCCTCCAACCAGTTGGGATTTTTAACAGTTTATGTTCTAAATGCAGTATTTGTTTAATTATCCCCAATTAGCACAATAGTGCTAGATACACTTGACACTTGAAATTATTTCCTTCTTTTTTAATTACTTTATTTATGCTTACTATTTTCAACTGTGCATTTCTTCAATGTTTCAGACTCCAACAAAGCGATACCCCCGATATCGGTAAGAGACCCTTTTTTATTTAAAAAATATATTTTTCGAAGTAGGCAGCATTGGCAAGAGGTTTCAGCGCTTGCCTTGTAATCCGGACGTCTAGCGTTGTAGTCCTCAACTCTGTTATTAGCTAAGTCCCAAGTTCAACCGTCCTCGGTCATGCTTTGAAAATACTGAACTGGTCAGACTCCTGCCAGTTGTTGTTCATGTTGCGTTCTTTCGAGAGAGTTTTTTACTCTGTTTGAGTGAGCATTGCATGGAACACAGCCAGCCAGTCAGCCAGTCAGTCAGTCAGTCAGTCAGTCAGTCAGTCAGTCAGTAGGTTTTTAGGGTAATTGGTTTCTGTGACATGTTATTTATTAGTCTCTCTATTTACTGTTTTAAGAACCGTTGAGGTATGCAGCCTCAGAAAAACCAATTAGCTTCATATTCTTATCGATGTGCTCGTAGGGTTCGTGATCTAGACCTCACCTTACTGCATCCTGGTACATCACGCTGATCGGTTCACAAGTAACAGAAGAAACGATGTCCCGGATGATGAAGACTTCACTGAAAATAGAAATAATGTTAGTTAGAAAACTGAAAGAATTCATTAGGTCCTAGTGGTAAGAATATTATAATAACAGAAAGTTTATAAGATATGTTTTATATTTCTTCATTCAAACGTCATTTTATTAGCCTTTTTTGTTTTTTGTTTTACTAGTTGAATCTAATTTTTTAAATCCCAGATAATCGTAGATGATATGTTACTGTTTAATTTGAGTCCCTATATCCTATCATGTGTCGAAACTTGTAGAATTGCTCGTTCATTTGTCGCAACTGACGTTTGTAAGTGTTTAATTAAGGGTGCCTTTTTCTTATTTTTTTAAACGTAATAAAAAAATCGTTACGTTTGATTGATTTTTGTATGGTTTCTGTAATCGATAGCTTTTTAATAAGATCTGGATTAGCCCCATACCTGAAGGGCCACGGTTTTTCTGCTGGGGTGTCCTTCTATCTACCTTCTGAAGAACGACTAAGCCCGAAAAGTTTAGATTACCAGCGAATATTTGACACTTTTAAGCGCCTTTTGAGCCTTATGTCTAATTTATCGGCAACGTCACGCATCTTATGAGTTTTTTGCTTATTCCTACTGAATTTGTTCTTCTATTAACCACTGGTTGAAGATGCTTAAAGACGCAAGAGATTCCTTTTGCAATTGTCGCTCAGGGTAAATCTTGTTACTAGGGAGTAAGGATTTTAAGAAGTCCACGCGACTTTTCTGGGAGTATCCCCCCCGGGTTCGTCTCAAACTAGTTTTAGATCATTTCTGGCTCCAGAAGTCCCAGGAAAATCTAAGAATAGCCAATCCAGTGACGCGAATTTTAATCGCGTGGATAGCTTTAGCGGCTTCACGCGAATTTTCATCCACGCAACGCGCGTCGAGGTAACATTGACCGAGGGGGAACTGAATACAATATCGAAATATGACTGGAGAGGGATTATAATACCAGTTACCTTGGGAATAAGACCTAGACGGGAATAAACTTTCTTGCCCGTCACTTTCTTTTGAGAATGTTTAATGTTAAAACGAACCAAATGCAGCTTCATCTTATTTACGCCACTACTGAGTCGACAGGAAGAGTCGTCAAATTGACACTAAATCTGCGGCAGCGAGAAGCGTTACCGACCTTCTTGCGTTTACGTTAACTTCATGCTACATCCCTCCAGCCTTATGCTGTAAAATTTTGACATTTGCGCACAACGTCCGTCCAAGGACTGAGGAGAAACGCGGCCACATTATTCGACAACGACTTCTTACTCAGTCTGGTTTTGTAATGATTGTCATTGAAGATTCAAAAATCGCTCATGTTTTCTAAAAATGTTTCCTCTAGAATTGACACAAGTGAAGAAAAATGGCGTCGTTAGCTCCTTTCCGTGGACATTTAAGGAGCGCATTCAGTCTGAACGTACAACATCGTCTTACTTGTTTAAACCATATACCTCATTGTTACAAAAAAGAAAGAGTGTTATATGTTTGCCAAATTCAGTCTAAGTAAAGCTTGGAGATTTTTTGCATAATTAGATCCCCAGCACTACTAAAGACATCGAAGCACCCCGCACCTTCACCACGTATATACATTATATTCTTGTGTGTATATTATTCGAATCTCAACGTTACTCAACAGAATCGAAAAGCGCTTCACAGACTTAGTCACAGGCTTAGTGAGCCTATATTAAGGGTGGTAGAAGGGGGGGGGGGAGGGGGGAGTCAAGATCACGTTTCACGGAAAATGAATTGGTCCTTTCACAATAATAAATGATAAAATCCACATTTCGCGTTTCACGATAATAAATTGCAATAAAACATTTCGTAAAAGCATATTAAAAGTTTGTTGACGACGTTTCGACGTTTGGCTAATGTCATTATCAAGTCAAAGAGTGCATGATAAAAAATGTTTAAATACTAAAAAGACAATAGGTGATAGAATGTCCTTTTAAACAAAGAGTTTTGCGCGAATGGAATCAGTCTGCGTTTTGAGACTAGGATTGCGCTCCTTGATGAAAAGCATCTCGTAGACAAGACAATCCAATTTTCCTTGGCACTTTTTCAGAAGGCGTAATTGGCTTTCTTTGAGGAGGCTTGTATCCCCATGGTCTGTCGAAAAGTGTTTACCGCTCACACAGTCTATATGTTCAACAATACGTTGGTGAAGGTGTCGAGCTACAAAGCCGACATAATCTGAATCACACAGATCACATGTAGAGGAGGAAACAACGCATTGTTGATTTACGATTGTTTACGACGTCTTGTTCCAATTTTCGGTTGATAAATACGGGTTGTAATGTAGTACCAATCTTGTGATTGAGATCACGCATTTGCCTTTTTACTGCGTTTGCTGTTTGATCTTTGAAGGGCAAACTCACTCGCACAACGTTGCTGTCTTCCTTTTGTGTTGTTTTTGTTTTTGTTTTGTTTTGTTTTTTTTCTCTGTCGTGCCAAATGAAAAGCTCTGAATGGTTTTGGTAATGATTGAATTAATCACGTTTCACGATAAAAAAAATGGCATTTTTTGACACGAACTTACGTAACATAATATTTGAAAAGTTACACCCAAAGCGCAGCCTTGTTAGACGTCTTTTTCATCCGTCTGCTTCTTGTTCTGCGCGCAGCAAAAAGAAATCCGAGCAAGAGCACGAAGAGGGATGACTGTCCTGTCACGGTCACGCAATTGCGGTCGAAAATAATGGAAGACACAACCAAAATCACGGTTCACGACGAATTAAATACTTCTTTCTCATTTCACAGAGAATTATTTTGGAAAATCACGGTTCACGGCTTCTAATGAAATCACGATTCACGAGAAAAAAACAAGCCGTTTCACATTTCACGAGAAAAAAATTAGGCCATTCACAAATCACGAAAATACCTTTACCACCCTCTATATCTTAAAACCTTGGGATCTGGAGAGAGTATCTGAAGCTCAAATCCCCAGAAACGCGTCCCCAGAGAGGCGTCCCAACGGCCAAAACAACCTCTCGACAACAGCCAATTTAATCAACAACTGACGAACGGTGTCACAAAACCCCATTTCGATGGTAAAACGGTTGCAAAACTCAATGCGCGTCACTGGTCTCTGTTTTCTATTTGCATGGTTTCTGTTTCATTGATATATTTTGATTGTGTTACGTATTTATCTGCTGGAAAAACCATTCTTTAAGAATAAACATTTTGCCCCACTCCCCCTCCCCCGAAAAAAACAGATGACATATTACACCTCTACCTCCCCATAACGGTCACTCTCTTTTGTCTATGAGGTGGCCGTTGTGGAGACGTTCGACTGTATATATTCCCGTCGGGTTTAGGATCATATTCCCGTCCAACATGAAGAGAAAGCTTTTGTTTTACCGCGAGAAAGAGTCTTGCGTGCTCAAAAAATAGAGCACAATCTTCACGCGATGGTTTTAGTTTTCCTGGCTGACAAGAGGTGTTGTCGATGATGTTGAGGGATATGCAAGTCTCATCACTATATAAAAACACTGTCACGCTATTGCTATCATATCTGGCTTAGCGCCAGCTTAGTTCGTCCAAGATTTCAGGGAATTTACCCACACGCAGTGTGCTATCTTGCTTGTTTTTGTTTTTGTTCCATTACGACCGCCATGGAAAAGAAAGAAAAGCAAAGCGGAGGTCAACTTCTACCTGTTTTACTTGTTTGTATGTTGTTAGCCTGCGCGGGTCTTGTGTTTGCTGTTTACACTCACAAAGAACTCTGCTGGCTGAAAACCCAAATCCGTGAACATGAAAAACTCATTCAGACCTTACAACTCGGTAACAATGCTCGAGATATCCAGGTAAGAGGTTTCTTTTCCGGTTTGCACGCGGCTGTATTTTAGTGACAAGAGTTCGGTATTGCCACAGTCTAAAGAATTGTTTCTTTTTTAATGTGAGCTTTGTGTATGTTACAGGGGTCAGAGGAAGTGCGTATAAGTAGGAGCGCTCAAACTTCATGCACTTGCGTTGGTCAGTGGTCCTAATTTTTTGTATAGTAACAATTCCCTATTTTAAGAGAGAGTTTTCACGATGTCAATTAACAAATAGTCAGTCCCTAAGAGTGGATCTGCATCTCGTTCACTGGAACGTCTGTCTCCTGGGCTTACTTCTTCCCGGCATAGTCAATCGAAAGTGGGAAATACAAGAAAGGCGTCCACACTTCTCACAATCCGAGAAAAGCTATTGTTGTCTGGCAAGTTACTGTTGTCTGGCAAACCTTGAGATAACAATCCTCATTATAATAATCAATCAACGATCACCCGATCACCCTAACCAAAAAGACGAATGCTTGTGCAGTTTCCGACACACTCCCCCATATAGTTTCTATAAGAAAGCATAGACTATGTAAACGGAAACTCATGTCGCTTGAATCACAAATTCACAAAGCAGCGGTAATCGAGAGGCTTAATTGATTATTAATAGTTCTGCACAACCGTACTAGGTGCTTTGAAATTTCTACTTAAGTTCATGCTCATCAAACGATCGAATGACTACTGAGTTCAACAGTTCAGGTTCTACATCTCCTTCTCCTGGAAAGCGTCTTGAATCTTCAAACCTGCAGCAACTGCGGCGACTCGTCTTGAACGGGAGGGTCGTGGCTCAGGGTTTAGACCTGAGGTATCCTGTAACTGTAACGCGTTGTGGCACGCTAGCTCTAATGGGAAAAGGTGTTGCACAGGCCTTTCAAGGAAAGACTTCCCTGCGCGAAGTCTCGCTGCTCGCACGATTCCGTCATGACCCTCGAACAGATCTACTAACACGCATAGCGACCGATTCCCACGATTTCTTTCATCTCCACGCACAATGACCACATCACCTACTTTCAGAGTGCTCGGCTTGCCGTGTTCTTTACAGTTATGGCATTCTCTGAGTGCGGATAAATACTCTCTAGACCAGCGTTTCCAGAATGCATCTTTACAGGACTTCAGGTATTTTGCTCGTCTGCGAAGATCTACGTTCTCCTCTCTCCATGGCTCTTGTTCGGGGAGGCGAATGGATCTCTGAAACAAGAAGGAGGCCGGAGTGAGGAGCGGTAGCTGGACATCATCTTCAACGTAAGACAGCGGGCGACGGGTCAGCTGAGTTTCGACTTCGTGAAAAACTTCAGAGAGCTCGGTCCGGGAGAGCAGACCGCCTCCAATGGTCTTATTGAACGCTCGCTTGAAAAGACCACTCGGCCCCTCGAACTGGCCACCCCACCATGGTGCTCGACTCAAACTGTAACTCCAGGCGATTCCTTCGTCAGATAAATAAGAATGGACTTTCTCGTCGCTCTGAATATGCTTTAACCACCTTGCTTCCTCGAACTCAATCGAACCCAATCGAACTCAATCCGTGGATTGAGTTCGATTGAGTTCGATTGAGTTCGGCAGTCGAACTAAATCGAACACCGAACTTTGTGTGAATTCGATTTCCGAACCAATCAAACTCAATCGAACAAATCGAACCGAAACAAACTCAATATATTGGATTGAGCTCGATTTAGTTCGATTGAGTTCGGTTGAGTTCGATTGAAATACAGTTCGATTGGGTTCGATTGGGTTCGATTGGGTTCGATTGGGTTCGATTGACTATGCCGGGCTTCTCATAACAATTGTCAACAAAAATCTACTGTAGCTTCCCACGCAGGCGCTTAATGGTGATGAGATTGCGTGACTTCTCCCACCGTGACCAGAGTCATTTTGTAATTTTGTTTCCGTTTTCCTCATCTTTGACATCAAGGAGCCCCAGGGAGACCAGGTCAGAAGGGGAAGCCTGGAAAACCCGGTCATGTTGGCCCATCTGGCAATCCAGGTAAATGAAAGCTAAAGACATGAAGTGGACAGAATACTAGAAAATAGCAGGCGTCACTTGACTACAACAACCAGAATTCCTTTCGTTTTTACTTTTTAATATTTACATTTTGAAGCCCCAGTGGGGTTTAAAAAACAATCAGAGTAACAAGTACCTTAATTAACATGGAAAAGTGAAGGATTCTGGTAGTTGTAGTTAAATAAAGTCATCATGTAAATGGCCCGTAGGTATCGTAAAGTCTCAGCTATTGATGGTTTTTATGTTAAGTAGTCAATTTTCAAAATACAAAATTACCTATCCTTCTGAGGTTCATCAGGTAGAAGACCCTCTAAGAACTTGACGTTTTACAACGTTTTAGCTCGACGGGGTCCTTCGTTTTGTAATACAGCACGTTTGAATTTCTAAGCTTTGGCTTTCCGTGACATTAAATGGCGGCCAGAGAAGGCTGTCGCGCAGGTCAAAAGATGAGTAATCACTTACGTTTTTGCTAACTAGAAGTTCAACAACAACAACAACAACAACAACAACAACAACAGCAACAACAACAACAGTTCTTGTACTAGAAGAAGTATTAATTTCAATATGCCCGTAACTGTAGAGCAATAACTTTTCGTTTCAATAGCAAAACTGAACGACATATGTTTCGGTACGTTACTTTACAGACGCCATGTTCACCAACATGGCGTCTCCATACAAAGCTCTGTATATTTGGGTAAAACACAAATAACGCGCGAATGAAAACCACACAAACCTAATTCTTGGCGAGGTTGTTTATATATTATATCAATCATCTATTATATTTATTCAACTTAAGTAGGAGAAAGAGAAACTGATGTGACAGTTAGCGCTAGAAGTCACATCATGTGAAAAAACCCATGACATTTCAGAAAAAAAATGATTAGAAACGATGGACGCTACGTTTGCATTACTTGGACGTTCAGGGGTTTAGTTCAGTTCTTAAACTTACTTCATAATTAATTTCCGATTTCCCGGCCGACTTAAATCCAAATTCCAGGTCTACAACTTATAATATCAGGTTACAAAACCTTTCATCAATGACTTTTGGTTTGATTTTCAAAATATTTAATCAATGTGATTTAGGACCTATTGGACCTATGGGACCTCCTGGACCGGAGGGGATCATGGGACGCCGCGGCGACAGTGGTCCGCCGGGAGTGATGGGACCGCCAGGTGAAATTTATAAGCAATAGCCTTCATTTGGTGCGAAAATCTGTTCGGATATTTGTCCGTGAACATTATCTGTTCCAAGAAGCGAAGAGTTTTCCGAGAGCGTATTCAGTCACGTGACACGTTAAGACCAATCGCGCGAGTGAAACTATATGATGGATTATATGCAATGTATATCTATTTTTGGTATAAATCTACTAACGTTCTGTCACGATTGCCTTTTGTTATTGGCTGCGTTACTCACTGTTTATTCTGTTGTAGATAGTGAGTAGCTTAGCAGCGTGCCCGGGCTCTTAGCAAAAAGACGGCTACTTCTTTGCGTTTTCGTCGTTCCTATGTGAAGAGGATTTAGCTAACGTTTTGATCTAGGAATAGTAGAGGGTCTCTATGGGCTCATTTGAGTCCAGCTCGTAGCCACACGCGAACAAACAGTTGATGCCCTGTCCCCAAGTTATCCACTTTATTTCTGATTATTAATTTTATGGCAATATAAAATTTATGAAGCGTGAACAATACAGGTAAGTAATTCGCTGAATCTCTCATTTTTCAATAGGACCACGTGGCCTTCCTGGATCTTTGGTAAGTAATACACTTACTGATCAACATTCATATCCTCTTGAAGGTCCTCCACTGTCTACATTTAAACTGCTTTAAATTTTGATCTTTCAGAGCCGTGAGAGTATCCACCTGGTTGGCAATGGACAAAAAAGTAATGTAGCCATTTGGATTTTTTTATCGGAGGTCCTATAACAATCAGCTCTCTCTTGCAGTGCTTTTCTGTTCTTTTGATTTTTCACCTGACAATCTGTTGGCATGTGCTGGGTGAGTGACTGCTGCCCATATTTCTCTTAGCCTGCTTAAGGTCCCCAACCATCAGCTAGATTTTGTCACTATTATTCCGGCATAATGCTCAATTCTCTTGCCTCACTACTATGCTCAAAATAATGCCGGCATAACGTGTTAAAACCCCAGTGTAGGGTTGAAGTTAGTGGATATAGAGAGTAGAGTTTCACCAATCGGAACTTTGTGTGGTATATGCAGAGCAACCCAAAGTCATATCGCAACAAAAAATTGTACGTAAAAAGTCGAAGTTAAAAGAATTTAAAATAACCACCGACAGAGGCAGTTTTAGTCTTACCCAAATTTGAGAGAAAAAAACAATCGAAATAGACAGATTGTGGAAAAGTCAAATCACACGAGTAACCACAAAATGACGCAATAAAACATTTCGGAGTAAATTTTTGCAAAAGTCAGTAAATTTGGCCGTAACTGTTTAAGTGAAATAAGTTTGAAATAAGCGCGGGCGTTGTCGTCTTCCCCCATCCACTTCTTAGGGCTAGAAGCAGATATAGTCAAAACCGAAAGGAATCAGAACTTCGTGGCAGAAAACTAAAGACAGGCACGCAAGGCGTGCAAGAGTTATTTTTTGTGAATTAAAAGCCCCTGGAGGTAGCAGCACTCAGTGGACTCTTAATAGCTATGATAAACAGTTATGAAAAAAAATTAGAGTTTGTTTCACCATAGGAAATGTGATACCAAGCCTACTTTTATCAAGGTTTGATTTTAATAATCGATCAGTGGCTTTGTTTGGTTTAGAACTACATGGAACTGTTCCCAGTAAGACAGCTAAACATAATACAGTCTCTTACAGAAGCTAAAGGTAAACGGCAGATAGGTTTTGATTCTGGAATATTTTTCTGACTCATTTTACAGCAAGAACCAATTTAATTATAAAATCTCATTACACAGCATGGTCTTATTCTGTTGCCAGCAATGATCGTAGGTTTATTCGGTTTTGATATTCCACAGAACCACTTCAAAGTATTATCGATTTCAAAACCCATGTAAACGAGACGACATTATTGAAGGTAAACAGCTTTACCTAACTTGAGACTTGAAAGAATGCTATATAAGATGCCGTGAAATCTGCAGAGTTTGGGAAGTTTTCTTGTCACATTACCCTTCCCAATGCCTGAGAGCCTTTTTGGAGACAAAAAGTCAGTTACAGAAAAAAATTGTCGCTTTATGAGAGACGTAAGGAACGCGCAAGGAATCTGTTTCAAAACGAAAGAAAAAATATCTTGTTACATTTACCTGTAACAAAAAACAAATTTCAAAGCTCAGCAGTGTTCTCATTCATAACTAGCCGTCGGTAATTTCTTTGTTTTTGACAGAGAAAACTACTTCAAATGAGTATCTCAGTATTGATTCCAAGAAACGTTTCAACGAGAAGACATTATTACTCTGTGAGCGGCGCTACTCAATTGAGACTTACATGTCTTGCATTTACAAACTACAAAAATTTGCGCAAACATAAATGGTTTGGACTGGCGAATACCATTACGGACGAAAGTCCCTCACCATTCCAATAGTGCATTTTGCACTAAGCGCCACAAAAAATAACTGCGCAAACATAAATGGTTTGGACTGGCGAATACCATTACGGACGAAAGTCCCTCACCATTCCAATAGTGCATTTTGCACTAAGCGCCACAAAAAATAATTGCGCAAACATAGATGGTTTGGACTGGCGAATACCATCACGGACGAAAGCTCCTCACCGTTCCAATAGTGCATTTTACACTAAAAATGATCGTTTCTGTCCTGGAAATCACCAAGTTGTCGAGCAGCTTATTTCATTCGAAATTTCATGTAATACGAAAAGCAAAGCTTTGATGACATGTTAGCGTATGCCAAAGACTATGATTCTTCGGCTGATTATCGAATTCTGAACTCTTTTAACACCCATCTACAAAGTCCTGGGCTTAACCATAGTTAACGCAGCATCGGAAATGTCATAATAAGGCCAATACAAGAATACCTGTTTCTGTTGGTAGAAAAGCAAAGATAGCCATTCTAAAATCGGGATGAAATCTTCACACAGACGATTCACCTTTACAAGTGGTAATTTGATTGGTTGTTTATAGTAGCCCCAATCTGATTGGTTTGACATACGTACATCTCTCGCTCACCCGTTCATTACAAAGTCAAGATCCGTTGACTAAGAAGTATTTTTTTTGGCAAAAACTAACTCAAAAACATCGATTTCTTTAATTTTTTCGCCCGTAAATAGCCATAAACGAAACCTAACAGAGAAATTAAAAAAATAGATATTTATATATCAGAAGCATGTAATGCTTACTAACTCTGTCAACTCTCCAAGTGATAGGAAAAAATAAATACACAGACAAATTCAGTTTTTAGAATAGCTACAAAGACCGCCAAGCGAAGTACCATAACTATAGGAGCGGAACTACATGCATGTATAGAAATAGAAAACCATGCAACTCTTTTTTCATGCTCGACATAGGTAGCGGCGCGTAATTTCCCCACGCATTCGGCTGAATTTTCAAACCAAACTTTATTTTCCAAACGAGTAAAAGTAGCGTCAGTGTGCATCTGTTCTCTGATAAAGTAAGCTAAAATGAGCCAATCACAATCCTTGTTAGAATTGCTCAAATAATTTGATTGGTTAACGAGACGACAGCTGTAAATCACAAACTGGACTTCAGCTAAGTTTTCAGTTTAGAGTGGCTTTCGAGAGAAGATCGACGCCTTCAAAGTTTGCTTTTTAGTTTAATTTTTAAATAAGGATCTAAAGGTTTCTAGTCCAGAGGAATCCGGCGGCATTGTGGGTCATGAAGACGTGCACTTTCCGATGGAAATTACGAAAAAGGGAGCTCGAAGCTTCCGGATAAAAATGCGAAATGCTGAGTTGTATTTGAAAGGAGCTACAGTTATTCGCGGCTTGCAACCGCTTGCAGCGAGATTGCCCGAACTAACGTCAAAGTTTGAAAGACTAGACTGCTTCCACTAGTTCTACTCCGAGTGCAGGAGAGAATATCAAGCAAGCTTTCAACTAATCACTCGTCGGGTGAACGATGATACGAAATCATCGAGGTTCACTTGGCTGTAATGACCGGAGATCGATAGTAGGCAAACGAGCGTTACTACACCGTATGTAAGCGTTGTTCGAGCATTTTTACAAAAATATAGCTTGTCATCATAAACAGAGATTGCTCAATTGGTGTTTTCTGTCGTTGTTTTATAATTTCTGCCTTCGTAACAAATATAATGTCTTTTATCGAAGCATTCGCTAGGTTGAGAATTTGTTTATTTCGCCGGCTACATGTTTTGTCGGAATCTAGCAAAATGTGTTATTTTAGTAGAGTTTTAATTCACGCTACTGTTGCCGGTTAACAATGGTCTCCGCGCTGCCATATTTACTGCGAACAAATAGCTCGTTTCCATTAGTTTGTTTGAGTCATAAGGAACGTTTAATTTGGGTCAAATTTGTTATAATTTCGAAGCAAAAATTTGAAAGCCAACTTACCATCATCATCCCGTGCATCAGTTCTCTGATTAAGCACGTTGTTTCAGCCTGTCAGAGCGCGCGTTATATGGAAACTTTATTATAGCTGTAATCAGGAGCTCCGCTGTTAGGCTTGTCTAAATCTATAGATTAACCTCCTCTCGACAGAACAGCAATTTATTCAGAATAAATTCATGTAAGTGACAAAATTCCGAAGCTGTTATTTTAATTTGAGTCGTCACGTGACGCCTCTGCCCCTCTTCCACCAAGAGAAGCGTTGACGCAAAAATGTTACTGAATAATCACGTGATTTCTTTGCAGTTCTCCATCATCTGAGCTCCCGTGCTATAACCAACTGGAACGTTAAGCACATCAACGGAGATATCATGTACAGCCCATCAACCGGGCACATTGAGGTGAAGAGAAAGGGCTATTACTACATTTACAGCCAAATGTATTACTATGATGGCACCACCATACTGATGGGTCACAACACCTACATCAATCATGAAAAGGTCATGACAAGTTTAGGGGGCGTTATTAGTGCCGAAAGGAAGTACAACACCAAGTATCATGGCGGGGTATTCTTACTTCAGGAAGACGACGTTGTCTCTGTTAAAGTACCATTCGCTGGGCGATTTTCCATGGACAGAAGGAGCACCTTTTTTGGAGCGTTTCTGCTTAAAGATGCAGAAATACAAGGTAAACAGATGTCTTTTTCTTCATCAATTGTCATTATGACAGAACACAACATTATCGACATTATAAAGCACGCCATTGCCCAACTTGTTTTAAAATTGATTTATTTAGTTATCTCTTTAGAATTATTTATTTGTTTACTTTATAGACTGTTCACAGCCCTCTGTTTTCTCGTATTTTAATTCCATCGATGAACGCGCGGATAGAATCGCGAGAGAACTGGACGCTAGCGCAAAACGGAATACTTGACTGGGTAGGGGGTGGGGACGGAGATAAATAGAGGGGCTGTAGACATCTTTGGAAAAAAGTGAATTCCTCGTTTCTCCAGAAACGGAAAATTCTCATTGGTTGAAAGGCGACAAAAGTGTCATCACCTTGACAACGACTGATCATGATTGCGTTCAGGCACGTTTTGCGGCTTGCAGCAGTTGTCATCACGTGACACGTACTGTGATTCGTAATGGAGCGGTTGTTTTTAAAATAGAAGCCTGTTGAAAGAAAATTTAACGTTTCTTCGCTCAAAGATGAACAGGAAGAGGCTGCTGTTCATCTTCTTCGGTCGAAAGACGTTATTGCAATTTTGCCGACCGGCTTTGAGGAAAGTCTGATATATCAACTCTACGCAACGGCAAAAGAAATGCAAACGGTGCGAATGTTGTTAATGTTGTTGTTCTCATTGTTTCGTCACTCAAAAGCACCATGAAAGAACAAACAGAAGAGATGGAAGAGCTTGGGATTCTTTCCATCGTTTTGTCAACAAAGGACGACGTGCTTCTGCTGATTGGAGGAGCGAAATACGAGCTTGTTTTCGGAAGACTGCGGAGGACTTTTTGGATGCAAAATCCCAAAACATGTTATAGAAAGAAGATTCTCCGCTAAACAATTGTCACGCTCTTTGAAGTCGACGAGTACCACACCGTGTAACATCTTCTGAATACGGTCAAACCTGACCTCATATTAAGCGGACACCCTCTATTAAACGGACAGCAGTGCAAGTTCCATTTTCCTTTTCCCACATTCACTGTAAAAAATACCTGTATTCAACGGACACCTCTATTAAGCCGACGCGGACACCTTTAACTTGACTTTGATGGTCATTTCTATTGTTAGAAACCTGTATCAAACGGACACTGCAAAAAGAATGCATGATTTTTTGTCCACGTGTTAGTAGATCGGTCAACAAACTGAGCTGTCACAGAAATGCAATATTTTGTTATTCGGTTTTATTTTTACAGAACTTTTGTTCTTGTTTGCTTTCGTAAATCTTCACATGATTCGATCAATATAGATACTGTTACTGTATACTTAAATCGCTTTACCTCATATACTTGTCATTGTTTATGGAAATACGGTATTTCCGAGTTCTCTTCCGTTCACGAGAATGCTATTTGACCCTTTCAAGGTCTTTCAATACTGAGGAATATTAAGACGAATTCTGAGGCAAGGTGCTTTCAACGGACACCCTGTATTAAGCTGACACTAGCATGGGTCCCGAGGGTGTCCGCCTAATACAGGCTTGACTGTATATTCTCCACAGATATGTATGACGTCTTACCAAGATTCCCCAAGCGAATAGCAAAAAAACAACGCACATCCCACAAAAATCGGAAGGACTATTTGATTTCGGTTTTCTCCCCCTTTTAGCAGCTTTCTTCGGAGTTAAAGAAGTCGTCTGAGACGACATCTCGACACACAAATACACGTGCGTATTTTTGTTCGCAAACTGACACTTGAAATCAATTAAACAAGCCATTTTACCGCTCAAATTTTATTGGTCCGATTTAATTAATTTGTCAAAGGGTGGAGCTGTTAGTAAAAAGGCGATAACAGGGGGAGGAGCCTGATAAGTCCACTTTTTTCCAAAGATGTCTACAGCCTCTCTATTCTTCCTGCTCACTTCGCTCGCAAGCCCCACCTCCGCGTACTTCGCATGCGCTTCGCTCGCTTTTTCATTCGCGTGCATAAATAGAGGGGCTGTGAACAGTCTAACTTGTTTATTGATTGAATGATTTGTTTATTTTTTGATGGAATTCAAGAACTTAGTTCTACTGTAGCAGTTGAAGGTTACCTTTAGTAACATTTCTGTTTTAGTTCTTGCCTTATATATTTTTGAGTTTTAAATTCATCATAAAAGGTTAATTCTAGATCGTCCCAAAACAAGAGATATGCCCACCGTAATGATTCGATTTAGCACCAGGGGCGCTTATTCACTTTTGATATCTCAAGGGAGGACGCTTATTCGGGACAGGGCGCTTATTTCTTTTTCGAGAAACAACCGAGCAATCGCCTCAAAGTTCATTAGTTTAGAGGAATTATGCACTCACGCGGAGATAAAAGTTGAGAAACTCAGACGAATACCACTGTTTTTGTAATGCGGTAATATTAATAAGTCTTATAATATGAGAACAGGGACGCTTATTGGAACAGGAGCGCTTATTAATAATACCAGATTCGAAGGAGGCGCTTATTCGAAAAGCATAAGGAAAAGCACCCAACATTTGTGTGTGATCCCGTATAAAACGTATCTCCACCTAATATATAGAAGACCAGAACGCTAACTAATCAGAACAAATTGGTTTTGTTCTATAGAGAATAGTACCACAGGGTACCTGAAACAAATGTATAGCTTTGCGATGTTCACACTCAACTAGGTGGAATATGTTTTACGTAGAGTACACAGGTACCTTTCCCACCTCACCTTCACTACTTCCTTGCCTCTAGACTAGTTAGTTAATTAATTATTGAAATTAATTAATTAAACAGACATTTAAGGTTTCACCTTAGGGACCGTTCATTTTTTATAAGGTAGGGGGGGCTGGTGGGATTTGGAGGGGGGGCCATGCGAAAAAAAATGGCTTTCGAGGGGGGCCATCCCAAAAAAATAAGGGAAAAAGGGGGGGTCACGTGAAATATTTTAGTAAAACTTTAAAATGGCATAACGTTTGAATATCAAAAAAATTGCTATAGAATAAACATAGAAGGCAGGATACAAATTTATTACAAACTTTCCTTCTGCTTTAAAAAAACGTTTGGCCACAAAAAGCATTTGTAGCTACTGAAAAGAAGTATTTAACACTGTTATTTTCGAATGCAACTTTCACTGGCACTCATCTTCATCTTCGCTGTCATCGAGTTCTTCGTCGCCGCTTGTGCTATGGGAGTCTCTTTCACCAATGCTGCAAGAAGCAGCAATGCTTTCCGTCAGAGTGTACTCTTCAGGGTACATGAAGGTGTAAACATAATCTCTGACTTCCTGCTCAAGGTTTGTGGTGAAATAATTCCCTTCCAAGAGCTGTGCGATGTATAGCCCATCTCTTCTAAATAACGACGTGGCAACATCCTCAACTTTAATACACTCTTCCGGGACGGCCGTTCTAGGAGGGTACACAAGGCATTGTGGAAGATCATTTCCTAGCGGGTTTCCAACACAGATTCCATAAACTCGTTGGACGTTGTTTTCAGTCCGCTTCCTCTTTCTTTCATTTGACTTTCTGCGGTTTTTGGAATTTTGCGCATTTAAAAAGCAGCAAGAGTGAGAAAGTAAAGGCAATTGTAAGACATTCATGCTTGCAGCAGAAGAGTCCTCTCAGAGCTGGCCAACCAACACTGAGAAATGCCAGGACATTGACACAAAATGACAACAGGGCAAGTGCTGACAGCAGTGAAACAGATGAAAGTGACAATGATGAGTATGACAGTGATGCCATTGACTCTGGGGGAGAAGATGACTCAAATGACGTCATTCTTGCATTCATCAATTCAGAGGAGGAAGATGCCAATGAGAGGCCAAATGCCACACGCTCAGGGCGAGCCATAACTAGGAGATCCGAAATTGACTTCTCTTTCTTTTGATTTGTTTTTTAAACAACAGCTCTCTGTCGTATAGGGATTGCTATCCTGGTGTTCCTAGTTTTCGTACAGATTCATTAAACTTGATTTGCTCACAGTAGGAACATTTTGCTTTCATTTTAGTCGCGTAGTTGGTAGCGTAGTTAATTACGTCAATGTCAACCCTCGCGCGCGCGTATCGTGTAAACCATGCCTTGCGTGATGCGCAGAACATGTGCCCACTAACAAAAGTAGGTACCATTGCTTTCTTCAAGGTGCTTTGCAAGCTTGCTTCGATCGTGAATTCGTTCACGTGGTTTGTTGACCTGCTTCGTCGATAGCCTCTAACGTTGGTTAGCTGATGAGCATTTTGGAGCTTCATTTCTTTTCGGCTGTAGTTTGCTTTCTCCCTTTAACTAGGCATCTCATTATTTTCTTTTGTAGATGAAACAACGACGACGTCACCAGCATCGGTAAGAATTTTGTTGTTCTTCTCGTTCTAGGATGAAAACCTTATTTGAACATCCCAGGAAACTATTCTAGCCTAGTGTAGGCGCGAGTCGGTTGTATAGATGCAATTGATATTATCTTTCGGTCAATAACTGCGACGCCACAGTATCCCGGCACAGTATCCTTACTTTTGGAATTTACCTCAAGATACCACAAAATCTCCTTACACTTACATTCCTCAAGCTTTAGTGCCAACCTACATCCGATATGTAAACATTATTTAGTTTTACTCAGCTCGATTAGCTTTTAAGTTATTGTGAGTAAATGCTACCTTCATTTGTATTGATATATTATACTGTAATTTAAGTTTAACTTTTAATCTGGTAGTAAAGCTTGTTGCTGTTGTTGTTGAAAACCCGGGAGACTGATGAATGTGTGTTACATTCTCATGTTACATTCTGCGCAGTTTGACCTTGCTGACTTAGCCTGAATGTGTTTCTTTCATTTTCCCTTTTTTCTTTATTTTTATCCATTCAAATCGTGATGTGCTTCATACGTTTTGTTGACCTATACTCTCCAGGTGAGACAGAGCATCTACTTGAGTGGAGATGATACAAACCTTCGCAATCCTCGTGAGTAAAGTAATAATAATGATAATGATAATGACAGTGACAGTGACAGTGACAATGACAATGACAATGACAATGACAATGACAATGACAATGACAATGACAATGACAATGACAATGATAATGATAATGATAATGATAAAAATAAAAATAACATATCTTTAGCCAGGAGGCAACCGTAACCTCAGGTGAAGTTTATTATTAAACCGTCTAATTAATCCACTGCCCTTTCTGTTCCACTGACCTGAAGATTTTAAGCTCAAGGAATTCATGCTAAACGGTTTTTGCTTTTCATGAGATCTAATCCTTGCGACGATTAAACACGGAGCGATCCTATAAAAGGTAAGGACACGCCACCTTTGAAGCACTTTGTTGGAATGCCGAAATAACGGTCGAATAACATAGAAGAGAAATACGTCACTTCACGGAACATTCAAATTTTCGCCGTTAACTAAAATAACAAAGCTGATGCCTGCGATCAACGAGCTATCTGTTTCCATTTATATCAGCATGCCGAGAACGAAAGCGAATCCCGTAAGAGGTGAATTTGGTTAGCCTGTGAACACAGACGGATTTTGGTGGGATATTTAAAATTATTCAGATTTATGAGCGTTACGATGATGCAAACAAAATGCAAATTGAACAACGCTGAGTTATTCCTCGAACTGTTCTATGATATTCAGAGCAACGAAACTGCAAACAAAAAGTACCGCGAAGAAACAAGAGAACTAGAGAAATGGCAAAGTGAGATTTGGCCTGAATATTGACGTTAGACAGGAGAAGGAAGACTCATGGCTGAGTGCAATAAAAACAAAAATTGCGTTCGTAAAAGGCCGACTGAATTTTAGCAGCAAGAGTACAACAGTAGCCAATGTTCACCTTATGGAATCTCTTCTAGGTAACCGGCTGAAGAATAACCATGTTACCGTAGATATGATATATTACCTTCGCAGTCTGCTTGTATCTGTTTTTTTTTTTTTACGAGTTTTAGTTTCCAAACCTATTTCTCAATCGCGTTAATTCTCGAAGGAGCATGGCATCAAAAGAACTAGACAAGGCATTTTATAAATTTGAGTGAACAGCTCGAATTCATTCGATAGGCTTTCGCAAGTGGAGGAACAAAATTATGAAGTTGAAATTAAAAAAGTCAATTTTCTTTGTTAACTCTTCTCCTGAAGCTATCGTTTATTTAGTTGAAAAGGCATTGCTTACTTGTAAAATAAAACAGAAAATTACACCCGTCGCTCCCCAGAATTTTGTGGCAACGCGAAACGCGCTAAAATTAGACCTGAGTGAATAAGCCAATCAAATGGGAGCATTGGTCGTCCGTAGGGATTTGTGATTGGCAGGCTTAACACCTCAGCCTCGTTATATAGGATCGCTCCGTGTTCAATGCCAAAGAGGTGCGCACGACTTAAGATGTAAAATATCAAACACGGAAGACCGTGTTTGATATATTACATCTGAAGTGTTTGACCACATTTCCAAACACCGAGAAGAGAGTTAAAAAAACGACGCGCAGCGGAGTATTTTTGACGACCTTCGAGGTGTTTGGAAATGTGGTCAAACACTGTCTTGAGTGTTTGATATAACTTCTCAATGGAAACGAAAACTAAGGAGAAAACAGAGAAATTATATTGTAGAAAACTATGCTAATTAAGATCAGATATCTAAACACCGTCACGGTGATAACTTTCTTTGTCTAAACTTGATGAATTATTAATGAGTTTGAGAGAGACATAGAAAGGACGTCACTGAGACCAGAAAAAAAAAAAAAAAAACGTAGACCAGTAGTTAGTAGTCAGCAGTGTTTTTCATAAATATCTAAATTGATCTGGGGTTATGGCTGTGATCTCAGGACTTATCCCTAAGAGATTGCCGGAAGGGACAGGAAAAGGCCCTTTTCCAGAGTACACTGTATTCACACTTCACTCATCGAGGATTTGAACATCTGTTTTGTTAACAGTTAGTCATGTGATAACAAACTGGATCGTCCGTGACAAGATGGGCGCCATTAAATACGACCAAGGTTTTATCATAGTCGGTAGAACCGGACACTACTTCATATACAGCCAAATGTACTATAACGACGCCCGCACACATTTAATGGCACACCAAACTTACGTCAACAATGAAAGGGTTATGGAGAGTGTTGGAAGCGCTCTTAATGACAGCACAAAGGATAACACCAGATATCACGGTGGAGTTTTCCTTCTCCGCGTGAACGACACCATATCAGTTCGTATACCGTACCTCCGGCAGTACAACATGAAAAGTGATGCCAGCTTTTTCGGAACATTTTTATTGTACCCTGGTGAATCGCCCTGATTGGATCACGCTAAAGGATATCCCTGATAATGCAGCATTGACACAAGAAACAGAATCAATTTCACTTGAGAACTCAAACAGTTGCAATCGATTAATTTTCTTAAGTATAAAAAATATCATATGTTTTGTATTGTAACCAGTTTAAAGCTAAACTCTATTCCTTTCTGATTGATATCCTAAAACAGCATCATGATTACATTGATATTCCCCAAATCACTGCAGCCTTAAAGAAACACAAATATGATTCGTTGTTCTCTACTCAAGTTGATGAAATGGTTGATGCCTACATGTTATTCTTTTCACGTTGTTATCCTCAGATTAAGTTATCTAGCGTAGAACTAATTTAAAAGTAATGTTAATATTTTTTTTATTTCTTCGTCTCTCTAGTTGTTTGTCATGTATTATTTTGTCATTTAAGTAATCTGATAATAACTGATCGTGCCAAATTAGCCCAATGCTACTATCGGATCAGTTTTACATTTGTATTAATCATTAAATGTAATTGAAATAAAGTGTGTATCTATTAAGTGTGTATATTTTCATTGGGTGGAATTAATCGGTTGAATCCAATAGTAAATGCTGTGATTTATGTTTTAGTAACCAATTTTAAAATTACTTTACCCGACCTGATTCATTTCTGAATTGTAACATTCATTTCACACTCGACCTAAATTAGAATTAAAGAACTCACTGAAGCCGGTATCAACAATTCAGAAACTTTGTTTGTTAGAACTGCAACGGAACTGTTAAGAGCAATACAAATAAACGCCATAGAGTCTGCAATACCAGAGACTATGTAGCTGAAGTGTGACTCAGCCCAACCAGACAAAAATCTCTCGTTAGCCCGATTCTTGCCATCACCTTGCATCCAGAATTTAGTGGTCGCAGGTTTGTTTTGGTAAAATGAGACAAATGAGAAGTCGCAAGGAAATTGACAATCAGAACTAAACTCTGAACTCGGTCGGACAAGTTGTAAGTGGAAACTATACAGAGAATGAAGATTTTGTCCCTTAAGAGGTTTAAGCGTTATTGGACATAATTATAGACTGTGCTTTGAATTGATGGCCATGGCATAAATCACTGACTTTTTTCGCCCCAAGCAATTTCCTCGAAATCTGCTATTTATATCGAAACTCGAGAGTCAGCTTAGAAAGGTGGTATCTCTCGGTGAAAATAATTTTAAAAAGTAGTAGCTATTTGGCAGTTATGACCTGTAGGTTTTGCCCCCAAAATTGGTAACCTCAAAAAAATTATAAAAGGACTTGCGTTAACTGTATACCGGAACACAGAAGTGAAGCGCCACATTCTATTTTTTAAAATCAAAATGTGACTAAGATAGTTCAATAGGCAAGAATGAACTGAACAACGAACAATCCTATATGATTTGTGAATTCCAGACATTTTACAATTCAGGGTCGTTACTGCTTTCAATAAAAAGCTAAGCTACAATGGGAGGCAATAGTATAGTTGAGACACTTCTAGAATATGAAACTTTGCCATAGTTAACCTTCAATTCTATTTCAAATGTATCTAGCGATAATTCTCTTATACTCACGTTGTGTAGCTGCTGTGGTTTGGAATTAAAAATAAAAAAGAACATTAACATTTTTCGGAGGGAGGGGGCGAAATGTTTCCAGAACGCTTGAAAACAGAATTTACTGCGAATTGTCTCAACATTTTTGTACCTCATTGTACATCCAAGAAAATACTGTATTACATTTTATTGACGTAAAACTCGCACAATTCGTCGGGTATTCCCTCCCGGAGATACGTTTAAAGAGCGAAACCGTATTTACGACTACTTTAACACTTATTTTCACGCCAGCATTCGCCATCTCTATGTGGCCGGGACCGCGCGAAAAGGCAGTGACGTCATTATTCTAGATAATTCCTTCTATTTAGCTCTCTCCAGCAGAATGCTTGAAATACTAAATTACGTATACTCTGCAATGGTAGCGGTTAGCAAGAGAGGTTATTCCATTTTTTTTTCCAGAAAAAGGCCATCGAACACAGCCTTTGATAGTTTGACCGACAGTCATTGATATCATCATTTCAAGAATAAGCTTAACTTTCAGTGGCTTAAAGAGAATTACTTAAACAGATTTACTTACAACGATCTTTGTCAGTTTAAACTCCAAAACAAGAAATTTCCGATATTTCTTGTAGAGCCGCTTGCGGTTTTAGGCGATTGCGTGAAATCCAAAGCACTCGCCAAGAGGGGTCTTCCGTACACCATAATAATTATTTCCACTGAAGCCAAGTCTTGGCAACCTGTTTTCTTCGCATGCATGCTAACTTTGTGAAAACATGAATGTGTTTGTCTTATGTGGTATAGCTTTTCTAGAACTATCCTTTGTGGCTATGGGGTATTCCACCGGACAATTTAATTTAGTTACTCTGTAACGGATTCGGAGCTCTCAACATCCGCTTTTGAATAATATCTCTCTTACCTCGATAAGTGAACGCTTTATCGATGACATATCAGAAACGTGTATGAGTTCCTAGCGCTCAATGGCTCTCAATTGTTTGTTAATTTACTCGTTCAAAATCTGTGGTATATGTTTATTTTAGTAAAAGGACAGACTCCCTTGTTTTACATGCATAGCGTAGTTCTCTGACATTCGAAGGAAGGAAGTCGGAACATGGGCTGATCATAATTACAATCAGTTCTTAAAAGGTTAGGAATTGATGAGGAAGTGCAAAGCTCTGTAAGAAAGTAACCCCGAAATTGAACTGAAGAGAAGTTTTAGATTATTTTTTACGTGTTGTAGCTTTTTTCTCAAAAAAGTAAATAAATTGCAAAGAGTTGGACCCATTTATGGAACATTTGTTCCGCTCTTGGTGTGTATATAAGCAGCTTGCACTGATGAACTCTTTCAATGAATTTTCAATTGCTTGTTTACACTTATTAACCATGGAAAATCAAGACAAGAAACAGAAGCTCTTCCTGCAGTCTCCGGTACTGCTCTTGATATGTTGTAGTATGCTTGTTGTAAGCGTTATAGCCGTCTCATCTCTTGGATTAAGTATCTTGTCTTTCAAGGAGATAACTTGACGTAGCGAAACACACTCTGATGCAGCGAGAAAGGTTAGTGGAACATTCAATACCTGGTTTATTTAGTGCCATTTTAAGTGAAGACTTTTCCAAAACATAAACGATGAATAAGGGGTGATCGCCATTGTATGAAGTCTTCGCTTATAGCAAAATTCTCGTTTTCCCTGAAGCCTTCAAGTTCGTAACGTGGTGAATATGGCTGAATTATCTAAATCTGACACCAATACTTGACCAAAATCTACGTCACTGTGTGCCGCTGACATTGTGTTTTGTGGGTGTGGCTTGAAATGTTTTTTTTTTTTTAATCCCTATGAGGTACCAATTCTAAAACAATACATTAACTGACATTGACATTTTTGGGCTCAATACCCTAAAACGGTACAGCGAAAGCTCCTGCTGTGACCCTTTTTAGGCTGAACACCCTATAAATAGCGTGACAGAATCGTGTACTTACCGCAATCTCATCAACAATAGTGCGTTGTCCTTTAACTTTTTTGAAAGGTCAAGGACAACGCACAGGCTATTGTTTAAAAACCTGTAATTTGACCATTCCTGAAGCCGTAGAGGTACCAAACCCGCTTTTTTAACCCCTAAAAGGTACAAAAAGCACCGTCGTAATTATTATGTGGGAGTCCCTCTTCCATTACCGAAGTGTACCCATAGTAATAGCAGGCATACATAACGCTTCTTCTTTACAATCTTCTTTATCCAAAATTAATTTCTCCTCCTTGACCATTTGATATCTGATCTCGAAGAATCTGTTTTCTTAGCTTACTAGTTTTTTTTCTCCTAGGGAAGTGAAATCATCCATCTTGTTGGCGGGGGAAAAGCTATATTCACAAAAAAAAAATGACGTTGTAGTCGATGGATGGATTTTGAACGATAAAACTGGCAATATCTCCTTTCACCAAGGATCAAAAATTCTAGTGCAGAGGTCCGGCTACTACTACGCATACAGCCAAATGTATTACGATGGTGTTGACAGCGCACGCAGGGATATCATTGGCCGCACTACCTACCTACATGATACTATGATCATGAAAAGTTGGGGCAACTGGGGAAATACCACTTACCATGGAGGAGTTTTCCACCTTGAGAAATTCGATATTTTGACAGTTAAAATTCCAAAGAATGGCACGGCAGTCAAGTTGGATGGAAAGGGTACCTTTTTCGGAGCGTTTTTACTACAGGCTGATAAGATGTAAGTCTCTCGGACGAAAACTGAAAGAGGTAGTTTGCATATTACAACAACTTCGATGATTCGGACAGGAATAAGGAAGCCCAATCTTATGTTCCAAAATGGCCTTACGGAATTAGGCGTCAACTCCTAGTTCTTTAAAATATCATTGTAATATCTATTTGCACTGTATACGATTAATGATGATAGTTAAACACGTCTGACATGATTTGTAAAGTAATTTGTTTGTCGTGTCAGAATTTAAGCATGTAAATGTAAATCGATACAGCGTTTGAATAAAGTTTATATTCTGCCTTTTGGAGCTTTTCGTTGCGTGGTCTTCTGCATGCAAACGTTTTTTAAAGTAAATGTTTCAAGGGTTAACCACTGTAAAACGCGGGGCCAAGTTTTTCCTAGGCATGTGACCTTGTGTTAAAACTTTCCGAGGACTTTTTGGAACTGTCGAACCAGACGCTCTATTCCGTCAAGTACTCCTTATAACGGCCTATATATACGAGGAAGCTGCGTCCGAAAGGGGTACCTATTTCAACCTTCTGGTATATATAAAAGGGTAGGGATTTCACAAATTGAGGTTTATGAAAAAGTAGGGAAATCTTTCATTTAGGTATCTAAAAGGGCTTTTAGTTAAAATATTTCGAACAGACGCAACTTATAGTTGTATCATTTGATATATTATGCACTACATGAAATGTGAGGAAGATTTCCTTTTTTGCGATCTATTCATAATATGGGTCGGTTATGAAAGCAGGGTACCTTTATGTTCTATCAAACTGGTATACAGAAGGGCAAGGGGTTAGACCTCAGGGCGGAGCCTCCCCGATAAAACTTTGTAGAGTCCTCTGGGCTCTGTTTGGTGATGAAATAAAAGAGATGAGCAGACATTTTCTTGCTTCTAAGGCATTTCATCATGTACGTTACCATACATCGCGTGACAACCTTTACTTGCGTGATAAACATCACTGCGACCTCTTGGAAACCATAGTATTAAAATACAAGAAATTGCAGTCTCTTAGCTTTTCTAAGAACTGACAGTCCGTACAAAGAGTGCAGTAAACATTTGGGAATGGTAACGAGAGCTTTTTAAAACTAGGACAATGAGCCATTGAGTACATCCAAGTCACGTGATCCCGTTCACTTTCCTAGAAAAAAAAATCTTGGACGCTTGACATTTATCCTATAGCGACAAGATGGTGTTTTTAGGAAGTCTGTAATACCTTAGAAGCAAGAAACATGCATAAACCTCAAGCAAGGGTCATCATTTTGCCCTGGTGGATGTTCGTTGTGTTTGCTGCGACACTGGCGACGTTATTCCCGACATTCTTGTATTGTGTCCGCGAGATTGCCGTCTTAAAATCGCGGGTCGATGCACAACAGCTGACAATTGAAACTCTAGAAACCGTCACAGCGCAGATTCGACTTCGAACTGTGGGCGACGAAGGAACGAGCGACAAAACAAACGAGGTGTTGGAGAGGCTTTTAAAACTGGAGGTTTGACCTTTTTTCGCTGTCTGCTTTAGATAAAATGATCATTTCGAACGACCTAAGGGTCTTTATGTAGCGGTGGTTTGGCATTACACGAGTAATACACATGAACAAAGCTTGCCAAGCGCAAGTTTTTCTGTGACCTTCATTGGGTTTAGACAAGGTTTTAAACGTTGCTGGACTTCCTTATAAACTAATCTAGACACTGTCCAGACGGTGATCCTCTAGAAAAGCGCGATAGATATTCATGTGAATGAAATTAGGACTATTTCCGCGTTGTTAACTGTTTGTTTGTGTTGTAGGACGAAGGAGAGTTGCCGGTCCGGATAAAGCGGGAGGCCAGTAACTGTCGTTGCAGGCGAGGTATATAAAACCATTTTGGTGTTTATCGTTCTACATGTATCTCTACAGCTAAAGAAGTCGATTAGCCAGTAACATGCATCAGAATTAACGGCTGGGGTGTGAGGTGAGGGTATACAGGGGATGCGGTAATGCTGAAAATTACGTCAGTGCCGAAGACATCTCTATTCTGATCTGAGCTGCCCCCATCCATCTCCGTCTTTTCCCCTCCCCCTCTTCGCAGGGAACTTTTGTTCTCGTTGATCGTAGTTGTGCACAAGGTTACATCCCAAGGATTTGCGGTCAGAAACCCGTGAACCGTGTCTGACGAGTGATTGCTTGAATACGGCATCCCCATGTAGCACTCCTTTATTATTCCTCGAAGTCTGTCTTAGTTTGGATCAATCTCTGTATTCTCAGTTACGTTTGGGCTTACTCTGCCTAAAACACGTCATTTACACGCTCATGTTTGCTTGCATTCAACCTCTATCCAGTTTTCAATGAGAATTCTAAAAATTTTGCCTTTATTCAACACTTGGCAACAATCCATAAAATGCGTCTTTCTCGGAAGTCTTGTATCATATCGCTACGTAGTTCGTTTTCGAAGAGAACAAAACAACACTGACTAGCCTCGAAAATAAAAAGGGAACTCGCTCTAAAATGATCACTGATACAAACGAAACAATTCGATTTTCAAGTTGATATAAAATCAAGCTCTCGACGATTTAAGTTTTGTTGTTGTGATTGTCATACCACTAGAAATAATCTTTCAATGACAAGCTATAGTTATCGTAACAATACTTTATTGGCTTACATGAGCATGTCCTGTCCTTGTAAAATGACACGCTAAGAATTTTTTTTGTTCTAAATGTATGCATGTGTTCTGGCACATTCTTTAACTTCGGATGTCAATGCTGTAAAATGTTTGAGCTACTTTGCCTTGAAAAGTCGAAAAGCCTTTTTCAAAAACACACGCTGAATGGAAAGTTCAAACCTGGGTAGCGGTGAACAATTGAGAATTCTAAACATTTCGGCAAATGGGATAAAATGAAGTTCATCGTAAGCCAATACTGTCAACAAACCGTTATCCTGACTGATCGACAGTTAGTCATTATTGCGCGTGACTCAGTATCACAACTACTGTCACGCAACCAACTGCAAGGCCATTGCCACGCTACAAACAATTTATTTATAGCCCCATTTTTTTGTATTGTTTTTCTGTTCTAGGACCAAAAGGAGAGCAGGGGCAAAAAGGTGAGACACTTCAGTGATGATACTTGATGCTTCGTACAAAGAAATCATAATTTTTTTTTTTGTCGCGTGTTCGACTGTAAAGGCTAAAGCTATTTGTAGGCTTGTAGGCTATTCACTGAAATATAGTTCCAGGTAAGTAAAGCGAAAAGTATAACTTAAGGTAAATATGAAGTGAACAGTATGACCTGCTGTTGACAACTGAGTGATTCAAAAGAGCGGTTTTCAATTGAGTGTCGAAAGTAATCTAGCAAATACTTTGGTTTTGGTGTTATTACGGTTTGATATTGGATGAGTAGTCTAACTGATAAATGATTGGTTTGATTTTGGTTTTACGAGACGCAATTGAAAGCCGCTGTAATCTCTATTAATTTGTAGTGCTGCACTCGCTCCGGCTCCTCCCGCATTTGTTTTTTTAATTGAAATCTTGCTCTCTTTAGGTCAGCGTGGACGAAGAGGAAGACAAGGTAATGATCGGTTTTCATAAAACATGTAATTTCGCGATTTATTTGAGAAAAAATCCTTTAGAAAAATCAATAAAAGCACATAAATAATTTGCCAAGTTAAACTGTGCATTCCTAAAGCGGCTACTGAAGTGTTGTTCCCAGAAGCTCTGATTGCTTTGCTAAACACCAAGAAATGGAGACCTCACAAAGAAGTAGGAAAGTGAGCCAGCATTAGTTACGGCGGTTACGCATGTTCAGAAATCGTTATTGAACTTGAACGTATGCGCGCAATCAAATCGGAACCAGAATTTTCTGATTCTGGTAGTTGATTTTCGCTGACCGAAAACGCGCAGGTAGACTGATTGCTGGTAGACTGGAACTAATAGTGCATGCGTAGTAAGCCAAGATGGTGTTACGTGAGCCACTTTGCAAGAGAGATGAAGTAAAAGTGCCCATAACACGGTAATACTGGTGCGAGCTTGCTCCGTTAGGAGCTTAAACAACTGCTTGCTAAAACTTGCAAAGGCGCGTCGTGTTACCAAGCAGGGATACTGACATAAAGGAACAATTGCGAGCTCTACAAGGTTCTGAGGCAATGTCCATAATGAAATTCTCTTCTCAGGTATTAAGCAGTGTTTTAAATTCCCCTTTCAATAAGAAAACCAACAAAAACGAAAAAAATGACTGAGGTAAGTGCCTAGGTTTGCGTCATACCGGTTACGTCCCTGGTAGATGGTCTAATCCTCTACAACTATGAGCCAAGAGACAACGTAAGGCTGATTGAACGGTACGGCAGCTACATTGTCAATTCTAATATTTTGAAAAGCACGGATAGATGATATTATTTTGAAACGGTGCTAATCAGCATTGCGTCTTCTTCTTGGCTCAGCAAAACCATGAACGGTTCACAACTGTCTTTATTTTTATTTTTATTATTTTTTTTCAGGTGTTAAAGGCGTTAAGGGCGAACCCGGAAATACCGGGCCTCCAGGCAGAGATGGATTGAAAGGGGACACTGGAGAAACGGGTACGTTTCAAACACGCGAAAAGGTGTACATCTGTTTTTATAATCCATTTATAATCCATATCTGAGTGATATTTCCCAGTTTTCAAAAACTGATTATTAACAAACATGTTAATTATCCAGTTTTCGAAAATTATTTGAAGGGTAATAAACAGAATAGCCTCCATTTGGCGCTCCTGTTACGCTTTCGGGAAACTGTTCGCTTCTCGGAACAGATAATGTCCGCGGACAAATATCCGAGCATATCTTCGCGCCAAATGGAGACTATTGTTTATATATCGAACATTGAAAAACGTACCTCTTATCCAGGCTTCTGCTGCATCTGTTTCAGGTGACCAAGGGGAGCCTGGAGCCCAAGGTAGTGTTAACTTGTGTGAGGTGTACCTTGAAAGAGAACAATGGTGGTTTAGTAATCGTCGATAATTTCAGGGAAATTAATGTTGTGTTTGTCCATCCTGTTCAATATTCCGTAGACAATTGTCATATTTTACTTGTGTTAAAAATTATTTTGTGATATGTGGATGAAGTCAGAATACAAATTAATTAAAGTTATCGCCGTCTTACAGAAGTTAATTGTTGCCGTCTTTTACAGAAGTAAGAAGGACATTACAGCGGTATCGCAAAGGGTATGGGATCGAATCTCGCTCAAGCTTCGAATGTATATATCTATTGTAGCTCGCTAGTGCTTTAGCTAGTTATGCGCTAACTGCTTGTACAATAACTCTAAAGCTGGTTTTTCTTGTTTTTAAACAGGTTTGCCTGGCTCCGTGATGCGCGTGAGTACTCTCGTTATTTCTCCGGTCGTCTTTAACTTTAATTGTTGAGACAAAACTCATGAAAGGGGAGATATTACACATCTCAATTCTTAATGATAACACATAGGCATGTTTGCTAATAATCAGATTTAACGACGGAGAAATTTCACAGTTGACGGTGAGAGAAGATGAAGAGTGTTAATCCCTTATATAGGCCTTACTTTCAAGGTTATCTCGTTATTTGTGGATATGGTATGCGGGGTATTATCCAGCAGATAATATTAGGGAACTTGAGCAAACCACGACGACGACGGCAACGAGAACGTCACCTTACCAAAACAATACCTTTGCACGTGCTTTGTAAATCTTTGTACATTTCTTTGTACATTTCTTTGCTGTCCTCTGCAAAACAAGAACGTGAAATGACTAAGTTCTGCGTAGTTTGAGAAACGCGAATGACGACGGTTAATTTTTCGTATTTCCGTTTGGAATTGAATGCTGTCATTGCATATTTGGCCTGACGACTATATATAGCCGGAGCCACTGGCGTACCGAACAGATCTAGACAATTTCGAATTTCGCTGGTAAAATATAAATTATTTTTGACTACGCATCGTCCTCGACGTCGCCGTTTTCATTGCTTAAGCTCCCTATTACCACCGGCGTTGCCACTTGATGTTTTCGTGGAGAATTAAAATGTGTGTAACGCCACTTGAGCTGTCCACGTGAGCACTGGCAATTTCTAGACGCGATCCTGAGATTTCTGAAGCCGGGTGGTGATCTAAAATGATAAAAAATAACTAGCGAGGGATTGCCTTGGGAATTAGGCCTACATGGGGAGTTAACTCTCTCCTATCGTTTATCCTCTCTTGCTGATAGTAAGTTACAGTAAGTCTCTTGAAGCTGGAAAGCTCGCCACAGCATTTATTACGCGTTAATTTGGTGTACAGCCACAAAACCACCCAGAAGTTGTACTCTTTGCCTTAGTACTTATAAATAAATAAATAAACAAACAAACAAACAAATAAATAAATAACTTTATTTATATGTGAAATGTATTTAGTGCTCTTGTGCTAATTGGGGACACTGTAAATGAATAAACAATTAATGCAAATAGGAGGCTGACCAGTTGGTTATTTACACAACGCGGTCGGGGAGTTGAACTCGGGACAACCGAGAACAAATCCAGATAACGGTAGAAAGGATTTATATATAATCGCGTCTGTTCTGGTTTCAATTTCGTTTCAGCCAATCGCAACAGATTCAGCGCACATTGTTGGGTATGGTGAGCATATTAACCCGCCAACAGGTACAACAAAATGTTAGTGTTATTTTTCTTGATTTCTTTATTGTAGATACAGGAGTTTTTCCGTGAATTTACGGGGATTACATTATTAAGTGGTTTGATAAGTCTTCAGTAGCGTCAATTCCAATTTTTGGGCAATTTCTCTTTTAGTTTTTTCATTGACTCTGCCAGTTAGGAGACTTGTGAAGGTTAGATGCTTTTTTGGCCTTATTACCTTTCCTGAAAAGTGAAATATCGTTGACAAGAGCACGAGAAAAGTGTTATTATCGCTTTTCAAAGGAAAACGCCAATGGATTCCTCCCTTGCAGACGATTTTTTCCGTGGCATTGGGTGATGAGACAAAAAGATGTTTGCATTGCTATATAGGAGCTCGCTGTGTGTGTCTTCAGACGTGTTTCGTTTAAACTGGTGTGCAAAAGCACACCAATTTAAACAATTGGGTCTCTCCGATATGTCCACCACGAAAACCCTCGCTTGTTTTCGTCGTTCTTGTTAGCTTTCAACTATAATTCTCATTCCTCTCTTTTAAAACGCTAAAACGCTCTTAGCTTCTCCCACAGTTCACCGCATCACCAACTGGAAGCTGAGCCACAAAACTGGAAGTATCAAGTTCGTCAGCAACAGCTTCCTTGTGATTGGTACAGCAGGTTACTACTTCGTGTACAGCCAACTGTTCTATTACGCCGGGGACACCCTCTTCATGGGCCATTACACATACATCAATGAGGACCCTGTCATGCGCAGTCTGAGCAGCGTGATTAGCGAGACAAAGAAGTACAACACAAATTACCAAGGAGCGGTATTCCTGCTCAGGAGAGGCGACAAAATCTCCGTGCGAATCCCGTTCACAAAGTCCTACTTTATGAACAGGGAGACCAGCTATTTTGGTGCCTTCTTGGTAAGCCCCGTGTCTAATACCACCAGTGTTGCCGAATCAACGGGCGTTGGTCAGGATCTTCAGTAAAACGAGACTTGTTTGGTTTCCACGTAAACTAAACCGTGAACAGACCAACTATATTTTTTTCTGATCAATTTAAACTGCTACCTTGCATATCGAGACAAAACTCTTTCTGCTGCCCGCCCTAATCCTTGCTTCGTAACTTCACCCGTGTAACCAGGGTAACATAATCACGAGGAGCCCTAGTCTCCCCCGCAGAGTTCTTTTGGGACGTCACGCAACGCTCTTTGGGAGAGCGTTGCGTGACATCCCAAAAGAACTGCTGCGGAGGACACCAAAGGAGTCGTGGCCTTCATCAATCTTTCGATGACATCTTAAGCACCGCGTTTACACGTAAGCATAAGCACAAGGTCGATCAAAATTTCAACACACTGCACCTGGGTGTGCAACCTCTTGCTTGTGTGTAATTCAGCCTTAGGGAACTGGGAGGCGGCAAGTTGAAGGCAGGCCCCGCACAATTCAGCACTCTGCTTTGTTCCTTCTGGTAACTCGCGCAAGTATTGGTGATTCTTGACTTTCTTTTTCTTTCTTTTTAAATTCCGAGCTGCAAACATGACATCTAGACATCTCGAAGCAATTTTCATAATCTTGACTGTTTGGTAAGTTAGGAAATCAAAATTCTTGTCAAAGTTTTATTTTAATCAGACTCGCGTTTTCTGTATTGCAATCACCATGGCGTAGTAGTTTTCCTTAAAGTTAGATCCAGGGGTGAATTTAGGGAGGGGATGGCAAGGAGGTAGCTCCTTGAGGTTACTATGGTTATGGTCTCGTTGCAACTGTTACAGACCCCAGTTTCTGGGTTTCCTTGAGCCACCCCTGGGACATTCTCCTCAGCTCAATTACACTTCTTACTCAATATTCATGGAATTAAAATTTGTAAATTATCGTCAATAAAGTAGAGTTAGTAATAGACGTAACAATTTCACGCGCGCTGTACAAATTACATACTTACCTGTATTTTGAGATTAGAATCCTTGTCAAAAGTACCTAAATCTAAAATACGGTTAACATCCTGGGGTTGACGTTCCACTACACATGCATTGTAGACTTAAAACTTTACAGTATTTCTGACATGTTGTTGTCAGCTTGTAAAAAATTCCAAATGAATCATTGTGTTTGTCGTCAACAGAGATAAAGATAAGTTAATGGTATTATCAACAAGAGCAGTCCCGCATCGGGGAGAAAGATTGTGTGACATATTAGAAGCCAGGATCTAGCTGTAAAATCCAGTTACAAAATAAATGCATCTTTTTCTGTTTCTTTCGCGTGATTTTCATTTCTCGACATACCCTTTCGATGGAAATTCAACCAAATCGCGGGTTCAACCGATTTCTCTTACAGTATGTGCGTGACACTATTTTACGTGACAGTATGTACGTGACAGTCGAGAATCAGGAATGTGTGGGAGAAGAGTGTTTACTAGACAAGTTCCGCTGTAAACTAACGGAAAGAGCCAGACCTTTCTTCCAGTCTTTTCCCCCCTACGCTTTTTTCTCGTTTTATTTTCCTTTGATTCTTTCTACTCCGACAAGATTTCGGGCCAAGGGACATAATTCGAAGTTTTCAATTTGCAAAGACCTTTGTAATGCATCAATTATTACTATTAAATTGTAAGCTTATTGTCAATGATAAAAATAAGTTTCTCAGACATCTCAAGATCTTTCGGCCACGAGAGTAAGCCGCACAAATTGCATTGTTAAATTCATTTTTGATTAAACCAACTATCAGGAAATCATGGCTACCAGAATAAATTTTGTGACTTATAGCTATGTCACGCTTAGGAGCGTTTCTGGTTTCATTTGCACGATAATATCTTATTTATTTTTGCGACAAATGCTGGGATTTATCGAGTTCTTCATTTCACCGAAACACACCATGGAAGAAATGGAAAGATATTTTAAAAGTCTCTGTGTAAAGTAAGGGAACAGAATGTTCTTAAATAACAAGCGAATCGAGGGAAGGAATTAAACCTCTCCGAAACCGATCACGTCGAAGGATTACTGACAGCGAATTGATTCAGGATAAGAAATGGTAATTTTCCACTAACTAGCGCTATAAAGTTTCCCTGGTTCACGAGGGCATTCTTGTAGCGTATACTTAATTTTGCATCGCGGCAAGACTTGTTAGACGACCAAACTAACTGGTGTACTAACGTACGCCAGGTTTTCGTTCATGTAGCAAGCATTGTCACGGGGCTGGCAAATGCCGTGGTTCGTAAGAGGAGTATTCTACATCTTATGACACTACCATTTAACAGTGTTGAACGTCAGATCACAAGTCTTACCTTGAACATCTTTACTTTCGCGTATTCTCCGTCGCAAATAACAGCAAAGATAGTTTTTTCCTCCTTCTCCACACTTAAAAAATGTGCTGACAAAGAACATTTTTTCGACCTGATGCAACGTTCCGTGCAGTACTGGGTGGGGGAATCCCCAGTGGGCCGCTGGCCACGTGATGAATTTTAAAGCAAATGAACTCGATTTTTAAATTAATTATTTCAATAAATATTGCGGCCGTGTTATCAGTACGAAACGGTGTCATCTTCAAAACGACAGATCTACATTGTAATTGTTTCAGACCGACGGAAGACAAGCTATGAACTAACCGTCCATAATGACCCGGAGATTATGCAGTCGTGACTATAGCCCGGGGAGACTCCCATGTAAAAAGGACAGGGGAGGGAGAGCGGGTTTGTGACCTCTTAGGGTGTTCAGACTCAAAAGGTCCTGAGCGGGAGTTCTGTCTTTTTAGGATATTAATAGAGATTTACAGCAATGCTTTCATAAACTTTACGAGTAGAAAGTATTCGAAGCAATCATTATTGCTATTAAGAATTGTGAAAGTGCGAGTTAATGTGCTGTTTTAGAATTTGTACCTCAGCTCTCTTAGGAGTGAAAAATATTTCAAGCCACGCCCACAAAGCAGAACTTTTCAAAATTTCCGACGAGCGCTCCCGTCGCGTTCACCGTGGCGCACCGTTCTTCAACATCGCAAAAAAAATTGGAGAGGTCATCAGCGAAAATGTTTGCTTGCAGCCTTTTGTTGAGTAAGAAAAAATACTGGGATTCCCGAGGGCTTTTTACCGTAGCTGGTTGAAAAGAAAATGAATAATAATTTTAACTGCGAGTCCATTTATCCAGCACAACTCTGTTATTAATCGTCTGGGAAGCGAAACTGTAATGAAGTTCTATTGAAGCCAAAATTGTGAAAACCGTTGTTTCATTCGCGTGATTTATGGGCAGAAACCTGAGAGAATGGAATCCTAAGGTGACGTGACCGCTGTATTGAAAGACTGAAAAAAAATTAACTCTTTTTAAAAACGTATCCCACACTAGAGCAATGCAAACAATAATAAATGCTGTATCCGAAAACGAATAACCGAGTGCTTATGGGGAGACTGAGCACTAGTACATGAAATTTCTGTATGACCCTTTAAGGGCCTTTTTAGTAAGGGCCTTACTAAAATTGTTTAGCTTTAGAAACCTGCTCTGCTTACCATTCACGCAAAAAAGTCTTTCAGACAGGTTTTTGAGCTATTTTGTTTTTAAATTAAAAAAAAAAGGAAAAATTTCTCATTTTGTTATATTAGATTAAGAAAAATTAGTCTTCCAGATTTTATGTTCGAATTTCACATCATGAATGATTTACTGGGCCTCATGCTCAGCAAACAGTAATTAGAGGAATTAGAGGTGATATTTCTCATTGGTATAACTTTTGTTTGTACCAACTCTGAAGCACCACTCAGTTCCACTGTTTATGAGCAACCAATCAGGTTTGAGAAGATAACTTGTGTGTGCCTTTGGCCCGAATAACAAATTCGGTGTTTAATTAGAAACTTTCTATGTAAACCGTTGATATCTAGTCTGCTGTCAAAATTGGGCATCAGTCATTTACCTTACCAAAAATTACACCCTGTAATTACTGAACTTCATGTGATAAAGTAAAAAAGCGAATTACTTAATTCTCACCCGAAAGTATGGGCACGCGCCGAACCGTGAAACCCTCCCTTAAATTGCAATTGCAATTGCATTCATACGATGTCACGTCTTTACAGCAATACAGGATGCTTAACTGGTTTGTGGACTGTTAAACATAAAGTCTCTCTTTACAATATACTTAAAAAGTACAGCAAACAACTAAAGAGAATTGATGAAGACCATCAGCTAAAAGATATTGCCTTGTCATCTGAGAACTACCGGTAGCGCTAAAATAAACGAATAGTAATAAGTAAGGATAATTAAGACTCAGGCTTGTGACAGACAGTGTCAGTTTAAAGAACACTGTTACAGGTTTAATCTCGTTTTACCTGATCAATGTTAGAGCTAGTAAAGCTGCCCAATTATCATATCGCTTGCTGATTGGCTCTTTATTTTTTTGTAATGGTTTCACTTTCACTTTCGATTCCTGATTCCAGGCATTCTTTACACGCTTCACGTATCGAAATATACTCCTAGTTTGATGATATGCGTACAAAGAGAGGTCCTTCTTAGAGTTCGTATGAATTAGAAAGTTACCGTTTATTCGATTCTCAAGGGTCTTTTTTATAGATCGCGTTTTGACAACAGAGGTGGCATCAGGTTGCATTCTGAGAAATGAAAACAGAGGAAGTCGAATGAACGTGTGTCGTGTTCTTCGAATAATAGCGAGTCTTTTATTGGATTCATAGAGGAGCATTTAAGGTGAGTAGCTTTCTTCTTGTTTTTCAATCTTTCCAATTTTATGTCTTTAATTCCCCTATAGTGTCCATGATTCAGAACATCCGGAAACCAATCGGATATCATGCAATTCAAACGTCTTCGGCAGAAGTGCTAAAAGCGACGCGCGAATTAAGAACATCTCCGTTTCCGGGTCACGGCTCAAGGCTATAACGATTCGTTTGTGTTCATGTTTTGTTTGTTCGTTGAAACAGTCCTAATAACTTCGAAATGCGATCAGTGTAGAGAAGATTTATGGACGAAAAAAACGATGGTTTCGATTCGTTGTCAAAGAAATGAATCAGTTGGTTTTCACCGCGATCGAACGTTTTGTGTTTACTTAATTCAGTACCGGTGTCGTTTCAACAACGCAGAATGTACTTAACGCAGCCAGAAGTCTCTTTCATTTGCGACATTGAGTCTGAATTATTCACTGATTCTGCTGATGTTCTACACCGCCATGGATTAAAAAAAAAGAAAAAAAACGAGTTGCCAAATTCTCCATTTGCAGCCGGCTTGTGTATAGTCGTTTTGCTGTGGAGTTAATACACTAATTTTGAAAAATGCAATTGAGTGAACTAGAGGTAAATTTCGGATTTCCGTTTGGCACCACCAGAGACAGTTTCCTGTTATAGCTATTGTTATGGCTATAAATTAATTGTATGGATTACATTCATTCGCTCAGCTAGCATTTTCGTCTGAAGTTACGCAATTTCATGCTTACACGAATATGTTCTTCGTCCATACAGTCCTTAAATCCGCGACATGGTTCAGATTTTACGTGATCTGTCAGTGCCCGTGTAGAAGCCAAAGTCCAGCGTTTAACTAATGTGTTCGACAATCACATCACAATGACATACTTTTAATGAAATTGTGTAATCTATTAAGGTACAGAAGGAGGCCTTTTTAAAGCAATAACACACAGACAGCTCTGTAACATACGTTGAAAACTCAACTGTCGTGTATACAACGAAATGCAAAAATTGCTCCTTGCATTGTAACGCGACACGACTCGGCCATTGCTTCAGACTCACTTAGAAAATTTATTCTGTAGACGTTTCTAGGTATTTAGCTTGTTTTTCTCGAAGAATCCCAACAGAATGGATTATAAAATGACAGCTAACAACTGACAATGTACGGACATAAGTGTACATATAGTTTTATTCTTTTGTATTGTTAACCTTAGAAAGTTTATCCAAACGTAAACATAGGTCCATTTTGCATAATAATACTTCGGTAAGAGACTTCTGAGAAATGAATAGGTTTCCCTGAAAAGAAACTTCAAAATGGAATCCGCAGTCCCCAAGAAATCATGACTCAACAAGTGATGCCGTAAACACAGATCACGTGTCCAGTACAATATGTGGCGAAGATATCACAGATAGAAGTATCGAAATTCCGTGAAATACTTCAGCTTCCTTGACTTGTAAAGGCAAACGGGCGCCTCATAAACACACTATTGAGTCGGCTTCGAGGAAATACCGTAAAGCAACACAGGCAAGATGACTGAAGTACGACAAAGTTTTTCGCAGCAAAATCAATCTCTTCGATGGATGAAGACTTTAGTCGGTGTGATTATCGCTGGCTCGTTGTTGTTTGTCTTGTTCAAAGAACTACACTCGTTGTCCAAGGGCCTGGAAGAATCGAGCAAATCGCTGGAAGAATTGTCCAACAGACTGGCGGAGGAAGAGCAAAAGAACGTGAAATTACGTAAAGAGCTCGGACGTGTCAAGGAGAAGATGGACAATATACTGCAAGTGTTTTCAAATATGCAAAAGGTGACTTTTGTGTGAAGGTCTTTCCTACATTAAAGGCTAATCTGCAAGCCTAGCTAAATTCATTATGCGTAATTTCCCACCTTCCCTACTTAAAACATCCATAAGCTTCTTTATCGGTGAGTTACGACCTTAGGTTAACTTTGCTTCTTCTTTTGATTTGTACTTTACAGGTCTCCCGAGACAAAAGAGCTAAAGACAAACGTAAGTGTAGCTGTTTATTGGTTGTTTTGGTGCCTTGTTGATTTCGACAGTCGTTAATTACGTACGTACACAATCTTAAGTCAACTAGCGACCCTTGGTCCTAGATAAATCCGCGTCATCTTAAATCATCTTGAAGCTGTGATGATGCTAAACTTTGGTTCGCCTAAACGTTAAGATCGTGAAAAATAAAATATAACAATTTTTCTGCTTGTTTGGTAGTGCCTCTTGCAGTGAGTGGCATTTTAAGCGCGTTACTTCCGTGTCAGAAGATGAAGTGGAACGATCAATAGACGTACATTTTTTCACATGTTAGGTGCAGGAAATGAGGCCAAAATGAGAAAAATAGAGAGGAGGCACAACAGATCTCTTGGGTGGCTTTAAAGATCAAATTTGAAAAGGTTTCGTTAGCTTTCAATTGTAAAAGTAATCCCTTGAGAGCCATGCCAATATTCAGTTATTTACCCGGGATACATCCGTTTTAATAGACATTGACCCTTATCCAGTTTCAACACTAGTTACAGACTCTTATTCTAAATTTGATCCCATAAACACTGTCAAGATCACTGATAAAGAAACACGGACAAAGAAACAGACTCGGATTTTGGACTCGGAAAAACAGCACGTACCAAAGCCAAACCTTTTAGGGCAGCACATCAGCAGTAAGTTTTACTTACCAACGGAGATCAAGTACCGGAAATAAGAACACTTTGCTTGACCTGTAGTTTGATAATTTACAAAGCATTATCCGGATGACTCTGTAGTTATTGCGACTTGATATGAACAGCATATCTATATTTACTTTGGCTGGTGTTAATCTCTCAGCTCCTCTCCGGTGTTATCAGCTTCGATCAACACGTACGTGGAAACATAACCCGAAATTAGGTTCACGATCCAGGACAGTTTCCGCGTGAACGAACAAAATGAAAGGATATAGATTTTGCGGTTTTGCGTTGGAGGATTGTCTGACGGAAGGAAGGAAATGATTATATAATTACAGTGCTAGAAGAAATAAAACAATCAAAAAGCTTCGTAAACATCCTGTATTGATAAAGGCATTTGAAATACTATATATTCATTGGCTCACAGTTGATGTCCCCTTCGACGATGCTGAAAAGATTCAGTGACACTTTTTAAAAGGCTGAGACTTTTATTGTGTACACTTCAGCGCGTCGTCAGTACGTTTTGCACATTCTTGTAAAGGCACACATTGTTCAGTTCGAGAGTAAGCTCTTGAAATTTCTCCCGCGGAAACCCGTTAATGTCTTATCTTAGTATTTAGCCTGTCTGCTGACAATTAATGCCCAACGTATATTCTATGATATCAACTTCTAGTTACATAAGAATCAGAAGCAAAACTTTGATTAACTCCTTCAAGTTACCCTTCTTCTCTCGAACTACTTTCCGAACCATCAAAGCTGTCGATTGAAACATGAAAGTTCTTTTTTTTTTTTTTTCCATCTAACCAGCTTTGGACTGATACGTGCGGGAATTTTACAGAAACCTCTGAAAAACAAAATGATACTTGTATATTTTTCGTCAATACAAACAGCTTCATTGAATATATAATTCTCAACAAATTAAAAGTCCTTGGGAATCGGCTAAAGAAATTCTTCAATATTTTCATCAGATTTTCAAATGAGAAACAAAATGGAAGGCTGCATTCTATATCAACTTTCCCTTAAGATCCGCGTGCTTAAAGATGCTCAGCCAGCTCACGATCAGTCATTTATAAGCCGCGTACAAAATTACCTTTGAATTGAAGGAAACCTGAGAAGAGTATTTTACTAAGATAGCAAAACTCCAAAGAGTTAATTTCGAAAACCTATCGACTTATGTTGTACGTGTTCGATCTTTAATCTTTAATTTTGATATTTGATCTTTAATCATTATTTATACACGGTAAAAACATCAGGTAGAAAAAATCACATAATAATGACTAAAAATCCAAATCCTAACATTAAATTAACTTACATTAATATGCCACTTAAGAAAAATCCTGGTTTCCATGAATGCCGTGTTTAAAAATTATGGTAGAGAAGGCGTTTAAATTTGTCCAATGAACCAGACTCTCTAATGTTACAGGGTAAGCTGTTCCAAAGGGCAGCGCCGCTGTAACTAAAACTATTTTTCATGTAGTTAGTTCTTGGAAAGGGAACAACATGTTTGTTTATCGAGTCCCTCAGAGAATAGCTTGATTCATTTCGCTTTATAAATTTAGACGTGAGATATTCCGGAACAAGACCGTTTGAAGACTTGAAAACCATTAAGGCGTTCTGAATTTGACGTTGAGATTTCAAGTCTTTCCAGCTGAGTTTGTGAAATAAGGAATCGGACATCTACGTCATAGTTTGATGAAGTTATAACACGTGCAGCACGGTTCTGTAGTTTTTGTAGCTTTTTCGATAATGTTTTGCCACAATTACCCCAGACAAGGCTGCAGTAATCAAAGTGAGGTTGAACTAGTGAGTTGTAAATATTGAGTAGGGTTGATTATCTTTTGCAGATGATGGCAGTAGGAAGTGTAAGAAATTAAAGCATTGTGCAGAGGAGCTTAAGAAAGGTAAGGGTCAACTGGGTGGAAACGTTACAACAGTTCCTATTTACTGAGTGACCTAGGCAAGCTTAAAGTTGGCGTTCGGGTCTAGCTGTGCTTGCAACTGTACCGTCCGAGCTCAGTAGAGATCAGCACCGGTTCCCTCCCCTCCTAAAACAATTTACCAGGTTACAAGATAGAACACGAATGCGAGAACTCTGTCTTATGTAGTACATGACCACCAAGCTTGTTTCGGGAACGCTCTTTGCGAATAACTTATTTGTTTATTTAATTAAATAATAATGATTGTTAAATAAGGTAGTTAAATTTCAGTCTTTTAATGTAAATGAAGTAGTTAAATTTCATTTATTGTAAATAGTCAAATTTTAGGTGTTTAAATTTTAATAACTTATTTTATTTATTTTAAGTGTCCCCTATTAGTAGAGGGTTAATGAAGTTTAAATTCATTCATTCATACTAATTGAATTCGCCAGTGCCAGCTTATAAAGGAATGCTTATCTACAATATATGCCTCGTCAGAATAAGCAATTCATCCTCTGATTATTCGATGGATTATAAGAGCCCTATAAGAGCCCTTATAATCCATCAAATATTTTCGCCCGCCCGCGGTGGGTCTAAACGCGTCACGTGACCGAATATTTCCCAGCTTAAACTGGGGAATATCCGACAATGTTTCCCAAATTTCAAAACTGCCTGCGTTGCGAAAAATATTTGAAGGATAATAAACACAGTAGCCTCCAGATGGCGCGAAAATATGCTCGGATATTTGTCCTTGGACATTATCTGTTCCTCAAAGCTCACAGTTTTCCTCGAGCTACGCTCTCGGAAAACTATTCGCCTCTCGGAAAAGATAATGTCCGCCGACAAATATCCCTGCATATTTTCGCGCAAAATGAAGGCTATTGTTTAAATAAACCATCATGGCTGAGCCAGTGGACTGGTATAGGCACGAGCCTTTACTCGTAGGATATTCCATGCTAGTATAAATCTACTAGCGTTCTATCACGAAAGCCGTATTCTGATTGGCTAAGCTACTCACTATCTACAACAGATTAGTATTAATCTACTAGCGGTCTATCAAACATGCCGTTCTCTGATTGGCTACGCTACTCACTATCTATTCTGTGATAGGTAGTTAATAGCGTAGCAGCGTGCCCTTGTTAACAAAATGACGGCCGCTTCTTGGCGTTTTCGAAGTGTCTGTGAAGAAGGTTTAGATAAAGTTTTGAACGACTAGTAGATTTATACTAAAACAATTAAATTATTCGCTCTTGATTTCTATACGTGATAGTTGACTCGGACTGCACCCTCGTCAACTATCACGCGATAGAAATCGAGAGCAAATAATCTAATTGCTTAGTCAGTGAGTAGCGTAGCAGTGTACGTTTGTTACCGAAGTGACGGCCGCTTCTTGCGTTTTCGAGGTGTCGGTGAAGAGGATTTTGATAAAGTTTTGAACGACTAGTAGATTTATACTTAAGCAATTAGATTATTCTCACTCTATTTCTATCGCGTGATAGAAATCTCGAGCTCATAATCTAATTGTTAGGTATGACTCGAAAGTGTTGCATAACTAGTATGTATTTTGTATCAATTTAGATGTCAATTGCACCATGATAAAGAACTGTATGCCAAGCCGTGGAAAAGGTATTTCATATATATATACACTTAGAGAAAAGAGATATAAAAAACAATTACAGCAAATATATTCCAAATACCCGAAATTTACTGCGGAACCACTCGCCTGCGGCTCGTGGTTCCACAGCCACTTTGACAATGTTATGACGCAATTCATCATCAATAGGAGGACAGACGCATAAAAAAGCTGACGTCAATTTGTTAATTAGACATGATACTCAAATCCTCCGTAGATAATATTACCAAGCGCGTTGCGTGGTTATTTCCGTGGAGAATGGAAATGCGTGTAAAGCTACTTGGATTCTCTTACCCTTCATATTCTCTTGGAATACTAAAAGTGTACATAGACCAAGTGAGGAATTCGGAGCCACTTGGTAAGAAGACTGTTCAGTGATAAATTCGCGCTTGGGAAACGTATTAGATTCTTTTTAGCCCAGGTCTGTCCAGCTATACACTCACAAAAGGCGCGAAACTATGGCAAGAACTTTTGTATCCCCTCTTGAGGGCTGCGCGTTTGTTCTAACCACTCTTGATCATTATCTGTGCATTTTCAAATAAGATAAAGTGGCTGATTTTTTAAGTCATTTTCCGATGTTCAACTGTGGCTAAGAAAGATTTAAGGGGCGTGGCTCAAAAAAAAATGTTCAAATGTTGTTGTTTATAGTGGTCAATACGCTTTGCTACACCTAGCTAGTTCACAGGCATGCCACTTTAAATGAAAGAAACAAATATATCAACTAAACATAATAGGCTTAAAACTCCCAACCGGCGGGAGGCAGACCAGTTGGCTATTTACAAACATGACCGAGGAGTTGAACTAGGATCTACCGCGAAACAACTTCAGCTAACTCCAGGCTCGTAACTCCCGCAAAACCTTGATAAGGAAGTCTACTGAGAAGCTGCAATAACTTGACACGAAATCTGATGTTACTTTTATTCTTGTTATTTCTTACGTCAGATTTTATCCACGCCTATATACTGACAGCCCACACTCTTCAAGCAACAAAAAACAGCACGAAATATAAAGGTACTCATTAAATTGTACGTGGAGAATTGATTTCTGGTAAAAGTAGAGTGAGTTACTAACACGATTCTTTGTGGCTACCATGTTTTGAATTCGTATCAAGAATAAACTGAGTAGTTTACTCCATCAGCCCCACCAGGCAAGTGATTTGTGTTTCTTTCTGCGTCCGAAAGCAATGCCATGAGATAAAGTGGGTTGACAGTTTTATAGACGTTTTCGGAAGCTTCCTTGTTCTCCAGGCAGAGCAATTTTTCATCAGCAGATAAAGATGAAGTTTGAGTTATGTGTAGGTATTCGACGTAGCTGTGACTAGATATAATCGACCTACAAAAGATGGAAAATGCGAAATTAAGTACGAAATACAATCAAATAATTATTCTGAAGATTACAAAAAAAAAATAGTCTGAAACTCTGGGGTCTCTTCTGGTCGCTTATAGTCCTGACTCCGGAAGGCGGCTTAACTTCAGGCTAGCAAATCGTAAGTCTTGCAACTAGGTGATTTACGCCATGTTTAGTTTTAACCTCCTCCGCTTTCGTTCCCCATATTAGAAATTCCTCTTTGGAGAAAACTGGAAGAGACTTTTTACGATTGTGGGCGTAATGTAACAATTTACAATCAAGCATCAGCTAGACAGGAAAATCTTGTTCTTAGTATCTAGTTCTAATAGAACATGTGACAATCTTTTCATTCCAGATGATTTGACGGCCCAGTTGTCTTGGCAGAGTTACCTTTCCAGTGATAACAATGTAGTATCCAAGGCAAAGTTTAATATTTCTACAGGCGGTATATACTACGTTTATTGCCATTTAAGGGTAGGTAAGCCCGTCAATAGAGTTGTTATAAGAACAAGTTCTTCTGAATTGTTCTCTACATTGCCAGCATTTACCAGTAACGGGACTGACGTTATGCGAATGTCTGGACTTGCCAAGATACCCAGCTATGCGTTATTATATGTGGAAATAGAATTCGACAAGTCAGTCCTTAAAGACAAAGACACTCTCCAAAGTATGGATAAACTATTCCCGGACTATTTTGAAAAGGAGAAGAGTCCAAACAGCTTTGGAATGTTTTTGGTCAGCTGAAACAAAAGCTTACAGTTATCTTTTGCTTTGAATTTGTAATCGTTGTCGGAACAAGCAAGCTCCCACAACATAGTCAAAAAATCAGAGGAAAACTAATTGTTCACTTTTTTTCCGTCGAATCAAATACAAGACCAAAGCCGATCGTGGCTTGACTCACGCGACTCAGTCTCCCGCGCTTTTCACCAGTTGCTCATTTTCCCGCGCTTGTTAGTATTAGTTTGTTAGCAGTAAATTGTTTTCCCGCGCTTTTCACCAGTTGCACATTTTCGCGCGCTTGTTAGTATTAGCTTGTTAGCAGTAAATTGCTTTCCCACGCCTGCCGCCACGCTGTCCAAAACTTCCAAGGTTTTTAATTCAATCATACTTTGCAACTGAAGAGCTGGACGAGAACTCATCACCTGACGCACCTCAAACCTGTGTAACTCCCTTGGGTAAACGTAAGAGACCATGATAGTCTTGGTAACAGTCAGAGGTTTCCTTGGCAAGTTGTGGACTGTTTGAGACCATAGTAACCACGACCGAAACACCAACGACAACTTTTTTAAAACAAACCTCGCAAATATTTCAGAGGCATCTTTTAGATGAAAATACTAAGGCAGTGTTTAATAATTTCCATCCAAAATACACAGAAATATGGTCTGTTTGAAGCTGATGTGTGCAGAAGACATCCAGATATAACGCACGCGCAGGCCACACGGGTTTGCGGTATTATTATGTTTGGCGTGGTTTCAGAATCTGAATTGTGTTTTCAGTTGCAAAGTATGACAAAATAATGACTGCATAAAGTAATGTTAATAACTTAATAAGTCAATGTGGTTTGTTTAATACATCCTTTGTGGTTTTTGCACCGTATTTCAAACATTTTGGACAGTTTTGGTGAGTTAAATTTCGTATTTATATGGAATCTAATTTGGTTTTCTAGATTAGGGCCAGAATCATAAGGTAATTTTCACGGGCTGGTATGAGTCTCAAAGTGGGCTGAGATACCATAAACTGCTACTTATAAGCCCCCTGCGTATAAGTCCTCCCGGTTTTTGGCCCATCGAAATGTAAACCAAAAAATGCATCCGGTTCTAAGCCCGTTCGGATATATGTCCCCCCGCCCCTAGCTTTCCTTGACTTGAATTCGTTTTATTATGATGTTTTAAAGCTTAATTACTAGTAAATGAAAAACCTATTTTGATCAACATGTGTAGCTATGGCTCGTTTGGAAACGTACGGTTTTTTATTCGTGTTGTAAGCCCCTCCGTTTATAAACCCATCCAAAAGCCCTTACGAAGTTGTATGAGCCCAGGGCTTAAAAGCGGCAGCTTACGGTAGTTCTTTGACAGGGCTTTTCTGGTCTAAATTGTACTTAAATGGTTCCACATGTGGGAATCAGATCAAGGTTCTCCGGGTTAAGGGGGCGTTTTGAGGCCGAAACAGATGTTATCTTATCTCAGATTTACAGTGTGTTTTGTAAGTTTAATGCATTTGCTCGTCTTGTATGTAAAATGGTCTCAATTGACAAAGTTGACTTAACGGCTATTCACATTTACCGTCACACTTGATAAAAAGCAAACAACGAACAACAAAAATTAAAAGCTGATTAGAGTGGTTTTAATTGAGTGTGGTAGGACCAAAACCAAAGTAATCACTCTAGCCAATCACAAAAGACCTAGACAATACAGTGAACCAATCAAAACTCGAAGAGATAACATGTAGCTGACGCAAAGCGCGGAAAACGTGTGCGAATGAGTCACGATTGGTTTTAGTTTGACTTCTGACTGGATGAAAAATTGGCGCGAGTGAGAGAAAGTTCGTCACAAAGAACAAAGAACAAATCCGTTTAACTGGACGCAATCTTGTAGCTTTTATAAATAATTGTAATATAGTGTTCGTTGCATGATGTACATAAGCTCCACGTAAGGGAGGGGGTGTAATTTCTCTGTGGAGTTATGCCGCTTTGGTCTCAAAGGCCTTACTGCATTCCCAGCGCTTTCTCGGCTTTGAAATCCAACATGGCAGCCATATTGGACTGACCATCATATTTTAAATCCACTCAATTCAGGATCAAGCCTGATATATTCTACTTACTGACCAGAATATGACGGACATTGTTTCTCGCCGAGCTCAAACTTCACAACTAGTTCTCTTGCGTGCAGTGGAACCCCGCCTTACGGCCACCCCGTTAGTACGGCCACCTCGTTATCACGGCCACCTCGTTATCACGGCCACCTCGTTATCACGGCCACCTCGTTATCACGGCCACCTCGTTATCACGACCACCTCGTTATCACGGCCACCTCGTCATCACGGCCACTTTATTGTGGTCGGAACAAAAGCTCAGTCAGGCCTTTTCTTATATAAAGAACTCCCTTAATTAAGGCCACTCGTTCAGACGGCCAGACCGGATTGACGGGGTTCCACTGTACTTGAAAATCATTTCCAAATCCATTTCAGACTGTTAATCAACTCCAACATCTCCCCTTTTAGGGCGGCATAATCCTATACTGTATATGTAAATAAATGACTCAAACCCACACGAAATAACAAAAAAATTTCAGACACATTGTAAAAACCTATTTTTGTGATTTCACGGGCAAGACACGGAGATTTCAATCGCGTTAGAAGGGCCCTCGTCCCTTCCGCTAACCTTTTGTTATTTAAAAGAAAATTGTAACACGATACAAGTTAGAACTTAAAATCAGTTGATGGGGAGATTAGATATATTAATGATCATAATTAACGTGTAAACATGGTTACTTGACGACCTATCATTCATGTAATACTTAAGGAATGATCTGTAAAACATGTTGTTGATTAATAAACAGTTTATTACTAGATACAATTGATTATTACTGATTATTAAAGATCATCAGTGTTACTATCTACCTTCTTAACAATCTTACCCTGTTATCACTCAGTTGAAAAATATATTGTCTTTAAAGACCTCCATACATTTATTGTGGTATTTGTTGCATGACTGAGAAAATTACTTCATTGTGATCGGCTGAGGGTTCGTTAAGTCGTTTATTTGAAGAGCAGTGCATATTTAAGCGCGCGCGTTCGCAGCTTTCTCAGTCATAATAAATGAAAGCTCTATTCAATTCTTAATCGTACTCGCATTCACACAATTACCTGCTGCACAAATTTCTTCGGTATACATAAATATTCCTGGGTGGAGGGAGGCACTGTAAGCTTTTATTTTGCCGTTTTCTTCGTTTCAAGGTAATTTAATATATATCGCAAAAAGTATAGTATCGACTTTAGAAATAAAAAGTTCGCGCAGTGGAAAATTCTAAGATGTCAAAAAATCTCTGTCCGATATAACGCCTTTCATCGGGGGACACCGGGATTTTATAGCAAATAATCCTAAGTGCCAAAGGAAATTCAGATCCCTGGTGAAAACGAGAAGGAGAAAAAGACCACCCTCGTACCCAGGGCTTTATTGACCTCTCCCAACTTCTAACGGAAAAGCCCTGGTCACAAGGTTGGGAAAAGTCTTCATCCTGTCGTCCTCTACGCCCGTCTCCCGCTCACCAATTCCACGCAGTCAAAACATTATTTAAAAGATACGAAACAAACACCTTTGAAAACGACAGAGGTGTCCAAACAATATAGAATATTCTAAAATGTTTCCTTGACTCTGCTCGTGTCCGGAAAGGTATTTCACATCCATGGAGTCCAGGCCCCGTTCTTCTTGGCCACCTTCCTCGCCTCAGGGTCTGATGGTCTGTTAGCAGGTGGCACTGCCCCCTTCATGTAAAACTGCACTCGATCTTGAAGCTTCTTCACAATATCGGGGAACCTTTGGCTGAGGTCATTCTTCTCGTAAGGGTCAGCGGTGATGTTGTATAAGGCTACATCGACAGTGGGAACTGGAGGCTAAAATAGCAGTAATAAACAGCAGTTGGTTTTACTACAGTATAATAATTATCGTTTAATCTATTTCAGACCTAAAGGTCCATTGGCTTTTATGGTGTTCTCTTCATTTGAATATCAATGCTCTATACTACAAACTAAGGCCCCATTTATATGGTCGCGGGTACCCGAGACAACCCTCCCCCCGAGTTACCCTGGCCGAAGTAACTTTTAGCTTACTTCTTTGCAAAATTCAACCAACCGTTAACATGAGGATTGCGAACGCGAGACAACTCGGGTGGGCGAGTTGTCTTGCCTCGGCAGGTAGGGTAACCCTGGTAAGCGGGACAACTTTTCTTCATATAAACATTTCGGCTCGCTCAACCGGGACTCCTCTCGGCGTTGCGAGTGTCACGTAATGCGTAGATTTAGGATTTAAAGCAGAAGTTCGTATCAAAGAAGTGAAAATTAACCTCGGCAAAACCCACTGTGATGGAATGACCGATGGAAACTCAAAGAAAGTGACATCTTTGCACAGTTGATTATTCAATAAGGGTTATCGATAATCAAGCAGGGTCAACTTTGACTCGGCCTTTACAGGGACAACGTTTCCACATACATATAAACGCTCGACGTTGCCCCAAGGGGGGGGGTTGTCTCGGGTACCCGAGACCATTTAACTGGTGCCTAATAAGTAAGAACTGTCTTTAGGTTTCCTTCACTTGAAAAACGTACCCACATAACGAATCGGTTCACAACAGATAGCAAATCTGTTACTGTATTTTAATCGTAATATGCAAATTAATAAAGTGTATTATCGTTTGTCTCACGATGTAGTCACTTGAGATGTAGATCGCGACGTTTCGACTGCTTACTGCTAATCTTCTTCAGGCGATAAGGTCGACTGATTGCACGGTATCATTTATATCACAAAGGTCGGCTGTGATTGATGCATTTCGATCCTCCTATTGTTCCATTGTTCCGGCGAGTAGCTGTTCCCTCAGTGGTCCGCTGTTGCACCGTTCTCCTGTTGTTGCGTATTTTGATCGTGGGCATTCATGCTTCAGGAATTTCAATTCCACTATCCCTGTTGATGTTATTAGGGTGAAGTCTTATGTGAATAGCTTCCTTGACCCTACGTCACATAAGACTTCACACTAATAACATCAACAGGGATAGTGGAATTGAAATTCTTGAAGCATGGATACCCACGATCAAAATACGCAACAACAGGAGAACGGTACAACAGCGGACCACTGAGGGAACAGCTACTCGCCGGAACAATGGAACAATAGGAGGATCGAAATGCACCAATCACAGCCGACCTTTGTGATATAAATGCTACCGTGCAATCAGTCGACCTTATCGCCTGAAGACTAGCAGTAAGCAGTCGAAACGTCGCGATCTACATCTCAAGTGACTACATCGTGAGACAAACGATAATACACTTTATTATTGCATCTACCACGATGAATAACAACAACCTTTTCCCCGAAATATGCAAATTATTAGCAAAAGATTCAGAAGAGGGGTTGTCACATTCATATTAACCAACTTATTCTCCCCCCTGGCAGTATTTTTCCTAATAGATTTGCTACCTTGCATCCAGAGTGTTTGCCTAACTAAACAAAAACGCACAACATCGAGATCGGCAGGATCTAAGTTTCATTTCAAAGTAAAGAATGGCGTCTGTCATCTTAGTGCTATACCGAAATGGTTCGATTTAGCACCCTACTTCCAATACTACAATTGCCAGTTGAGGAAGGCGCGACTGAGCTTTGGTTTCTCGGTTCCAATGGTAGCAATATCGTCGCCTGAAATTTCGCGCGCTTTGCTGCCAATGAGGTCAAAGAACGACAAGGAGTTGCCACTGGAAACGGAGCCAGTTTCCCGTGACAACACCCCTATTCCAATTAGCGCACCGTCCCAATTAGGGCCAGCGCCACCATATCGAAAGTGACATCAAGACAGAATAGAATTGACTGCTTAGAAGAATGACAAATGAAGTCTGCTTTCTCATCTGAACTTAACATTGAACATTATGACTATCAGAGCCCCTACTGTTAAAGTTCTTGAGTCAAAGTATCTGTGCTTTACCACATTCGGATGCACAGGTGTATACGTTCAAACCGAAGTAAGGCCCCCGTCAGTAAGCTTAATGAGCGACCCCTCTTCAATATGTGCCCTCTCTTGAACTACCAAAATTAAATTAGCACCCCGGGCGCTAAATGGAATCAATACTATACGGAATGTAGAAAGCAAAATTGATCTGGGTGGCAGCTTTAAACTAATGAGGAAGGTGATAGCACTTTAAGGTAAAAACAATAGAAAAGACCCCATTGGGACTTTGATTACTGGCCGCCTGATAGGAGTGGCCGGTTAATAGTGGGTCGCTTAATAGGGGTTCGACTCTGTAATTCTCTCATTGATTGATTTTACACTTACACTCTCTAGGTCCTGTAGAGACAACTTTTTGGTCTGAGTACAGCCTCTGTCTTCTGGAGGAATGAAGTATGAGATGTTCGGGACACCCATAAGAAGTTTCATGTCTCCTAAACGAAGACCAATGCCTTGATATGCAAAACCGAGTTGCGAGTCCGGAAAAGACTCGATGTCTATATTGTGAAGGATCTCTGATCGGGGAGAAGCATCGCCGTATGAAATAGCTCTCCACACGTCATGTCCGTCCAGGTCAAGATCCTCGGGACTTAGATTGCCACCTGTAAACCACACAACAGCTCTCATCAGTTCGCAGAAGTATAATGAAAAGTGCAGCGAATCGATCAGGCCCACCTGACAAGCAAAACATTCGTGAAACTTTTTTTTTTTTAATCGATACCCCATCGGAACAAACCCGTTGTTTTCTCGGTGAATCGTCAGTTGTAAAACCAGAAGCAATCTTGATTTGACCTCATGACTTTTACTGCGCTGAAAGACAATTTAGAAGGATCGTTACTGAGTTCTTTATTCATTTCGTGTTAAGCGTGTTGCGCTAGGAAAGATTTGTGAAAACATATATCACATAAGAACACGCAAAAATAACGCGAGAAACCAATCGAAAAAACAAGTAGCAAAGGCGGGAAAACTTGAAACCAGTGACGGGCGCGGGAAAGGCTGTAACCAATCATGAATGGCGAAGGCGGGAAAACTTGTTACCAATGGTTAGCGAGAGAAAACTTGTAACTAGCACCAAGCGACAAGCGCGGGAACACTTGCAACCAGTGGCGAACGCGGGAAAAGACATGGGCCAAATTACTATTGATCTGCTTGGCTGAGAATAAAATACCTTTCCTCGGATTAGTTACAGCACACCACACAAGGTTTTAAAATGAACTAAGCCAGAACACGTCAAACCAAAGCTCTCAAATGAAAATCCTTCAAAGCGATAGTTGACTTACCAGCAAGATTAACCAATGTTGGGTACCAGTCAGTCACGTGGATAAGCCCTGTACAGTTCACCCCACTCCTGGAGAGCATTTTACCATGTACAAACCCCACCCCTCTGATTCCTCCCTCCCACAGTGTATCCTTACGTCCTCTCAGGGGATAGTCATAGCCGCCATTCTTCGGCACACCTCCATTGTCCGTGCTGAAGACCATAACAGTGTTGTCCCACAATCTTGATAAAGAAAACAAAAAACCAAATCTTTTCTAAATTGAACCTTTATTTTGTTCACTCATAACCTGTGCCTGTTTGATTTAAAATGCAACCTTACCCTACTTCCTAAACCCCGTCAAAGATAAAAGACAAGAAATTACAAAGAAAGTATTTAAGTGCAGATCCTTTATTTTGTTCACTTTTGTCTGTTTGATTTAAAATGCAACCTCCCCATACTCCCTCAACCCCGACAAAGATAAAAGACAGGAAATTATAAGAATATAGTTTAACACAGGTAAAAGAACAGTTGATTCAATCAGGAAAGAAAAACACTTTCTTCAGGTCTGGAACTGAACAAATAAAAACGATTATTATATGGCTTGTGTTTGTTAGCTGATATACAATGTAACACGCCCTCCGATTGGCTAATTCTAGGGCATTTTTCTCCCGTAATGCCCATGGGCCAATTACAGGCCCGCAAAACAAAAGCATGTGTAAAAAGCCACATAATAAACAACTTATTAATCTTAAATGTTCGGAGTTACCAGAAAATCTCAAACCTTGACCTTGCCATATTGGCCTCACTATCGCACTCTGAGTCAATACAGCAAGGTCTCAGTTTGAGATTTGCCTGTAACGACCTCACTCTCAGTTGATAAGCAAACAAACAAACACTTTCAATACCCTGCTTCCTTGAATGCTTCTGTTATGTTTCCAACTGCTTCATCCATGATATCCACCATTCCAGCATAGGTTCGTCTAATAGTATCGTTTATAAAGGCATACTTGTCAGTATGTTCTTTAGGTGCTTCAACAGGGGAGTGAACATTTTGAAATGCCATGTAAAGGAACAAAGGGCTGCTGGCATCATGGGATTTCACAATCTGCTCTGCACGCTGAAATTTAGATTAAGCCATACTTTTGACAGTCATCACCACATATCACCCAATAAGAGTGGGTGTTAGATTCAAATAAACTTTAGCTACATAACAATTGATAATCATCACATTCTCTAACTTGCATATTTCATTTCAACATGTATAACATTATGTACTTTAGCAATAATAAATACCTAAATACCTAAAAATAATTTTATTAATAATTATAATAAGATTACTAATATATGCTATTAATATGTTTGCAAATAAAATAATTCATATTCCAGTTCAACAGGGATGGATCCAGAAAATTCAGATAAATTGCAGCAGACTGTGCAAGCTACCCCTCACCCCCGTAAATATTTACATGTATAAACCCAACTGAAACCCAATTGTGTACAGTTCAAACCCTATGATTAAACAGCTACCCTTGGGGAAATGGATAGTGGCCGCTTAAAGGGGGCTGACCACTTAATAGAGGTATAAACAATAGACAAGCTGTCATCAGGACTTCGATTACTGACCGCCTAATAGAGGTGGCCATTTTATAATCAGCAGCTGCTTTATAGGGGTTTGACTGTATTTGAAATAAATTCTAAATTTTTGAACATTACATACAAGAAAAAAAAGGGGGGGGGCTACTTGGTCCCCCTAAATTCACCCCAGAGTGTTTAACAGTTGATTTCTAGTAATTAAGATAATTTGCTATACACCTGATCCATCACATGCACATTCATTGTAGATCAAACATTAATTTTATCCAGAAATGCACGTTGACAAATAATTTTCTGCACATGACTGACCTTTGTAAATGCATTAACAGAGTAAGTCCCATTCATATCTTTAACAATATCTTTATTGTCGCGGTAGTCAAGAAAATGACTTTGCACATGTGTGTAATGATCCTCGGCACCATTATAAAATCCATAAAATGTATCAAAGCCACGATATGTAGGAGTGCTGTCCCAGTTGTAGAAACCCAGGTGCCATTTTCCAATCATGTGTGTACTGTAACCTGAAAGAGCATTCAAGATAACATCATTTGTCCAGTTGTCAGAATTGTCCTCTCATCAGAATAATGGCATTATTATTTTTTAATTTGATTTCTTATCTTACTGGACTTGATCACAGGTAGCCCTATTAGAGAAAGACTTTTTCTAGATCTTGAGGGTGGGAAACCTAGGAAACGATAACTCACTAAGATTCCTTCAAATTGTCAGAAAAAGCGAACAGACTGAACAACCAATACACTGTGGAAGTAAGATAGAGCATTTTTTAAGAGCCTACAAGTAGTATTTCTACCACCTTAAAAATCGATCATAAATTTTCCCATACAAATTGTCTTAATTTTTGCAGATGACTGCTATTGTGCAGTTCCAGAAAATATGCATACTTTCCCCACAGAAGGGATTGGAATTTCCTGGCGGCCCGGCATGGGAGGTTTTGTAAGACCAAAACATTGAAAGAAATGTATGAAGCTTAATTGGAATTTCCAGAGGGGTGGGGGAAGCCGGGGGGGGGGGGAATCCCATATGGAATGGACGGGATGCTTGTCGTCTCGCTTAGGGGTGTAAATTTCAGATTTTGGCCTCGCTTAGGGTGTTCTGGGCAAAATGTCATTATTTTTAGCTGTCAAGGTCTCGTTAAGGGTTGCACGCGAAGAAATAACAAAACAGAAAGAATTTTGATTCTTTATATTTACTCAATTCATATAAACAAAGTTTTCCATACCATTAATATCTAAAGTCCACTGTAACAAACTGTCTTTGTCTATTGTTAAACTGGTCTGTTTTAGGGGTCTGCATAAGCTTCGGCCACGCCCAGATTGGTCTCTATTAGGGGTTAAATTCAAAATTTCCAACGAGCATCCCTGTCCACGCCATATGGGAGTCCCCCCCAGGGGGGGGGGAGGTATGGAATGATATTTTCTGGCAGTACACATTATGTAAGATGATAATCGCTTACAGCTTGACCATGGGCTACCTGTGACTTGATAAGCAATAACACAAAAGCAAAGTGTACTGATGTGCTAGTGATCACTGGCCTCCTCTGATAAGCAGACACTGTGTCTTTATAAACAAATCACACTTCTTAAAACAAGTTAAATTCTAAATTTTATATAAATTTACAAGTTACGATCACACTATACAAACTATTTAAGCACATTCTTTACATAACATTTATTATACCCGGCAAAGGGGTACATTTTAGCTTAGCTTAGATTTCAGGTCCACAAAAGAGGATCATAACTTCAACGATAATTTATGTAATATTTCTTGATTTCAAATCCAAATTCTCACCAGCTTCTTTGAGCTTTTGTGGTAAAGTTGTTACATTCAAAGGCAGACCAAATGGACACCCAGTGTGAACAATTCCATGCTGTAAGCCTGTTTAAAGAAAAAGGAACAACTTGAGCATTAGGAAGTAAATTCGCCTAACTTCTACTATAAGAAATGTATGAACACCGTCAGGAGAATGTTGGTGACATAATCTCACACAACGGCACCAGATTATCAGCTTTCCAGTTTTAATATATTGAAGCGATTTGAAGGTAGTCAATATATTAATACTTACCAATATGTATAGGATATCTTCCAGACAGCAAAGCCCCTCTTGTGGGGGAGCATATGGGCTGAACGTAATAGTTTTCGAGAACGACCCCCTCGCTAGCCAGTTTGTCGACATTTGGAGTTTTTATTTTCGAGCCGTGAAAACCCACATCACTCCAGCCGAGGTCATCAACAAGAACGAACAAAATATTAGGCTTTGATGAAGCTGAGGTGACCAATGTGTAAAGATTTGTCGAGTGAAAAAGAACGAAAATGCACAGACACGACTTCATTGCTAAATCGAACTTAGTCACGTTGTTTGTTGTAACGCAGTCACGCTATCCTTATGAAGTTTACAACTGACCAAACGAAACGAGTTCTCACATGATGTCGATGATGTCATGTAAGTCATGTAAATCATAGAGAATTCAAGTGCCATCAATTCAGATCCATGTGGATCTATGTCCCTTTGGCCCGTATTTGGACCCGTTTCACCACACCATGGCTCACAGCAATTCTAATTTCTATCCATCAAAGTCTCTTAATGCTCAGTGGGAGGACCTCAGTCGCTCCGTAAGCTATGTTTTGAACGAGCACGAGGGACCCGAACCGAAAGCGGAACCTCTCCGACAGATCATTTCAACTCACTGGGTTGACAGCTTGGAACGAACGCACTGCGCCGAAAGAGATTGCCGGAGAAAATTTACATTGACGGAAAGAAAGCATCATTGTCGAAGGTAAATCTATCAACCTGTGTTATAAAATACTGAAGTGGTTCAGAGCTAGAATGTATGTTAAGTGACTTGACTTAATACATGTGCATGTCTTGATCTACGCACACTTTACACTTTACACGTTTCCTTGCTCTTTCTCATCACCAACAACAGTTCTTTTCAGAACTACCCTCACCCGAACGATCACACTATACGAACTTCTTTCTCAGGTATTGAGAAAACTAAATGAAATCATTTTAACATTAAAAAAAAATTACTTTTCTAGATCTGTAAATTTGTCTATGTGATCAGTAATGTAGATCTTTTCAGGTCAGAGTTGCCTCCGTACATTGGCCCGAGTGATATCCCGGGGGGAGTCCAATATGAGAGTGGCGTTATTGGTGCTGAACACCCTAAGTAAGACCAGAATCCTTGGCAAGACAACAAGCATCCCCCTTCTTTTCTTATGGGAGTCCCCCCCCCCCCCCCCCCCGCCCTGGAGTTATATACAGGTATTCAGGTGGATAACGCCATACATGTACGTGGACAAGTGTCTCAAAACATATCACTGTATTCACTGAATTGTGACTGATTAAGAGGATAGGGTCATCCGTCCTTCATACAAACAGGTCTTTGTTTCAAGCCATGTTGTTGACTCTTGTTGGCTCTCATCAAGTGTGAGCCTTCACAGAGTTTTGTTGAGTCATTTGAGAATTCAGTCTTGTTTAGTCCTAGCTTGCTAACAGTTTAAGAAATTAAACTCTCATGCTCCAATTTTCACTAACTCTTGACATGGTGTGCCGTAAACTGCCACCTATAAGCCCTGGGCTTAGATGTGTACAGCCTCATAAGGGGATTTAGATGGGCTTATAAATGGAGGGGCTAAATGATCCAGGGGAAGGAGTGGCTTATAAGCAGACTAAAAAACAAATGTTGAAAAATGAGCTACAGCAGTGTTGATTGAAAATACATTTTTCTCATACTGGTTTTTGAGCTTTAAAACATCATAATAAATCGGATTTATTTCATTTTAGACTAGAGGGGGGCTTATAATCAGAAGTAATACTTTGTTTACAGGTAGATGGGCCTATAATTGGGAAGGCTTATAAGTGGGAGGGTTTATAAGCGACAGGTCTTATAAGCAGCAGTTCACAGTATACGTTCTGGATGAATGCCAGAAGTGCAGTGAGTCTTATCATCACTCACTGTTACCATATTTACTCTTCTTCTTGATATTTGTCTTACTAGTTACATTAAGAAAGAAAAGTAAATATGGTTCAACAAATGCAACCGGTGAGGTACGACTCCTTCCACTAATGACATTAATTTTGCCCATTTTTGAACTTGTTTGGCTTGGACTCTACATCTGATTAATGTAAGAGATCAGAGGAGGAGTAGATGGATAAAGACAATAATTATCATTCGGGTTGGGTTGTTTGAAGCCCAACTAAGCTAACCTGGGATTAGTGAGAATTTTGATTTGAGTTTGGTAATTTTTTGTTATTTTTGTTTGTCCTAATCAGTTTTGAATTTGAATAATTTCAAACTAGGTAATTAAAAACATTTTTATATCAGAAAAAATAATACTTCAGTTAACTTTTAATCCTGGGTTAGCGTTGACCTACTTTCAAACAACCTGGTTCTGAGGAATATATTGTTTGTTTGTTTTTTTTCCAATAGGGCTTATGTACATGTATGTGTCAGTTGAACCTTGTGTGCAGCCTTTTATGTATGTTTTTCCTGTAGATGTGGTGAAGTGTTTTGTGGCAAGTGCTCTCAATACAGGCGTCGTCTGTCGTTGTTTGCAACTCCAGATCCAAATGGGATTAATTATAGGGTGAGTACAATGGTGTAGCTCAAAACTACGTGACGTTTGCTGATTTAGGCCTGCAATACAGCTGTATGTCCAGGGAGTCAATAACTTTTGATCATGATTCATTGAACAAATGTTGCCTCTGATCAGCTCTTGCAAGACACTGGTGACAACACTGACAAAGCTGGCAATGGTCAGATTGCAAATATCCTGTACAGTAAATAAAGCTGTGAATAAGGATCACTCAAACTGTTTAAATTCACAACCACTCCTGCAAATCTTAAATTAAATCAATATTGAAAAATACAAAATACAATTAATAGCCTTACCCACACCATGGAAGGTCACTAGAAATTCCAAAAAGTTGGAAGGTGAAAATTAAAGTATGAAGCTAACTGGAATTTCTGGGGTGGGAGGGTTCAAATGAAAACACCTTCTTTGGGGAGGGTATGGAGATTTCCTGGGGCACTAACACAATTACATAGTATGACTCAGTTTTTACAGTACATTCTGCTTGTAAAGGTTGAGCACTGTATGGAATGGGATCAGCAAAAAAAGATGGTCACAACTTAACTGTAATTTTCCATCTAGTTAAAAACCCATTCCCTTTCCTATGAGAAGTCAATTTAAATCTGTCACTGACAGTTTCAGCTCACTGAATGTCCTACTTTAAGGGTTAAGGGTTTGAGTTACACTATGTTCTAAGTAAGTCTCCTACGCAGCCATTAGTTGGGTCATCATGCCATGCTACTCCCTTACAATGGGCAAGGAGCATTGCGTTACAACCCAGGTAACAGCTATGTGGCTCTAAGTGTGAAATAGGAAAAAACTAAGTGAAAAGGTAGGAAATCTTTTATTTTTTTAATTATCAAAGGCCAAACTCTTTTTGTTCTTGCTTTCAATACATTAGTAGCTTGCAGAAGTTCTGTGTTTCCAAGTGTAGAGTTTTAGTAGAAAACACTCCTTATGTACTATTGATTGGAAACTCTTTGATGTCAAGATCTTGCCAATGTTGCTCCAAGATCTGGTTTTGGATTCCAGTTGTTAGAACAGTGTGTGTACTAAAATTATTGGACCACTCACCCTTGACTGTGTACTGTTTACTCAAGGGATTAAATAGAAACACAGATTAAATAGAAAACACAACTTTTAGTACAGTTTCTTGTAGGATATTTTCTAACTGCAGACAAGCGTGTCCCTGTATGCAAATGTCCTGCTTATGGAGTTTCTCACACAGTAAAGTGAGAGTTAGATTTGTAATTCTGTTCTTTTTATCAGGTGTGTAAGAGGTGTTTTGATGTAGGGCCCCAGACATTTGGAGCAGCCCGCCCACTGCTAAGAGAATTTCGCATTTGGCGTGAAAGAAAGAAAGCAGACAGGAACAACAATCACAATGATACACCCGTTCAACCTTTGAGTGATGTCAAAGAAGAATTGCAAAGACTTGTTGACGGCTACACAAAGCATATTGGCAACTCAAAAATCAAGTCTTTTGTGCTGGAAGCTTTTAGCTTTGTCAAAATTCCTGACTGGCAAAAATCAAAATACTGGATGGTGAGGGAACAAAAAATATATATTTATTCCCCTGTTATTTAGATGATAGTTATTTTCCTTATTCTAACTTAGGGCCTGTCTGTATGACAATGTATCAATCAAAATCAGTCAATCATTCGGACTTCATTAAATGAGGGTAACACATACATGTAAGTTAATAAAGATGGTGAATTTTAAGCTCGGTAATGAAATGTGAGGGTGAATTAATCAACATGACACAAGCATGGGACAAAGAAAAATTCTGAGTCCCCGACAGGAATCGAACCCATGACCTCCCAAATACTGGGCGGGTGCTCTATCCACTGAGGTACGAGAACTCATGGAGAGCTAGGCCATTTAACTGAGTTCATATATGACAGGTGTCCGGGATACTGCTAGGATCAACGCTATCGAAGTCATCGTGAGTAGTGAGTAGTATATATAGTGAGTAGTGAGTAGTAATATAGTACCGAGCTTAAAATTCACCATCTTTATTAACTTATCACTGCCCACGATGACTTCGATAGCGTTGATCCTAGCAGTATGCAGGACACCTATCATATATAAACTCAGTTAAATGACCTTGCTCTCCATGAGTTCTCGTAGCTCAGTGGATAGAGCGCCCGCCCGATGTTCAGGAAGTCATGGGTTTGATTCCTGTCGGGGACTCAGAATTTTTCTTTGTCCCACACTCGTGTCATGCTGATTAATTCACCTTCACATTTCATTACCGAGCTTAAAATTCACCATCTTTATTAACTTATCACTACTCACGATGAATTCGATAGTGTTGATCCTAGCAGTATGCAGGACACCTGTCATATATGAACCCAGTTTAATGGCCTAGCTCTCCATGAGTTCTCGTAGCTCAGTGGATAGAGTGCCCGCCCGGTGTTTGGGGGGTCATGGGTTCGATTCCTGTTGGGGACTCAGAATTTTTCTTTGTCCCACGCTCGTGCCATGTTGATTAATCCACCTTCACACATACATGTACTAGTTATAAAACAAAAGAACTTGTGGCCCTTTTAGTATAAAAAGGTTTACTACTAAAACACTTACATTGAAAATAAATTTAAAAACCTAGTTATTGAAACTTTATTTAAACCTAATTAAAAAGGGTAAATAAGACTGAAATTTAAAAAGCTAAGCTAAACTAAAACACATAAGGCAAGATCGTACTACTTAACTCACTCAATCTAAAAGAAATTATTTAAGACGGGAGTGAAAATCCTGTCCTTAAGCTGGAAATGTTTACATGATACATCCTTGAGAATATTTACAGATTCAGAGGTACGTAGAGCTTTAGGGGTAGATATGCCTTTTAAAGACCTGTAACTGGAGTATAAATTTAAAGCAGACTGAAATTACTCTTGCACCCACATTTTGGATGCCAGTTTGCACTATTGCTGAAGAGGGTTACAGTGTTGTAACCTAAACGTCCCATGTTATACATTTTTAGTCAGTGACAACAAATTTTATAGTTTTTAATACTATCATGTCTGACTACAACTACGGTCTTTTCCTACCGTTACACAGAAGGTGACGCCCCCGGGGTGGGGACTCCCTTTGTGTAAAGGTCGGGGATGCTCGTCGTCTCGTTTAGGGGTATCAATCAAGGATTCTGATCTCACTTAGGGTGCTCATGACGAAACGCCACTATTTTTAGCCGTCAAGGTATCTTTTAGCCTGCCAGTAGGCTCACGTTGGAGCACAAGAGCGCGCGGCCTACGCCTCTTCACCAGACTCCTCCCCGCTGGATCGCCTCGCTCTCCACCGCTCGCGCGTGTGACTCAAAGGTGGCCCTGCTCGTAGGCTAGTTATATTTTAGGATTGCACTCGAAGAAATAACAATAAAAGAACGCTGTCATGCTTTTTTAAAGTGTTTTTAGGGGTCAAATAAAGCTCGAGGTACTCCCAGATTTGTCTCATTTAGGAGCTTAATTCAAATTTTCCGAAGAGCATCTTCGACCTTTTCACATTGGAGTCCCCCACCCTCCCCTAGGAGAGTTTGGATGCCCGTGGAAGCATGCTTTAGATGTTAAAAAAGGCGATTCATTTCCTGAAGATACAGGTATATTTGGAGAAAGCTGAATAAAGACTTACACTGGTTTTGACCTCTCTTTTCAGCCAAGCTCATCAAGGAGTGGTTGTACTTTGTGCAGTAAAAAGTTTGCCGTGACGGAAATGAAGTCGAATTGCAAGTGAGTTCACAAATCATATAACTAGTTTAGGTTGACATTTCAGAAGGATAGAACTGTGAACCATCTAAATGCAGAAGTTTGATATTACCTAATGATAAACCGCCAATCAACGTTAGGAATTTTCAGCCCAACAACTAATCAACTTTGAGAATTTTCAACCCAAAAGAGCTGAAAGAGCAGTGATACGGAAGGCTAACCACTTAGTGAAGTCCTTAAAACTGCTGCAACATTAGGCAGTCTTTCGCGCCACATAATAACTACAAACCACTCAATAACTGAAAACTTCACTGACCATCTGGATGAATTATTTCAACCTTAAGAAAATAATGATGATATTTGTCTTTTTCGTCCTCAGGGTTTGCGGAGCAATAATCTGCTCATCGTGTTCTTCAGAAACGCTCATCCTATACCCCGCTGAACCATCTCGTACCGTACAGTGGGCTCTTATCAACATCATCGGTTCCCCGGATAAAGAGCCACCAAGCTGTTTATATCTACGAGTATGTAACGCTTGCCACAGTGAAGTAGCGGTACTACAGGGAAATACCTTCACAGATGGACCTGCCGTGGGGTCAATATTAGATGATATCGCAAATATCCACACGACTCTCAAAAGGCTTCAAGAAAAAATAAGCGATTTGTTGCCCAAGTACGAGACGCTTGTTGACGCAGTTGAGGCAAAAGGCGACTTGAAAGAGTTGGTCCCGGCTGAGAGCAGCGCCACTCAAACACTGGCCAAGTATCATGTCGATTTATCGGATTTATTTACACAGTTTGCAATCGACATGCAGAGCGTCCGACGACTTAAACCGCAAACTAACACACAGATAAAACTCGCCAAGAATTTAACCAGCAGCATGTTTAATTTCTATGGTGATAACTTCCCAGTGTTTAGAGAATGCAAAAAACGCCTGGTTGAAATACTGCCGCAAGAAATTCTAGAAAAAGTTCAAGTGATAGTTGATCAGAATGCCATCAACAACTCGTACATTTATATTAAACAACTGGGACTTGAAGCTTTGTTGTTGGCAGAAAAACACAAGTTCGACAACCAAATCGCCGTTTTTCTCGCCGATTGTGAGAATGTTTGTCTCAACGATTTGAGGTCCCAGATCGAGGCCTGCGGGGAGGACTGGGTGCGACACCAAGAAGTTCTTAACGAAATGCTTCATATTAACGTCACAAAGCATCGTCTGATCGTTCCCTCGAGAAGATGGACCCAAGCCCAAGGTGCAGTCTACGTTCAGACGTACTTGTTTGATCGCTGTAATCTGCTTGTGGCGAAGACATTTCGACAGTTGAGTGCGAAAACTACAGAGAAAAAATTCTCGTCCTCTAAACAGGCATTGCAAAAATTAAGGGAAGAGCTGTCTTCTTTACAGTAATGCGATAGAGATTACCTAGTGAACACCCTTGTATATGGCCACGCATTTGTAAACACTGCATTTGTGGACCAGTAAGACAACAACAACAACAACAACCATTTATTTGTACTCAATTTATAAAATAATTACAATAAACATTAAATTAGTATAGAGTACTGCCTGCCCAAAATAACCATAAGGGCTAAAAAGGGACATTGAGGGGCGGCCCCCAGCCTTATCTTTATAGTCTATCCTGTAGAAGGTACCATATCATGGTCGCAGCCACATATTAGCACTGCTACACTTGTCGCCGGTTTAGACATGCTTCGTGTAAGAGAACATACGTGTATCAAAAATTGTAATTTGGAGCAGGCATCATGGCCTGGTGCACGCTGGACTTGTCACCTGAAGTTCTTGGTTTCCATTCCTCCCTGCAACTAGTCGCATATCTGTTCGTTATCCTCCACGCTTTGTAAATAGCATTTACTAGTGTGCCTACTGTGTGTCGGTATCAGGCCCAGCTCAGTTTGATAATTTTTCATATAGACTCAGTAACCCCAAAATCGCAAAAGACGTATAAATTACATTACTCTGCCTTTATTAATGTTTTATTTTTGGAACTATTTCTTTTACTTCATATTGGATATTGATGCCAAAAATAACATGTTATAAATGTATTAAATGTAATTTCTACAAAAACAAGATTGCTCATATAATAAACAACAAAGGCATGTAGCGACACGGAAGTTTTTATGGAGTTACGTACTGGTAGGAACTTTGCGTTTCACAAAAGGTTGGGATATAGGCAAATCTTTGCTGACGTCATTACTTACAGTTTTCTCCATTAACATACGACTTTGCGCGTAGAAGGCATCACGCTAGACCTGAATTGACTACTAGCATTTAAAGAGTTTGCAAAACTTAGTAATTGGTGAAAGGTTTGGCTCTTTGTGTGTAATATTCGAGGAGAAATTGGCTTTTAAAACTACAGAATTTCTGGGTTGCAAAAGCGCAAATGGATTCGTACATAAAAGTTTGAGTTCTTAAACCCGCGTCGCTCAAAAAGTGTTCAATACATCGAACTCAAATTCCATAGGACAGTTAATCGTGCTGTTCTCTCTCCATAGTCAGAAGTAATGTTTTTGTAGCTCCATCAGAAACTGTATCGCTCAGGCTAATGAGGCAAATATTGTAAACAACGATCCTCCTCTATTTTCAGGGGATTGCACTTCAAGGAAATGTAAGATTAGGTGTCTCCGTTGTGAAACATAAGAATCAGGTACTCACCAGTACCTCAAGCATAAGAACTCAAACAAGCTCAGAGTCTGGTGTTAACTAGCGATCTAAGTACAGGCGTAAGTGCAAGAGATTTTTGTCGAGAATATGAAATGAACAACGATTCAAGCAAAGGAAAAGAGTCGAGTCCCTTTTTACTAGCGAGAGAAGGAAGCTGGAACGAGTGTTTTAGTTGGCCAATCATAAAAGCTTCCTTGCACTTATGCTGGGGTCCTTTTCACAGGGCACAGGTCGAGCTTATGCTTGCGGCAAGTCTGTTTTTACAGTTGAAGGCTCTTGTGCCTGACAGTCTGTCCACATACTGTCTACATTCCGTTTTAAAGCCTGAAGTATTAACCGAAGGAGTTTGAACGAAGGAGAAAGCAAGAAAAAGGTCTGTGTAAACTTCTACTGACAGATGCTCAGGTACAAAAATGCCACGACGACTGTATTAACAATTATTCACCGAAGTGGAGGTGAGTAGTGGTGGATATTTACCAAGCAGCGAAGTGGCGAGGTAAATATCCACCACTTTCACCGACACTGAGGTGAATAATTGTTTTAGTATATACCACACAAGCTGAATAACTAGCGGACCAAAGAGTAACTTTATTTGTTTAAGAGTAACTTCATTTGAAACGGGAAGCCATTTTGTTTTTCCTCGGCTGCTCGGCGGTAAATAGTACTTGGCTAATCACCTCTGAGGTAGCCAATCAGCGTGCGCGAAAAGTACTATTCACTTGTGTGGTATATACTAACATTACATAATAAAGAGCCGGGACACGACGACCAAACTGATACGCCAATGATATCAGCAGCCATACAGCTCCAGTCTAAGCGCCATGTTTCCATGCCATTTGAGAGGATAAATACGAACAGCTGTTGAAAAGTAAGTGAGTAATTGACGAACTTCCGTGGCTGTTTCCCTTGAGAATCTGCAAAAAAATGTGTTGTAATATAAACTTAATTCTCCGCTGAGCTTTTCAGAGCACGCTAACCTCGCTGGTCCAGCACGTAAAAAAAAAAACCCTGGCTCAGAGTCCAGGTGGAGTCATGGTAAGTGCACTCCACTCAGGATCTCGTGCGGTCCGGGTTCGAGCTCTGACCAGAGGCATTATGTTGTGTTGTCGAGCAAGATACTTTTCTCTCACAGCGCCTCCCTCCACCCAGGTGCATAAATGGGTACCGGCGAATCTAATGCTGGGGGATAACCCTGTGATGGACCAGCATCCCATCCATGGGGGAGTAGAAATACTCTTAGTCACTTCTATGCTACAGAAACTCGGATAAGCTCTGGCCTGACGGGCCACTTGAGCAGTATGCAGACTTACCTCTTACCTTTGACTGATTTATATCTTTCTCATTTTGTTTCTAATACCAAGCGTAACACGTACCATCCATTCTTTCCATCATTAAATGCCATCAGTATTTGATTTATCGTTGTACACACCGTAACTCTTCTTTGCTGTAGCTGGGTAACATTCTTCCAAGCTGACCCCAAAGAGTACGCCACATAGAACCGTTCAGTCCAGTTATCCGCTTGAGGACCGCCTTGTGTCTGTATCGCTGTAACATATTTTATTTGATTCCAAAAGTTCACCCCGAGGAACTCGCCAGTATCATTTTTAGCGCTTTTCCAGCATGAAGGGCCATTTAGTCGAGCCTTGAAGGCTTCAAAGTGAGGTACGTTTGATGAAGCACTGATCTGACTGTCAAGGATCCTGCCACTTTGAATACCAAGCGAAATGAACCATTGAAACCACGTACACTCTGGAGGGAGACAGATTGATTTTGCATGATTTGATTAATACAGCAACCCACGATCATGAATACCTAGGCCGGTTTTGTCAAATACGATAGCTTACGATTTAACTTGCGAGAGAAATCAAACAAGCGTTTCCCATAAGGGTAATGTCGTAACCTGCACGTTATTATAGAGCTCAGGAAGTTTATGACAAAGCGTCCTTCGTATTACTTGATCATATTTAAGTAATATTGAACAATCGTTACACTATTTTTAAATTATAGTTTTATACCTTCGAGAGTGGTAAATAGCTTATGTGTCATTCTCCTCCTCCAGTATTTACAAGCTGCTTTTAAACAACTAGTTCTTATCAAGAGACCATGATCTCACCTCATTTTCTCTTGTTCTTATACACCATATTAACTTTATATTTTCACCTTCAGTATGGGCTACTTTAATCTAATTTATCGCATCTCAGCTGAGTCGGTTAGCTGCGTTCTTCCCCGGGACGGGGGTACTCCCTTTCCGGGGGTACTTTCTGATAGGGGTGTGCAGCCCGAACCTTTAAACCCTTACCATAGTTTAGACCAAAATCTGTGATTTTATCACACCCTAATTCAGACCTGAGCAAGAAATGACAGACCTCCAAAATTAGTACAGGGGTTTAACATATAACCACGTCTAGCCAGAAATGGCTCCCATTTGCGTAAACATTTGGAAAGGACTACAACTTTGCCAATGCTGATGCGGAAAAAATTAGTTCCTTTCATACAAGATACCCAGTACCAGGCCAGAGTGAAAAACATACCCCATTTTAGATCAAAATGATCACAATCTCAACCCTTTATCGGGCTAAAACAGCTCAAAAGCCATACCCTTTGGTGCAAGAGACCGCAAACGAAAATGCTGCCGGTGTACGTAGGATCTGTAAAAGATCTGATCGGTCAAAAATAGAAACATAACAATGAAGCAAGGCTGATAATTACGTAGAAACAACGACATGATAGAGTCCAAACTGAAAGCCATGCAATCGTGGACAGCTGCTTCGACTTTGTTGGGTCTCGTCAGTGCGGTGTAGCAGAAAGTGTAGCAGAAAGTGGGGCAATCGGCTGACCGATCGTCCACCAAATGCACATGATAATAACCTCAGATGAAACTCAAACCCAAGTGCTTGCGAATTGGCCAATGCCATATGCAAAACGCGTGACAATGAACGGACAATGGACAAATCCACAGCCTTTGGGGCAGCACATACCTATTTAGCCCATTTAACGGAGTACCCACGCCTGGGACGCTGGTCCCGCTAGAATTCGAAAAATGTGTGTTTCTCAGACTGAAATCCTGCTGTTGCCGTGTAGATGTAAAACACCGTGTCGAAAAAATGTAACTGGGATTATTTCAGATTAAAGTTTAAGCACGAGTACATTTTACCAAGGCTGGCAAAATTATAATCAATTTGTAATCCGTATGTAAAACGCCTTGGATTTCTTCGTTGCAATTTTTACCTGCATTACAACTCTGCACTCGTGTAAAACATTTCTGCACTATAGGGACCGGTCATTATTTATCGCCTGGGGGGTTCGGAGGATTTTTGGGTGCGATCATTTGATTTTGGGGATAATAGAAGGGGGATCAATCATAACTGAGAGCTAAAAGCGGGGTGGGGGCATCAGATGGCCGAATTACCACCAAATGTCACGTGCCCATACAGACTTGGTGGTCGGTTATTTGGCATTCTAACAAGTAACTTTGCAGTTTCCACGTACTTGGGATGGTTAGATTGCGACTGGGTGTGGGCCGGATCTAGGGGGAGGGGGAGTGAATGAATTTTAAAAAAATGAGACATTATGACACGCTGACTTGCTCCCGGACCCCCCTACAGGGAGCGCTATCCGTACCTCGAATACCCTTCTGTAAAATCCTGTATCGGCCTCAGTGCTGGTATGTCAACTGACACCAGACATCGGCGGCCAAACTAGCAGAAGAAACAGATCAAGAGGCTTCATTATATTGTAAGTTAGTATATCGTAGTTAAAAATATTATTTCCATATGAACGTTAAAATCACGAAATATTCACGTCGAAAGGTGAATGTGTGTGCAAATACGGGGGATCACGAAATTTATCAGTAGTCATGAGGGAGATCACTTAAACGAAATAACATTTAAAGGAAGGATAAGCGAAATGTTGCTGTCTTTAGCCGAAAATCCTCCGAACCCCCTCCCCCGGCGGCAAATAATAACGGGTCCCGTAGTTTCGGGAAAGCAACTCAAAATTTCATAATTTCAATTTTCAAGTATGTTTTAAGCTAAATTGCAGTTCGTTACGTTTAATTTCGTTTTGTTGGCATAAGTTGATTCCGATGGCTGACCATAAATGGAACAGAACCTCACGTGATCATGTCAATAATGGAAGCAAGTTTATATACCCTGACGAGTTCCGCTAAATTTATCTGCATCAGATGCCATTGATCACCCTATGTGTATGTAAATCCTTAATTACTCTCGAGTCTCCCATGCACACGATTCGCTTCAATTCTAATCTGAGATGCTCCCCCTATCAAACTGCTCTTATTAGGGAAACTTATTTCCTCCCAGGAAGATTTAAAAAAACAGCAAATCGTAATAAGTGCTTAACTAAAGAGGGTATCGATATTTCTTGGAGAAGATCCTCTCTCGCCGCCACCAACTGCCCCTGGGCCCTGGAACGGGTGGGGGGGGGGGGGGGTTTGGAAGAACTCTGATATAAAAATGACGGAGGGTGCTCATTGTACCTTTTACGGGGTTAAAAAGAGGTTTTAGTACCTCTTAAACTGGTCAGCCTCAAAAGCTCCACAGCGAGAGCGTTTGCGGCAGCTTTTAGGGTATTAAAACGAAAAACATTGACAGGAGGTAATTTGTTGTTTTAGACCTGGTACCTCTAAGGGGTGAAAAAAATTTCAAGCCACGCCCACAAAACAGGATCTTAGTACCCCTTAGGGGCTCCTTTCAAAATTTCCGACGAGCGCCCCGTTCTTTTGATATGGGAGTCCCTCCGAGCCCCTGGGTCTCCCAGGAAGATCACGCCAGATGATTTTTCATTTGTCTATTTTTAGCTTTTTAGCCTTCGTCCTCTCTTGCTGGTAATCAGAGCAAGTATGAAAACACACGACCTTCTTCAGGTGCAAGCTAAACTTAATAAGTTCATGTTCATACATTACTAGCGTCAACAATTCTTCTTATCATTTCAATTGTTACTGTGAATGAAGTCACGCTACAGTTTTTACGTAAACAGTAGACAACTTAAGTTGATTTTCTGTTGTGGTTTTAAATGGAGCAGTGCGATTCTTTAACAAATGAAAGGAGTTCAACTTCTCTTCCGCTAATTCTAGAGAACTTTTTTGTTTCCGTTTGTTTTATACTGTTGTGATATGAACGGAGTTCTTTAATTGATGTTTTGCATGCACGAAACCAGGAGGACATCACGAAACCGAAAGAGTAAAGACAAGAGCCACGCCCCACGAACAAAAAGGTTCGTTTCTGCTTGACCTGATTATTTGCGGCTTACTGCGTAACTAAGAAAACATTTCATAACACTTAGTTGCTAAGACAATTCTCTGAGCTAATGTCATCACTGCCTATCATTTCATACATCACTGGCGTCACCAATGCTTCTTATCATTTCAGTTGTTATGAATGAATTCGCCACAGTAATTACGTAAACATTAGACAAGTTATGTTAATTGTTTGTTATGGTTTTAAAAGGAGCAGTGCGGTTATTAGTTCAACAAAATTAACTGCACTTTGGGTAATTCTAAAGAACGTTGTTGTCTTCGTTTGTTTTATATTGTTGTGATATGAACGGAGTTCTTTAGTTGATGTTTTCCACGAAACCAGGAGGGCATCATGAAACCGAAAGTGTACAGACAAGAGCCACGCCTCACGGACAAAAAAGGTTCGTTTCTGCTTGACCTGATTATTTGCAGCTTACTGCGTAACTAAGAAAACATTTCATAACACTTAGTTGCCAAGAAAATTCTCTAAGCTAACGTCATCAGCCCATATATATACACCCGTCGGCTCAATTTCCTTCAGATTGTACTTTTCACAAGCACCCGAACTCGAACTCCTCCTGAACAACCCGATGTATTGCTGTCTGCTGTTCTTAGACTTCTCTGATTGAAGGTTAGTTTCTTTGTATTTTTAAACGTAAAGGTTTAAATTGAGTATGTGCGCCTTTTTTGTGATGAATAACATAACGACAACACTAGTTGTGGCTTCGAGGTAATGTTAGCAAAGTTAGCTAGAATTAACTTCAGCTCTCTTCTCGAGCCGCACAAAGTCGACTCGACTCGACTCGACTCACTTTTCGTGAAATCACCTTAATTCTGTTGACTCATACATAAGAAGAAGCCGAAAGATCTTGATATGTACTCTAACGACTTCTGTATTAATTCGGTGATCACGAGCAGAGGAAACTGAACATAAAGACAGACCAATTCATAAACAGCTCGTTATTTGTTGATTATCAGTTTCTCCTTTACCACCAATCATTTACCGTTATGTTTACTCCGCATCAACATCAGTGTAATTGACATTTTTGGCCAGAGAAAAAGCTATTTCACAAAATTCATTCTTTTTCCCACCAAGTGACCCTGGAGGCATGATTCCATCACTGCAACAAATTTCCATGATTTGATTTTAGTCGAATGATAGAAACGTGAAGGAGTGCTCTAATTCTTCGGTATGTGAGGAAAACTACTGCAAAACTACGTAGGTCGATTCATACTGACTGTTAATGATTATGATTAATCTGCTTCGTATTCATGAGCAATTGATACTGAGAAAGATAACTGTTTAGTGGAAATATCAATGCAGTTTTTTGTATGAATAACAATATATTAGGCCTTAGTTTTGGTCTTGTCCCTGTAACACATGAACTGAGGCGCTCTTTACCACACAAACAGACACAACCCTAAAGTTCTTGCGAGTTGGCAAAATGCTTCATTTTAAAACCAATATAGATAATATAGGCGCGACCAATCTAATGAATACAAAGTTAATATAGCACGTCTAATTAAATCGTCAGTTACACAGTTGCGAAATAGTGGCTGATGAAGTACTGATGTTAAAACATTGGATTATCAACGTTTCTTTCAGTTCTTAAGTTTCTTTCTAGCTTACACTTGAAGGACGTGTTTTCAAACTTGTAAAATCGTGCTAGCTAGCACTCAAGCGTAAACTCCATCCGTTTTCATGTCTGATAAATCTTTCCAAGCAACAAATTAGATTTTTTTAAACCTTTTTAAGTGAACTATTTTTCCTCGTCAGAGATTAATTCATATCTTAACAAGTAAACAGAATGAGTGTGTCATTGCTGTCCCGTTTATGTTTGTATTTCTGGGAGGGTTTTTTAACAATATTGTTTAACTATTTCTTCTCCATGTGTTCCTGTCTCAAATATCAGTAGCCAAAGGTATCGAAAACCAATATCATCTCCGTATCGAAAAACGTTCGCCCGATTCGTTTTTATGGCAGTGTATTATTATCACGGTCTATAGACCTCAGGGGTCAGGTTTAGTGGCTTTGCTTTGTTTTACATCACAGGTAAAAAATGATTAAATGCCAATTTAATTCTTGACAACTTGTTCCTGTTTAATTGCGGCTCTCTTTGAGAACGTTCGAGAAACTTCTAATTGCCAAGGAGACAGCAAATAACAAACCATTCATTAGTTGACATTAAGGACCTTTTTACGCCTCTCGACTCAGGCGGTCCTTCGTGCACTCTAACTCCTTTCTCATTGTGAATTTCTCAGTCACTGCATAGCTGCTGCCGCCGTTTCTTTGACATCTGATAATTCAAGTTTGTTTTTTTTCTGCGTTAAACGTTAAGAGTAATCTTGATAGAGTTTTAGTATAGGGATTTCGAGCTATTTCTTGCTTAGGAAGCGTTGCGGTTTAGGAACATGTGAACAATTAAATGTGTTTGTTGCCTCAAGGAGTTTTCTGATGCAAGCAACGCCAGTTGTGTTATCGATGAGTTCTTTTGTCTATTGCATTCTTGTTTCCGCATTGCTCAGAACGCAATTTTCTATGAAAAGAGGAAAGCTGCAACAAGATTTATTACCCGTTTTTGAGTTCTTTCAACAACCGAGTTGCAAAACCCTCTTTAACTTTTTAAGTTAGAAATTTTAAGAATACATTCTTTCGAGTCGAGCAAATGAACCGTTGCGACGTCTCCTGAATTGTGCAGTCAAAAGCCGAGGGGCACATTATTTCTGTTTGCTCATAAACGCAACTTTTCTAGGAATAGAAGGAACTGTTGTGAGCTTTGCACTGAAGATCACTTTCGAACACTTCTAAAGAACTGAGTTTCAAACCCATCTGTCGCTCTAAAAACTTTAGCATTTTTTAGTACGAGTCAAGCAACATATTGGTAGAAGCCGAAAGATCTTGATATGTAATCTAACGACTTCTGTCTATGTTAATTCAGTGATCACGAGCCGATGAACTGTACATGAAGAAACACCTATTCATAAACACATAGCTTGAAGAAGAACATGAAGAAAGACGTGTTTTCCAATTTGTTTTAAGATTTTTAACTCGCGCTAGCTAGCACTCATGCGTAAACTCCATCCATTTTCATGGCTGATAAATATTGAAACTGTCTTTTCAATTTAGATTTCTTTGGTACCTTACTTAACTTAAATAATTTTCCTCGTCAGAGATTAATGCATCTTTTAATAATTTATAGCCCGGAATGAGTGTGTATTTGCTGACCCATTTATCTTTGTATTTCTAGAGGGATTTATTACAACATTGTATAACTATTTCTTCTCCATGTGTTCCTGTCTCAAATCTCAGTAGCAAAAACTATCGAAAAATAACATCCATTTATTGAAAACTTTTGCCACACCATGCAGTCTTTTTTTTTTTTTTTTTTGTCGCTGCAGTGCCGGTATTATTACGCGTAGTCCTCAAATTCATTTCTTGACAACTTGTTTCTGTTTTGTTTTTAGCTTCCTTCGAGAGCATTCGAGAAACTTGTAATGCTTAGCAGACAGAAAATAATGTCCATTGTTTAGTTGAATCGGGCTCTGTAGCCAATACTTGCGTGCCTATGTTCAATCTACATGTATTTCCACGCCTCATTCTAATCAATGTTACTTTTCAACAGATCAACTGAGCGAGAAACTTCACACACAAAATGGAATCGCTGAAGGAATTGCTGAAGCCTAAAACCTTCAACAGGATCAGTTACGTAGCAGTTATTTGTTGGATCCTATTTGGAGTAATCCTGCTCGGCATCTTTGCAGAAATGGAGAACAGTGAGTCCAGGTTTGATTTCCGCTGTGCTGCGAAAAGTGAAAAGATAGACCTCGTTCGAGGACAGTGTTTTGAACAGTACGAGAAACAATACAACAAATCTGGTGTTCCTGTTTACGCCTTTGTGATTTTGAATTTTTCTCTCATTGGAATTGTTGGAGTGATTTACTCTCAAGGCGTTAAGTCAAGAGTGGATCAGCTGCTGGCAGCTAATCGCGAAAGAGATGCCGAAAGACAGAACAACGACAACCCACCTGAGCGAAAACGCAGGTTGTTTGTGGCGTATCTTTGTCAACTTGCCACCAGATTTGCTATGGGAATTGTTTTTATAGTCCTACAGACTCAAGTTCTTTATCCTGCCAGCTTCCCCTCCGACTTTCTTTGCCAAATAGCAGGAGGCAGTCACGCGGCGAATGGGTCATCAACCAGCAACATTCAGAACAGCACCATGTACGAGTGTCACAATCAACGAGCAACGAGGAAAACCTTCTGGATTCATGCTGTCACTTTCGTAAATGGAGCTCTTGCGCTTAGTATACTGATTGAGATCATCTGCATCTTGTCACGAGCAAGAAAGGGAAAGAAATTCCTGGAAGATTCGCAGTTTCTGGCAGATCATCTCCCCCCTCGAGAAGAACAAGACTCTCGAGAATCTGTAGATCAGGAACTACAACAACAGGAAGACTCTCGAGAATCTGAAGATCAGGAACCTCAGCCACTACCGTCAAAAATATCCACATTGATCGAAAGCCTGAAGGAAAGTATCAGACACTTCACGGAGAGACCTACAGATCTTGAGGCCCCGTTTAAAAAAGATCACGGTGATCCAACACGTAATGAAGATCTGAAGATTGATAGTATTTATACTAATTTGGTTCTCATTACAAACACGGCACGATATGATTTCTCCGGCGACAGAGAGCAGCAGCTTAAGGTCTACCCAAGACCAAAAGGAAATTCTCTACCGAAAACACGAGGAGATGTTGTTGATGTCAAAAACGAAAAAGTCCTCATTGTTGGCCGTCCCGGCATCGGCAAAACATTGTTCTGTACAAAATTTTTACGTGAATGGGCATCTAACCAGCGCCTGTTCAATGCTAAACTGCACTTTGACTTTGCTCTCCTCCTGAAATTCAGGAAATTTAACTCCGTAGAACAACTCAGCCTTCGTGAACTGCTTTCAGCAGCAGAATTTTCACCGCCACAATATCTCAATGATGAAGTTTTGAGTTACATTCTTGAAAATCCCGGCAAACTACTTATCCTGTTTGACGGCTTGGACGAGTCTGCATATATTTCAAGTTTCCGCGATAACCAGCCCGTTAGCATGAGTGAGGAACAACGAATGCCTCTTTCTGCCCTCCTGTACAACATAGTGAAAGGACATCTTCTCCGCGGAGCCACTGTTTTAACAACTACAAGACCCACTGCCGTTTCAGACGTAGAATATTTTCCTTTCCGCAGAACATTTGAAATTCTTGGCTTCGCATCCGAACAAGTTGAAGAATACGTTAACAACTTTACGAAAAATGCAGCGGAGAATGACACAGGAAAAAAAATATGGCAGCACATCAGCACTAATATGAACATTTTCACGTTATGCTATATCCCTGTCAACCTCTTCATTGTTTGCTCATGCTTGCTGGAAGTTCTAAATTACAAAACTCTTTCAACTGGTGTTGGCCTTCCAGAAAAGCTGACACGCATCTACCAGATAGCAACAAAACTATTTTTCTTCAGACACAATGAGCAGTATCGTGAGAAACGCCTGTGTGGGAAAGACATTGAATCAAAAGATTGGCCTCCTGAATTCAAGCCACTGTCGAAAATTGCTTTCGATGGCATAAGAGAGAGAAAACTTGTCTTTGGTGCAAACGAAGTCAGCAAGGATGTAGTTCAAAGTGCGCTTTTTCATCGCCTACCAGATCTTCAGACTGACTCATTCAAATACGAAGCTCAATTCTGTTTCCTTCATTTAACCATGCAGGAATTCCTCGCAGCAAAGCATGTTGTTGATACCATGAAAGAAGCAGAATTAAGAAGATTCGTTGCTGACCACATCAATGAAGGTGAATGGCAAATGGTAATGCAGTTCGTGGCTGGTCTGCTTGGTGATTTAGATAAGCCATCTATCGACATATTTACCGAGCTTCTTCCCAAGACAACAGACGAGAAAGATGAAAGCGAGCTGATGGAGTTCGTGCAAGACGATTCAGTGGAGCGACGCACAGTTACCTGTTGGCCGACTGGCAGCGAAAAACATTTAGCGGTGACATTAATGAAGTGCATATATGAAAACAATGAATCAGGTTCAGTTGTTCAAAGTAAATTGGAAGAGATTGGCTTTAATGCTGTAGATTTTAGTTTATGTCGCCTCGCACCTGCTGACTGTACAGCAGTGGTTCATGTTCTTAAAACCTGTCAACAAATTTCGCTCATAAATTTGTCCCATAATAACATTGGCTCGTTGGGTTGTGTAGAGATTGTAAAGTTGTTTGACAATAGGCATTATCAATTAAGCAGCTTAAACCTCAAGGACAATAACATAACAGCTGAAGGTGTAAAGCAGTTGAGTAATGCTCTTGTAAATAATAATTGTAAATTAAGCAGCTTAAACCTCGGGCAAAATAACATAACAGTTGAAGGTGTAAAGCAGTTGAGTAATGCTCTTGTAAATAATAATTGTAAATTAAGCAGCTTAAACCTCGAGCGAAATAACATAACAGATGAAGGTGTAAAGCAGTTGAGTAATGTTCTTGTAAATAATAATAGTCAATTAAGCAGCTTAAACCTCAGGGCAAATAACATAACAGATGAAGGTGTAAAGCAGTTGAGTAATGCTCTTGTAAATAATAATTGTAAATTAAGCAGCTTAAACCTCGAGCTAAATAACATAACAGCTGAAGGTGTAAAGCAGTTGAGTAATGCTCTTGTAAATAATAATAGTCAATTAAGCAGCTTAAACCTCAGGGCAAATAACATAACAGCTGAAGGTGTAAAGCAGTTGAGTAATGCTCTTGTAAATAATAATAGTCAATTAAGCAGCTTAAACCTCAGGGTAAATAACATAACAGCTGAAGGTGTAAAGCAGTTGAGTAATGCTCTTGTAAATAATAATTGTCAATTAAGCAGCTTAAACCTCAGGGTAAATAACATAACAGATGAAGGTGTAAAGCAGTTGAGTAATGCTCTTGTAAATAATAATTGTCAATTAAGCAGCTTAAACCTCAGGGTAAATAACATAACAGATGAAGGTGTAAAGCAGTTGAGTAATGCTCTTGTAAATAATAATTGTCAATTAAGCAGCTTAAACCTCAGGGCAAATAACATAACAGCTGAAGGTGTAAAGCAGTTGAGTAATGCTCTTGTAAATAATAATTGTAAATTAAGCAGCTTAAACCTCCAGCAAAATAACATAACAGATGAAGGTGTAAAGCAGTTGAGTAATGCTCTTGTAAATAACAATAAATTACGCAGCTTAAACCTCGTTTTAAATAGAATAACAAATGAAGCTAGGCAGCAAATTCAACAGGCTAATCCCAATTGCACGGTCTTCATTGAAATTGTTTAGAAATGATTGCCATTGTGTTTCAACAAACTTAATCGACTAGCTTAGACGAACTGCTAGGATTGTTGTTGTTGTGTACCGACTGCAGAAGGCAAAAAAAAAAAAGACTCCGTAAAAAACAGCTTTAGCTTTAAAACATGTAAAACACTTTTTCATCGCAGTGACTCAGGATACGAATCATGATAAATGACTAGATTCCCAACTCAAATGAAGTGAAGATGCCTGTGGTAAGATACAGTTTTGTTTATAAGCTTAAATTGTGCTATAATTTGATATTCTTACACATCTTCAGGGAGCATCTTGCGTACGCGAGATGTGGTTTTACGGAGTTTTTTAAAAATAATTAAAAGAATTCATGTAACTCAGCTTGAAAACAACACAAATGTTTCAGGCTAAACACTTTAATGAGAAGCTTATATGCAAGGTAAAATATACACAGGAAGAAACGTGAACTTAACCTTAAAACAAAATGGTGTCTTAGCTGTTTCCTCGACGGTTTTTTACGAATCCACTTCTTGAGTTTGAATCTGCTTCAGTTCAGCTTCATACATGATGTTGAAAACAAAATCAACTCAGAGGACCTCAAGTGGACACAGCTTCTTAACTTTGAACATTCTTTTCAACAGCATCGCATAAGAAAACTGCAAGAGGGAAGATGAATTTACCGACCTTCCCCAAAGGCGGGAAACTCGTAAACTGAATGAAAAACAACAGGTGGCGACATTTGGGCCGAGATTAGGATCGAAATTAGCCAATCAAAAGATTGCGGTGTTTCCTGAGAGGTCCTCCTCGTGAGTTGAAAAAGAAACGACGTGCTTAAAAACACAAAATGGCCGGACCATTGAAAATCGAGGGAAGGGATAAATTCGGTGAATTCATAAATGAATGTTTTACTTCTTAGAAGTAAATATATATCTAATTATGATGCAGTTTGCCCGCAACGGTATAAATTATACATTTTTGTAGATTACTTTTCCTGACACTTGTCGTTCCTTTATTTCTAATGGTCCAGCCTTTTATTAAGATAGTGCAGCTTAGTTCATAATTTAAAGCCAATCTCTTTCTATTAAGAATTTTTTTCAGATGTGCTTGATGTGAAGATCAACTGAATTTAAGACAAATGTAAAAAGATTACTCTTTAATTATTAATATTAGATAAGGGAACACACTGTCTGACGAATGAACTCAGGTCAGTGGATTAAACTCTGATTTACTGACTTAAACACAGGTGTGAGAGCCAGTGGGGCAAAGCTGTCCCTTCATAACCTCTCTAACTATTTTGATAAAAAAGTCTTAATACATGATGTTCTCTTAATGCTAGTTGATTTGCTTCACATTGCCAAAATAATGTTCTAGATGGACAAGTACATGTAAGTCATCATGCTAAAGTGACCTTCTTGAATCAATATACTTGTAAATATTATACATTTTAGCTGTATCGTTACACCACTGAAGAATGATGAACTTTTAGTAACAAGATGAACTTTTTGTTTCTCAAAGTAACTAGATGAGGTTAAGCTACATGCAGTATTATCTAAACACAATGTAAATAAGTTGAGCTAAGCTCCTGATTTGTCCTGTTCAAAATAAATGTTTGTGAGTTGAAAAGTTCGGTGTCATGGTCAATTAACAAATCTATCACATTTTTTTTATGGGCTTATCCCTTTTTGCAGTGCTGTAAACGTTCAAAACTCAAGTGGAACCACAAACCACAGAAGATAGGCAAGTTTTACTGCTAAGCTTTGAACATATTTTATCAATTCTATGGTCTGAGAGTGTAGACCACAGAAACAGATGGGCGTTTAGAATTAAAAGACCTACACTTTGAAGGCAAATATGAGGGATCACACACACGGGCAAAAGTTTTATTGCAATGACTTTTTCTACTTGAAGTTGCGCCGTGCATAATCCGTAGTCGACACTGACTGATGGAGACCAATTATGAGTGAAGTCACAATATTTTTGAAGAAGAGCACAGTCAAATCCTGGGGGGAACGGGGGTATTCCCAGAAAGTTGGGTGCGGGGGTGCGGTCCGCTTCTCGAAACCCTTACCCTATTTATGACCAAAATCTGCGATATTCCTACCCTATTTATGAGCTGATCAAATATTCAATACCCTATTTATGACCTAGCCATTTAATTAAAACCCTGTTTCAGACCTGCATTATAATAAGGTCCCTAGTTCAGACCAATGTTAAATTACCATAAACATAATTTGTGCAGGGCTCTTGCTAATTTGATTATGATGAAAAAGTGGCTTTCTTAAAAACATACCCATATCAAGGCTAGAGTGCAAAAACCATACCCTATTTATGAACAAAATGGCCAAAATAGGCTAAAATCAATACCCTATTTATGACCAAAACGGCTGAAAACCCATTCCCTTTCGGGCCGCACATACCTACATAGCTCATAAAAGGGAGTAATCCCCCCCCCCCCCACCCAAACCGGGAGTTCAATGAAGTCACTTAATTAGATGTCCTTTTATGTGTCTGACTAGTTTAAAACACGTTTAAAGCCAAATAAAATAAATAGGTTGACTTAAATAAATAATTGAAATTCATTTACAAGTACTTAGAGTAGTAAAATCAAAGTTCCAGTTGAATCCACTATTTACATGTTGAACTGATGTGACTGAAAGAAAGTAAATCAGTCTAAAAAGCAATCTTACAGTCATTTCCTCTTGAGCTTATTCCTAAAGTGGTCTGACAATTAATATTGAAAGTGCTGACAGTCTATGTATGATTTGCACAAGACACTGTTACTCATTCCGGGAGAGTAATGATGAAACGCAAGTTGTGTTCAACAGAAAAACAGTTGTTTGTACTGTCAGAAGCCACTGACTACTGACAAATTCTAATGTTTCTTTTCAAGTTCAAGCCATTCAATTGGATGGCACTTTCTGTTTCATCAGTTTCCAGTATCTTGAAGTCAACATATCTTTTCCCTTGATGGTTTTGGTTAAGAAACTACCAGCCACCATTCCATTTGGCAATTGTGATGCTCCACCATTTCTTCCAAGAGGAATCACCATGGCCATATTACCTGGCTTGTATTCTTTAAGACTTTTGTTTTCATTTAGTCTTTTGATATTTTCTGCAACTACATCTGTGGAAAAAGCACAAAAGTGATGCTCATCAGAATGTGTTTATTTATTTACACATATATCATTGTTTCCCCCAAAGGCACATCAAGTGGCTTATCAAGGGGAATAACACATGTACAATATAACAATATTATTTTTCCTTCATTTATCAAGGGGGATTATACATGTACAACATAACTGCAATTTTTACCTTATTTATTCAGGCTCACACACAAAAAAAACACACAAACAACACCCAAAAACTGCACTGAAAAGAACGAGTTGTGTATTACTTCAACTATCAAATAGTGGCCACCAAAAAGCGATTAGTATTAATTATAAAACTTTGTACTTCTCAAAAAGAAAGGACAGTTGACATCAAACTAGCTAGAGCCAGTTTTTTGTAGTCTGACGGAAATACCAAGCTGAGGCTTCTCAAAACAATATTTAAGAGATAGAAAACAAGTTCTGTGTTTCTATCAAGATTTAGTATAAATCTACTAGTGTTCTATCACAAATGCTGTTCTCTGATTGGTTATGCTATTCATGTTCTATTCTGTTGTAGATAGTGAGTGACCTAGCAGGGTGTGCTGGGGGCCACTTCTTTGTACTTTCAAAGTGTCTTTGAAGAGGATTTAGATTAAATTTTTGAACCACTAGTAGATTTATACTAAAACAATTAGATTATTTGCTCTTGATTTCTATACGTGATACTTGACTTGGGCTGTGCTCTCATCAACTATGAAACACGAGCGGAAGTTTCAGAAAACAAGAAATTTTGTGGGAACAAGAGCTGAGGCACAAGTGTTTTTACAGCTCTTGATTTCTATGCGCGATAGAAATCTTCAGCTCATAATCTAATTGTGAAATAGAAACACGAGTGGTTTCACTTTGAGTGAACAAGAAAAGTTGTGGGAACACGAGCCCACAGGTGAGCGTTTCTACAACTTTTTCACATTGCACAGAAAATTCCACGAGTGGTCAACAAATGTAAATTCCACGAATGTAAATTCTCTTTGCTTGAGCCATCATTATGTCAACAGCTCGTGGTAGTTCTGTGTTTCTATCAAGTTTTGGTATAAATCTACTAGCGTTCTATCGCGAATGCCGTTCTCTGATTGGCCACCCTACTCACCATCTATTCTGTGATAGACAATGAGTAACGCAGGGCTCAAAAAGTATTTGAATTCCAGCTTGCCCCATGGGCAAGTAACTCTCAAATACTGCTTGCCCGGGGCACTTCCTCACTTGCCCAAGTTTTCAAAGTCCTTAATAATTCATGAAACCAGAAATGGAAGTTATTCACTGGCGTGTTCGAATGTAATAACTTGTCTGACTTGCTTGTAATCTTCTTAGTTTTGATCTGTTTCATTTACCATTTCCTGAATTGTGGGTATCTTAAAAAAACCTTGAATCAATGTTTTCAATCTGTGAAACTGGGTTGTGTGCCACTCCTTGAACGTTAAACTGCATCTCGCCTAACTCCAAAAAAATCATTTTGTAGGGAAGCGCATAAAATTAAAAACAAGTAGTAAAAAAAAAAACAATTTGTTTCCCCTTTTCAGTTCTGAAACAGGCACCGTGCTGATTTTGTAAAGCCGGCAAGTGCGTATTTTTTTTCTTTTAGGTGGTTGATAAATGCATAGTTTCAGTTGAGTGTAAATGTCTGAGTTTGAATGAAAAACTATTTTCGGTCAAATTTTGTGATGACTGCTAATCAATCTTTTTTCAATAGTCCATGGCAGTGCCTTAAGTAAGCTTATATTTCTTTTAGAAAACTTGTATCTTTCGCGAAAGATCGTGAGGGAGATTTTTGGTTGCTGGTGAGGGATTCGTTTTGCAGTAGAAATATACAGCTTCTTTTCAGGTACAGCTTCTACAGCTGTCAGTGATACAACTATGTCACGTTTGTTCTTTTACTGTGAAACTGGTAAATGCTCACAAAAAAAAAAAAACAGCAAAATACTGCTCAAATTTTAAGAAATAAACAGAGCATTTTCGTGCTGGTCACAGTTACTTTTAGTCATGGAAAGAACTTTGATCAGGGCAGATTTTGATCATATGCTAGGTAACCACTTCTGAACTGTGATCACATGCCACGCAATAACGAAAACAATGCTATGACCTGTAATTTTTGTCAAGACCCATCTAAACATTAGTCGTTACAAAGTCGTTATCAAACATTTACCGGTAGTCGGTGGACGGCTTGCCTGGGTTCTTGCCCATGGGGCAAGTGAGGAGGGAAAGTTACTTGCCCGAGAGAAAATTGTACTTGTCCTGGATAAGCGGACAGGGTTTTTTTTTTAGCCCTGTAACGTAGCAGTGTGCCCTTGTTAACAAAATGACGGCCACTTCTTGGTGTTTTTGAAGTGTCTGTGAAGAGGATTTTGATAAAGTTTTGAATGACTAGTTGATTTATACTAAAATAATTAGATTATTCACTCTCAATTTCTATGTGTGATAGTTGCCTCAGGTTGTCCCCTCGTCAACTATCATGTAATAGAAATCTCGAGCTCATAATCTAATTGTTTGATAGAAACACAAACTTAAACCAATCAGTATACATATTTTCTTTGAGCTATTTTCTAATGGTCAATAAAGAATGCATATTTAGCTTTGAAGTTTATTTTTCAGATTATGATAGTGAATAAGCCATTGAAATATAATCACACTGCTCTGGCAAATTTTAAGCCAAATACCACCAAACATACATTTCTGTAAAGTCAACTTCTTACCGGGAGGTTAGAGCGCCAGACTTGAAATCCCAGTCTGACCACAAGCTGGTGTTGCTATGGTAGTCCTGAGCTCAAATCCTTGGAGTAGTTAACTTGGAGTTTTAACCAAGTTATGTTCAGTTACATTATTTTTACCAGTGTTTGTTTCCAGTGGCCAAGTTATAGATATTTGTTTTACTAATAAAAATTGCAAATTAAGCTCTTCAAAACATTTGTGACATATCAATGTGCTTAGGATGTTTTAAAGCTTCAAATTGAAAAAAATTATGGACTTTTAGTTTTGTAAACATTACAGAGAATTCAGCTGTAAACATAAATCACAAACTGCACTTCCATTTAACCTACTTTTCACTTTCTTGTGCCCTTTTTAAAACCATTGTGTCATCACTAAACAGAATTAACTCACCCGCCTGCATCCCAGCAATGTAAGCCAATTTTAACACAAGAGTATTTTTGCAGTCCCCAATGGCAAATACATCTTTTATTTCTTCTACTTGTAAGTATCGGTCAACTTTTAGACTTCCATTCTTTTCCATCTTGTCTGAGAGCTTGGATTGATAAGCAATAGAGTTGACCTTCAGACCTGTACAGCGGAACACCACGTCTGTCTCAACACTAGTCCCTTTGTCTGTAGTCAGCGTCACTGGCCCAGTGATCCACGGCTTTTCTGAATCAAACTGGCAACAAAATACAGAACAATTTTACAAGGAACTATTGATGAAAGGTGTTTTCCTCCTTTTAATATCGACTTCTGGCAATATCTGCTTTTGTTTTGAAATGAAAAAAGTACAGGTGGATCCAGGGAGAGGGCGAAGGAAGTTTTCACCCACCCCACCGCACAGAGAACCTGTTTGTGCAGGAGCACACCTCAGAAACCTCTTGGCCATGTTGGAGGCTTACACCTTACACCTCATTCTTACAGCCCTTTCTAAAAGAGATCCTGGATCCATTTCTAGTAAAAGGTCCAATCACAGGGTTCAGCAGAGTCAGATGATAATTCACTGGCACCAGCAATAAACTCTGTTTTCTTTGATATGATGTGACTAAGAGTGTCTCCATAATCCTATTATAAAGTGTTCAGAAATTACTAAGTTGCTAAACTCTGGATGCAGCTTATCTGTGAGTGCAGCTTATCGATTGGCATTTACAGTATACAAGCTGTATCCGAAAGTTTGATCGATTTGTTAACCACTGAATCTACAGCACATGTAAGTTCATAAAATGCTACACAAATTTTTATAGCCATTTATGCCAAGAGTACCAACAACATCATCATTCTGAATATGATGTCCACTTGGTTTGTTAATATATATTTTCTTTACACTGTACTTACATCCAAGTCGTCCAAGTCAACACGTTCTCCAAGAACTGTCTCAACCTTAAGGGCCTTTAGTCCATCATGTATCTTTTTAATTAATTTCTGTGACAATCTGTCATCCAAGATTTCTTCCCTGTTGTGCATCAGGGTGACTTTTTTGTTTGGGTAATCAGAGGCTAGTTCACCAACCAACTCCACCCCTACAGCACCGCCACCAATGACAACGATTCTGTTACTTTACGCCACCTGAAATAAAAAAAAAATTGTATCAAACCTTGATACATTGCACCTGCAGTGATGTGTCTTAATACTTCACCAAATTAACCATTTAATTTCCCCTAGTCTTTCATAAAGCAGAGCAAGATAATCACTACACAGGAGTAGGTATCACAGGTACCCTGTGAAACATCAAAAAGCTCAGGTATGATAGCCCAGGCCTAATGGAAATTCTATTGTGGTAGGGTTAGAGGAATTTATCCTTCAGGATTTTTTTGGGAAATATTTGAGAGAAAATTGAAATTACAGAAGTACTAAAAGAGATCAAATACTTGGCAGAATGACTTTACTCAACCACAACAGGTTTGGGTCGATACAGTTGATGTTTCTCAATGGAACTTGAACACTTTTTTAACCATTTCAGAATAGTCCTTACGCAAGCTACAATCATGCGACATAATCGCAGAAATGCTTTTTCAACTGTTTGAACAGGGTTTGAGCCCAGGCCAAAACGTTGATCAAGCAAACCAAGTGAAAACAGTTTTTCTCAATAAAAGAGTCATGAAATCAACCAACCAGAAATGGTAGATCCCAATAGATCACAACCTTAGTTTTTAAAATTATTTATCATGCTTGTGGGAAAATTTGAAGAAGGGGGTCTAATTAAAACAACTGTCTGACTACAACATCTTGCTCAAAGGATAATTAAGTTGGAAAATAATTGTTTGCACTCTTTCCACTTAATTGAAGGACCACAATTAAGGTTACCGTATACCTTCAGGGGTGTCTCACGTCCAAGCGATGTAGCGCGTCCGGTTTAAGATGTAGATACCTAAACCCCTATATCAAATTAAAGCTTATAGAGCTGGCTATCAAACCATACCAAAAATTTTGAAATAAAATGAAGTGCCGATTTTTTCACGGCCACTAAATGCAAGCGTCCTAATCACCTTTTGGAAGCTACAAGTCAAAGCGAATTTTGTTTTTCGCCAATTTATTTTTTTCCTCGGTTTCAGGACAAAAAGCGCTAAAAAAGCGTGTCTGCGTTTTTCCACATTCAATTGCAGTAAAAAGTTACAGAACATTTTCAAAATAGGATTTAAAAAATGTGAAGTGATCGTACAAAAATTGCTCTCGGAGAAAAAATATTTCGAAATAAACAATTCGCAGACACGTTTTTGTTTTTCATATGTTAATCTAGCTACTGTCCAAATTTGAGGGCAATCAAACAAATCCCCTTTGAGTTGTAACTCTTTAAAGTGTCTGCTTCAAGCGAAAAAATTTATTCAAGAAAACAGTGCTAAGAAAAATCTCTTGCTTCGCAAACAAACTCCGCCCACAAACGCCTTCAACTAGGTTCTCAGATCACTGAGCCAATCAGCGCTTGGAAAATTTACTACCATTAACTCGCGGTGAAATTTACGCGTGAATCTCGAAAAAACCCTCGTGTTTCGCAATGCGCTCAAGGCGGATAATTTTTCTGTAGCTCGGTTTTTCTTGAAGCTGGTGTGGCAAAATGGGGAAGAGGAAAAAGGATACGAACGCTAGAGTGGCTGGGCGACGAGAACAAACTGAACAAAAGAAAGCGCGGCGGAGCAAATGTGCATGGAAAATATTCCAGTGGATCTCAATGAGTTGGGCGATTCATCAGTATCGGACTCAACAAAAGAGTCAATGTAAACATCGCTGTTATAGCTGTCGAGTTCCCAAAGTTTTACAGAATCTTTCTCTACTCTTGACTCGATCTTTTTGCCCGCTTGATACGATAGCTATAGCTTCATCCGCAAGGCCAACTTTCGCTTCTTCACTCATTGATGTGTTTTCATTCGTTCTTCGCTTTTTCGAACTGGTAAACAATGTTTTCCGTGGCCCATGTTTACTTATAACTTAATAGAATTACATCTAATACGAAAAATGCTTGGATCTGAGTAGCCAGCCAATTTGTGGTATCCATATATTCCCGCAAAAGTAGTCTCGGTTGATTGCGTACACGTTATAGGGCTGTCAATCAAGAGGGAACTTTTACTTCCGGCCGTGACGTAAAACCTCCATTTCTCCGCCAATATTGAGTTTTTTTCAATTTTGTTTTCAGAAATTAGAGATTACTCTTCGACCATTACTTTGAACCAAAAATCCAAATTTGAAGAAAATTGCCGATCTGAAGGTATACTGTAACCTTAAATGCCCAAAAAGGCCAAGTTTGAGGCCCACAACATCCAAGAGTAATGAAAAGTTCATGGTTGTCTAAATGTTTCAACATTTGATAGAAAAATTCATAATAATATTTTAAAGTTACTTAACATTCATTTCATTTCACACCATAAAATCTCACAATAGGGGCGACAGGTCTAGAGGTCCAAAGCTTGGCTATCTTCTGTTGCCAATTTTATCATGCCATAACTTCCATTTTTATTACTCAGGTTAAAACCTATTACAAAGTGGAGTTCCAGAAAAGAAATGCCTAAAACTTAATAGGGATTTCCAAAGGGGTGGGGTGGGGAGGTTCTTATAGAAAATCTCCCATGGGAGGAGGTACATGTATGGATATTTTCTTGAACTACACAATATTTAAGAAATAGAAAACATGACAATAATTATTATTGTTCCATGTTTCTATCAAGTTATAGAAACATGAGTGAAAGCTTGGGAGAACGAGAAATGCTGTGGGAACACGAGCCAACCTGTGAGTGTTTCCACAGCTTTTTCGTGCTCTCCCAAACTTCCATTCTTGTTTCTATAACTCAGTAGAAACACAGAGAACATGTTTTCTATTTCTTTAAGAAAAAATCCACAACGAAAAAAAGAAAAACAAGTTGTTTTCTTTGAAAATCAAAATGAAATTCTCTTTGCTCATGCCATCATTACGTGAACAACTTGTGCTAGTTCTGTGTTTCTATCGAATTTTAGACCAATCAGTGTGCATATTTTCTTTAAGCTATTTTCTAAATATAATTTATATAAACATAATCAAAAGTATGTCACATGATCATGCAAGGACATTTTTTAAGTTGATCAAAGAACTTTCAGTGAGATGGCCCTTTCAGACCCATTACATTTACTTGTACCATAAGCACTTTTTAAAGTGTATGTACATGTACCAATACAGTGTATAAAGTCTATTTCCATAGTCCTGTAGTTAAAATCACTCTGCATTTGAGCGAACTGTAGTACCCCATCAGACAATGTTTACATGTATCTCTGATACCATAGGGGTGGATGTACATTTTTTTTTTTGTAGGTGGGGGAGCTGATCCATCATAAGGTCTCCCCCCCACCCCACCCCACTGGCAATTCATTGCTGGTATCTATTTACATTCTAAAACTGAGTGAAGAAAGTCTAAGATCTTAAAAGGTCTCTTGCTTGAGAACAAACACAACTTTACTTAGACTCCAACCAGGGGTTGAACATAGATGGCTGGATTACAAGTCCGGCTGAAAAGCTCTCATACATGTACAGTAGTTACCAATTGGCCACTGCATCTCTCTTGACAACGTTAAAAAGAGATTCAGAAAATGCTGCATACATGTATACAGTGATGCACTGCTGATATGAGCAAAACAAAGCGGTGGTTGGGCTTCCACTGTAGTTACACATAGCTATCATTATTATGAATAATGATTATCTATACCTGGTCAGCACATTCACTATAGAGTTTTTCAGCATCTCTCATGCCTGTTCCTAGAGGTACTTTACCTACAAAGGAAATCACAGAACAATCATAAGTACATGTATAGGGCACACAAACATTCAGTATTTGCAATTATATCATAATTGCCACAAACATCACTTTTCAAAATTCCCTGACTTTACCCTGATAAAATTACATGTAATATTTCCCTGACCAAATAAATACAAAATGTCAGATCTAGTAAGGGCTTCCGGCCTTAACTTACATGTACAACTGTCCTTTCCACTCATTTGTAAAGAGTGATAAGTTTTCCACAGATTTTCATTTTTCATTAGGTAAAAATATCGTTGAGATCACAGTGACCCCAAATGTTTCTTCCAGCCTTCAACAGTATTAAATCAGCCACGCTAAATTATTTCCATTTTCCCTGACTTTTCTTCAAATGTCTATTTTCCCTAACTCAAAATGATTTATTTCCTGACTTTTCCCTGACCTCAAGAACAATTAATTTCTTTTTTCCCTAGCCATTTCCTGACCTGTGACAACACTGAATATACACTACACAGTTTATTCCTTTAAAAAATCAATCAACCTCAATTTATCTATCCAAAATATTAGAGTTATTTAGTGTTTTGGCCAATCAGCAGCTAATCTGAGACACAATAATGTGTACAGCTGTATGATGGCCACTTGCTACAATGTAGCTTACCTGGAAATGGTACGGATGAACCACAAGCAAACACAAGATAGTCATAGCTGATTTCTTCACCACCAGCAAGTGTCACCGTCTTTCTCAAAATATTGCTACTCACCACTCGATCCTTCACAAATGAACCATGCTTGAGCGTCTCCTCATAAGGAATAGAGTCTTTTTGATAAATGCCGGCTCAACAATAGCACAGAGAGCTCCCACATTGTGATGGAAAACATCCTTACCAAGGGTCGATGAGAATGACTTTGCAGTAGCTGTCAAGTACAGCAAGTTGGACGCCACCATAACCGCCACCTACTATCACCACTTGACAGGCATGCTTAGGAGTGGACGATGATGAAGACGAAGATGAATTCGCCATAATGTATTACATGAGCATGTAATAACCAATCTATCTCATGTGTACAACCTGAAAAATATATCTTATTATTACGCTGTACTCTCTGATATTAAGGTATTGCAAAATGATCCTTCTGCAAAATTTTGTTTTCCACATTATTACTGATGTACATCATATTGAGCCCATATTTAAGAGAAAATTAACCTTTTAGCAAGGTTAAATTACAATATTAAGTTCCTTCAAATAAATCAAAACTAATTGTGGGGCATTGACTGCTTATACAAAAACAACATAACCAGAAAACAAATGCCTTCATGAAAAGAGAACACTCTAACGGTGAAATACATGTATGATTTTCAAGTACCATGAACATGTAAAACAAATTCTTTGTCCCCTAGGATCTACATTGTACAAGTGCATATAGTCCATGATATATTAGACTGAACTAGTGAAAAAATTAAGTGTACATGAATAGTGCCAGGTTTATCCTAAAATAATGTTACTGCTATGCAGAGAGGATGGGGCAGACATAAATGAAATTCAATAACACTTGTGAATACTATCGATTCCGTACCTGTAGCAAAATCTCACTCTCTACATTGCAGTATTTTTGAAGCTCTTTTCAAATGTTGACTTCCCTATGTTATAATTCATAAATCTTTATAAAATGCTCCAATACATAACATATGAGGTGACCCACAAAATAACTCAAAGATGTCCTTCACATACTTGCCCAACTAATTAAGGACGGTGCCTACTAATTGCAAACGTTTTTGCGCCAGGTTAAGACCATGCAGAAAAAGTAGATCTTTGCAAGGGCTGTTAGAATCTACAAAGAAAAATGGGGGTAGCCACGCATTTTTTCCGAGATAATTAGCCTTGAATCTCAACAAAAATGCTGACATCAGCATTTTCCTGAAAAAAGAAGGAAAGGATATTTCATCACAGATTTCCATAGAATTCGCCTTTACATACAGAAAAGCAAACACAATTAAAAAGATCTTTAAACTATATGGCAAATGGTAAGAAAAAACATTTTTGATATGTTTTTAATGACAAAATCGTTGCAAAAGCGCTTTTAGCGTATCTGACAGCCTTCCTTCCTTGTTCAGCTAAAATACAGTCTAAATGCCTTTTGCTCAAAACCAGAAACTAATCACGTGTTGAACAGACTTGCCACTTCCATTTCATAAAATAACATGTAGGGGTAACCACTTGTTTCTTAAAGTTACTGATCTTTTTTGAAAACTTTTACAGTGCCCGTTACATTTTTTCCTGTCACCTCCCCAGTAAGACATTTGTGTATCTCGCACTTGTCTTGCACACGCACTACGCCATCTGCAGGTACATGTTTACAGTTGGATTTCAGTATGATTTTCGACAGATAACAGTTAGGTTTTCAGCTGGAAGATGAAAACAGTTAGTGGTTAGCGATATGCTGCTATTCTGGTGTTCCTGGTTTAAGTACAGGTTCATTAAACTTGATTTGGTCACAGTAGGAAAATTTTGCTTTCATTTTGTCGTGTATGTGATAGTGTAGTTAATTGCGTCAATGTCAGCCCCCAGCGCGCGCATGGAGCTAAACCATGGCTTGCGTGATGCGCAGAACGTGTGCGCACCAACAAAAGTAGGCACTGTCCTTAAATGAAGTAATTTGGATTTGATTGGATTTTCACAGTTTTTAACGGAACAAAGTCAAGTTTCTGTAGTGGTTCATAGTCTGCAACTTAAGTTGTTACATTGTTTACATCTTAAAATCTTTAAGTGTTCAAGAACTAACTTATCTTACCCTCTCAGAGAAAAAAAGCAGTAAGTTATTAGTTACATATTTGAGGTTACCACCTATTCACCCAGGAATCCAAAACAAAAATCCTTGATTTACACAAATCACTGGATGCATGCATAATTTATCGTAAACATAGGTACAAAATAGGATGTTGGTACCTCTTAGGGACTCCTTTCAAAATTTCCGACAAGCACCCCTGCCCTTTTTGTATGGGAGTCCCGTCAGGCCCCTGTGTCTCCGAGGATGATCTTCATTTGTCTATTTTTAACTTTTTAGCCTTCGTCCTCTCTTGCTGGTAGTCAGAGTAAGTATGAAAACACACGACCTTCCTCAGGTGCAAGTTAAGCTTATTAAATTCATGTTCATGCATCACTAGTGTCAACAATGCTTCTTATCACTTCAATCGTTACTATGAATGAGGTCACACTATAGTAATTACATAAACAGTTGATCGTCTGTTGTGGTGGTAAATGGAGCAGTGCGGTCATTTGACAAAATTAAATGAGCTCATCTTCATTTCATTTTGGCTAATTTTCAAGAACTATGTTGTCTCCGTTTGTTTTACCATGGACTCCCAATAACTGGAACCTTCAAGGGAAATTGAAAAAGGGAGTTTAAGAAACTACAGCGACGTGGAGGACAACGTCGATTAAAATCAAAAGGGCTGTGAGCCACTGAACTTAGAAAATAATTTGTTAAAGGGTGTAATGAGGCATTGCTCATTAAGGATCTACTTGTGATGTGAGGGCAGTCTAGCTTTCAAACAAGCCCATAAAGTCTTTTTCCTTTCAGGAGTGTGTTGTGACATTTACAAAATGAAACAGGTCAATGTTAAGAAACTATAATTTGTTACTCAGGCCTGCCTACAGGGTTTACATCACATGCATTTGTACACGTCTTCCTAGTGTTGCAGTCAAAAACGGCAAGATCATTTTGTCTGGTCAAAAGTGATGTATAGACTAGAAGTAATGTCCAATGCTTGCTTATAGCCAGCTCTCAGTTGGCTTAAGATTGTTAGATGCAACCATGGATTTCATTCTTTGGTAAAATTCGAGAAAATCCTTTGTTTTAAATAATAATTTATTAATATTTTAGTTCAAAAATTTGACCAAAAAGTGAAGATTGGAACCAAGATAAACAGTGCTTTTATTGGGAACGTAGTTCCTTTTTGCACCAGATCCACTGAAATATTTACTGATTTAGGTAACAGTCTTTTAGATATGCAGATTATGCAGTTTTTGCTGAGTTATCAGTGCAATGATGCTGTTACAGCAGTAGGGTATATACCAAAACGTTCAGTATGATAACACCAAAATTTAAGAATAAAATTCAACAGGCTGAAGTTGGAGCACAATGTTAGGATACACAGATCGCAAATCAAGTTTATTAATAGCATGGATTTCTGCCAAGTGATATATGAGACAAGATGATCCATTTCAGTTAGCTTTAAAGTACTATATTGTACATTGAAATTTTGTGTCCTTTACAGTGTTGAGTTCAAGTACTTACATTCGCTTGTAGCCCTAACATAAGGACTGAAGTTAACTCTCTTTCCATAAATAATGCGAGTCCATTGCGAGTTTGTGTCCAAACGTAGTCATTCGAAATTAGTACATCGAGCTGTAAGTCACCTCGAAACTTCATTGAGTCCGTTAAATGACACCACTTCTTATTAGATCCACGAATGAGAAACACTGCCATCAAAACAATCCAGTTTGTAAGTAAATCCTGTCACCTCCACCTGAACAAGCTCGACCCAACACCGGAACTCACTTGGGTATATGCTTCATGTGAGAATGCCATTCATTTGTCCAAGTATTCTCACTATGTACTTCATGTCAAGCCAACATATAATCTCCTTTCGCTGGCGTGAAATGCTTTGCTAATTTCAGCTGCTTTGCTTCCTTGAGATGCTTTGCTTACTTAAGATGCTTTGCTTATTTCAGGTGCTATGCTTACTTGAGGTGCTTTGCTTACTTTAGATGCTTAAATTTGCTTACTTGAGGTGCTTTGATGAACAAGTAGCACAGTGTTCAGGGGCATCCAACGACCGTTTTCTCTCGAATGCTTTTAAGCGTTGTTTTAGGCTATCTGGGGTACTTTTTAAGTTCTGTAGGTTAATTTTAGGTTACGCTTAAAAAGAATTATCTGTTCGGTTATTCTAGGGGAACTTGAGTATTCTCGAATTTATTAGGGCATTTTTGTCCATTTACCCGAAAACCTTAGATCTTATCGCCTTTCAGAAAATGATAGCTGACCTTTTTTCGGTACCCAAAACGACATTTTTAACAATCAAGAAAATCAGAGGGGATTAAAAGCCTTCCGAACAGATAATTTACCGAAACGATCCCTTGGGTGCCCCTGAGTGTTATAAGCGCTGGTCTAGCATGTCATATAAGATTATGACAATTCGAATCCTAGAGCTGACTCAATATTCTTTTTCCTTTTCTTCTTTAAGGTTTTTTTATTTTTCTGTAAAGAAATCATCTACCGAAAGTTGGCGTTTGTCTTTCCGTTTCTTGCGTTTAAAAAATCGTCTGGAGCTTTTAATCATTCGCTTATAACGATTGCTTTCGAACTCACAATTGCGGCAATATCACGTAGGTTTGTGAAGAAAAACCACGAAAACTTTTTCTAAATCAAATCGCTAACGAGGAACCATAAGTATTTTCCTTACAACGAAAAAATCGTCATACTTTCTACCTCTCGAAAATAACTAACTTGACACGTTGCAATCGACTGTAAAACGACCTTAGGCGTCTTAGACGGCGGATGTTCCAAACCCGGCGGGGACTACTATATGAAAAGCTCGGCATGCTCGTCGTCTCGGTACAAATCAAGGATTCTGGTTTTACTTAAGGTTATTGATGACGAAACGTCACCATTTTTAGCTGTCAAAGTATCCTTTAGGGTGCACTCGAAGAAGTAATAATGAAAGACACGCTCTCATTTCCTTTCTGTTCTTAGGTTTGATATCCGCTGGTCTCTGGATTACATGAGTCGGGTGTACAAGTGCGCGCAGGATCCTTTCTTGAGCAGTGGCTAGTAATCGAACATATTCTGTTTTAAGTGGTATCTTTTAGGGGTCTAATGAAGCTCAAGCAACGCCCACATTAGTCTCCTTTAGGAATTAAATTCAAATTTTCCAACGAGAATCCCTAACCTTTTCATGTGGGAGTGCCCCCCTCGCCCCCTCCCCGCTCGGGTTTCCAAATGTCTAACGGGGAGGAGTGAACGAGTGATGGAGTGAAATCATGCCACCACCACAACTTGGAAAATAATATTTTCTAAGTTAAAAAATAATTTTATATTGTTTATCCAATGAATCTCGTAGCCTGCGAAGCAGGCGTTTCCAAAAAAGCACACGAAGGGAAAGAAACTGCGAGTGAGTGCGAAAAATAAGCGCGTTCCTTCGCTCGCCCGCTTGCTCGCTAACTTGTTCGACCTCTCCGCCCGGAAAAGGATAGAAAACGGCTGCTACGCAGACTACGAATCTCGCGACATTCTAAAATCGTTTACTTACTTTCTTTGTTATTGTCAAGGCTCTCACCAAACTGAATCTGGGACACACCGATAAATTCAAAATAAAAATGTAAAATATTAGCCGTCGTGGTTCGCTTTCTCAAGACAACGCAGAAAGTGGTTATTTCACGTTGTTGTTTTGCAGAGGACGGCAGAGAAATGTACCAAGAATTACAACGCACGTGCACAGCCATTGTTCTGCTCATAGCAATGGTTCTTATCATTTATACATTGTTAATCGAGATCCACAGGTTTATTATTAACTATTAAGTGTAAACCCTCACTAAATCAAGTTTGATTAACTGATTGATTGATTGATTTTAATCGTTACTGTGAATGAAGTCACGCTACAGCAATTTACGAAAACTGTTGATTGTCCTGTTGTGCAGTGCTTTCATTTGACAAAGTTAAATGAGCTTAGCTCCACTTTGGCTAATTCTCAAGAACTTTGTTGTCTCTGTTTGTTTTATATTCTTGTGATGACCGGAGTTGTTAAGTTGATGTTTTGCAGCAAATCAGGAGGGCATCACGAAACCGAAAGTATACAGACACTAAGAAAACATTTCACAACACTCCCGAAAGGGGGGGGGGGGGTGGTGTGGGGCACTCCGTTATGTAAGCTATAACTGTATGTGCCGCCGTGAAGGGTATAGGTTTTCGGGCAGTTTAGTCTGGGATAGGATGGATAGGGTATAGAAATCAGACAGTTTTCGTCTAGAATTGAGTTTAACTTACCGGAAAAGTGGCCAGTGTATAACTAATTTGGTCCAGAACAGTGTTCTTAACCCTGGGATCTCGGAGGCAACTATGTAAGATATTGGTTTAGTTAGCTTATGTTGGACTATGATACTGATTAAATTTCTGCTAGGTAAATGGCTATACTCTGGGATAGTGTGGGGGTTTTTGGTGCCTAGTCTAGAATAGGGTTTCAGAATCAAGCTGATCTTGGTCTAGTAAAGGATCAGTGTCCTAGCAGCACCCCCTACCCGAAGGTTCACAGCGTACCCCCCGGGCAATACCCCTACCTAGTTGCCAAGAGAATTCTCAGAGCTAACGTCGTCAGCCTTTATACATACACCCGTCGGCTCAAGTCCCTGCATACCTCAGTTTCCACGAGAACACACTCTTATCAGGTTCTCTGTCCTACTAAACTACCCGGTGTATTGCTGTCTGCTGTTCTTCGACTTCTGTGATTGAAGGTTAGTTTCTTTGTATTTTTACTTTATATTTTTAGACGTAGAGTTTACCTGAGTATGTGCGCCTTTTTGCGATTAATAACATAACGACAACACTAGTTGCGGCTCTCAGGCACTGTTAGCTTTTTTATCCAGACTGAATTTCACACTCCCCACTCGAGCAGAGGGCTCAACTGAAATCACGCTACAATTATCCAAATTACTGTGATATCACCTTATTTGTGTTGGCTCATAAACAAGACTCTTCTAGGAAGCGAAGGAACTGTTGTAAGCTGAATTGAAACTCGCTTCTGAATAACTCTATATCTAGGAACTGAGTTTCAAATACAAACCCATCTGTCGCTCTCAAAACCCTTTTATCCCTTAGCTGGAGTTAAGCAACATTAGTTGTAGCCGAAAGATCTTACGTCAGATATAAAATCAAACGGCTTTTTTTAATTAATTTGGCGATCAGGAGCCAAGAAACCTGTACTTGAAGACAGACCAATTCATAAATCTAATAGTCTTATTAAAATCTTCGGTATGTGCGGAAAACTACGGCGAGCCTATGTGGGTCGATCACTTACACCGAGTGTTAATTATGTATAATTTTCTGTTACACAGTCGCGAAATCTTGGCTTGTAGAAAAGAAACACAATCTGATGAAGTCAATGATGTGAAAACATTCGATTATCAACATTTATTTCGCGAGTTTCAGTAGCTTAACGCTTGAAGAAAGGCATGTGTTTTCAAATTTGTAAACTCGGGTTATCTAGTCCTCAAGTACTAGAGTCTCCTTCGATCTTCCTATTTTTCTAGCTAGATCGAAGGAGACTCTGCTTGTATGGTACAAGCACTCGATCCAGTAATTTTCATGTCTGATAAATATTGAAATTCAGTCTTTCCAAGCAATGATATAGATTTTTTTCAAGACCATGTCTTTCGCAAAGCGACATCTGTATGGTGATGAATATCGCTGAACTTTCGCCGGACTCGTTCCTGTAGCCTATTCTAGGCGTTCGGCGTAACGCGAAAAACTGCGAGCGAAAAATGAGAAGTGCGGCGCGGGAATGTATTTTTGTGACACACGCACAGACAAAAAAAAACGTACTGACTAATTATTAATGTCCCTGCATATTTCAGTTTCCAAGAGAATCGCCACTCGAGTCAGTTTCTCTGTCATACTTTACTACCCGGTGTATTGCTGTTTGCTGTTCCTAGACTTTTGTGATTGAAGGTTAGTTTCTTTGCATTTCTACTTTATATTTTAGACGCGGAGGTTTAACCTTAGTATGTCAGTGCTCCTTTTTTGTGATGAATAACATAACGACAACACTGGTTGTGGTTCTCAGGTACTTTTAGCTTTTTATCCAGACTGAATTTCACACTCCCCACTCGAGCAGAGGGCTAAAAATCACGCTACAGTTATCCAGATTACTGTGATTTTTATAACCTTACTTGGGCTGGCTCATAAACAAGCAGCTGAATTGAGGCTAGCGTCTGAATACGTTCAATTACAACCGAACCCATCTGTCACTCTCAAAACCCTTTTATCCTTTAGCTGGAGTTAAGCAACATTAGTAGTAGCCGAAAGATCTTACGTCAGATATATAATCAACCGGTTTTTTATTAATTTGGCGACCAGGAGCCGAGAAAACCCACTGTACATGAAGACAGACTAGTTGATAAATCTAATATTCAATTCTTCGGTATGTGCGGAAAACTAGGGCGAGCCTATGTGGGTCGATCAGTTATACCGAGTGTTATAATCATGTATGATTTTCTGTTACACAGTCGAGAAATAAGAAACACAATCTGATGAAGTCGATGATGTTAAACACTGGATTATCAACATTTATTTCTTGAGTTTCTTTCAGTAGCTTACGCTTGAAGTCCTTGAAAAAGGGCCTGTATAGCTTTGCTTCGTTTTTTCCGTGATGTTGGTAGAGTGAGAGCCATGCACAAGAAAAAAAAAACACACTGACTAAATGTCAATTCAATTCTTGACAACTTGTTCCTGTTTAATTGCGGTTTTCTTTGTGAACGTTCTGATCCGGCTGAGAAACGTCTAGAAGACAAGAAACAACAGATCATTCTTTAGTTCAGGTCAACGACCCTTTTCACGCCCCTTGAATTCCTCCACGCACCCGAAGTCTTTTTTTCACTGAATGCCGGCATTCCCTAGTTTATTGCCGCTATTTTCCTTTTCTTGACATCGGTGAATGCAAGTTTGTTTTTTTTTTTCTGTGTTTTTTATCGTTAAGGGTAATCTTGATACAGTGTTATTGTAGAATTTTATTACTTCGCGGAAAGCGGCGCGGTTTGTCGAGATTTGGGAACCGTTTTTACGATCAAACGTGTTTGTTGTCTCAAGGAGTTTTCCTATAGGGGCAACACCAGTCGTTAGCTCTTTTGTGTACATTCTTGTGATATCGTGTGTTTTCGCATCTCTCTAAACACAACTTCGAAACGAAGGAAGCTGCTGTGGGCCTTATCGATCGCTTTTGAATGCTTACAAGAACCGTTTTTCAAAACTATAAGCTTTAAGGAGTTTTAAGAATGTCTTCTTCAGAAGCGATGCGGCTTCTCTATTGTTCTACAGTCAGTAGCTGAGCGTCTTAATTGTCTAGCTAACCAATTTCTTCTTTACCACCAATCTTGGCCTGTCATGTTTTTTTTTTTTTTCAATCGATTCATCACGGTCAGTGCAATCAAGAACATCTTTGGCTGGCGAAGATCCTATAGTACAAAGATCATCTTGGAAAACGTGAAAAGCTAAACATGTCACTGAGGCTGAGCTCAACTTAGATTTTCTCCGGCACACCAGCATTGATAGATGAGTCAGTAGTAACTGCATGAATAGCCTTGCGAGCCACTTCAAATTTGATAAGACGTTTGGGAAACTGTGAAAAAGCTAAACATATAAATCACAATGTAAAATGAAAGTCTGTTCATTCCTGAGGCTGAACTATCGAACATAGATTTTCTGACACCAACCTTAATAGATGAGCAGTAACTGATGCAAAAAAAAACTAAATTAACTGAACCCCTGAATAGCCTGCGCGCAGGTCTTCTTTCGACAGGAGAGATTGAGTTACCAAGCTAAAGGAGGGCTAATGTTTGCGCTGAGGGAGCGACAAATTAAATTGGCAGTTGTTCTTCCTCTCTGTTTTCAGTAGTTGGTAGAATGCTGAAGATTAATAGTTGGTAGCCGTATTATTGCTAAACCGTTTCGCGCATGACTTTTTATTTGGGTAAACTCGGTATGTTGATCCTAGCGTCAAATCCATTAAAACGCAATTGATTAAATCAGTTTCAAGCCACGCAATGGTGTCCATTACAACGTCTCACGCCAGGAAATGCCATAACATTTACAAGTTGTTTGTCAGTTGCTACTGAGACATGGGTGGCCGTCGAACAATTTAAAAGCTGTCTTAGCCGTCCAAAATAAAATTGGTTTTCAAGACAACTGCCTTTGTGTATCCAAACTCCCTCAGTTTTCATGCTGTGCAGCTCGCCTTATTAACTAACTGCTCTTTCTGTGTTAGATTCTGTGCGCGCGTTTGCACGGTTATATTTGTAAGTTTCTTTTCGTTCTTCACTCAATTCAAGAAAATGGAAAAGAACAAAGCGAGAAAAGCTTTTGCAGTCTTGTACATCATTTCTGTTTCTTTGATCTTGCCAAATGTGTAACTGGTGCCAAACCCATCAAAAAGCGAGTTATGTACCCGAAACATTTAGGTCACTAGACGATCACTTTCATGTACCGCAATTTGGTGTACATTTTAACATCTGTTCACAAGACTCTCATAGAATGAAAGCAAGCTCTAAAACCTGCCAGGATCTCGTTTGGTCATCTTGGCTTATATATTTTATCTCACCTAAATGTATAGACGTACCGATCCTAAAACGACCGTCCATCATGCTGCTTCTCCTGCTTTTTAAAAGCGGGAAATGGTAACACTGCATGCAAAATGTAATTGAATAAATGTGCACCTTCAACCTTCAAGTTAAACAGCGCAAGGAATTTATTGCTTTGTCAGACCTTTATCCGTCTAGTCTGTCTACAGACGTTTATTAATTTCTTTTAGTTCATTTATTTTTTTCTTTGCTACGAGTTATTCTTCTTCGTGAGTGCGAGCGATGCTATAGCGGAACGCGAAAGAGGCCTCAAAGCGAGCGTAAGAAAACTATTTTGTGTCTTTCTCCAGCTCCACACATTACATTTTGGCTCGTTCATGACATTGTAAACAATACGGCTTGCAATTACGCAGTGTAGATTTGGTTTATTTTGCATGTCTTCAGGTTTGAGTTTTCGAGACACCCAGTCTGAGTTTTCGTTTAGACGGTCTGAGTTTTTCAGTTCTGAGGTCAGTTTTCGAGACACCCGTTTACAACCCTTTCTATTTTAGAGGTGATTTACGAATGATCCTTTCAAAATTTCCATCTATCACTTCTGTCACTTTATGCCGTGGGACCGCATTCTAATTTGGCGGATAATAGTCTCTCCAGTAGCCTTCCATTTTGTCTTGAGTTCGCAAGTTCAAGATCGCAAGCTCAGAAAAATATATTAACCCGGCCGGTGGGATACTGAAGCCAAAATCTGCAGAGAAAAATAAAGCCCGCTGTGGTAGATAGCGATTCTTGGTTGCTTTGTAAGTTTATCCAGTGTTTTGGAAGCAGCATGAAGACATAAGAGCCAATTTAGCACGAGTGCGTCACAATACAAGACCGGATATTCATAACTGAATAAAACCTCATGGATCCATACGCTTCGATTGTTCTGCTGGTAAATTCTCCTCCAACAACTGCATCCGAGACGTAACCTTCCGCGAGATTCATATGGTGACCGAATGGAAAAGGAAAATTTGGAGCGAAAACACGTCAACAAAAATCTCGTAATTAATAATTAGAAGGACTCAAAGAGGAACTCTTTTTTTACGGAAACAAGGAAAATTTTCCATGTGACAAACAGCACTTCTGTTTGAGTATTACTGGTTTATTCTGCTGAGAATTCAGATCATTAAAAACGAGGAAACCTATGAAAAGGCGGAAATTAGTGCCTGGCACGTCTGCTTGCTACATGTAAATGAACACTTTCCTTTTTGCAAGAACCTTTGCTTTAATAAGAATGCTGAGTAGGAGATAAACCTAAATGTTAAGAATATTTTAAGGATGCACTCAAGGGTGCTAGTCACTAAAGGAAGTTTATCTTGATAACTTTATGAAAGAACAATATGACAGTCCGAATATGGTAAAATGTAAAACTTAAGTCCATACACTCTAATAACCAAAAGTTTTTAGGGACATATTTAATTTAAACATAAACGATGAGCTTGTCTTATTGCAGGGGTTAGTTTGGTAGAGCATGTGCGTTTGTATGGTTGTCTGTATCGAAAGTTATAGAACCACTCAGTGCAAAGTTAAACGAATGGAAATGATAACTAAACGACTAGACTGTATAAGTCATCGAAAGCGACATTACACTATTATTTATCTTCAGTTCCTCCTATGTATTTTCAAGATCTTTGCACCCAGCGTCGCTGCCATGTTTTCGGTTTTGACTCATTCGTTGAAATGTCTTGGACCAGTGCGAATAATAATAGGAGGCGGCTGTTCAATTTTGAGAGAATTTTCAAATATATTCCGTAATATAAATCCTTAATTACTCTCCCTTAAACACGATTCTCTTCTATTCTAATCTGAGATGCACCCAGTCTCTTGATGTATCAAACTGCTCTTATAGGGAAAACTTAGTTCCTTCCAGGAAGATTTCAAAAGAATAGCAAATCGCAATTATTAGTGCTTGAATAGACTCAAAACATCCTCTCATATACCCACCAGCCGCCCTTGGGTCTCAGATCCGGGGATGATCACGCGAGATGATTTTTCATTTGTCTATTTTTAGCTTTTTAGCCTTCATCCTTTCTTGGTTGTAATCAGAGTGGGTATGAAAACACATGACCTTCTACACTCAATGTTCATACATCACTACCGTCACCAATGCTTCTTATCATAATGAAACCACGTTACAGTAATTACGTAAAACCAAGACGATCAACTTGAAAGTTGATTGTCCGTTTTGGTTTTAATTCACCGACACGATTATTTAACAAAATTATCTGCGCTCAACTTTCTTTTGGCCAGTTCTAACGATCTTTGTTGTTTCCGTTTGTTTTGTACTGTTGTGATATGAACGGAGTTCCATAAAGTTCTTTAGTTGATGTTTTGTACGAAACCAGGAGGACATCACATTCGCTGCTAGCAGAGGCTCTTTTCCTGGTCCCCGTCAGCGAACACCAGGAAAGGAGCCTCTGCTAGCAGGGAAGACATCACAAAACCGAAAGTGTACTTACAAGAGCCACGCCCCACGAACAAAAAGGTTCGTTTCTGCTTGACCTGATTATTTGCGGCTTACTACGTAACTAAGAAAACATTTCATAACACTTAGTTGCCAAGACAATTCTCTGTGCTAACGTCATCAGCTCATATATATACACCCGTCGGCTCAAGGCCTTGCATATTTCGCCTTCCACGAGAACACACTCTAAACAGTTTCTCTGTCATACTAAATTGCTGTCTGGTGTTGTTAGACTTCTGTGATTGAAGGTTAGTTTCTCTGTATTTTCAAACATTAAGGGTTAAATTGAGTATGTGCGCCTTTTTGCGATAAATAACATAACGACAACACTATAGATGTGGCTTAAAGGTACCGTTAGCTGTTATATCCAGTCTGATTTTCACACTCTCCACTCGAGGATCGGGCTGAAATTCACGCTACAGTTATCCAGGTTTCTGTGATATCACCCTATTTGTGTTGGCTCGTAAGCACGACTCTTCTAGGCAATGAAGAAACTGTTGTAAGCTTTACAACCTATCTGTCGACCTCAAAACCTCTTCTAAGTTAGTCGAAGTAGTAGCCGAGAGATCTAGCGTGATATGTAATGTAAACTAATCTAGCGGCTTCTTTGTTAATTTGGCGATCACGAGCCGAGAGAACTCTACATGAAGACGGACCAATTTATAAATCTAATAGTCTTATTAAATTCTTCGGTATGTGCGGAAAACTACGGCGAACCTATGCACCTCGATTCATACCGAGTGTTAATCAAGTATAATTTTGTTACACAGTCGCGGAATAAGAAACACAATCTGATGAAGTCGATGATTTCTAAACATTTGATCATCAACATTTATTTCTCAAGTTAATTTCAGTAGCTTACGCTTCAAGAATAGAATGTGCTTTCAAATTTGTAAACTCCCGCCATCTAGTACTCGAGTACTCGATCCATTTCATGTCTGATAAATACTGAAACTCTCTTTCCAAGCATTAATGGAGATTTTTCAAGACCATTTTTATCGAAAAACAACATCTGTATGGTGATGAGTATCGATAAACTTTCGTCAGACTCGTTCCTGTAGCCTCTTCCAGGCGTTCAATTATTTGGGGCGTAACGTGAAAAACAGCGATCGAAAAAATTGGTGAGAAGTGCGGTGTGGGAAGGCAGGAAGCGCAGTGTTCTTAGTATTTGTCCATAGGGCTAAGTCTGATGCGGCTTTGCTTCCTTTTTTCCGTCATGTTGGCAGTGAGAGCCACGCAACAGAATAAAAACATACTGACTAAATGTCAATTCAATTCTTGACAACTTGTTCCTGTTTAACTGCGGCTTTCTTTGTCAACGTTGTGATCTGAGAAACGTCTAGAAGACGAGAAACAACAGACCATTCTTTAGTTGAGGTCAATGACCATTTTTACGCCTCTCGAATTCCTCCACGCAATCGAAGTCTTTTTTAACTGAATACCGCTATTTCCAAGCGTATTCCAAGCGTACTGCTATTTTCCTTTTCTTGTCATCTGTAAATGCAGGTTTTTTTTCTGTTTTTTATCGTTAAGGGTAATCTTAATAGAGTTTTAGTGTAGAATTTAATTACTCCGAAAGCGGCGCGGTTTGTCGAGATTTAGGAACCGTTTGCACGATCCAAACGTGTTTGTTGTCTCAAGAAGTTTTCCGATAGGGGCAACACCGATTGTTAGCTCTTTTGTCTACCATTCTTGTGATATCGTGTATTTTCGCATCTCTCTAAACAGACCTTCGAAACGAAGGAAGCTGCTGTGGGCGTTATCGATCGCTTTTGAATGGTTACAAGAACCATTTTTCACAACCATAAGCTTTCGGGAGTTTTAAGAACGTATTGTCTACAACCGATGCGGCTTCTGTATTCTACATTAGGTAGCCGGGCGTCTCAGCTAGAGGACAGACAAAACTCACAAATAGTTTTTGGTGATAATTGTGGCAACCCATTTCCCCCAATCTTGTTTCGTTATGTTCTGTTCCTCATCGATTCATAAAGTGCAGTGCAATCAACATCTTTGGCTGGCGAAGAAACTTGGGCACAAAGATCATTCTTTTTCACAGTTCATGGCATGATTCCATCACTGCGAAATCTTGGCTTGATTTTAGCGTAACGTAATGAGTGTAACTGAAAATATACCACTGAATTAGCGTGCTACTGGTGGGGGCGGAAGCTACTTCAAAAACTACATGCTTGACAAGATGTCTTGGAAATTGTGAAAAGCTAAACATGTTACTGAGGCTGAACTATCCAACATAGATTTTCTCACACCAACGTTGATAGATAAGTCAGTAGTAATTGAATGAATAGCCTGAAGGTCCTGAAGAGCGTAGCTGAATAACACTGATTCTTAAATCGGGCATAAGCGACTGGTAAGGGGGGAAGCCACTTCAAATTTGTTAAGACTTTTGGGAGTGAAAGTCTGTTAATTACTAGGACTGAACTATCGAACATAGATTTTCTCACACAAACAACCTGAATAGCCTGATTGAGTGACCAGCCTAAAGGAGGGCTAATCTTTGCGCTAGGGGAGCGACAAATTAAATTGGCAGCTGTTCTTCCCTGCTTTTTTTTAGATAGTAGGTAGAACGTTACAGATTAATAGTCGGTAGCCGTCAGTCAGTTATCCGTTTCGTGCATGACTGTTTATTTGGTTAAACTCGGTATGTTGATCCTGCCAAGAGCCTTCGGCGTCAAATTCATTGAAAAGCTTGCACCTTTAACCTTCACAATTGATTATATCAGTTTCAAGCCACGCAATGGTGTCCATTACAGCGTCTCACGCCAAGAAATGCCATAACATTTGGAAGTTGTTTGGCAGTTGCTACTGGGACATGAGTGGCCGTCGAAAAATTTAAAAGCTGTCTTAAGCAATCACTGTGAACCCAAATAAAATTTGGTTTCCAAGACAACTGCCTTGGTGTATCCAAACTCCATCAGTTTTCATGGGGTGCAGCTTGTCTTTTTAACTAACTGTTTTTTATGTGTGAACGCTTTCTGTGTCATATTCTGTGTGCGTGCTTCCAAGGTTATATTTTTAAGTTTCTTTTCGTTATTCGCTCATTTCAATAAAATGAAAAAGGACAAAGCGAGAAAAGCGTTTGCAATCTTGTACATAATTTCTGTTTCTTTGATCTTGCCAAATGTGTAACTGGTGCCAAACCCATCAAAAAGCGAGTTATGTACCCTAAACATTTAGGTCATTAGACGATCACTTTCATGTACCGCAATTTGGTGTACATTTTAACATCTGCTCACAAGATTCTCATAGAATGAAAGAAAGCTCTAAAACCTGCCAGAGTCTCGTTTGGTCATCTTGGCTTATATATTTTATCTCACCTAAATGTATAGACGTACCGATCCTAAAACGACTGTCCATCATGCTGCTTCTCCAGCTTTTCAAAAGCAGGAAATGGTAACACTGCATGCAAAATGTAATTGAATTAATGTGCACCTTCAACCTTCAAGTTAAATAGCGCAAGGAATTTATTGTTTTGTCAGACCCTTATCCGCCTAGTCTGTCTACAGACGTTTATCAATTTCTTTTAGTTCATTTATTTTTTTCTTTGCTACGAGTTATTCTTGTTCGTGAGTGCGAGCGATGCTATAGCGGAATGCGAAAAAGGCCTCAAAGCGAGGGCAAGAAAACTATTTTGTGTCTTTCTCCAGCCCCACACATTGCGTTTTGGCTCGGTCATGACATTGTAAACAAGACGGCTTGCAATTACGCAGTGTAGATTTGGTTTATTTTGCATGTCTTCAGGTTTGAGTTTTCGAGACATCCAGAGTCTGAGTTTTCGTTTAGACGGTCTGAGTTTTTCAGTTCTGAGGTCAGTTTTCGAAACACCCGTTTACAACCCTTTCTATTTTAGAGGTGATTTACGAATGATCCTTTCAAAATTCCATCTATCACTTCTGTCACTTTATGCCGTGGGACCGCATTCTAATTTGGCAGATAATAGTCTCTCCAGTAGCCTTTAATTTTGTCTTGATTTCGCAAGTTCAAGATCGCAAGCTCAGAAAAATATATTAACCCGGCGCGTGGGATACTGAAGCCAAAATCGGCAGAGAAAAATAAAGCCCGCTGTGGTAGATAGCGATTCTTGGTTGCTTTGTAAGTTTATCCAGTGTTTTGGAAGCAGCATGAAGACATAAGAGCCAATTTAGCACGAGTGCGTCACAATACAAGACCGGATATTCGTAACGGAATAAAACCTCATGGATCCTTACGCTTCGATTGTTCTGCTGGTAAATTCTCCTCCAACAACTTCTACATAACAACTGCATTCGAGACGTAACCTTCCGCGAGCGAAAACACGTCAACAAAAATCTCGTAATTAATAATTAGAAGGACTCAAGGAGGAACTCTTTTTTTACGGAAACAAGGAAAATTTTCCATGTGACAAACAGCACTTCTGTTTGAGTATTACTGGTTTATTCTGCTGAGAATTCAGATCATTAAAAACGAGGAAACCTATGAAAAGGCGGAAATTAGTGCCTGGCACGTCTGCTTGCTACATGTAAATGAACACTTTCCTTTTTGCAAGAACCTTTGCTTTAATAAGAATGCTGAGTAGGAGATAAACCTAAATGTTAAGAATATTTTAAGGATGCACTCAAGGGTGCTAGTCACTAAAGGAAGTTTATCTTGATAACTTTATGAAAGAACAATATGACAGTCCGAATATGGTAAAATGTAAAACTTAAGTCCATACACTCTAATAACCAAAAGTTTTTAGGGACATATTTAATTTAAACATAAACGATGAGCTTGTCTTATTGCAGGGGTTAGTTTGGTAGACCATGTGCGTTTGTATGGTTGTCTGTATCGAAAGTTATAGAACTACTCAGTACAAAGTTAAACGAATGGAAATGATAACTAAACGACTAGACTGTGTAAGTCATCGAAAGCGACATTACACTATTATTTATCTTCAGTTCCTCCAATGTATTTTCAAGATCTTTGCACCCGGCGTCACTGCTATGTTTTCGGTTTTGACTCATTCGTTGTAATGTCTTGGACCAGTGCGAATAATAATAGGAGCCGGCTGTTCAATTTTGAGAGAATTTTCAAATATATTTCGTAATATAAATCCTTAATTACTCTCCCATAGACACGAGTCTCTTCTATTCTAATCTGAGATGCACCCAGTCTCTTGATGTATCAAACTGCTCTTATAGGGAAAACTTAGTTCCTTCCAGGAAGATTTCAAAAGAATAGCAAATCGCAATTATTAGTGCTTGAATAGACTCAAAACATCCTCTCATATACCCACCAGCCGCCCTTGGGTCTCAGATCCGGGGATGATCACGCAAGATGATTTTTCATTTGTCTATTCTTAGCTTTTTAGCCTTCATCCTTTCTTGGTTGTAATCAGAGTAGGTATGAAAACACATGACCTTCTACACTCAATGTTCATACATCACTACCGTCACCAATGCTTCTTATCATAATGAAACCACGTTACAGTAATTACGTAAAACCAAGACGATCAACTTGAAAGTTGATTGTCCGTTTTGGTTTTAATTCACCGACACGGTTATTTGACAAAATTATCTGCGCTATACTTTCTTTTGGCCAGTTCTAACGATCTTTGTTGTTTCCGTTTGTTTTGTACTGTTGTGATATGAACGGAGTTCCATAAAGTTCTTCAGTTGATGTTTTGCACGAAACCAGGAGGACATCACATTCGCTGCTAGCAGAGGCTCTTTTCCTGGTCCCCGTCAGCGAACACCAGGAAAGGAGCCTCTGCTAGCAGGGAAGACATCACAAAACCGAAAGTGTACTTACAAGAGCCACGCCCCACGAACAAAAAGGTTCGTTTCTGCTTGACCTGATTATTTGCGGCTTACTACGTAACTAAGAAAACATTTCATAACACTTAGTTGCCAAGACAATTCTCTGTGCTAACGTCATCAGCTCATATATATACACCCGTCGGCTCAAGGCCTTGCATATTTCGCCTTCCACGAGAACACACTCTAAACAGTTTCTCTGTCATACTAAATTGCTGTCTGCTGTTGTTAGACTTCTGTGATTGAAGGTTAGTTTCTCTGTATTTTCAAACATTAAGGGTTAAATTGAGTATGTGCGCCTTTTTGCGATAAATAACATAACGACAACACTATAGATGTGGCTTAAAGGTACCGTTAGCTGTTATATCCAGTCTGATTTTCACACTCTCCACTCGAGGATCAGGCTGAAATTCACGCTACAGTTATCCAGGTTTCTGTGATATCACCTATTTGTGTTGGCTGGTAAGCACGACTCTTCTAGGCAATGAAGAAACTGTTGTAAGCTTTACAACCTATCTGTCGACCTCAAAACCTCTTCTCAGTTAGTCGAAGTAGTAGCCGAGAGATCTAGCGTGATATGTAATGTAAACTAATCTAGCGGCTTCTTTGTTAATTTGGCGATCACGAGCCGAGAAAACTGTACATGAAGACAGACCAATTTATAAATCTAATAGTCTTATTAAATTCTTCGGTATGTGCGGAAAACTACGGCGAACCTATGCACCTCGATTCATACCGAGTGTTAATCAAGTATAATTTTGTTACACAGTCGCGGAATAAGAAACACAATCTGATGAAGCCGATGATTTCAAAACATTTGATTATCAACATTTATTTCTCAAGTTAATTTCAGTAGCTTACGCTTCAAGAATAGAATGTGCTTTCAAATTTGTAAACTCCCGCCATCTAGTCCTCGAGTACTCGATCCATTTCATGTCTGATAAATACTGAAACTCTCTTTCTAAGCATTAATGGAGATTTTTTCAAGACCATTTTTATCGAAAACCAACATCTGTATGGTGATGAGTATCGATAAACTTTCGTCAGACTTGTTCCTGTAGCCTCTTCCAGGCGTTCAATTAGTTGGGGCGTAACGTGAAAAACTGCGATCGAAAAAATAGGTGAGAAGTGCGGTGTGGGAAGGCAGGAAGCGCAGTGTTCTTAGTATTAGTCCACAGGGCTAAGTCTGATGCGGCTTTGCTTCCTTTTTTCCGTCAGGTTGGCAGCGAGAGCCACGCAACAGAATAAAAACATACTGACTAAATGTCAATTCAATTCTTGACAACTTGTTCCTGTTTAACTGCGGCTTTCTTTGGGACCGTTCATTTTTTATAAAGTAGGGGGGGCTGGTGGGATTTGGGGGGGGGGGCATGCGAAAAAAAATGGCTTTCGAGGGGGGCCATCCCAAAAAAATAAGGGAAAAAGGGGGGGTCACGTGAAATATTTTAGTAAAACTTTAAAATGGCATAATGTTTGAATATCAAAAAAATTGCTATAGAATAAACATAGAAGGCAGGATACACATTTATTACAAACTTTCCTTCTGCTTTAAAAAAACGTTTGGCGACAAAAAGCATTTGTAGCTACTGAAAAGAAGTATTTAACACTGTTATTTTCGAATGCAACTTTCACCGGCACTCATCTTCATCTCCGCTGTCGTCGAGTTCTTCGTCGCCGCTTGTGCTGCTATGGGAGTCTCTTTCACCAATGCTGCAAGAAGCAGCAATGCTTTCCGTCAGAGTGTACTCTTCAGGGTACATGAAGGTGTAAACATAATCTCTGACTTCCCGCTCAAGGTTGGTGGTGATTCTGCTTCTTGCAGCATTGGTGAAATAATTCCCTTCCAAGAGCTGGGCGATGTATGGCCCATCTCTTCTAAATATCGACGTGGCAACATCCTCAACTTTAAGACACTCTTCCGGGACGGCCGTTCTAGGAGGGTACACAAGGCATTGTGGAAGATCATTTCCTAGCGGGTTTCCAACACAGATTCCATAAACTCGTTGGACGTTGTTTTCAGTCCGCTTCCTCTTTCTTTCATTTGACTTTCTGCGGTTTTCTTTTTTCCTTCTCCTTTTGTTGATGTGCTGTTTGAGTATGCCTTTGAATATGCTGTTATAATTGCTCTTCTTATTTTCTAGTGCTTCCATGTCCTGCGTGACCTTCATCAACTTAGCTTCTGTACATTTGATCTGTTTTACATTAAAACTGTGGGGAAATTCTTCGCCCTGCTTTAAAGCAAGCCCATTGGACTGAAAGAGTGTGGAATCGTGTTCCTTTACATCTTTCAATATGACATTCAACTTTTCCACCATTGCTCTGTGCTCTTTGATGGAGAAGTTCAGTTTTCTTCCATCACTGGGCTTCAACTGGTACCCTTGCATGGAAAACTCACTCGCCCTTTCTGAACAGCCATCCGCAACTAGAAAAATTGCTTCTTTTGCTTGTAAGATGTCAAACTGCCTGGATCGTTCAGCTGTAAACCTTTTCTTAAACGACTTGTCGCTTTCGCCATTATTGCGCATTTTGGAGTGAGCCTCTTTCATGATGCTCATGTAGTAATGCGCTCTTTCCCCGATTGGATTAACAATATAAAGAAGAAAGAGCATGGAAGTGGCAGGCTGGTTTTATCTGACCCAGAGAGCGTTGCTCTATTTGCAGATAAGTTTATTCTCAAATCGAAGTTTGTGGTGGATTATCTTCAGCATCTTGACAGGCTGGAATTTAAAAGGAAAAAGAGAGCAGAAGAAAAGGCAAAGTTAAGTAGGTAGGAGGATTATCCTTGGACTGAGTTGTGCGAAGGTCTAACCAAGCTTGAAAAGCTACATGTTCCAGAACTAAACAAGTACTCAAACCACCACGGGCTGAAGCAGCATTTGAAAAGCAGCGAAAGTGAGAAAGTAAAGGCAATTGTAAGACATTCATGCTTGCAGCAGAAGAGTCCTCTCAGAGCTGGCCGACCAACACTGAGAAATGCCAGGACATTGACACAAAATGACAACAGGGCAATTGCTGACAGCAGTGAAACGGATGAAAGTGACAATGATGAGTATGACAGTGATGCCATTGACTCTGGGGGAGAAGATGACTCAAGTGACGTCATTCTTGCATTCATCAATTCAGATGAGGAAGATGCCAATGAGAGGCCAAATGCGACACGCTCAGGGCGAGCCATAACTAGGAGATCCGAAATTCACTTCTCTTTCTTTTGATTTGTTTTTTAAACAACAGCTCTCTGTCGTGTAGAGATTGTAAATATTGTCTTCATAGTGAGCACAATAACGTGAAGTAGGGGGATAATAGAGAAATATTAAAAAAGTTGAAATCTAAATATTGTTTGTTCAATTTTTTTTTTTGGGGGGGGTCATCCCAAAAAATGACCGCTATAAGGGGGGGGCATGTGAAAAAATTGTTAAGCTGAGGGGGGGTCATGCGATTTTTAAATGGTGCTTCCAAATCCCACCAGCCCCCCCTCCCTCATAAAAAATGAACGGTCCCTTTGTCAACGTTGTGATCTGAGAAACGTCTAGAAGACGAGAAACAACAGATCATTCTTTAGTTGACGTCAATGACCATTTTTACGCCTCTCGAATTCCTCCACGCAATCGAAGTCCTTTTTTAACTGAATACCGCTATTTCCAAGCGTATTGCTGCTATTTTCCTTTTCTTGTCATCTGTAAATGCAGGGTTTTGTTTCTGTTTTTTATCGTTAAGGGTAATCTTAATAGAGTTTTAGTGTAGAATTTAATAACTTCGAAAGCAGCGCGGTTTGTCGAGATTTGGGAACCGTTTGCACGATCCAAACGTGTTTGTTGTCTCAAGAAGTTTTCCGATAGGGGCAACACCGATTGTTAGCTCTTATGTCTACCATTCTTGTGATATCATGTATTTTCGCATCTCTCTAAACAGACCTTCGAAACGAAGGAAGCTGCTGTGGGCGTTATCGATCGCTTTTGAATGGTTACAAGAACCATTTTTCACAACCATAAACTTTCGGGAGTTTTAAGAACGTATTCTCTAGAACCGATGCGGCTTCTATATTGTACATTAGGTAGCCGGGCGTCTCAGCTAGAGGACAGACAAAACTCACAAATAGTTTTTGGTGATAATTGTGGCAACCCATTTCCCCCAATCTTGTTTCGTTATGTTCTGTTCCTCATCGATTCATAAAGTGCAGTGCAATCAACATCTTTGGCTGGCGAAGAAACTTGGGCACAAAGATCATTCTTTTTCACAGTTCATGGCATGATTCCATCACTGCGAAATCTTGGCTTGATTTTAGCGTAACGTAATGAGTGTAACTGAAAATATACCACTGAATTAGCGTGCTACTGGTGGGGGCGGAAGCTACTTCAAAAACTACATGCTTGACAAGATGTCTTGGAAATTGTGAAAAGCTAAACATGTTACTGAGGCTGAACTATCCAACATAGATTTTCTCACACCAACGTTGATAGATAAGTCAGTAGTAATTGAATGAATAGCCTGAAGGTCCTGAAGAGCGTAGCTGAATAACACTGATTCTTAAATCGGGCATAAGCGACTGGTAAGGGGGGAAGCCACTTCAAATTTGTTAAGACTTTTGGGAGTGAAAGTCTGTTAATTACTAGGACTGAACTATCGAACATAGATTTTCTCACACAAACAACCTGAATAGCCTGATTGAGTGACCAGCCTAAAGGAGGGCTAATCTTTGCGCTAGGGGAGCGACAAATTAAATTGGCAGCTGTTCTTCCCTGCTTTTTTTTAGATAGTAGGTAGAACGTTACAGATTAATAGTCGGTAGCCGTCAGTCAGTTATCCGTTTCGTGCATGACTGTTTATTTGGTTAAACTCGGTATGTTGATCCTGCCAAGAGCCTTCGGCGTCAAATTCATTGAAAAGCTTGCACCTTTAACCTTCACAATTGATTATATCAGTTTCAAGCCACGCAATGGTGTCCATTACAGCGTCTCACGCCAAGAAATGCCATAACATTTGGAAGTTGTTTGGCAGTTGCTACTGGGACATGAGTGGCCGTCGAAAAATTTAAAAGCTGTCTTAAGCAATCACTGTGAACCCAAATAAAATTTGGTTTCCAAGACAACTGCCTTGGTGTATCCAAACTCCATCAGTTTTCATGGGGTGCAGCTTGTCTTTTTAACTAACTGTTTTTTATGTGTGAACGCTTTCTGTGTCATATTCTGTGTGCGTGCTTCCAAGGTTATATTTTTAAGTTTCTTTTCGTTATTCGCTCATTTCAATAAAATGAAAAAGGACAAAGCGAGAAAAGCGTTTGCAGTCTTGTACATAATTTCTGTTTCTTTGATCTTGCCAAATGTGTAACTGGTGCCAAACCCATCAAAAAGCGAGTTATGTATCCTAAACATTTAGGTCATTAGACGATCACTTTCATGTACCGTAATTTGGTGTACATTTTAACATCTGTTCACAAGACTCTCATAGAATGAAAGCAAGCTCTAAAACCTGCCAGAGTCTCGTTTGGTCATCTTGGCTTATATATTTTATCTCACCTAAATGTATAGACGTACCGATCCTAAAACGACTGTCCATCATGCTACTTCTCTTCCTTTTTAAATGGTAACACTGCATGCAAAATGTAATTGAATTAATGTGCACATTAAACCTTCAAGTTAAATAGCGCAAGGAATTTGTTGTTTTGTCAGACCTTTATCCGGCTAGTCTGTCTACAGACGTTTATTAATTTCTTTTAGTTCTTTTTTTTTTTTTCTTTTCTATGAGTTGTTCTTCTTCGTGAGTGCGAGCGATGCTATTGCCGAACGCGAAAGAGGCCTCAAAGCGAGGGCAAGAAAACTATTTTGTCTTTCTCCAGCCCCACACCTTGGCGTTTTGGCTCGTTCATGACATTGTAAAGAAGACGGCTTGCAATTACGCAATGTAGATTTGGTTTATTTTGCATGTCTTGACGTTTGAGTTTTCGAGACACCCAGAGAGTCTGAGTTTCCGTTTAGACGGTATGAGTTTTTCAGCTCTGAGGTCAGTTTTCGAGACACGCGTTTACTGACCCTTTCTATTTTAGAGGTGATTTACGAGTGATCCTTTCAAAATTTTCAACTATCACTTCTGTCACTTTATTTCTCTCCTCAGTCAAACACTGTAATTTTCCCACCAATTTCTCGAGCCCTACGATTATTCGAACTAATTTTTGTTTCCTCAGAGGTTCGAAAAATCGGGATTCCACTGTACTTTTAAGGTGTTTAAATTAAGTTATCAATTAATCAATGACAGCTTTGACGGGGAAGAGGGTGCTTAGTGATTGAATTGGAAACGTACTTCTGACACTTCTTTATCGGGATAGGAAGCAAGTGTTAGTGAATCAGGCTTTTTGCATGCGCATGTTGAATCTATTTCCACGCCTTATTCTAATCAATGTTACTTTCCAACAGATCCACTGAGCGAGAAACCTCACACACAAAATGGAATGCTGAAGGAATTGCTGAAGCCTAAAACCTTCAACAGGATCAGTTACGTAGCAGTTATTTGCTGGATCCTAGTTGGAGTAATCCTGCTCGGCATCTTTGCAGAAATGGAGAACAGTGAGTCAAGGTTTGATTTCCGCTGTGCTGCGAAAAGCGAAAAGATGGACCTCGTTCGAGGACAGTGTTTTGAACAGTACGAGAAGCAATACAACAAATCTGGTGTTCCTGTTTACGCCTTTGTGATTTTGAATTTTTCTCTCACTGGAATTGTTGGAGTGATTTACTCTCAAATCGTTAAGTCAAGAGTCGATCAGCTGCTGGTAGCCGATCGCGGAAGAGATGCCGAAAGACAGAACGACAACCCGTCTGAAGGAAAACGCAGGCTGTTTGCGGCGTATCTTTGTCAACTTGCCACCAGATTTGCTATGGGAATTGTTTTTATACTCCTACAGACTCAAGTTCTTTATCCTGAACACTTCCCCGCCGACTTTCTTTGCCAAATAGCAAGAGGCAGTCACGCAGCGAATGCGTCATCGACCAGCAACATTCAGAACAGCACCATGTACGAGTGTCACAATCAACGAGCAACGAAAAAAACCTTCTGGATTCATGCTGTCAGTGTCGTAAATGGAGTCTTTGCGCTTGTTATACTGATTGAGATCATATGCATCTTGTCACGAGCAAGAAAAGGAAAGAAATTCTTGGAAGATTCGCAGTTTCTGGCAGATCATCTCCCCCCTCGAGAATCTGAAGATCAGGAACTACAGCAACTACCATCATTACCCATTTTCATCGAAAGCCTGAAGGAAAGTATCAAAGTAAACACGGAGAGACCTACAGATCTCAAGGCCCTGTTTCAAAAACAGCACGGTGAAACAACACGCAATGAAGATCTGAAGATTGATAGTATTTATACAAACTTGGTTCTTATTCCAGAAAGAGCGCGGTATGATTTCTCAGGAAACAGAGAGGACCAGATTAAAGTCTACCCCGCGCCAAAAGGAAGTTCCCAACCGAAATCACGGGAAGATATTGTTGATGTCGAAAACAAGAAAGTCCTTATCGTTGGCCGTCCCGGCATCGGTAAAACATTGTTCTGCACAAAATTCCTACGTGAATGGGCATTGAACCACCGCCTGTTCAATGCTGAATTGCACTTTGACTTTGCTCTCCTGCTGAAATTTAGAAAATTTACCTCCGAAGAGGAACTCAGCCTTCATGAACTGCTTTTAAGAGCAGAATTTTTACCGCCAGAATGTCTCAATGATTTGGTTTGGAGTTACATTGTTGAAAATCCCGACAAACTCCTAATCCTGTTTGACGGCTTTGATGAGTTCTCGGATACTACAGTTTTCCGCGCTGACCAGCCCGTTAGTACGAATGGGGAACACCCGATGCCTCTTCCTGCCCTCCTTTACAACATAGTGGAAGGACATCTTCTCGGCGGAGCCACTGTTTTAACAACCACAAGACCCACTGCCGTGTCAGACCTAACAGGTTTTGATTTCCACAGAACATTTGAAATTGTTGGCTTCGCATCCGAACAAGTTGAAGAATACGTGGACAACTTTACGAAAAATGCAGCGAAGAAAGACACAGGGAAAAAAATATGGCAGCACATCAGCACGAATATGAACATTTTCACGTTATGCTATGTTCCTGTCAACCTTTTCATTGTTTGCTCATGCTTGTTGGAAGTTCTAAATTTCCAGAATATTTCAGCTGGCGTTGGCCTTCCAACAAAGCTGACGCAGATTTACCAGATGGCGACTAAGCTATTTTTCTTCAGACACAATGAGCAGTATCGTGAGAGACGCCTCCATCGGGAGGACATTGAAACAAAAGATCCTCCTGAATTCAAGCCACTGGCGAAAATTGCTTTCGATGGCATAAGAGAGAGAAAACTTATCTTTACCTCAAACGAAGTCAGCGAGGATGTAGTTCAAAGTGCGCTTTTTCATCGCCTACCAGATCGTCAGACTGCCATATTCAAGCACGAAGCTCAATTCTGTTTCATTCACTTAACCATGCAGGAATTCCTCGCAGCAAAGCATGTTGTTGATACCATGAAAGAGGCAGAATTAAGAAGATTCGTCGCTGACCACATCAATAAAGGTGAATGGCAAATGGTAATGCAGTTCGTGGCTGGTCTGCTTGGTGATGGAGATAAGCCATCTATCGACATATTTACCGAGCTTCTTCCCGAGACAACAGTCGAGAAAGATGAAAGCGAGGTGATGCGAGACGATTCAGTGGAGCGACGCACAGTTACCTGTTGGCCGACTTACCACGAAAAACATTTAGCGGTGACATTAATGAAGTGCATATATGAAAACAATGAATCAGGTTCAGTTGTTCAAAGTAAATTAGAGGAGATTGGCTTTAATGCTGTAGATTTTAGTGAATGTCGCCTCGCACCTGCTGACTGTACAGCAGTGGTTCATGTTCTTAAAACCTGTCAACAAATTTCGCTCATAAATTTGTCCCGTAATAACATTGGCTCGTTGGGTTGTGTAGAGATTGTAAAGTTGTTTGACAATAAGCATTGTAAATTAAGCAGCTTAAACCTCACAGCAAATAACATAACAGATGAAGGTGTAAAGCAGCTGAGTAATGCTCTTGTAAATAATAATTGTAAATTACGCAGCTTAAACCTCAGGGACAATAACATAACATGTGGAGGTGTAAAGCAGTTGAGTAATGCTCTTGTAAATAATAATTGTAAATTACGCAGCTTAAACCTCAGGGCAAATAACATAACAGATGAAGGTGTAAAGCAGTTGAGTAATGCTCTTGTAAATAATAATTGTAAATTACGCAGCTTAAACCTCAGGGACAATAACATAACAGGTGGAGGTGTAATGCAGTTGAGTAATGCTCTTGTAAATAATAATTGTAAATTACGCAGCTTAAACCTCAGGGACAATAACATAACAGGTGGAGGTGTAAAGCAGTTGAGTAATGCTCTTGTAAATAATAATTGTAAATTACGCAGCTTAAACCTCAGGGACAATAACATAACAGATGAAGGTGTAAAGCAGTTGAGTAATGCTCTTGTAAATAATAATTGTAAATTACGCAGCTTAAACCTCAGGGACAATAACATAACAGGTGGAGGTGTAATGCAGTTGAGTAATGCTCTTGTAAATAATAATTGTAAATTACGCAGCTTAAACCTCAGGGACAATAACATAACATGTGGAGGTGTAAAGCAGTTGAGTAATGCTCTTGTAAATAATAATTGTAAATTACGCAGCTTAAACCTCAGGGCAAATAACATAACAGATGAAGGTGTAAAGCAGTTGAGTAATGCTCTTGTAAATAATAATTGTAAATTACGCAGCTTAAACCTCAGGGACAATAACATAACAGGTGGAGGTGTAATGCAGTTGAGTAATGCTCTTGTAAATAATAATTGTAAATTACGCAGCTTAAACCTCAGGGACAATAACATAACAGGTGGAGGTGTAAAGCAGTTGAGTAATGCTCTTGTAAATAATAATTGTAAATTACGCAGCTTAAACCTCAGGGACAATAACATAACAGATGAAGGTGTAAAGCAGTTGAGTAATGCTCTTGTAAATAATAATTGTAAATTACGCAGCTTAAACCTCAGGGACAATAACATAACAGGTGGAGGTGTAATGCAGTTGAGTAATGCTCTTGTAAATAATAATTGTAAATTACGCAGCTTAAACCTCAGGGACAATAACATAACATGTGGAGGTGTAAAGCAGTTGAGTAATGCTCTTGTAAATAATAATTGTAAATTACGCAGCTTAAACCTCAGGGCAAATAACATAACAGATGAAGGTGTAAAGCAGTTGAGTAATGCTCTTGTAAATAATAATTGTAAATTACGCAGCTTAAACCTCAGGGACAATAACATAACAGGTGGAGGTGTAATGCAGTTGAGTAATGCTCTTGTAAATAATAATTGTAAATTACGCAGCTTAAACCTCAGGGACAATAACATAACATGTGGAGGTGTAAAGCAGTTGAGTAATGCTCTTGTAAATAATAATTGTAAATTAAGCAGCTTAAACCTCAGGGCAAATAACATAACAGGTGGAGGTGTAATGCAGTTGAGTAATGCTCTTGTAAATAATAATTGTAAATTAAGCAGCTTAAACCTCAGGGACAATAACATAACAGGTGGAGGTGTAATGCAGTTGAGTAATGCTCTTGTAAATAATAATTGTAAATTACGCAGCTTAAACCTCAGGGACAATAACATAACATGTGGAGGTGTAAAGCAGTTGAGTAATGCTCTTGTAAATAATAATTGTAAATTACGCAGCTTAAACCTCAGGGACAATAACATAACATGTGGAGGTGTAAAGCAGTTGAGTAATGCCCTTGTAAATAATAATTGTAAATTAAGCAGCTTAAACCTCAGGGCAAATAACATAACAGGTGGAGGTGTAATGCAGTTGAGTAATGCTCTTGTAAATAATAATTGTAAATTAAGCAGCTTAAACCTCAGGGCAAATAACATAACAGATGAAGGTGTAAAGCAGTTGAGTAATGCTCTTGTAAATAATAATTGTAAATTACGCAGCTTAAACCTCAGGGACAATAACATAACAGGTGGAGGTGTAAAGCAGTTGAGTAATGCTCTTGTAAATAATAATTGTAAATTACGCAGCTTAAACCTCAGGGACAATAACATAACAGATGAAGGTGTAAAGCAGTTGAGTAATGCTCTTGTAAATAATAATTGTAAATTACGCAGCTTAAACCTCAGGGACAATAACATAACAGGTGGAGGTGTAATGCAGTTGAGTAATGCTCTTGTAAATAATAATTGTAAATTACGCAGCTTAAACCTCAGGGACAATAACATAACATGTGGAGGTGTAAAGCAGTTGAGTAATGCTCTTGTAAATAATAATTGTAAATTACGCAGCTTAAACCTCAGGGCAAATAACATAACAGATGAAGGTGTAAAGCAGTTGAGTAATGCTCTTGTAAATAATAATTGTAAATTACGCAGCTTAAACCTCAGGGACAATAACATAACAGGTGGAGGTGTAATGCAGTTGAGTAATGCTCTTGTAAATAATAATTGTAAATTACGCAGCTTAAACCTCAGGGACAATAACATAACAGGTGGAGGTGTAAAGCAGTTGAGTAATGCTCTTGTAAATAATAATTGTAAATTACGCAGCTTAAACCTCAGGGACAATAACATAACAGATGAAGGTGTAAAGCAGTTGAGTAATGCTCTTGTAAATAATAATTGTAAATTACGCAGCTTAAACCTCAGGGACAATAACATAACAGGTGGAGGTGTAATGCAGTTGAGTAATGCTCTTGTAAATAATAATTGTAAATTACGCAGCTTAAACCTCAGGGACAATAACATAACATGTGGAGGTGTAAAGCAGTTGAGTAATGCTCTTGTAAATAATAATTGTAAATTACGCAGCTTAAACCTCAGGGCAAATAACATAACAGATGAAGGTGTAAAGCAGTTGAGTAATGCTCTTGTAAATAATAATTGTAAATTACGCAGCTTAAACCTCAGGGACAATAACATAACAGGTGGAGGTGTAATGCAGTTGAGTAATGCTCTTGTAAATAATAATTGTAAATTACGCAGCTTAAACCTCAGGGACAATAACATAACATGTGGAGGTGTAAAGCAGTTGAGTAATGCTCTTGTAAATAATAATTGTAAATTAAGCAGCTTAAACCTCAGGGCAAATAACATAACAGGTGGAGGTGTAATGCAGTTGAGTAATGCTCTTGTAAATAATAATTGTAAATTAAGCAGCTTAAACCTCAGGGACAATAACATAACAGGTGGAGGTGTAATGCAGTTGAGTAATGCTCTTGTAAATAATAATTGTAAATTACGCAGCTTAAACCTCAGGGACAATAACATAACATGTGGAGGTGTAAAGCAGTTGAGTAATGCTCTTGTAAATAATAATTGTAAATTACGCAGCTTAAACCTCAGGGACAATAACATAACATGTGGAGGTGTAAAGCAGTTGAGTAATGCCCTTGTAAATAATAATTGTAAATTAAGCAGCTTAAACCTCAGGGCAAATAACATAACAGGTGGAGGTGTAATGCAGTTGAGTAATGCTCTTGTAAATAATAATTGTAAATTAAGCAGCTTAAACCTCAGGGCAAATAACATAACAGATGAAGGTGTAAAGCAGTTGAGTAATGCTCTTGTAAATAATAATTGTAAATTACGCAGCTTAAACCTCAGGGACAATAACATAACAGGTGGAGGTGTAATGCAGTTGAGTAATGCTCTTGTAAATAATAATTGTAAATTACGCAGCTTAAACCTCAGGGACAATAACATAACATGTGGAGGTGTAAAGCAGTTGAGTAATGCTCTTGTAAATAATAATTGTAAATTACGCAGCTTAAACCTCAGGGCAAATAACATAACAGATGAAGGTGTAAAGCAGTTGAGTAATGCTCTTGTAAATAATAATTGTAAATTACGCAGCTTAAACCTCGCGTACAATAACATAACAGATGAAGGTGTAAAGCAGTTGAGTAATGCTCTTGTAAATAATAATTGTAAATTACGCAGCTTAAACCTCGAGCGAAATAACATAACAGATGAAGGTGTAAAGCAGTTGAGTAATGTTCTTGTAAATAATAATTGTAAATTAAGCAGCTTAAACCTCGAGGGAAATAACATAACAGATGAAGGTGTAAAGCAGTTGAGTAATGCTCTTGTAAATAATATTTGTAAATTAAGAAGCTTAAGGCTCGGGGGGAATTTCAAAATAACACGTGAAGCTGCACAGCAAATTAAACAGGCTAATCCCAATTGCAAGGTCTTGTTGTAAATTGTTTAGAAATGATTGCCATTGTCTTTCAACAAACTTAATCGACTAGCTTAGACGAACTGCTAGGATTGCTGTTGTTGTGTGCCGACTGCAGAAGGCAAAAAAACAGACTCCGTAAAAAAACAACTTTAGCTTTAAAACATGTAAAACACTTTTTCATCGCAGTGACTCAGGATACGAATAATGATAAATGACTAGATTCCAAACTCAAATGAAGTGAAGATGCCTGTGGTAAGGTGTAGTTTTGTTTATAAGCTTAAATTCTGCTATAATTTGATATTCTTTACGCATCATCAGGAAGCATCTTGCGTACGCGAGATGTAGTTTTACGGAGTTTTTGAAAAATAATTAAAGAATACATGTAACTCAGCTTGAAAACAACACAAATGTTTCAGGCTAAACACTTTAATGAGCAGCTGTTTATATTCAAGGAAAAATATACACAGGAAGAAACGTGAACTAGCTTAAAACAAAATGGCGTCTTAGCTGTTTTCTCGACGGTTTTTTACGAATCCACTTCTTGAGTTTGAATCTGCTTCAGTTCAGCTTCATACATCATGTTGAAAGCAAAATCAACTCAGAGGACCTCAAGTGGACACAGCTTCTTTAACTTTTGAACATTCTTTTCAACAGCATCGCATAAGCAAACTGCAAGTGCGAACACGAATTTACCGACCTTTCCCAGAGGCGGGAAACTCGCAAACTGAATGAAAATTAACAGGTGGCGACATTTGGGCCGAGATTAGGATCGAAATTAACCAATCAAAAACCAGTTGTGTTTCCTGAGAGGTCCTCCTCGTGGGTTGAAAAAGAAATGACGGGTTTAAAAACGGAGAATGGCTGCACCATTGAAAGTCAAGGGAAGGCATAAATTCGGTGAATTTATAAATGAATGTTTTACTTCTTAGAAGTAAATATATATCTAATTATGATGCAGTTTGCTTGCAACGGTGTAAATTATACATTTTTGTAGATTACTTTTCCTGACACTTGTCGTTCCTTTATTTCTAATGGTCCAGCCTTTCATTAAGACAGTGCAGCTTAGTTCATAATTTAATGCCAATCTCTTTCTATTAAGAATTTTTTTCAGATGTGCTTGATGTGAAGATCAACTGAATTTAAGACAAATGTAAAAAGATTACTCTTTAATTATTAATATTAGATAAGGAACACACTGTCTGACGAATGAACTCAGGTCAGTGGATTAAACTCTGATTTACTGACTTAAACACAGGAGGCGTGAGAGCCGGTGGGGCAAAGCTGTCCCTTCATATCCTCTCTAACTATTTTGATAAAAAAGTCTTAATACATGATGTTCTCTTAATGCTAGCTGATTTGCTTCACATTGCCAAAATAATGTTCTAGATGGACAAGTACATGTAAGTCATCGTGCTAAAGTGACCTTCTTGAATCAATATACTTGTAAATATTTTATATTTTAGCTGTATCGTTACACCACTGAAGAATGATGAACTTTTAGTAACAAGATGAACTTTTTGTTTCTCAAAGTAACTATATGAGGTTAAGCTACATGCAGTATTATCTAACAACAATGTAAATAAGTTGAGCTAAGCTCCTGATTTGTCCTGTTCAAAATAAATGTTTGTGAGTTGAAAAGTTCGGTGTCATGGTCAATTAACAAATCTATCGCATTTTTTTTATGGGCTTATCGCTTTTTGCAGTGCTGTAAACATTCAAAACTCAAGTGGAACCACAAACCACAGAAGATAGGCAAGTTTTACTGCTAAGCTTTGAACATATTTTATCAATTCTATGGTCTGAGATTGTAGACCACAGAAACAGATGGGCGTTTGGAATTAAAAGACCTACACTTTGAAGGCAAATATGAGGGATCACACACACGGGCAAAAGTTTTATTGCAATGACTTTTTCTGCTTGAAGTTGCGCCGTGCATAATCCGTAGTCGACACTGACTGATGGAGACCAATTATGAGTGAAGTCACAATATTTTTGAAGAAGAGCACAGTCAAACCCTGGGGGGAACGGGGGTATTCCCAGAAAGTTGGGTGGGGGGGTGCGGTCCGCTTCTCGAAACCCTTACCCTATTTATGACCAAAATCTGCGATATTCCTACCCTATTTATGACCTGACCAAATATTCAATACCCTATTTATGACCTAGCCATTTAATTAAAACCCTGTTTCAGACCTGCGTTATAATAAGGTCCCTAGTTCAGACCAATGTTAAATTACGGTAAACATAATTTGTGAAGGGCTCTTGCTAATTTGATTCTGATGAAAAAGTGGCTTTCTTAAAAACATACCCATATCAAGGCTAGAGTGCAAAAACCATACCCTATTTATGAACAAAATGGCCAAAATAGGCTAAAATCAATACCCCATTTATGACTAAAACGGCTGAAAAAACCATTCCCTTTCGGGCCACACATACCTACATAGCTCATAAAAGGGAGTAATCCCCCCCCCCCCCACCCAAACCGGGAGTTCAATGAAGTCACTTAATTAGATGTCCTTTTATGTGTCTGACTAGTTTAAAACACGTTTAAAACCAAATAAAATAAATAGGTTGACTTAAATAAATAATTGAAATTGATTTACAAGTACTTAGAGCAGTAAAATCAAAGTTCCAGTTGAATCCACTATTTACATGTTGAACTGATGTGACTGAAAGAAAGTAAATCAGTCTAAAAAAGCAATCCTACAGTCATTTCCTCTTGAGCTTATCCTAAAGTGGTCTGACAATTAATATTGAAAGTGCTGACAGTCTATGTATGATTTGCACAAGACACTGTTACTCATTCCGGGAGAGTAATAATGAAACGCAAGTTGTGTTCAACAGAAAAACAGTTGTTTGTACTGTCAGAAGCCACTGACTACTGACAAATTCTAATGTTTCTTTTCAAGTTCAAACCATTCAATTGGATGGCACTTTCTGTTTCATCAGTTTCCAGTATCTTGAAGTCAACATATCTTTTCCCTTGATGGTTTTGGTTAAGAAACTACCAGCCACCATTCCATTTGGCAATTGTGATGCTCCACCATTTCTTCCAAGCAGAATCACCATGGCCATATTACCTGGCTTGTATTCTTTGACTTTTGTTTTCATTTAGTCTTTTGATATTTTCTGCAACTACATCTGTGGAAAAAGCACAAAAGTGATGCTCATCAGAATTTGTTTATTTATTTACACATATATCATTGTTTTCCCCAAAGGCACATCAAGTGGCTTATCAAGGGGAATAACACATGTACAATATAACAATATTATTTTTCCTTTATTTATCAAGGGGGATTATACATGTACAACATAACTGCAATTTTTACTTTATTTATTCAGGCTCACACACAAAAAAAACACACAAACAACACCCAAAAACTGCACTGAAAAGAACGAGTTGTGTATTACTTCAACTATCAAATAGTGGCCACCAAAAAGCGATTAGTATTAATTATAAAACTTTGTACTTCTCAAAAAGAAAGGACAGTTGACATCAAACTAGTTAGAACCAGTTTTTTGTAGTCTGACGGAAATACCAAGCTGAGGCTTCTCAAAACAATATTTAAGAAATAGAAAACAAGTTCTGTGTTTCTATCAAGATTTAGTATAAATCTACTAGTGTTCTATCACAAATGCTGTTCTCTGATTGGTTATGCTATTCATGTTCTATTCTGTTGTAGATAGTGAGTGACCTAGCAGGGTGTGCTGGGGGCCACTTCTTTGTGCTTTCAAAGTGTCTTTGAACAGGATTTAGATTAAATTTTTGAACAACTAGTAGATTTATACTAAAACAATTAGATTATTTGCTCTTGATTTCTATACGTGATACTTGACTTGGGCTGTGCTCTCATCAACTATGAAACACGAGCGGAAGTTTCAGAGAACAAGAAATTTTGTGGGAACAAGAGCTGAGGCACAAGTGTTTTTACAGCTCTTGATTTCTATGCGTGATAGAAATCTTCAGCTCATAATCTAATTGTGAAATAGAAACACGAGTGGTTTCACTTTGAGTGAATAAGAAAAGTTGTGGGAAGACAAGCCCACAGGTGAGCGTTTCTACAACTTTTTCACGTTGCACAGAAAATTCCATGAGTGGTCAACAAATGTAAATTCCATGAATGTAAATTCTCTTTGCTTGAGCCATCATTATGTCAACAGCTCGTGGTAGTTCTGTGTTTCTATCAAGTTTTGGTATAAATCTACTAGCGTTCTATCGCGAATGCCGTTCTCTGATTGGCCACCCTACTCACCATCTATTCTGTGATAGACAGTGAGTAACGCAGGGCTCAAAAAATATTTGAATTCCAGCTTGCCCCATGGGCAAGTAACTCTCAAATATTGCTTGCCTGGGGTACTTCCTCACTTGCCCAAGTTTTCAAAGTCCTTAATAATTCATGAAACCAGAAATGGAAGTTATTCACTGGCGTGTTCGAATGTAATAACTTGTCTGACTTGCTTGTAATCTTCTTAGTTTTGATCTGTTTCATTTACCATTTCCTGAATTGTGGGTATCTTAAAAAAACCTTGAATCAATGTTTTCAATCTGTGGAACTGGGTTGTGTGCCACTCCTTGAACGTTAAACTGCATCTCGCCTAACTCTAAAAAAATCATTTTGTAGGGAAGCGCATAAAATTAAAAACAAGTAGTAAAAAAAAAATAATTTGTTTCTCCTCTTCAGTTCTGAAACAGGCACCGTGCTGATTTTGTAAAGCCAGTAAGTGCATATTTTTTTTCTTTTAGGTGGTTGATAAATACATAGTTTCAGTTAAGTGAAAACGTCTGCGTTTGAATGAAAAACTATTTTCGGTAAAATTTTGTGATGACTGCTAATCAATTTTTTTTTTAATAGTCCATGGCAGTGCCTTAAGTAAGCTTATATTTCTGTTAGAAAACTTGTATCTTTCGCGAAAGATCGTGAGGGAGATTTTTGGTTGCTGGCGAGGGATTCGTTTTTGCAGTAGAAATATACGGCTTCTTTTCAGGTACAGCTTCTACAGCTGTCAGTGATACAATTATGTTGCGTTTATTCTTTCACTGTGAAACTGGTAAATGCTCACACACACACACAAAAAAAACGGCAAAATACTGCTGAAATTTTCAGAAATAAACAGAGCATTTTCGTGCTTGTCACAGTTACTTTTAGTCGTGGAAAGAACTTTCATCAGGGCAGATTTTGATCATATGCTAGGTAACCACTTCTGAACTGTGAACACGTGCCACGCAATAAGCAAAACAATACTATGTCTTGTAATTTTTGTCAAGACCCATCTAAACACTTTCCACGTGCCAAAAATTTAGTCATTAGAAAGTCATTATCAAACATTTACCGGTAGTTGGTGGACGGCTTGCCTGGGTTCTTGCCTGTGGGGCAAGTGAGGAGGGAAAGTTACTTGCCCAAGAGAAAATTGTATTTGTCCTGGATGAGCGGAGAGGGGTTTTTTTCGAGCGCTGTAACATAGCAGTGTGCCCTTGTTAACAAAACGATGGCCATTTCTTGGTGTTTTTGAAGTGTCTGTGAAGAGGATTTTGATAAAGTTTTGAATGACTAGTTTATTTATACTAAAACAATTAGATTATTCACTCTCAATTTCTATGTGTGATAATTTATTTTGTTTACACTGTACTTACATCCAAGTCATCCAAGTCAACACGTTCTCAACCTTAAGGGCCTTTAGTCCATCTTGTATCTTTTTAATTAATTTCTGTGACAATCTCTCATCCAAGATTTGTTCCCTGTTGTGCATCAGGCTGACTTTTGTTTGGGTAATCAAGAGCTCATTCACCAACCAACTCCACCCCCACAGCACCGCCACCAATGACAACGATTCTGTTGCTTTTCACCACCTGAAATAAAAAAAAAAACAATCATATTAAACCTTGATACATTGCATCTGCAGTGATGTGTCTTAATACTTCACCAAATTAACCATTTAATCTCCCCTAGTCTTTCATAAAGCAGAGTAAGATAATCACTACACAGGAGTAGGTATCACAGGTAACCCGTGAAACATCAAAGAGCTCAGGTATGATAGCCCAGGCCTAATGGAAATTCTACTGTGGTAGGGTTAAGAGGAATTTATCCTTCAGGATTTTTTTGGGAAATATCTGAGAGAAAATTCAAATTACTGTACAGAAGTACTAAAAGAGATCAAATACTTGGCAGAATGACTTTATTCACCCACAACAGGTTTGGGTCGATACAGTTGACATTTCTCAATGGAACTTGAACACTTTTTTAACCATTTCAGAATTGTCCTTACACAAGCTACAATCATGCGACATAATCACAGAAATGCTTTTTCAACTGTTTAAACAGGGTTTGAGCCCAGGCCAAAACGTTGATCAAGCAAACCAACTGAAAACAGTTTTTCTCAATGAAACAGTCATGAAACCAACCAACCAGAGACGGTAGATCCCAATAGGATGGGGTGGGGTGGGATGGGAAGGTTTTTATACAAAATCTCCTCTGGGAGGAGGTATAGGTATTTTCTGGAACTACATAATAGTTAAGAAATAGAAAACATGACAATTATTGTTCCATGTTTCTATCAAGTTATAGAAACATGAATGAAAGTTTGGGAGAACAAGAAATGCTGTGGGAACATGAGCCGACCTGTGACCAATTCATTGCTGGTATCTATTTACACTACATTCTAAAACTGAGTGAAGAAAGTCTAAGATCTTAAAAGGTCTCTTGCTTGAGAACAAACACAACTTTACTTAGACCCCAACCAGGGGTTGAACATAGATGGCTGGATTATAAGTCCAGCTGAAAAGCTCTCATACATGTACAGTAGTTACCAATTGGCCACTGCATCTCTCTTGACAACATTAAAAAGAGATTCAGAAAATGCTGCATACATGTATACAGTGATGCACTGTTGATATGAGCAAAACAAAGCGGCGGTTGGACTTCCACTGTAGTTACACATAGCTATCATTATTATGAATAATGATTATCTATACCTGGTCGGCACATTCACTATAGCGTTTTTCAGCATCTCTCATGCTTGTTCCTAGAGGTACTTTACCTACAAAGGAAATCACAGAATAATGATAAGTATAGGGCGCACAAACATTCAGTACTTGCAATTATATCATAATTGCCACAAACATCACTTTTCAAAATTCCCTGCCTTTACCCTGATAAAATTACATGTAATATTTCCCTGACCAAATAAATACAAAATGTCAGATCTAGTAAGGGCTTCCGGCCTTAACTTACATGTACAACTGTCCTTTCCACTCATTTGTAAAGACTGATAAGTTTTCAACAGATTTTCGTTTTTCATTAGGTAAAAATATAGTTGAGATCACAGTGACCTCAAAGGTTTCTTCCAGCCTTCAACAGTATTAAATCAGCCACGCTATATTATTTCCATTTTTCCTGACTTTTCTTCAAAATGTCTATTTTCCCTGACTCAAAATGATTTATTTCCTGACTTTTCCCTGACCCCAAGAACGATTAATTTCTTTTTTCCTTAACCATTTCCTGACCTGTGACAACACTGAATATACACTACACAGTTTATTCCTTTAAAAAATCAATCAAACTCAATTTATCTATCCAAAATATTAGAGTTATTTAGTGTTTTGGCCAATCAGCAGCTAATCTGAGACACAATAATGTGTACAGCTGTATGATGGCCACTTGCTACAATGTAGCTTACCTTGAAATGGTATGGATGAACCACAAGCAAACACAAGATAGCCATAGCTGATTTCTTCACCACCAGCAAGTGTCGCCATCTTTCTCCAAATATTGCAACTCACCACTCGATCCTTCACAAATGAACCATGCTTGAGCGTCTCCTCATAAGGAATAGAGTCTTTTTGATAAATGCCGGCTCAACAATAGCAAGGAGAGCTCCCACATTGTGATGGAAAACATCCTTAGCAAGGGTCGATGTGAATGACTTTGCAGTAGCTGTCAAGTACAGCAAGTTGGACGCCACCATAACTGCCAACTACCATCACCACTTGACAGGCATGCTTAGGAGTGGACGATGACGAGGAAGAAGATAAATTCCCCATAAAGTATCACATGAGCATGTAATAACCAATCTATCTCATGTGTACAACCTGAAAAATATATCTTATTGTTACGCTGTACTCTCTGATATTAAGGTATTGCAAAATGATCCTTCTGCAAAATTTTATTTTCCACATTATTACTGATGTACATTATATTGAGCCCATATTTAAGAGAAAATTAACCTTTTAGCAAGGTTAAATTACAATATTAAGTTCCTTCAAATAAATCAAAACTAATTGTGGGGCATTGACTGCTTATACAAAAACAACGTAACCAGAAAACAAATGCCTTCATGAAAAGAGAACACTCTAACGGTGAAATACATGTATGATTTTCAAGTACCATGAACATGTAAAACAAATTCTTTGTCCCCTAGGATCTACATTGTACAAGTGCATATAGTCCATGATATATTAGACTGAACTAGTGAAAAAATTAAGTGAACATGAATAGTGCCAGGTTTATCCTAAAATGATGTTACTGCTATGCAGAGAGGATGGGGCAGACATAAATGAAATTCAATAACACTTGTGAATACTATCGATTCAGTACCTGTAGCAAAATCTCACTCTCTACATTGCAGTATTTTTAAAGCTCTTTTCAAATGTTGACTTCCCTGTGTTATAATTCATAAATCTTTATAAAATGCTCCAATACATAACATATGAGGTGACCTACAAAATAACTCAAAGATGTCCTTCACATACTTGCCCAACTAATTAAGGACGGTGCCTACTAATTGCAAAAGTTTTTGCGCCAGGTTAGGACCACGCAGAAAAAGTAGATCTTTGCAAGGGCTGTTGGAATCTACAAAGAAAAATGGGGGTAGCCACGCATTTTTTCCGAGATAATTAGCCTTGAATCTCAACAAAAATGCTGACATCAGCATTTTCCTGAAAAAAGAAGGAAAGGATATTTCTTCACAGATTTCCATAGAATTCACCTTTACATACAGAAAAGCAAACACAATTAAAAAGATCTTTAAACTATATGGCAAATGGTAATAAAAAACATTTTTGATATGTTTTTAATGACAAAATCATTGCAAAAGCACTTCTAGCATATCTGACAGCCTTCCTCTGGTTCAGAATTCGCCTTTACATACAGAAAAGCAAACACAATTAAAAAGATTTTTAAACTATATGGCAAATGGTAATAAAAAAACATTTTTGATATGTTTTTAATGACAAAATCATTGCAAAAGCGCTTTTAGCGTATCTGACAGCCTTCCTCTGGTTCAGCTAAAATACAGTCTAAATACCTTTTGCTCACAACCAGAAACTAATCACATGTTGAATAGACTTGCCTCTTCCATTTCATAACATAAAATGTAGGGGTAACCGCTCGTTTCTTAAAGTTACTGATCTTTTTTGAAAACTTTTACGGTGCCCGTTACATTTTTTCCTGTCACCTCCCCAGTAAGTAAGACATTTGCGTATCTCGCACTTGTCTTGCACACGCACTACAGCATCTGCAGGTACATGTTTACAGTTGGATTTCAGTATAATTTTCGACAGATAACAGTTAGGTTTTCGGCTGGAAGATGTAAACAGTTAGTGGTTAGCGATATGCTGCTATTCTGGTGTTCCTGGTTTAAGTACAGGTTCATTAAACTTGATTTGGTCACAGTAGGAAAATTTTGCTTTTATTTTAATGTGTACGTGATAGTGTAGTTGATTGCGTCAATGTCAGCCCCAGCGCACACATGGAGCTAAACCATGGCTTGCGTGATGCGCAGAACGTGTGCGCAACAACAAAAGTAGGCACTGTCCTTAAATGAAGCAATTTGGATTTGATTGGATTTTCACAGTTTTTAATGGAACAAAGTCAAGTTTCTGTAGTGGTTCATAGTCTGCAACTTAAGTTGTTACATAGTTTACATCTTAAAATCTTTAAGTGTTCAAGAACTAACTTATCTTACCCTCTCAGAGAAAAAAAGCAGTAAGTTATTAGTTACATATTTGAGGTTACCACCTATTCACCCAGGAATCCAAGAAAAAAATCCTTGATTTACACAAATCACTGGATGCATGCATAATTTATCGTAAACGTAGGTACAAAATAGGATGTTGGTACCTCTTAGGGACTCCTTTCAAAATTTCCAACAAGCACCCCTGTCCTTTTCATATGGGAGTCCCGTCAGGTCCCTGTGTCTCCAAGGATGATCTTCATTTGTCTATTTTTAACTTTTTAGCCTTCGTCCTCTCTTGCTGGTAGTCAGAGTAAGTATAAAAACATATGACCTTCCTCAGGTGCAAGTTAAGCTTAATAAATTCATCTTCATACATCACTAGCGTCAACAATGCTTCTTATCACTTCAATCGTTACTATGAATGAAGTCACGCTACAGTAATTACATAAACAGTTGATCGTCTGTTGTGGTGGTAAATGGAGCAGTGCTGTTATTTGACAAAATTAAATGAGCTCATCTTCATTTCATTTTGGCTAATTTTCAAGAACTATGTTGTCTCCGTTTGTTTTACCATGGACTCCCAATAACTGGAACCTTCAAGAGAAACTGAAAAAGGGAGTTTAAGAAACTACAGCGACGTGGAGGACAACGTCGATTAAAATCAAAAGGGCTGTGAGCCACTGAACTTGGAAAATAAACTATGAAAGGGTGTAATGAGGCATTGCTCATTAAGGAACTACTTGTGATGTGAGGGCAGTCTAGCTTTCAAACAAGCCCATAAAGCCTTTTTCCATTCAAGAGTGTGTTGTGATACTTGCAAAATGAAACAGGTCAATGTTAAGAAACTATAATTTGTTTCTCAGGCCTACCTACATGGTTTACATTATATGTTGTACACATCTTCCTAGCGCTGTAGTCAAATACAGCAAGATCATTTTGTCTGGTCAAAAGTGATGTATAGACTAGAAGTAATGTCCAATGCTTGCTTATAGCCAGCTCTTGGTTGGCTTAAGATTGTTAGATGCAACCATGGATTTCGTTCTTTGGTAAAATTTGACAAAATCCTTTGTCTTAAATAATTATTTATTAATATTTGTTTACATAGATTTGACCAAAACGTGAAGATTTGGGATCAAGGTAAACAGTGCTTTCATTGGGAACGTAGTCTTTTTGCACCAGATCCACTGAAATATTTACTGATTTAGGTACCAGTCTTTTAGATATGCAGATTATGCAGTTTTTGCTGAGTTAACAACGCAATGATGCTGTTACAGCACCAGGGTATATACCAAAAAGCTCAGTATGATAACACCAAATTTTAAGAATAAAATTCAACAGGCTGAAGTTGGAACACAATATTAGCATACACAGCTCATAAATCAAGTTTAAATAGCACGGATTTCTGCCAAGTGATATATGAGACAGGATGATCCATTTCAATCAGCTTTAGAGTAGTATATTATATATTGAAATTTTGTGTCCTTTATAGTGTTGAGTTCAAGTACTTACATTCGCTTGTAGCCCTAATATAAGGACTGAAGTGAACTCTCTTTCCATAAATAACGCGAGTCCATTTACAGTTTGTGTCCAAACGAAGTAGTTCGAAATGAGTACATCGAGCTGTAAGTGACCTCGCAACTCCATTGACTCCGTTAAATGACACCACTTCTTAATAGATCCACGAATGAGAAACACTGCCATCAAAACAATTCAGTTTGTAAGTTTTTGCTTTTTGTGGGTAAATCCTGTCAGCTCCTCCACTCCAATCGGTTCTCACTTGAGCCTGCTGTGCTAACTACCCAGCGCTTCAGTACGTATATTTAGTCGGTACGTTATGTATGGGGAACTATGACTAACGTTGCTTACAGTTATGCATCGGTCAATTCCAGCAGTGCCCATCCCCTCCCCCCACCCCCCGGGCTAACCCCCGGGCATTAGCATTTTTTTAAAAAAAATGGGCAAATTTCCCGGGGTGGGGACACATAAGCTGTCTAAATGCCCCGGGGTGGGGACGAAGAAAGAGGGCAAATGCCCCGCCCCCGGGATTGTCGCCTTCCAACACCTCCGCAGTTTTTTAATTAATCAGTGAATAAAACGGTCAACTGTTCAGTATTTTAATGCAACGGCTAGACTTTAAGGACAACAGTACGTGTTAGTTGATTCTGATTATATTTATTTCTTTATATTTGTTTTAAACAGTTTGCTAGAGGATAGCTGGGATTGCGGCGGACGGCATTCGCAGGCTACTTTTTCTGTGAAGAATCAAGACATTTTAAATGAAGATGCATTGCATTTTAAGTTCGCAGGATCTGTCTTGAAGATCGCATCATTTGAATTCGCAAACCTTACGTATTTTAACTCCACTTTCATGAATTTAAAAATGCTAGGCTAGGTTTGAATGCGAAATGCGAAATAGTCGTGTTCACGTCAGTGATTGTTTTGTGATAAACAAAATATAGTTCACCTTGTCGCTTGTATTTATATGCTTACAAGTAATGAAGAAAGATCTAAAATTGAGAAAACATACCTTTAAAAACATCTGCAAGTTTCTCTAGTCCCTGACGAACAAGCTATTGTTCAACAAACGCCTCGTCTTTCCCGATGAACTCATCCATGGTACTTTCCAAAACACGCGTGTCGAATGGCCGGGGTACGCAAATGCCCAGCCCCCGGGCAGCGATAAAATTGCGGATGCCCCACCCCCGGGACTGACAACGTGAGCAAATGCCCCGCGGTTGCCCGGGGGGGGATGGGCACTGCTGGAATTGACTGATGCATTACTTTACTTTCGTCCCATTCATTAGTCACTTTTATCCTACAGAAACCGAGATAAGCTCTGGCCTGATGGGCCACTTGACCAGTATGCAGACTTACCCCTTACCTTTGACTGATTTATATCTTTCTCATTTTGTTTCTAATACCAAGCATAACACGTACCATCCATTCTTTCCATCATTAAACACCATCAGTATTTGATTTATCGTTGTACATACCGCAACACCTCTTTGCTGTAGCTGGGTAACATTCTTCCAAACTGACCCCAAAGAGTACACCACATAGAACTATTTTTAAATTTTAGTTTTATACTTTCGCGAGTTGTAAGTAGCTATATTTTTCATTCACCTGCTTCAGTATTTACAAGCTGTTCAATTCTTATACATCATATTAACTTTATATTTTCACCTTAAGTGTCGGCTACTTTAATTTGATTTATCGCATCTCAGCTGAGTCGGTTAGCGATCTCCCCCGGGGCGGGGGTACTCCGTTTCCGGGGGTACTTTCTGATAGGGGTGTGCGACCCGAACCTTTAAACCCTTACCCTAGTTTAGACCAAAATCTGTGATTTTATCACACCCTAATTCAGACCTGAGCCAGAATTGACAGACCTCCAAAATTAGTACAGGGCTCTAACATATAACCACGTCTAACCAGAACAGGCTCCCATTTGCGTAAACATTTGAGAAGGGTTACAAATTTGCCAATGCTGATGCGGAAAAAAATAGTTCCAAGAATAGTTCCAAGAAACCCAGTACAAAGCCAGAGTAAACAACACCCTATTTTAGACCAGAATAATCAAAATCTCTACCGGCCTTTTTCAGATCAAAGCAGCTCAAAAGCCACACTTTTTGGTGCAAGAGACCGCAAACGAAAATGCTGTCGGTGTAGGAAGGATCTGGAAAGCCAAATATGGAAATAACAATGTAGCAAGGCTGGAAACTACGTAGAAACAACGACATGATATAGAGTCCAAACGCGCTGAAAGCCAATCGTGGACAGCTGCTTCGACTTTGTTGGGTCTCGTCAGCACGGTGTAGGAGAAAGCGAAGCAATCGGTTGAACGATCGTCAACCAAATGCACAATGGTAATCACCTCAGATGAAACCCAAACCCAAATGTTTGTTCATTAACCAATGCTACATGCAAAACGCATGACAACGGACAATGGGCAAATGCACACCCTTTGGGGCTGCACATACCTATTTAGCCCATTTAAGGGAGTACCCATCCCACGGACATTGTTCCCGCTAGAATTCAAAAAATGTGTGTTTCTCAGACTAACGTCCTGCTGCTGCCGTGTAAGTGTAAAACACCGTGCCGAAAAAATGTAACTGGGATTAGTTTAGATTAAAGTTCAAGCACGAGTAAATTTACCAAGGCTGAC